>NC_079195.1:61667576-62295910 GCF_029499605.1 Hyla sarda | reverse complement strand
CAGCTTTATATACATAAAAAAAATATGATAATATAAAAGGAAGAGGAGCGTTCCCTGAGCATCTTTGATCTATAATTGAGTGATCAATGCAGAACGTATGAAAGGAACTTCTACATTCCATCTCTAGATATAAGGACTTCATTCAGAGTTAATATTCTAAGGTCTTCCCTATGTGAACATGTGTAGGTCTTCAGAAATGGTGATAACCGAAGGAAAGCGAGACTGAGCATGTAAAGAGGTTACCCTGAATAATACTCCACCAAATATACCACCAACACAGTGAAAGCCGCGGAAACATACAATGTGATCATAGCAATAATTGGACTTATTAGACAGGTTTCTTAGTGAAAACAGATGTGCAGCACACACTGCGTACTGTGGAAATGCCCAGCGTATGTGCCGGACGTGGATCCATAAGCCATTACAGTTGTATCCAACCTTTTCATGATTTATTTTAACAAATGGAGAACTTATAAACAAGGTAAAACACCTGGATAAATCACAAAAGCTAGAATTGTAGCGCAAAAAATATATATAAAAATAAATATATATATATATATATATATATATATATATATATATATATAAAAATTTAAAAGGCTATAGCGAAAAACTGATCATTTATCCACTAAATAGCAATGCCATCAGAATATATAAATCTGTAAAGTCCTTTCAATTTGTCTTAAAGGGGTACTCCGCTGTTCAGCATTTGGAACAAACTGTTCCGAACACTGGAGCTCGTGATGTCAAAGCCCCGCCCCCTCATGATGTCACACCCCGCCCCCTCAATGTAAGTCTATGGGAGGGGGTGTGACAGCTGTCACGCCCCCTCCCATAAACTTTCATTGAGGGGGCGGGGCGTGACGTCATGAGGGGCAGGGCTATGACATCACGAGCTCCCGGCTCCAGCGTTCGGAACAGTTTGTTCCAAACGCTGAGCAGCGGAACCTCTTTATTTTAAAGGAAAACCAATAAGGATCCATACAAGAGCATTTCCTGAGGTTTTGTAGATACAGTAAAGCTGCAGCCAGGTCACTATTCCTATACGTCTACACTTCCGTTATCCTCCTTAAACCCCATCACACTGCATAGACGTCATGGGGAGGAACCAAGGCTGCTGGGATCACAGGACTTTATTACAGGGCATATACCGCCTGACTATCCTGCCCCGTGTACAAAACGTTATGTAGAGTGCCTGAAAAAATACAGCAAACTCATAGTTACTATCTGGTGTAGTCATGAAGTGAGCACTACCCTCATCTCTCATATCCCTCTGGGGGGGTAACTTAACGGCTAATAAAAATGCACATAAACAGAGAAGCCATCGATCACTGAGGAGATAATGGAAATAGGGAGAGGCTGGAGAACCACTCGCCTACCAAATACACTGGGTCTGCTGTATTATTTCAGTGTTTCTATCAGCCAAAATGGAGATTCTTTTGTGCCATTTTGGCTATTGGTAGAAACATGCTCATCCCTAAAAAGGTAGTTTTTCAGGCTTCTTAAAACAATTACATGGGGGGCAGGGAATGGGGTGTAGAAAAAGAAATATACCCCGTGGATTCCCAATAGATCTGCTGAGATGACGCCCCGGGACACTAAGTATGGGATGCTGCAGCCAAGCACCTGCCTTGGAGGTCACAGGGGTTATAAAAATCATCATGATGGGTGCAATGACTACTATGAAGGAAACTAATGCACTGGGGCGCTTATCATGTAAATGCTGCCTAAATCAGATTTCACTGGGCCTCCATATTGCCACATTTTAGGCTAAGTGCACATCTGCATTGGAGCTAAAGCCGTTCAAAGAGACATAAAATACTTCAAGCTTTATTTGACTTGAGTCCTGCAAATAAACATTAGATTGATCACATTAAACGCAACGGGAGCCGGCAGGTTACAGTGGTGTCCATTGTGCAACGTATTGTCCATTTTTTTTTTTTTTGATGGAGCGCCCACACAAATGTGCACTGAGCCTTAGGGTTTGTATTACGACGGTCACACTGGATCAGACATTATAAACCAAAGACGTCATCGATTATGGAAGTTTGGTTTAGTAAAAATATTTTTAAAGTTATAATGGTAAAATACATGTGAATAGGATCTAATACATTCAGATTCAAACAACGTTGATAAAAAAAAAAGAAAAAAAAAAAAGCAATGACACTGTGAGTCCCAGAAAGGAAAGCGCTTACTCTACAGAAGACCGTATTTAGCTTCCAAGTCCAGAGCCGGACTATGACACAGCACCTGGCTCCCAGACAAAGTATTGCCGTATACACGTATATATCTGTGTCACCAATATACTGAACGCCACCTCAGCCCAGCAACCAATATACTCTCCAAGGCTGGTGAACAGAGTCATCCACAGGTCATATCATAGGAATGAATTGGTCATCACTATGGATGACCCTGGGGTTATGTGTAAAGAAAGGAACAAAATACCCTCATATTTACACCCCCCCTAAAGAGACCCTGTCATGTTAATATGTCAAAAACATGTTATAGAGCAGAAGACTGATATATTGTTTGGTGGGAAGATTTTCTGTATAGTTTGTAACTTACTGATTAAAATCCTTGTTACATCAGATCTTAGGAGTCCAGTGGGTGGACCTAATCAATGACCCCTCTTTCTGTTTGCATGTAGACTGTCAATATTTAATGGAGTACCCCTTTAAAGCAATACGGTCATCTTAATCGCACATTTCTTTCTCCCTTTTACCATTAGCCTTTGATATTGTTTAGAAGGCCCGGGTCTATTGTTCTAGAGTGGGTCGTTCTAGCTTAAACAAGTCTATGTATGTTGTGTTGCATGTTGCGCTCACTCTCCCTCTGCATAAGGCTGCATTTACACTACGATTTGAACACACAGTCGCCACATCCCATTTATTTGAATGAGCCAACAAGAGGCAGCTAGTGACTCCGGTAGGCTCATTTTTGGACCGTATATGGATTTATTGCCAAACTGAAAACAGTGGTTTGCTGCGGTTTTAAGTCCGGCCTTCATAAAGGAGCCGACTGAAGTAACTAGCTGACTCTGGCTAATTCAAATGAATGGGATGTGGAGTGGATCCGGCGGGGATATGGTTAAAAAATTTCCCCTCCGGATATGGCGACCGTATGCCCAAATCGTAGTGTGAATGCCCCCTAAGAAGGGACTGGTTCTCATGTTTATATTTTTGAAAATGTGCTAAATAAACAATCACAAATAAAAACGAAATAAATTAAATAAAAAAAGTTAAGGCTGGTTTCACACTTGTTTTGCATGCACTATTTCTTCTGTTACTATCTTCCGTCACAAAATAACGGCCGTTATTAATAATGGGATATAACGGGTTAAAACGGCTATTAGAAAAATCCCATGGACTATAATGGGATTTTCTAACAGCCGTATAGCATTTTGTAACTGCCGTTTTCAGCCGATTTTCAGACGGAACTTCGTACGGATTTTTAAAACTGCGTAATTTTGTAGTGTGAAAGTGGCCTTAGATGGTTTGTTATAGCCAGAGGAGGCAGGCGGTAGCATGCTTCCCTCCCTGGCTCACCATTTCCTGCATTCAAATACAAGCCAGAGAGTGAAGCATTCTGCTGTGCACTTTACTCTGGTACAACTTACGATTCAAAGCGGTCTCAGGACAGAGACCCTAACAAAAAGGGTCAAAGTTTGTATAAATAACAATAACACATTAATTGTTTCTCCACAATATACAGTATCTCACAGAAGTGAGTCCACCCCTCACGCTTCTGTAAATATTTTATTATATCTTTTCATATGACAACAGTGAAGATATTACACTCTGCGCCAATATAAAGTAGTGAGTGCACAGCTTGTATAACAGTGTTTAAAGGGGTATTCCAGGAAAAAACTTTGTTATATATATCAACTGGCTCCAGAAAGTTAAACAGATTTGTAAATTACTTCTATTAAAAAATCTTAATCCTTTCAGTACTTATGAGCTTCTGAAGTTAAGGTTGTTCTTTTCTGTCTAAGTGCTCTCTGATGACACGTGTCTCGGGAACCGCCCAGTTTAGAAGAGGTTTGCTATGGGGATTTGCTTCTAAACTTGGCGGTTCCCGAGACACGTGTCATCAGTCATCAGAGAGCACTTAGACAGAAAAGAACAACCTTAACTTCAGAAGCTCATAAGTACTGAAAGGATTAAAAAAATTTTAATAGAAGTAATTTACAAATCTGTTTAACTTTCTGGAGCCAGTTGATAAATATATAAAAAAAAAAGTTTTTTCCTGGATAACCCCTTTAAGAAAGGACTTCAGAAAGATTAAATGGGTGACCATGTTTTCTGCTGTGGTTAGTAGAGGGGAATCACATTTACATCAGACCAAAAAATATGCAGCAAATACCGGTAGTGACTAGTGACTACATTTGGGCCTTTAAAAGGGGTACTCCGGTGGAAAACATTTTTTTATTTTTTTATTTTTTAATCGACTGGTGCCAGAAAGTTAAAACAGATTTGTAAATTATTTCTATTAAAAAATGTGTATCCTTCCAGAACTTATTAGCTGCTATATACTACAGAGAAAGTTCTTTTCTTTTTGGGTTTTTTTTTTTCTGTCCCCGGTGCTCTCTGCTGACACCTCTGGCTGTATCAGGAACTGTCCAGAATAAGAGCAAATCCCCATAGCAAACCTCTCCTGCTCTGGACAGTTCCTAATACAGACAGAAGATTTACTTCTATAAAAAAAATCTTTATTCTTCCAGTACTTATTAGCAGTTGTATATTACAGAGAAAGTTCTTTTGTTTTTGGGTTTCTTTTTTTTCTGTCCACCGTGCTGGTGGACAGAAAAAAAAAGAAACCCAAAAACAAAAGAACTTTCTCTGTAATATACAGCTGCTAATAAGGACTGGAAGTATAAAGATTTTTTTTATAGAAGTAATTTACAAATCTGTTTAACTTTCTGGCACCAGTTGATTTAAAAAAAATAAAATAAATAAAAATGTTTTCCACCGGAGTATCCCTTTAAGTCAATGGGGTCCTTTCCTCTCCGTGTACACGTACATCAGCCAATTTTTTAATTTTACCAACCTTTGTGTGAACAGAAGGCCAAACCGTCATGTGACTGTGGGAAAATTAAGCCCTATGGGTGTGTTTCAGCTTTCAGTAAAATCTTTGGAAGCCTGGGTGTCGCTGGCATACAACACGGATGTTATACATGTGAAGCCGACCCAAATTAACCACTTCCCACCTGTTCCAATATGGGACATTGGAATCAGTATATAGATTCTACAGCCAAACTATAATCAGAATTGGAGCTGAATGTTCATTTTGAAACTAAGCGCAACTCTGAAATCCTCGACAAGTACATTGGGCATCCCTGGGTCTATTTTCCTCCAAAAACAGAAGGGCGAATAGAGCTTTTACTGTGGCTTTACTTCTGCCATAGAATGATACACAACCTCTGCTACTATTACAGCGTTTGCATCTACCTATCTGTGTAGTGTTATGTGCATCACCAAGGTATCAGCTTCTGTTCTTCACCAGGTAAATATGTTGTTGCATAGATCATTAGATTCCCTTACATGACTAAGCAAATGACAAGTACAAAGTGGAAACCAAACACCATGAGGAACACTCACAAACAAAGTATGGAGTTCAGCGAGCAATAGTGATTCCCCACAAGTACAAAGTGGAAACCAAACACCATGAGGAACACTCACAAACAAGTATGGAGTTCAGCGAGCAATAGTGATTCCCCAAAAGTACAAAGTGGAAACCAAACACCATGAGGAACACTCACAAACAAGTATGGAGTTCAGCGACCAATAGTGATTCCCCACAAGAGTGTTTCCCAACCAGGGCGCCTCCAGCTGTTGCCAAACTACAACTCCCAACATGCCGGGACAGCCTTCGGCTGTCCAGGCTTGCTGGGAGTTGTAGTTTGACAACAGCTGGAGGCACCCTGGTTGGTAAACACTGCACTACAGGGATGGACACAAATGGGGGGGGGGGTCATTATTCCCTGCACCAGCTCAGTGTAAAAACTGTGCAAAAAATTTGACACTCTGGGCAGGGAATAATAAAAGTGTAGAAGCGTATATTTTATTATTAGCACAGATTTTTTGCGCAATTCAAAAAAAATGTGTGTATCTTTTCCTAGTTGCTGCGCAACTGTTATTTTGTTGCACACGTCACCTCATCAACTTGCACAAATGCCAGGAAGCCTCTGGTCCAGGGCTATGGAGTCGGTAGATAAATGTTCCAACTCAGACTCCGCAATTTTTTGTACTGACTCCTCTGTATTAATATGCGAATGTATTATAGTTTAAGCTAACAATCAGAGTTTACAAGTTTTTATAGCCTTAGCTGAATGACAGCAGTTTTTACGATGGTTTACAGCTTCAGTTTTGAACTATTTACGCTCCATTCCCTTCACTTATACAAGTGTCTTTAGTCCTGCAAAAAACATATTTCCTTAATCCCTTATCAGTGAGAGGCTAGGTTACCCATGGGTTCTCTGTAACAGCAGAACACAACACTATGGAAAGTATAAGTATTGCCACTCCTAATTGTGCGTTGCGTGCCATATAGTGAAGCACATGAAAAGCATGCTTCTTCACGGTTACTTAAAAGGGGTACTCCCACCCTAGACATCTTATCCCATATCCAAAAGATAGGGGATAAGATGTCTGATCGCGGGGGTCCCGCTGCTGGGAAATCCCGCATTATTGCATGCGGCACCCACCTCTTTTTACACCGGAACCGCTGGAGGCTCTGAGTAGCTAGTCCGGGACGGACTTCGCCCCCGTGTGACGTCACGCCCGTCCCCTCAATGCAAGTCTATGGGAGGGCTGTCACGCCGTCTACGACGTCACACGGGGGCGGAGTCCTGACGTCACGGACTTCTGTCCTGGACTCGCGACTCAGAGCCTCCAGTGGTTCCGGGGTTAAAAGAGGTGGGTGCCGTATGCAATAATGCGGGGGTCCCCCGCGATCAGACATCTTATCCCCTATCCTTTGAATAGGGGATAAGATGTCTAGGGTGGGAGTACACCTTTAACATGTTTGTTTTGTGGTTACGTGAGGCACTGCATGCATTGGTCTTTATTCTTACAGTAGAGAAGTCATTAATTATAACTTATTGTGAATTGGGACATTTAAACTTGCTTTTTTTTATTCCAATCTAAATTTAGTAGGAGTTGGAGCAGGTGCATTGTTTTCCGACTCCAGGTACCCAAAATGTTGTCCGACTCCTCGACTCGGACTCCACAGCCCTGCTATGGACAGTGCGAAAATGGGTGAAAAGTTCACACACAGTTTTAGTGCAAGTGATAAATTCAGTGCACCCACCAGAGCACCTGCTAGCCACGCTCCCTGGAGCTCCACAACAAGAGAAATGACAAAGTCATAACAGATAACATAGAAATGGGAAAAAAATTAGATGGTTATTTTGGTGAAAGTCAATGTGCAAAATAACGTGCACATCATTTTGCAGGTGCGAGCCTGTTGATAAATTCTCCCCTTTCGGCTTCAAAAACTGTATGAAAACTGATTTAAAAGACTGATTTAAACATTTTTTTTTTTTTTTTTTTAAATAAACTGGTGCCAGAAAGTTAAACAGATTTGTGAATTACTTCTATTTAAAAATCTTAATCCTTCCAGTACTTATCAGCTTCTATTTGCTCCACAGGAAGTTCTTTTCTTTTTTAATTTCCTTTCTGTCTGACCACAGTGCTCTGTGCTGACATCTCTGTCCATTTTAGGAACTGTCCACAGTAGAAGCAAATCCCCATAGCAAACCTCTCCTGCTCCAGACAGTTCCTAAAATGGACAGAGGTGTCAGCAGTGAGCACTGTGGTCAGACTGAAAAGGAAATTCAAAAAGAAAATAACTTCCTGTGGAGCAAATAGAAGCTGATAAGTACTAGAGGGATTAAGATTTTTAAATAGAAGTAATTTACAAATCTGTTTAACTTTCTGGCACCGGTTGATTTAAATTAAAAATGTTTTCCACCGGAGTTACTACTTTAATGCAAGGAGTGGATCGGAAAACAAGTATATAGTGGATTTAGCTTAAAAAAAAAAAATCAACAAGTGCAGTCAGGGCATGCTGGGAGTTGTAGTTTTGTAACAGCCAGAGGAACCCTGATTAGAAAACACTGTTCCAGAGGGAAATAAGGAATGTTCTCATTCAAGAACTGCAAACAGAAATCCAGGTGAGAAGATCCCCACAAAGTGATGTGCTCTTAAAATTTCCCATACACTTTAGTGAATGGTCGGCCAACCCTGCTAATTTTGGCAGGACATGTGCAGGGGGGCCACCTGACTCTCCCCCAACAGATGATGCCATGGAAGAGAAGGGTTGGACATGTTAGATTCAAATGCTAAATATTTTGATATCCATAGTTGTCTGGCAGCGGCTTACCTCCCCTTCTGCTATTCACAACACATAAATGGGGTAAACGGCAGGCATAGTTGGCAGATTCTGAAGCGTCTGTTCAGTTCTCTTGGAGTGTGAAGTGAGCTGTATACAGATTTATAGAATGTCTATGGGGGCAATAGATCAACTGCTGTGCACCTGCAAAACTGTGTACACAGCGTGTTTTTATTTTGTGCATTGACTTGCACCAAAATTATCATGCAATTTTGCACTACTTTTATGTTGGCTTTGCCGTTTTTCTTGTTGTGCGCTTCCAGTGGCCGTGGTTAGAAGATGCACTGGTTGGCGCGCTGAAAATTTTTTTTTTTTTGCGCAACATCATTCCAGTGGCAAGCTGGCGTAAGAATGTGCTGGAGCTTTTGGCGTGAGCAACATAAATTTGGCAGAACAAAGGGAAAAACCACACACACTGGTGAAGCAAGTGTCCCACTGTGCAAAAATCTGAACTAATGATAAGTTCCCCCCGGGTGTTCACCATGTTTTTTTTGCAAGGGGATCCAAGCCGAATCAAAGGGGCACAGCTCAGAGTCACCCTGTCCTTTTTGTTTTGTTGATTGGAGGGGGTCTCAGCACCCAGACCCCACCAATCAAAACTTGTGACATATCAAATGTTTGTTAAAATGACACTTACTCTTTAAGAGCCTCTGAGGCCACTTAAACAACCAGTCTGACTATTCAGTAGACCATTACTAAGATCACTACAGACGTAGAGAACAACCAAAAAGGCTAAGGGCTGACAGAACATTTTAACTACACTGCCAACCAAGATCCTGGGATTTTTCCAGGTTGTCTACAACAGTGCCAACCAGTGTCCCAGCTAGGGTCAGCCACTGGAAAAAAAATTAGACCCTCCACCCTCCTCTATCAGAACTGGACAAGGAGCGCCACTCATTCAATTTCCTAATCCCATGCCAAGGGCAACAGGGAAAAGCACCAGCCTGTTACAAGAGAGAACATAGGTCGCCTATTGTCTATGGTGGAGCAGAGACCTCTGTGTTATGCCTGATCATTGTCCTATTCTTGCCCCCTCGGTTGGGTCCTGAATGACATTCGCATGATCTATGCAGAGAAAGGGTCTGATCTCCAGGCGCGCCATTGAGTGGAGCGCAATGACGCCAGCTTTCCCGGCTAATAACGCACGATCGTAGAGGTTCTCAGGAGTGAGACCTGGTGCCATCAACAACTTTTGTCTTGTCTTGCAACATTTAAAAAGTTGTTTCAAGTCATCACTCACCAACTTGTATGGGACTTCTGGCGTCTCCAGAGCACACTAGTTTCGGAGTGAGTCATGGGATCAGAAGTTTCCAGGAAAATGTGAACAGAAATCCTTGCACCAAGACAGTCATTAAAGATACACTTTAACATTATTTCCTTTAGGCTAGGTTTCCACTTTTTTTTTTTTTTTGCCAAAAACACCAATAAAAATGTCCTTTCTGATGCATGGCATTTTTTTTTTTGGGTGAAAAACGCTATGGGCAGATGTTAGCTGCAAGTCAATAGGGAACAGCAAAATGTCATATCCACTTAGCGTTTTTCAGTTTGGCATTTTAAAAAAAATCCTTTTTGTGTTTTTCTGCTATTTTGGGCTCTTGTTGAGACTTTGGCGTTTTTTTCCTGAAAATCTTGGAGTTTTCCTTAGAAGTAAAAAAAAATGCCAAGAAAAACGCCATGTGGGTTTTAACTTTGGCATTTTTGCAGGCGGTTTTTATTCTTTTTTTGGGATCCAAAAAAGTGAATGGAGATAACTTTTTTTATTAAAATTTCGTAGGGTACCATTAAAAAAAAAAAAGATACAGTAGTGATGGAAACATTTTGTATTTAACGAAATGTATCTTTTTTATAACAAATTTTTTATTAGTTTTTAAACAGGGATTAATTTATGTGAGCAGTCAGGGAACTAAAAATGTAGCCAACAATAATAAAAATTTAGAAAGGGGCCATTTAAATGTAAAAATATTATATTTGTTATAATTAAATTTGTTAAACTTTTATTAATAATGTATTTTAATAATGTGTTTAATAAAGTGTGTGTGTTTAACTTTTTTTAAACTTTTCCCCCCCCCCCCCCCCAATTTTTTTTAGGTAGTAGTACTACTACTCCCAGCATGGAACACACTGTTCCATGATGGGAGTAGTAGTACACCTATTCATATTTCCCCCAGAGAGCTGTGATTGGCCGGATGGTTCCAGCCAATCACAACTCTCTTTGGGGAAATATTAATAGGTGTATAAATAAGTCAGTGCAGAGGACCATAGAAGAGCGGCCGCATATATACATCATACAGGAGGATTGCAACGGGTGTCAGGAGTGACATCCGCTGTGATCTGTCCTTAAAAAACATGGATTTTAACCCCCATAAACTAGCCCTAGGATGACAAAGTTGTTAAAATTACAGTTCAAGCTTACCTTTTGCTGCTTTCTAGCAGCTTTAATCGGGTAAAAATAAAAAATGCTTTTTATTAAAGTCAGCAAGTCGGATATCCCCTGTATGTCAGCGCTGGGACCGCTGTGTGTTTGACACACAGGTCACAGCGCATAGGCCCCTTATACTTATGTGGGTGGTGAGTTTTCTACTGTGAAAGAATAAACAGTGTCCATTCTCCTGTGCACAGCAGTGATGCGATGCAGGCGGCCACAGCAAGCGCTCGGTCCCTAAGGTTCTATCCCCGGCGTAATGCAGTAGCCGAAAGAGCCGGCCGCCCATTCTCCTGTCTTCCTAGAGTGCACAGCGGTGTTGCGATGCGTGCATTGCATCACCGCTGTGTGCAGGAGAATGAACACTGTTTATTCTTTTACAGTGGAAAACTCGCCACCCACATAAGAATAAGGGGCCTATGCGCTGGGACCTGTGTGTCAATCACACAGCGGTCCCAGCGCTGACATACAGGGGATATCCAACTGTTGCTGACTTTCATAAAAAGCATTTTTTTTGCCCGATTAAAGCTGCTAGAAAGCGGCAAAAGGTATGCTTGAACTGTAATTTCTAACAGCTTTATAACCCACTCCGGTCTCCACCACGATCCTCTTCCTGGTTGCCGGTGGTCGGCGAGTCATACTGCACTCAGCCAATCACCGGCCGCAGCGAAGTCCCGAATCGGCAGGCGATAGGCCGAGCGGCAGTGTGATGTTTTCGGCCCCGGCACCTGTGTCGGGACTTCACTGCGGTCGGTGATTGGCTGAGTGCAGTATGACTCGCTGACCACCGGCAACTAGAAAGTGGGTTACCGGCAGAGCAAAGGAAGGTATGTATTAGGGATCGACCGATATCGTTTTTTTAGGGCCGATACCGATAATCGGTGGAGGTTAGGGCCGATAGCCGATAACTTATACCGATATTCCGGTATAAGTTATCGGCTATTTATCCCCCCGCGACACCGCTGCAGATCATTGATTTAAAGCGGGCGCTTTAAATCAATGCACTGCAGTGGCTTTTGCGGTGCCATAGGCTGCCGCTGCCACCCGCTTCTCTCCCTCTACCTGCCAGGGTGGTTCGGGCCATCCATCCTTCCAGTAGTGTCCGGCAGCATTCCGGGTGGAGGGTGAACGGGTCCGGGCTGTACTTCTTCTCCGGGGTCCTCTTCTCCACTCCGGGCAGGCTCCGGCCTAGTAACGCAGCATAGACGCCGCTGCGCAGTGACGCCCGTGCGCAGCGACGCACCTGACATCACGGCGTAGCGGCGTTTATGCAGCGTACTAGGCTGGAGCCTGCCCGGAGTGGAGAAGAGGACCCCCGGAGAAGGACAGCCCGGACCGGTTCACCCTCGACCCGGAATGCCGCCGGACACTACACGAAGGATGGATGGCCCGGACCACCCCCATTACGGGTAAGTTTAATTTTTTTTATTGACTCGGAGGGTGGGGGAGGGGCCCGACAGGTATAGCGGTATGGGCAAAAATCCATACCGTGAGAAAAAAAAAACGCTATCCGGTTCATACCGGTATACCGCCCAGCACTACGGTGGGGGGTGCGACGCGGTGCGGTGGGTCGTGGGGGGCGGTCGCAGTGCGGTGGGGGCGGTGCATTATCGGCAAGGTAATTGCCGATACCGATAATGCCCAAAATCGTGATTATCAGCCGATAATATCGGCCATACCGATAATCGGTCAATCCCTAGTATGTATCTCTTTATTTTTTACTGCTGACAGTATGGAGGACAATTTTCCAATCCCGGAGCACTCCTTTAAAATCCATGACAGTTGCGCTTTAACTGCAGGTACTACTGCTCCCAACATGGAGTACACTCAGCTACATGCTGGGAGATGTAGTACCTGCATTAATAGATAGATCGCAACAGGTGTCAGAAGTGACACGCTGTGATCTGTCTATTAAGGCAGGTACTACAGCTCCCAGCATGGAGCTGAGTGTGCTCCATGTTGGGAGCAGTAGAACCTGCAGTTAAGGACAGATCACAGCGGGTGTCACTCCTGACACCCACTGCGATCGTCCTTCATCCCAGATGCGGAGCGGCTTTTTCCTGCGCTCTGCATCTCTGCTTCGTACTCCGGCCGGCCACTCACCATTCATATTTCCCGCTGAGAGCTGCCACCATCCGGCCAATCCCCACTCCGGACGGAAAATACGAATGAATGATGTTCTATTCACATCACTGGCCGGCCAGAGTACAGAGCAGAGATGCGAGCGCTGTATAGAGCCGCTCCGCATCTCTGCAATAGATAGGACCATCGCATTGGTTGTCACTCCTGACACCCAGGGCAATCTGTCTATTACTGCAGGAATTACTACTCCCATCATGGAACAGTGTGTTCCATGCTGGGAGTGGTAGTACTACCTAAAAAATAAAAAATATATAATTTTTACATTTAAATGGCCCCTTTCTACATTCTTATTATTGTTGGCTACATTTTAGTCCCCTGCCCGCCCATATAAATTGATCAAAAAAAAGATAAAAAGATTTTAAAAAGATACATTTCGTTAAAAAAAATTCTACCCCTATCACATTTTTTTTTTTTTTTTGGTACCCTACAAATTTTGAAAAAGAACACCAATGGGGCCAATAAATGCAATTTCCACTCAAAAGACAAAAACGCCTGAAAAAATACCAGAAAAAAAATGTAAAAACGCAGGGAAAATCTGTGGAGGTTTCTGGCGTTTTGGTAAAAACAAAAAAAAAAAAAAATAATAAATAATAAATAAAAAAACCTAGCCTTATAATGCAAGTATTAAAGGGGTTAACAGGTGGAAAAGGTTAGCTTTTTATAAGGATGCTCAGGATGTTTGCTTCAGATAAATGTAAGTTACTTCCACACTTCAGACTGTCTCCGGTAACGCCACTCTCCTCTTCCATATGCTGGGGCCTAATAAGTCAAGTGTCACCTATCCAATCACTGGCTGAGGCAGGAAACCTCTGCAGCGAATGATGGCTGAACAACACTTTGCGTATTGGTTCTCACGCCTAGAAGAGAAGAGCAAGGGAGACCAAGAGCAGCGATACCAGAGGCAGCTTTGCTGGGCATCTTTATAAGAAAAAAAACATTTTCCGCCGAATAACCTCTTTAAAAAGGACTTATGACCAACTGCCCAAAAATTAGATCATTAAAGGAGTAGTCCAGTCCTGAAAAACATAGCCCTTATCCTAAGGATAGGGGATAAGTTTCAGTTCGAGGGGGGTCCGACCACTGGGGCCCCCCGCGATCTCCTGTACGGGGCCCCAGCTCCCTGGCCAGAGAGAGAGTATTGACCATGGCACGAAGCGGCGCCCCCTCAATACAGCGCTATTGCAGAGCCAGAGATTGCCGAAGGCAGATGTCAAGCTCTGCCATAGAGTTGTATTGAGGGTGCATGTCAACCGCCACTTCGTGCAGTGGTCAACGCGCCCCCTTCCCACGGGCAGCAAGGGCCCCGTACAGGAGATTGTGGGGGCCCCAGTGGTCAGACCCCCGCAATCTGAAACTTATCCCCTATCCTTAGAATAGAGTATACTTTTTCAGGACTGGAGTACTCCTTTAAATGTTTTACAGTTTTTTTGATACATTTTTCCATTCCCAAGATACAAGGTTTAATGGTTTGTTAGACAATTCAGGGAATCAGTCAGATGGGTGTGAACTTAAATTTTTATATTGGGAGTGACTATAAGGGGATGGGCAGTATTATACAGTCAGGGTGTGTAATAGGCATACATGCCTCTTAATGTAAAACATTCACACCCCCTGACTGTATAATCCCGCCCATCACCTGTCATTTCTATTAAAATTAACTTCTCACCCATCTGACTGATTCACTGAATTGTCGGACAAACTATAAACTCACATATCTCAGGATCAGAAGGACGTTGTAATGTCAGCTTTAAAAAGCTCTGTATTTTACCTTTAAGTACCCCTTTAAGATTTTATCTGTTTTAGCATATATCCTGAGTTTTAAGCATGGCTATCTGTCCTGTTTGATATATAGATTTTAGCCTGCTTTGTTTTAGTACATTTGTCGGGTTTTAGTATTTGTGTATGTTCATTCTGCAGTTACCTTGATATATTTTAGTCAGTGTTCACACTGTGCGCTGTCAGACAGTTTTTACCTTGTTCATTCCTGCTATTCCTAGGATAGAATTCCTGAGCCTTGTGCTAATCCGTCTATCTAGGAGTGAGAGAGTCTTGTGCCTGTACTTGTGTTTGCTTCTGTTTAGTATTTCTGTTTCCTTCTAGACCAGTATCCTGATCACTCGGTGGAGATTGCACGCTGGCTAAAAGTCTATTTGGCTTTGGTAATAATGTCCCTCCATGCTTGGAGTGGGCTGTCTAGTTTGTTCATTGTTCAATGTCTAGTGTGAACAGTGCTCTATATTCCTGACTTGTTTAAAGATTGTATGCTATATCCTGCCTGATTTATCCATCTGTTGGTTATTGTATTCCCATTATGTTCCAGACCTGTTCCCCGACTATTTACAGTTCCATTTGTTTTGTTTACTTAAATGCCCATGCACTTTAGTGCAAGGAAGGGACCAGCTCCTTTTTGTCTATCACCACTAGGGTGTCTAGGCAAGTAGGCAGATGGCTTAGTGACAGCTTAGGGCACACTTCTCCCTGCCCACCCCCATTCATGACAGGCATATCAAGAAATTGTAAAAAGTTGTGTAATCAGGATGCCCTAGGCTATTTAATGACAGTAAAATCTCATTTTTTTTGTGGTTAGCCACAGGTCTTTCTTTTTTTTTCTAAATTTTTATTAAGGAAAAAGATCATAAAAACCTTTGTTCCTTCTATTTACCCCTTGTTCTCCCACCCTTACCTCCCCGTGTCGACCAACTGGAGAAAAAAACAGGTCTTTAAAGACAAATTCTAGACTGAAACATGACCATCACTTTGACGCATTTCGGACCCAATATCCTCATTCAAAACATAGCAATGACAACAATAGTTGTACTACCAGCCTGGAGGGAAACCTAACCGGATAGACATACATGGAGCAGAGTCCTTACCAGAAAGCAGTACATTATAGGACAGTTACATGGTTAGTCATCATGTATACAGCATAGCTGGTTCAGGAGGCTGTACCGAGGGACACATGGGGTCACTGTAGCTCTGAAGTCACATGGTTCTCCATAAGGTACTGTTTTACAAAGACTTCTCCCCTACGAGTAATATATCTAGGGAACAATATCTCTGTAACACAGTGTGATTGAGAAGGTCACAATGAAGGAATGCAGAGGTACAGTAGGGCCCCATATGATGTGTGACCTGTACTGTGATGTCTTTTTAAGATTTCTGTTTATAACACATATCCCAGAAGAATGCCCTCTGACTTACACCTAACAGCATAACATCTGTATATTGTTTCTTTGACAGTACTGCCTGCTCCGCACGATTCAATATTGCAAAAACACTTACACACTACATAGTACAGTCAAAGTAAATGGGCAGATGTATCCATGCATTGATACATATTTACAAACATTTACTATATTGTACACTACTCAAAAAAATAAAGGGAACACTAAGATAACACATCCTAGATCTGAATGAATGAACTAATCGTATGAAAAACTTTTGTCTTTACATAGTTGAATGTGCTGACAACAAAATCACACAAAAATTATCAATGGAAATCCAATTTATCAACCCATGGAGGTCTGGATATGGAGTCACACTCAAAATCAAAATGGAAAACCACACTACAGGCTGACCCAACTTTCATGTAATGTCCTTAAAACAAGCCAAAATAAGGCTCAGTAGTGTGTGCGGCCTCCACGTGCCCGTATGACTTCCCTACAAAGCCTGGGCATGCTCCTGATGAGGTGGCGGATGAGGGATGTCCTCCCAGACCTGGACAGTCTATGGTGCATCATGACGTTGGGGGATGGAGTGAGACATGATGTCCCAGATGTGCTCAATCAGATTCAGGTCTGGGGAATGGGCGGGCCAGTCCATAGCATCAATGCCTTCCTCTTGCAGGAACTGCTGACACACTCCAGCCACATGAGGTCTAGCATTGTCTTGCATTAAGAGGAACCCAGGGCCAACCGCACCAGCACATGGTCTCACAAGGGGTCTGAGGATCTCATCTCGGAACCTAATGGCAGTCAGGCTACCTCTGGCAAGCACATGGAGGGCTGTGCGGCCCCCCAAAGAAATGCCACCCCACACCATTACTGCCCAAAGCCAAACCGGTCATGCTGGAGGATGTTGCAGGCAGCAGAACGTTCTCCATGGCGTCTCCAGACTGTCACATGTGCTCAGTATGAACCTGCTTTTATCTGTGAAGAGCACAGGGCGCCAGTGGCAAATTTACCAATCTTGGTGTTTTCTGGCAAATGCCAAATGTCCTGCACGGTGTTGGGCTGTAAGCACAACCCCCACCTGTGGACGTCGGGCCCTTATACCACCCTCATGGAGTCTATTTCTGACCGTTTGAGTGGACACATGCACATGACCTGCTGGAGGTCATTTTGCAGGGCTCTGACAGTGCTCCTCTTGCTCCTCCTTGCTCAAAGGTGGAGCGGTCCTGCTGCTGGGTTGTTGCCTTCCTACGGCCTCCTCCACATCTCCTGATGTACTGGCCTGTCTCCTGGTAGCACCTCCATGCTCTGGACACTAAACTGACAGACACAGCAAACCTTCTTTCACAGCTCGCATTGATGTGCCATCCTGGAAAAGGTGCACTACCTGATCCACTTGTGTGGGTTGTAGACTACGTCTCATGCTACCACAAGAGTGAAAGCACCGCCAGCATTCAAAAGTGACCAAAACATCAGTCAGGAAGCATAGGAACTGAGAAGTGGTCTGTGGTTACCACCTGCAGAACCACTCCTTTATTGGGGGTGTCTTGCTAATTGCCTATAATTTCCACCTGTTGTCTATTCCATTTGCACAACAGCATGTGAAATTGATTGTCAATCAGTGTTGCTTCCTGATTAACTTGGAGTTACATTGTGTTGTTTATGTGTTCCCTTTATTTTTTATTATCTTTAATAACACTCCTCCTGGGTCTCACTGACCTCCCTGAAGGTTCCCGAAAATTGTGCCATGGATATTCCTTCAAATGACTGAACTCACTTTGCCATTGTGAACCGCCCGTGACTAGTCCGAGGCAATGGGGCAGCGGCAGTTGTCTCTAGCCGGGGGGGGGGGGGGGGGCATTATCGGCATCTTAATTGCCAATACCGATAATGTCCAAAATCGTGAATATCAGCCGATAATATCAGCCAAACCGATAATTGGTCGATCCCTAATCGGGATGGGTCGTTATTGGGACAGGCACTGCCGGTTCCCATTATAATGAGGTCCGTTGTTTTATAGGAGTATAGCGGGAGAAAAAGATGGTGCATGCACTAAATTTTCTCCTGCTATATTCCCGTTGTTTTTCAATGGCTGTTGTACTGCCCGGTCACAACGGCAGTGGGAAAGTTGCCTTATAGTTACATAGTTATTAAAGGGGTACTCCGCCCCTAGACATCTTATCCCCATCAAAAGGATAGGGGATAAGATGTCCGATTTCGGGAAGGGGGGGGGGGGTCCCGCCGCTGGGGATCTCCGCGATCTCCCTGCTGCATCTGGTGTTGCTTTAGAACGTTGGGTGAAGCGATGGGAGTGCAAGTCTATGGGAGAGGGCATGACGGCCGGCAAGCCCCTCCCATAGATTTGCATTGAGGGGGTGTGGCCGTGTTGAGGAGGCGCCACCCCGCATCGACAGTCATCCGGCGCGAAGCAAAGTTCGTTCCGTGCACCGGATGTCTGGGGTGCCGCAGCCAAGATCGCGGGGGTCCCCAGCAGCGGGAAACCCGTCATCATACATCTTATCCCCTATCCTTTGGATAGGGGATAAGATATCTAGGGGCAGAGTACCCCTTTAAGGTTGAAAAAGACCAGAGTCTATCAAGTACAACCTATAACCTATTCTGTTGATCCAGAAGTATGCAAAAAAATTAAAAAGCTGATGCAAACTGCCCAATACCAAAGGAAAAAAAATTCCTTTTGGACTATGGGCATTAAATATGTACCCGAGCATTACTGCCCAGGCCTAGAGATGGTGCATTCTCTTGTGTAACCAAAGCTATCTAGTCTTAGTAGTACTATCAATCCCAGCATGCTATCTTGTAGTGGGCTTCCATGGTGTTGTCACAGTCAGGCCTCCGATTAATTGTGCCTGTACATAGATGGATTTTATAGTGAACACTACAGCATTTTTGCAGCACTAATGCATAAAGGAGGAGATTACTGTAAGCGCTAGGATATAAGGGTGGTACTAAAAGTCTCAGCAAGAAATTCTGATCTTCGAATCTCGGCTCTTATCTCTCTATCCGCATTCAGTATGACAAGTCCTATACCTGCTTTCATTACAATGTTTTAATAAATCTCAGGATGGCATTATAGACTCTTGCAGACCCTATCACAAGCTAGACTCCTGGTACTACAAATTCCAGCGTGCCAGCATAGAACCTGGAAGTCTGGCAACTTATAGCTCTCACTAGCCTGAGTGGTACTACAAATCCCAGCATATCATCATCTGAGAACCCAGGCTTTCAGCATCCTACATCCCGTGGTACAAAAAATTCCAGGATCCCCACTCAATCTGAGACACTGGGCCTGGAGCACCTTGCACCCATACAGCTCTGTGTAGCCTGAGTGGTACTACATATCTTATCAATCTGAGGCACTGGGCCTGCAGCACCTTGCGCCCATACAGCTCTGTGTAGCCTGAGTGGTACTACATATCTTATCAATCTGAGGCACTGGGCCTGCAGCACCTTGCGCCCATACAGCTCTGTGTAGCCTGAGTGGTATTACATATCTTATCAATCTGAGGCACTGGGCCTGGAGCACCTTGCACCCATACAGCTCTGTGTAGCCTGAGTGGTACTACATATCTTATCAATCTGAGGCACTGGGCCTGGAGCATCTTGCACTGTGTGGTACTACAAATCCCAGCATCTTTTTTTCCATCTGAGACCAAGTGCCTGTAGAATCCTGCACCCTGTGTAGTACTATAAATCTCAGCATTGCTTCCACACCTAAGACTTAGTGCTTGCAGCTCATCACCCTGTGTGATACTACAAACCCCAGTATCTCTTCTCCATCTCAGACCCAGTGCCTGCAGCATTTTACACCTTGTGTGGTACTACAAACCCCAGCATCCGTTATCCATCTGAAAACCAGTGCCTGTAGCATCTAGCACTCTGTGTGGTACTACAAACCCAAGCATCCGTTATCCATCTGAGCCCCAGTGCATGTAACATCTCACACCCTGTGTGGTACTACAAAGCCCATCATGCCTTCTTCATCTGAGCCCCAGTGCCTGTAGCATCCTACACCCTATGTGGTACTACAAACCCCATCATCCCTTCTCCATATGAGCCCCATGCCTGCAGCACCTTGCACCCTTTGTGGTACTACAAACCCCAGCATCCCCTCTCCATCTAAGCCCCAGTGCCTGCAGCACCTTACACCTTGCACCCTGTGTGGTACTACAAACCCCAGCATCCCTTCTCCATATGAGCCCAAGTGCCTGCAGCACCTTACACCCTTTGTGGTACTACAAACCCCATCATCCCTTCTCTATATGAGCGCCGTGCCTGCAGCACCTTGCGCCCTTTGTGGTACTACAAACCCCATCATCCCTTCTCTATATGAGCCCCGTGCCTGCAGCACCTTGCGCCCTTTGTGGTACTACAAACCCCAGCATCCCCTCTCCATCTAAGCCCCAGTGCCTGCAGCACCTTACACCTTGCACCCTGTGTGGTACTACAAACCCCAGCATCCCTTCTCCATATGAGCCCCAGTGCCGGCAGCACCTTGCACCCTTTGTGGTACTACAAACCCCAGCATCCCTTCTCCATCTGATACTAAGGGCCTGCAGTATGTTCCTATCTAAGCAGTCCATTCCCTCTGTGCCAGCTTAGACTCTGCCCACCTGGGCCTGGTAGGTGTTGCACAGTATGGCTCACCAGCAGGGTGGTACTAAAACTCCCAGCATGTCAGCTTGTACTGAGGCCATCTAGGCCTGCTGGGTGCAGTAGTGCCATCCCTGCTGAAGAGCCACAGGTTGTCAGTCCCTTGTAGGATCCGGACCGGAGCCGTGCAGACCGGGTCACACACCGCCCGAGATCTCACCTCATCCTCCAGCAGTGTGGGGAGAGGCTGGAATTCATAAAACTCTTTGCCTCCTCCATCTTCTTCTTCTCCCCCCTCGTCCTCGTCGTCTTCCCGGTAATACTCGGGCACCTCTTCGGCCTCGTCCATGCCCGCAGATGCCCGCACCTGTCCGGCCCCAGCAGCGCTGCCAGCTCCGCGATTATTACACAGCCAAATCGCGCTGCTGCTGCTGTTGCTGCTGCCGCTTTGAAAAATTGTTGAAAGCGGCCCTAGAGCGCATGCGCCGTAGACGATCGCTTCCGCATTTCCACTGATCTCAGCGTCTCTCCCGTCACCTGGTAACGTGACGTCACGAGCGCCCCGCCTTCTGGAAAGTTTACCTTAGAACTACAGCGCCCTCTGGAGGCGGTAAGGATGAATGGCACTCATAGTTGCGGCACTCTTAGACCGTTCTGTAGCATTCCAATACAGCAGTGTTTTCCACAAAATGCGCCCCCAGCTGTTGCAAAACTACAACTCCAGCTGCTACTTTCACACTACTACTACCTACTACTTTCAGACTGCAGTGTTTTCCAAGATGTGCGCCTCCAGCTGTTACAAAACTACAACTCCCAGCATGCCCGGACAGCCTTTGGCTGTCCGGGCATGCTGGGAGTTGTAGTTTTGTAACAGCTGGAGGCGCACATCTTGGAAAACACTGCAGTACAGTATGAAAGTAGTAGTTATCTTTTGCCTGGTGTTTTTTGTTTTTGTTTTTGTTTGTTTGGTGGGGGGAGGGACTAGCCCTTCATTAT
The DNA here is from genome assembly GCF_029499605.1 of Hyla sarda. Taxonomy (NCBI): domain Eukaryota; kingdom Metazoa; phylum Chordata; class Amphibia; order Anura; family Hylidae; genus Hyla; species Hyla sarda. Next base: position 62,274,178 of record NC_079195.1, on the reverse strand, counting down.
TTTTACCGAGCGGTAAACGGCAGAAATGTAACATGTAAAAAAATGAATGACAAAATATATATTAACTAATATGACCCCAAAATGGCAGCATGAACAAGTACAACTTGTGCCGAATAAAGGGAGCCCTCAGATGCCTTTAACCCCTTAACCCCTTGAGGCTAAGTTTCTACTTGGTTTTTTGTGATGCGTTTTTTGGGATTAAAAAAAATGCATGAAAAAAAGCCAGTGCAATTTCCTGCGCCTGGCGTTTTTTTCAGGCGTTTTTTCATTTGTGTGGAAATTGCACTTTGGCAGTTTTTTTTTTTTTTTTTTGGTGCCCAAAATTTCTTGGGTACCGAAAAAAAAAAAAAAAAAAAAAAAAAAAAGGATGCAGCAGTGATCGAATTTTTTTAATTAAACTAAATGTATGTATATATTTTATAACAACACTTTTATTATTTTTTAATAAAGTGTGTGTGTTTCACTTTTTTTCTCTATTGTTTACATTTTTTAGGTAGTACTACTACTCCCAGGATGAAACAGACTGTTCCATGATGGGAGTAGTAGTACCTGTACTATAGACATATCACCCTGGCCAGTCCTGACACCCGATGCGATCGTCCATAATATAGCAGAGATGTGGAGCGGCTCTATACAGCGCTCACATCTCAGTGACATGTCAGTAGTGACACCCGCTGTGATCTGTTCTTAACTGTAGGTACTACTACTCTCGACATGGAGCGCACTCTGCTCCATGCTGGGAGTTGTAGTACCTGCATTAATAGACAAATCGCAGCGAGTGTAACTTCTGACATCCGCTGCGATCTGTCTAATAATGCAGGTACTACAGCTCCCAGCATGAAGCAGAGTGTACTCCATGTTGGGAACTGTAGTTCCTGCAGTTAATGAAAGAATGTTAGGGATTTGCATAGGGATGGACCCGGATGCAAGAATTACACTTGCCTTTGTTTCCCAAACAGTGTGCCTCCAGCTGATTCAAAACTACAACTCCCAGCATGCCCTTTGGCTGTTTGTGCATGCTGGGGGTTGCAACAGTTGGAGGCACACTGGTTTGAAAACACTGGGAGTTGGTTACTTAACTCAGTGTTTCGCAACCAGTGTGCCTCCTGCTGTTGCAAAACTACAACTCCCAGCATGCAGTGACAGCTGAAGGACATGCTGGGACTTGTAGTTATGCAACAGCTGGAGGCATACTACTACAACTTTCAGCATGCCCTTTGGCTGTCCGTGCATGGTGGGAGTTGTAGTTATGCAACAGCTGGAGGCACACTTTTTCATAACTACAACTCCCAGCATGCCCAGACAGCCAAAGGGCACGCTTGGAGTTGCAGTTGTGCCTCTAGCTGTTGCAAAACTACAACTCCCAGCATGCCCTTTGGCTGTGCATGCTGGGAGTTGTTGCTAAGCAACAGCAGGAGGCAAACAGCGCTTACCTCCTGCTGTTGAATCCCTCCGCCACAGACCGCTGGGACCGTTGCCACTCGGGACCGCCACCACACCGGACCCCGTGTGAGCCTCCCCACACACCCCACTGTTGATCACCTGCTGATGCGGGCCCAGCAGGTGATCAACCGTTGGACCGGTGCCACCTCACTCCTGCTGGCAGAGGGTGATTGATGCCTGCACCAATCACCCTCTTTTTTCGGGTCACTGGTGACTCTATTGACCCAGAATCACCGCAAATCAGCGATTTGTGGCGATCTCCGACATATGGGGGGTCTCAGGATTCCCCCAGGGGTTTGCAAGTGGTGCCTGCTGAACTTCAGCAGGCATCCCGGTCCAGTCCCCACCCGGTTAGCGGTGGGGACCGGAATTCCCACTGGTGTACAGGTACGCCCTGAGTCCTTAAGTACCAGGATGTCAGGGCGTTCCTGTACGCCCTTGGTCCTTAAGTGGTTAAGGACCAAGGACGTACCTGTATGCGCTGGTCCCGTCACTGTAGTTAAAAGCGTGCTCAAGAGCTTAACAGCCAGGACCCATGGTTAACGCCGGACATCGCCAATCGGGCCGATGCTTGGCATTAACCCTTTAGACACCACGATCAATGTTGATTGCGGCATCAAAATGCGCGAGTTAGCGGTCACCTCTGTCCATATCAGGAACTGTCCAGAGCAGGAGAGGTATGCTATGGGACAGAGGTGTCAGCAGAGAGCACTGTGGTCAGACAGAAAAGAACTTCACAACTTCCTTTTGAGCATACAGCAGCTGAAAAGTACTGAAAGGATTTAGATTTTTAAATAGAAGTAATTTACAAATCTGTCTAACTTTCTGGCACCAGTTGATTTGAAAAAAATTATTTACTTCTTTAAGGCCAAAATGGGCTTGGTCCTTAAGGGGTTAAAGGGGTACTCCGTTGTAGAACTATTTTTAAAACATCATCCCGGGCTGCAGTCATACGAAACAAAAGCCAGGACTTACCTCCCAATGCTCCCTTGGTGCGCTGGCATCGCTGCTTCTGTCCGTGTTGCGAACTTCTTCCTGGTTCTTGGGGTCGACTCGACACACTGTGCTCAGCTAATCGTCTGCCGCAGTGATGTTCCGCCTTGGTCAGTGACAGGCTGATCAGCAGTGTGACATAATGAATCCTGGCACTGGTCTTCCATCGGTAACCAGAAAGAAGACTGCACCGGAGGACAGGCGTGGCAACACCTAGGCATCCTGCGGGAGGTAAGTCCAGGTTTTTGTTTTCTATGCCGGCAGCCTGGGGATGATGTTCAAAAAAGTTTACATGCTGGATAACCCCTTTTAACCCCTTAAGGACACAACCCATTTTGGCCTTGAGGACAAAGCAAGTTTCATTTTAGCATTTTCATTTTTCCCCTCCTTGCCTTCTAAAATTCATAACTTTTTTATTTTTCCATCCACAGACCCATATGAGGGCTTGTTTGTACTTTGTAATGACACCTTATTTTCTAATATAAAATGTAGGGTGTAACAAAAAAAAATATTACTTTGTAGGGAAAGTGAAAATAAAAACACAATTTTGCAACTTTTGGAGGATTTCGTTTTCATGCAGTGCAAAAATAACATGTTCTATTTATTCTGTGGGTCAATATGATTAACCTATTGAAGACGCAGGGCGTATGTATACGCCCTGCATCCCCGATCCTTAACCCCTTAAGGACCAGGCCATTTTACACCTTAGGACCAGAGCGTTTTTTGCACATCTGACCACTGTCACTTTAAACATTAATAACTCTGGAATACTTTTAGTTATCATTCTGATTCGGAGATTATTTTTTCGTGACATATCCTACTTTAACATAGTGGTAAAATTTTGTGGTAACTTGCATCCTTTCTTGGTGAAAAATCCCCAAATTTGATGAAAAATTAGAAAATTTTGCATTTTTCTAACTTTGAAGCTCTCTGCTTGTAAGGAAAATGGATATTCAAAATAATTTTTTTTTTATTCACATTTCCAATATGTCTACTTTATGTTTGCATCATAAAATTGACGTGTTTTTACTTTTGGAAGACACCAGAGGGCTTCAAAGTTCAGCAGCAATTTTCCAATTTTTCACAACATTTTCAAACTCACTATTTTTCAGGGACCAGTTCAGGTTTGAAGTGGATGTGGGTCTTCATATTAGATATACCCCCCCAAATGACCCCATTATAAAAACTGCACCCCCCAAAGTATTCAAAATGACATTTAGTAAGTGTTTTAACCCTTTAGGTGTTTCACAGGAATAGCAGCAGTGAAGGAGAAAATTCACAATCTTCATTTTTTATACTCGCATGTTCTTGTAAACCCAATTTTTGAATTTTTACAAGGGGTAAAAGGAGAAAATGTATACTTATAATTGTAGCCCAATTTCTCTCGAGTAAGGACATACCTCAAATGTCTATGTAAATTGTTCGGCGGGCGCAGTAGAGGGCTCAGAAGTGAAGGAGCGGCAAGGGGATTTTGGAGAGTACGTTTTTCAGAAATGGTTTTTGGGGGGCATGTTGCATTTAGGAAGCCCCTATGGTGCCAGAACAGCAAAAAAAACACATGGCATACCATTTTGGAAACTAGACCCCTTGGGGAATGTAACAAGGAATAAAGTGAGCCTTAATACCCCACAGGTGTTTCACGACTTTTGCATATGTAAAAAAAATATATATATTTTTTTCACTAAAATGTGTGTTTCTCCCCAAATTTCACATTTTTGCAAGGGTTAATAGCAGAAAATACCCCCCAAAATATGTAACTTCATATCTTCTGAGTATGGAGGTACTCCATAAGTTGGCCTGAAGTGCACTACGGGCGAACTACAATGCTCAGAAGAGAAGGAGTGATATTTGGCTTTTTGAGAGCAAATTTTGCTTGGGGGGCATGTCGCATTTAGGAAGCCCCTAGGGTGCCACAACAGCAAAAAAAATAAAAACACATGGCATACCATTTTGGAAACTAGACCCCTTGAGGAACATAACAAGGAATAAAGTGATCCTTAATACCCCACAGGGGTTTCACGACTTTTGCATTTGTAAAAAAAATATATATATTTTGTTCACTAAAATGTGTGTTTCCTCCCAAATTTCACATTTTTGCAAGGGTTAATAGCAGAAAATACCCCCCAAAATTTGTAACCCCATCTCTTCTGAGTATGGAGGTACCCCATAAGTTGACCTGAAGTGCACTACGGGCGAACTACAATGCTCAGAAGAGGAGGAGCACCATTGAGCTTTTGGAAAGAAAATTCGTTTGGAATGGTAGTCAGGGGCCATGTGCATTTACAAAGCCCCCCGTGGTGCCAGAACTATATTTGGAAACTACACCCCTCACAGAATTTAATAAGTGGTGCAGTGAGCATTTACACCCCATTGGCGTTTGACAGATCTTTGGAACAGTGAGCTGTGCAAATGGATCACTTATCACTGTTCCAAAAATCTGTCAGACACCTGTGGGGCGTAAATGCTCACTGTACCCCTTATTACATTACATGAGGGGTGTAGTTTCCAAAATGGGGTCACATGTGGGCGGGGTCCATTGTTCTGGTACCATGGGGGCTTTGTAAACACAAGTAGCCTTCAATTCCTGACAAATTTTCTCTTCAAAATCCCAATGGCGCTCCTTCTCTTCTGAGCATTGTAGTGCACCCATAGAGCACTTTACATCCACATATGGGGTATGTTCTTACTCAGAAGAAATGGGGTTACAAATTTTGTTTTTGTTTTTTTTATTTTTCCTTGTGAAAATGAAAAATTTAGGGTGACACCAGTATTTTAGTGAAAAAAATTTTTTTTTTTCATTTTCCCATCCAACTTTAATGAAAATTTGTCAAACACCTGTGGGGTGTTCAGGCTCACTATACCCCTTGTTATGTTCCGTGAGGGGTGTCGTTTCCAAAATGGGGTCACATGTGGCTATTTATTTTTTTGGGTTTATCTCAGAACCACTGTAAAATCAGCCACCCCTGTGCAAATCACCAATTTAGGCCTCAAATGTACATGGTGCGCTCTCACTCCTGAGCCTAGTTGTGTGTCCGCAGAACATTTTACTCCCACATATGGGGTATTTCCGTACTCAGGAGAAATTGCATTACAAATTTTGGGGGTCTTTTTTTCCTTTTACCATAAGGGGTAAAAGGAAAAAAGCCCCCAAAACTAGTAGTGCAATTTCTCCCGAGTACAGAGATACCCCATATGTGGCCCTAAACTGTTTCCTTGAAATACGACAGGGCTCTGAAGTGAGAGAGCGCCATGCGCATTTGAGGACTAAATTAGGGATTGCACAGCGGTGGACATAGGGGTATTCTACGCCAGTGATTCCCAAACAGGGTACCTCCAGCTGTTGCTAAACTCCCAGCATGCCTGGACAATCAGTGGCTGTCCAGAAATGCTGTGAGTTGTTGTTTTGCAACAGCTGGAGGCTCTGTTTTGGAAACACTGCCGTACAATACGTTTTTTATTTTTATTGGGGGGACAGTGTAAGGGGGTGTATATGTAGTGTTTTGCTCTTTATTATGTGTTAGTGTAGTGTAGTGTTTTTAGGGTACGTTCACACTGGCAGAGGTTTACAGTGAATTTACCGCTAGGAGTTTGCGCTGCGACGAAAAATTTGCCGCAGCTCATACTTGAAGTAGTACACTTACTGTAAACCCGCCAGTGTGAATGTACCCTGTACGTTCACATGGGGGGGGGGGGGGGTAAACCTCCAGCTGTTTCAAAACTGCAACTCTCAGCATGTACTGACAGACCGTGCATGCTGGGAGTTGTACTTTTGCAACAACTGGAGGCACACTGGTTGGAAAACCTTCAGTTAGGTTCTGTTACCTAACTCAGTATTTTCCAACCAGTGTGCCTCCAGCTGTTGCAAAACTTCAACTCCCAGCATGTACTGATCGCCGAAAGGCATGGTGGGAGATGTAGTTATGCAACAGCTGGAGGTACACAACTACAACTCCCAGCATGCAGAGACAGCTGTTTGCTGTTTAGGCATGCTGGGAGTTGCAGTTTTGCAACATCTGGAGAGCTATAGTTTAGAGACCACTGCATAGTGGTCTCCAAACTGTGGACCTCCAGATGTTGCAAAACTACAACTCCCAGCATGCCCAGACAGCAAACTGCTGTGTGGGCATGCTATCAGTTGTAGTTTTGCAAGATCTGGAGGTGCACAGTATAGAGATCACTGTGCAGTGGTCTCTAAACTGTAGACCTCCAGCTGTTGCAAAACTGTGACTCCCTGCATGCCTAAACAGCTCTCTGGGCATGCTGGGAGTTGTAGTTTTGCAACATCTGGAGGGTTACAGTTTAGAGACCACTATAGTGGTCTCAGACTGTAGCCCTCCAGATGTTGCTAAGTAACTCACCGGCTTCCGTCGGATCCAGGGAGCTGCATCGCCGTCCTCTTCTTCCGCTGATCGTCACCCGCTGCCGTCGCCGATGGGTAAGTGGATCTTCGGCGCCGGTCCCTGTCGGTTTCCCCGTCCTGCCCCGCCTATTGTGAGTGGGCAGAACGGGGAAACTGAAAGTAAACCCCTCCGCCCCCGATCTGCTATTGGTGGTCGCGTCTAGACCACCAATAGCAGAGATAGGAGGGGTGGCACCTCTGCCACCTCACTCCTATTGCTTCAAGGGGATCGTGGGTGTCTAGGACATCCGCGATCCCCTTTATTTTCCAGGTCACCGGGTCACTATAGACCTGTATGACCCGGAATAGCCGCAAATCGCAAGTGTGAATTCACTTGCAATTTGCGGTGATCGACGACATTGGGGGGTCTGATGATACCCCTGGGCATTTGCGCGGGGTGCCTGCTGATAGATATCAGCAGTCACCAAGGCCCGGTCCCCGCCTGGCGTGCGGCGGGGACCGAAATTCCCACGGGCATACAGGTACGCCCTTGGTCTTTAAGTACCAGGGAGCAAAGGCATACCTGTACGCCCTTGGTCCTTAAGGGGTTAAGGACTCAGGGCGTACCTGTAAACCGTTCTCACCAGCATAGAACGGGTTAAACCTGGTGGGTCCCGGTTGATACTGGCAGCCAGGACCCACGGCTAATGCCGGGAAAGGCCGATCGGGCTGATGCCCGGCATTAACCCTCAACTTTAATCGCGGCGTCTAAAATGAAAGTAAAAGAATCCCGGCAGCTCAGCAGAGCTGATCGGGACTATCGCGTCAAAATCACGATGTCCCGATCAGCTTACCGGACGACGGGAGGGTCCTCACCTGCCTCTCCGTCATCTGATCGGCGATCTATTGCTCCATGCCTGCGCAGCAGGCAGGAGCAGCAGAGCGCCGGTTACACTGATCAGTGCTTTTCAATGGGGGCTAAAAAAAAAAGCTTAATTTTTTTTTTCTTTATAGAAGTTCATTAACCCCTTCCCTATTAAAAGTTTAAATCACCCCCTTTTCCCATTTTTTAAATAAAATAATGTAATAAAGAATAAAAATAATCATATGGGGTACTGCCCCGTGCGTAAATGTCCGAACTATTAAAATATTAGGTTAGCTAAACCACACGGCGTACACGTAAAAAAATACCAAAGTCCAAAATTGTGCATTTCTGGTCACTTCATATCCCATAGAAATATTAATAAAAAGCGATCAAAAAGTCCCATCAAAACAAAAATGGTACCTACAAAAACTAAAGATGACGGCGCAAAAAATGAGCCCTCATACCACCCCATACACAGAAAAATTTAAAAGTTATAGGGGTCATAAGATGCCAATTTTAAACATACTAATTTTGGTGCATGTAGTTTATAATTTTTTTAAGTATTAAAATAAAATAAAACCTATATAAATTTGGTATCCTTGTAACTGTATGGACCTACAGAATAAAGATAAGGTGTCATTTTTACCAAATATTGCACTGCATAGAAACAGCAGCCCCCAAATTTAACAAAATGGCTTTTTTTATTTTTTATTTCACCACACAAATTATTTTTTGGGGGTTTCGCCGCATGTTATATTCTAAAATCAGTGATGTCATTGCAAAGTACAATTTTGACTCAATTGACTCAAAAAACAAGCCCTTATATGGGTCTGTAGGTGCAAAATTGAAAGTGTTATGATTTTTAGAAACGAAGGAGGAAAAAGCGAAGATGCAAAAACGAAAATTTGCTGAGTCCTTAAGGTGAAAATAGGCTGAGTCCCTAAGGGGTTAAAATGATACCCATATTTACACGCTCTTTTTATTGTACTACTTTAAAAAAATCTAACTTTTTGAACAAAATTAGTATGTTTTCAATCACCCTATTCTTACCCTTCTCTCATGTCTCCGTATACAGGGCTATATGAGGACCCATTTTGTGCGCCTCGATCTGTAGCTTTTATCGGTTCCACTTTTGCGTATATGAGTCTTTTTTTTTTAATTTTTTTTTATTTGACACTTTTTAGGCATAGCATTGGCATAGCACTGATCAGTATTATCTGCGATCTACTTCTCTGGTCTGATGAAAAGCATCATATGCAGTGATCTGTATTGACCACGGTATCTGAGGGGTTAGCCGCCGTAACCTGACGTGCATGATGCGAGCACTGTTCCGGTGCTCGCTTCATGTGCAGGATGAAAATGTACATTCCGGTGTGACAAGTACCAGCGCATCAGGACGCACGTTTAGTCCATTGTCCTTAAAGGGGTACTCTGGTGGAAAACTTTTTTTTTTTTTTAATCAACTGATGCCAAAAAGTTAAACAGATTTGTAAATTACTTCTATTAAAAATTCTTAATCCTTCCAAGTTATCAGCTGCTGTATACTACAGAAGAAATTCTATTCTTTTTGGGATTTCTTTTCTGTCACAACCACAGTGTTCTATGCTGACACCTCTGTCTATGTCAGGAACTGGCTAGAGCAGGAGAAAATCCCCATAGCAAATATATTCTCCTCTTGACCGTTCCTAAAATGGACAGAGGTGTCAACAGAGAGCACTGTGGTCATGACAGAAAATAAATCCCAAAAGAAAAGAATTCCCTCTGTAGTATACAGCTCCTAATAAGTACTGGAAGGATAAACATTTTTTAATAGAAGTAATTTACAAATCTGTTAAATTTTCTGGCACCAGGTGATATAAAAAAATAAAAATAAATAAGATTTCCGCCGGGAAAGACTGGTCCACATCTACAGAATCATTAACATTATATTTTGATAGTTTGGACATTTATGCATGCAGCGATACCAAATATCTTTATATATAGTTTTTTTCTTTTTACACTTTTTTGGGGTAAAATGGGAAAAAGGGACAATTTACAATTTCATTGACTTTTTCTTTTACCCATGTTGATGATTGGATCCCTGCGGCTGCTCCGCGGGCAATATAATCATCCATTTTAACACACCGTATTGCCACAGATGCCGTGATCTGTATTGATCACAGCATCTGAGGGGTTAATGTGCAAGCACCGGTCCAGTTCTCGCATCATGTACATGACGTAAATGTACGTCCTGGTGTGTTAACCCCTTAAGGACCGGGCGTTTTTCGGTTTTTGCTCTTTCGTTTTTTCCTCCTTACCTTTAAAAAATCATAACTCTTAAAATTTTGCACCTAAAAATCTATATTATGGCTTATTTTTTGCGCCACTAATTCTACTTTGTAATGATATCAGTCATTTTACCCAAAAATCTATGGCGAAACGGGAAAAAAAAATCATTGTGTGACAAAATTGAAAAAATACAGCCATTTTGTAACTTTTGGGGGCTTCCGTTTCTATGTAGTACATTTTTCGATAAAAATGACACCTTATCTTTATTCTCTAGGTCCATACGGTTAAAATGATACCCTACTTGTATAGGTTTGATTTTGTATTGCTTTAGAAAAAATCATAACTACATGCAGGAAAAGTAATACGTTTAAAATTGTCATCTTCTGACCCCTATAACTTTTTATTTTGCCGTGTTCAGGGCGATGTGAGGGTTCATTTTTTGCACCATGATCTGAAGTTTTTGTCGGTACCATTTTTGCATTGATCTGACTTTTTGATCGCTTTTATTCATCTTTTCATGATATAAAAAGTGACCAAAAATACGCTATTTTGGACCTTGGATTTTTTTTGCGCGTACGCCATTGACCGTGCAGTTTAATTAGCAGTATATTTTATTAAATCAGACATTTACGGACGTGGCGATACTACACATGTTTATTTTTGTTTTTATTTACACAGTTTTTTTTTATTATTGGAAATGCCGGGTGATTCAAACTTTTATTAGAGGAAGGGATAATTCAAAGGGTTAATGATTTTTTTTACACTTTTCTTTTGCAATATTATAGTCCCTTAGGGGGCTATAACATTGCATTTACTGATCTTTAACTGTTTTCAATGCATCTCCATAGGGATGCATTGATCAGGGTTTTCGGCGATTGATTGCTCAAGCCTGGATCTCAGGCTTGAAGCATTCAATCGGTGATCGGACTGCAGGAAAGAAGGTAAGAGACCTTCCTCCTGTAGTACAGCTGTTCGGGATGCCGCGATTTCACCGCGGCGATCCCGAACAGCTCCTTGAGCTAACCGACACTTTTTACTTTCCCTTTTAGCTGCGTGGCTCAGCTTTGAGCGCGCGGCTAAAGGGTTAGTATCGCGCGGCACCGCGATCAGTGCCGCACGCTATTAGAGGCGGATCCCGGCTTCACTATGATGCCGGGCCCGCCGTGATATGATGCGGGGTTACCGTGGGACCCCGCGTTATATCACGGGAGCGGGACCAAGGACGTACTCATACGTCCTTGGTCCTTAAGGGGTTAAGTACCACCGCATCAGAACGTACATTTATGTCCTGTGTCGTTAAGGGGTTAAGGGGTTAGGGACGTACAGGGTCCCTGTACGCCCGATGCCTTAAGTGGCTTTAAAGCGAGTGCAGGAGCTGTGCTCGCTTCAAAGCAGTGAATGTCGGACACTCACTGCTTATGTCTGGCAGTGGGGATCCATGCTGATCATGGCATCTAAAGTGAAAGTAAAAATCTGTGGTAGCTCAGAGAAGCTAACCAAACCCCTGCGACGTGATAGCGGGGGTTCGGTAAGATAAAATGTCGGAGGCAGGTCCCCTTACCTATCTCCTGCCACTGATCGCAAATTCGCTGATGTGGCCTGGGCTTAGCCATAGGCATAGCATTATACAGTGAATGCAATATAAAGGTTGCATATAAAAGTCCCTCATGGGGACTTAAAGGGGTACTCTGGGGAACTAAACCCATAGCCCATCCTTTCATCTCACCAACCTATTTGTCTAAATATCACTTATTAGCTATATAGAGCTGTTTCCCTCTTTCAGCTGTCACTTACATTCAGGAAGTAAGAGAAATATGTCATTCTCAAATCCTCCTTGTCTTTGTGTAAACCCCTCAATGAAACTAGCCCCCACCCTCCTGGAAGACAAACAACAGTGATTTCTGTCTTCACAACCACACCTCCCCTCCCCCACCCTCTCCCCTCTCCCTGTGTGAGGATCTTGACGGAAGTCTTCTCAGCACATAATGCTGCTCTTTTCCTGTGGTAGATCTTATCACTGACTGCTGCCATTCAGTGCATAGCATGATTTATTGCTGGGGGGAAGGATAATTTGAAAGAAAAGACATGTAGTGAGTGCTGCTGACTACAACAACACAGCATGCACAGATAGTGAAAGCAATTGGCTGGCAGCCATTACACAGAGCTGCTCTGACTGCTGGGATTTGTAGTCTGGGCTGCAAGCAAGGAAAAATAATATTTAGGAGACAACAGGGGCCACGGGAGCTGGCAAAATCACTTGGATAACTACATGGGACACAGATCAGGTATTGTGGTGGCTTTGGGGCATTTTTATTTTTATTAACTTACCTGGAGCATCCCTTTAAAAAGTGTAAAACAAAAAATAAATAAGTCTCTAAAATTACATAAAACCCCCTTTTCTAATAATAAAAAAATTACCCTTATTTTCCTATTTTACAAAAAAAATGAAAAAAGGAAAAAATTTACGTATTTGGAATCACTGCGTGTGTAAATGCCCAAATTACTAAAGTATAATGTTCATGATCCCGCACGGTAGACGGCATAAACATAAAAAACAAACACCAAATATACTGATTTTTGATTGCATCATATATCAGAAATAAATAAATAAAAAGCGATCAAAAAGTCCCATTAAAACAAAAACGGTACCAATAAAAACCAAAGATCACGGTACAAAAAAAATTAGCCCTCATACATCCCTGCATACAAAAAAAATTAAAGTTCTAGGGGTCAGAAAAGGACAATTTTATGCTTACCAATTTTGTTAAATGAAGTTCGCAAATACAATAATAAAGTACAACAATGGAAAAAACATATCAATTGGGTATCGTTTTAATCCCATTGACCTACAGAAAAAAGATAATGGATTTTTTTTTTTACCAGAAAGTTTGTAAGTGTGAGGTCAATTCCCTTCCTCCCACACTTCAGCCACCCCACCCAATGAAACACAAATGAGTTGCATTCCATTTAAAAGACCAGCGTTTTCTAACCAGGGTGCCTACAGCTGTTGCTAAATGATCTCTCTCCCACCCAGCGGTCACTCCACCCATTAAAGCAGGACAGGCTCCTTTTGCACACCTGACTATTGATGTCATGTCTCTACGTACTGCAACCTGGGAAAACCTGAGACCTGAGTAATTTTGTATGCTGTTAAAGGGATTATCCAGCAATTGAAAAACAGAGTTTTTTTGCTTTTAAAGACAGACAGTCTCCAAGTTGGGTGTGGTTCTGCAGCTCAGTTCCATTAAAGTGAATGGAGCCAAGTTGTAATACCACACCAAAAGAAGAGACAGACAGGGTGCGGCCTTTGAAACAAATTAAGTCTGTTTTTTGAATCCTGGATAATTCCTTTAAAAATTTATATTAGGGGAAAATCACAAAAAAATTGCGAGACCACTGTCACACACAGGTACAAACACAATATTATGAACTACACTAACTTAAAAGCCTCTGTAGCATAGTCAAATAAAAAAAATCCTGGAATACCCCTTTAAAGTCAGGTATGCAAAGGAAGCATGTCCTTTTTTCAACAGGTGGTGCGACCGCTGGGGAGGAAGGAGATCAGGCTGGGTTCACACCACGTTTTCTTAAATACGGTTCCCGTATACGGTTTGGAGGAGGGGGCGGGGCTTAATCGCGGCGCCCGCACTCAGCCGTATTCGGGAACTATGCATTGAAGGAAAACAAGGGTGTGTTTCAATGGGTGAGGTGGCTGATGTGTCGGAGGGAGAAAAGTGAGCTCACACTTATAAACAAGGAATTATGGGATGTGTAGTTTAAGGGTAGGGTTACACGTAACGGATCCCCAGCGTATTTTACGCTGTGGATCTGCTGATGACCCAACCATATAGTGTGCCTCATGCTGTCTGCTCGTAACAGCAATCCGCCATTCCGCGCAGACACACATGGACCTGTGAGCCGCTGTGCCCACACGCCGTGTACTCACAGTCGTCGAGGCTGCTTCCCCTGCTCCCTGAGCTAGGCCAAGAGCGGCCATGATGACCGTGGGTACACTGCGCGTGCGCGCAGTGACTCTCAGGTCTATGTGTGTCTGCTCGGGGCGGCGGATTGCTGCTATGAACAGACAGGCACAGCAGGAGGCACACTATATGGTCGGGTATATCAAATGGGATTGCGATATTATATATGAATATATAATATTCATAAAATATTTAAACATTTGAAAGAAAGAGACATTATTCATGACCCTACATTATTTATTATCATTCCAGCAATTAATTCTAGGAACAGATAATAATGTAGTGAGGGGAGGAGAACTTATGGCTAGATGGGGGTATTTATGAAGCCTTTTACCCTGGTTTTCCTGGGTAAATTTGTCACAATATTTTGATGCAGTGTTTTTTTTTGTGAATTTTTGTGCGACCATTCATATATGTGCATTCCTGTGTTTTGCTGTGGTAGACATATTTTGAGTTGTGTTTCTGCAGTGGTCAGAAATTTATGAAACTGCGACTTTTAAAAACTGTCGCATAATTTGGCGCAAAGCACCCAAAAGGGTGCAAATCACCCCCCCCCCCCCCCAAAGAAAAAAACAGCATGCAAACTAACAGTGGACCGCATTATTAAAAAGTGGAGTTCTGAAGTAAGAAATGTGATCAGCATCAGATTTATCACATGCCCTGCACTATGTAATAAATTAGGTGCAGGTACACAGTTTTGAATTAATGGAGTAAAAAGACATTCACCTAAACTACTTTTCATGAATTCCCCCCAAAGTGCCACCTGCACTAACCTGTCGATACCGACAGGTAGTGCAGGTGACACTGATGAAAAAGGTACTCACCTAGTCCTGTTCTGTGCAGGGGATCTCTGGTAATCTTCTCCGTTAGCTTCAGCTCCAGGCCCGGCTTGGGGCATGGGCAGAGCTTAGTGACGTCCCCGATGCTACTCTCTTCACTAAGCTTCGCCCATTCCCCTAGTCAGGGCCGGTGCTGAAGCTAATGGAGAAGATTACCATAGATCCCCTGCACTGAACTGGACAAGGTAAGTACAGTTGCCATCAATGTCTCCTGTGCTACCTGTCGGTATTGACAGGTTAGTGCAGGTGACACTGGTGACAAATTTCCTTTAACATGATAATGGTTTTTAGTGGTTGTTGAATAATATAGTGGAATTGATTCAAACTTAAATGTGTTCACTTACTGTAATACATATCTGGGAAGACATTTATCATTGTTGCTTTGGTAAGCAAGTTCTAGTGTCTCTGGGGTCCCCTACCCTAGCTACCTCACTACGCCAGACAGGCGGTCCTGAGCTTCCGCTATCTGAGAGCTGGGGTACATGTCTGCGGCAGTGCCTCCACCCAGTGGAGCATCCGGGGTAGGGATGTGGGGTCCCACTGGGAACATACTTGGTTCACTGAGACTGACACAGCCTAATGTGAACTAACTTTATATAGTAAGTAGCAAATGAACAACATACATAGGATAATACAATAGTGTAACACAGATAGGATTGCAATGTGGATTTTCCTCACCCACCCACGAGCACACCTGCGGCCCACCCACGAGCACACCTGCGGCCCACCCCCTTATCTTCGTTCTAATGGCCATTGGTGCGCATAGGAGTGTGGAGGCCCTTATAAGTTCTGCTCCGCAGCATCAATGAAGCAGCCTGCACTGTGTAATATCCGCCACTGGACCTCAGAGTCTTTACTTTGAGTAAGGAGACAGATGCCCTGTAGTGGAACAGGGAAGAGGCTTTATCTTACCCTCACAACACCTTTAACTAGGTCAGTCCAGCAGCAGTCTCCTCTCACTGTATTCAACAGTGCTTGTCTCTGCCAGCAGGTCTCTCTCTCTCTCTCAGCTGGTGTGGTCCTGTGTGAAGCAAGTTCTCTCAGCTAGGTGCTGTCTCTGTGCTGCAGTCTCTCACAGCTAGAAGCATGTATTTTATCTTGCTAAGCTTGTGGTCGTCTGAGCAAATCCTCAGGGCACAGGACCTGTGTGATGTCACAATCATGTGACTGAAGTCTCAAACAATCAGCATTATCTATCATGAAATGGATGCTAATCATGTGATCACAGCTCCAGTCTTTATTAACAGCATACTAGTTCATTTGTGGTCTCCATCCGCCATCTACTGGGTATTTCAGATAATGCAGCCAACTCCACAGGGGTTACATTTTATTTTTATTCTCAGCCAAATACCAACCAAGCAGCAACAGCCTGATGTTACCAGGGTGGGCGAGGACCATTGTTACTGGCCCTCCCCAGTCTAAATAATGCCAGCCTGTTACCACCTAGGCCCAGAAGTGCCATTTTGATGCTTCGGGCCTGTTGGCTTTTCCCAGCAGCCCTGTGGCGGTGGGTACGGGGTAATATTTGGGGGTTAGCGCTAGCTGTTTTTTAGGCTAACACTAAGCCCCGGTTTAGTAATGGACTCCATGTAAGACAGCTTCCACTACTAAGCCTGTCAAGTAAATAAAAAAACAACAACACGTATAAAAACTTTTATTCCAAAAAACACTCCATTACAAATCTGCACAACCACACAACTACAACTCCCAACATTTCCTTACTGTAAAGGCATGCTGAGAGCTGTAGTTGTGCGGCGCAGGTAGGTGATAAGGAAGCCAGGGAAGCGGGGGGCATTATGCTTCGCTCCCTTGCTTCCCAGCAGGCAAAATTAGGTTACGGCACTGTAACTTCATATTTCTCGCTGGCAGCTGTGATTGGCCAGGACTTTTTGTGCAACTTTTTGTGCAGGTCCGCTCTCCAGCCACCTGCCCGCATCTACCAACCACCCACCAGCTATTGCAGGACTACAACTCCCAGCATGCCCTTTTAGTGAGGACATGCTGAGAGTTGTAGTCCCAACAGCCTGCGGGGGGTGTTAGATGTGAGCGAGTGCTGGGAAGCGGACCTGCGCAAAAAGTCGCAACTGCAACTTTTTGAAAATGCTGTGAAAGGCAAGTTTGTAAGCCAGGTCTGACATGGCTTACACTTGCGACTTTTTGAAGGGGATTTGCTACTTTTTATTTGCTTATGTGTGACTGTCGCACTTGATAAATTCCCAACCCCTAGCAAAGTGAAAAACTGAAAATTGCTTAGGTAGGGCTGATTGCTTAGGCGCGCATACAACTTTTTGTACAACTTTTATAAGCAAAAAAAAACTCTAAATCCCTTTATAAATCTCCCTCCTGGTCCTGCAAACATTTCCACATTACAGCAGGATAAAATGCTGGGGAATCATTTGATGTGAATAGAACAGAAGAGGGAGCTCCAGGCTCATATATTAAAATTGTCTGTCTGAGAATTCACCATTCACTATAAGGAAAATCAAAGTTGTTCCTGCACGCAACATTTTGCAGTGTTAGTCCCAGGCCATATGTAAGTGTTTCCCAACCAGGGTGTTGCCAAACTACAACTCCTAGCCCAAGGTTGTCCGGGTATGATGGGGGTTGTAGTTTTGCAACAGCTGGAGGCACACTATTTGGGAAACACTGGCATAAGTCTACATATTCAGTGTTTGTATATAACTCAGTGCTCAGTGTGCTGCTGCATTGTTAATTTGTTTGTTTTGCTTTTACATTACAGTCTTAGCAGCGTGCGCCTGTTCATTTATTTTTTTTAAATGGATCTGCTGACTGTTTGTTTTTAGCCATTAACAGTCTTTTGTTTTGTTGTTTTTTTAATTGGTTCCTTCTGAACGGACACCGCTTTTAGGGCCTTCCACTGCCCTCTACCAGGATTCCCAAAATTTACCAATGGACTTCCCTTGACCACATGGAATCCTTATGTGATGAGGGTGTGATGAAGGTCAAATGTTATTACCCTAGGGGCAGATGGCATCAACCCCTTGTGTTCGTAATGCCAGGTATACCCTGACCAGGTTGGAGACAATTTCACATGGTCTAGCGCGACCAGCTGGTTGGGTCTGTCACTCTGGATGGAGTGGAGAGGTGCTCTTGCATCCTTGCACACATTCTGGGTGACGTTACAGACAGAACATTCACTGCACCATTTCTCAATGTCACTCCGCATTCCAATCCAGTAGAATCTTCACCGGACAGTGGCTTCTGTCTTGTGGACTTAAAAGTGTCCCGACTGGTCATGATATGCGTTAAGGACCATCGCCACGTCTCTTCGGGGTTCCGGAATCTGATGAAGTCGATCACCAGAGACCACAAAATTTCGGTACAAAAGCCGCTTCCTCTGTCGCCACAGACGCTTTAGCTTGTAGTCACAATGGGCCCGGCATAGACGGGTTGGTATCTTTTTCGCCATAAGGTAGTCTAACAGATCTCGCATAACACGACTTTCATCTTGGAAATTATTCCAGGTATACAGGTCTTCTTTAACCTTTTTGGACCTGGGTTCACCCTCCACGAGGGCGGGAGCGACATTCTGGTTCACAAACCGTTGGTAAAATGGGGCATCTTCACGCCTTCCCACCCATCTTCGACAGGTGGCTCTTCGCTGGGGGTCATCCGAGACAGTACATCGGCATTGACGTTTGACTTGCTGCTTCTGTACTTGATAGAAAAGCTGTTATTAGCTAATCTTGAAGCCCATTGCTGTTCAAGTGGGCCAATAGGTTATTATCCATGTAGACAGTAAATGGCATGGCAGCCAAATAATCCTTGAATTTTTCTGTCATGGCCCATACCAGGGCGAGAAGTTCCAATTTGAATGAACTGTAATTTGCATCGTTCTTCTCTGCTCCTCGCAGATTATGACTGGTGTGGGCAATCACTCTCTCTTGTCCATCCTGAACTTGGGACTGACAGCTCCCAGACCTTCAAAACTGGTATCAGTATATGGCCGGTACGGCTGACTGTAATCTGGATACGCCAAGATGGGTGGTTCTGTCAGCAGATGCTTGAGAGCTCGGAATGCTGTCTCTTACTCTTCGGCCCATTCGATAGGTAGTCTTCCATTGCAATTCTCCTTTGCTGTACCCCGTAGGAGAGCTGTGAGGGGTTCTGCAATTTGGGTGAAGTGTGGGATCACCTGAAGGGGCACTTGGTTGGTGGAAGCATGGCTGCGTGGTTAGGCCCTGGGTCTCTCTTCAGGACACCAGACACTCTCAGGTCTTGACTGTACTGTACTCAGCATGCACTAAGACTTGACTCACTTAGCTAGCTTCTCCCTCCTATATAAGGGAGCAATTTGGAGGAGTCACATAGGTCACCACACAAGTCACCTGGTCACTGACACCTTCCCTGGTTACATAGGACTTGGTAACAACATTTAAAGGCAAATGAACATTAGAAAGACAGATTAATAAATAACATAGGTCATGTAACCATTTATGGCACATATAATGCAGATGGACTCAGGGTACACTGAAATAGAGTCAGCCACACAGGACAGAAAGGGTACAGGTGAGCCACTCCTGTACTGGGCCACCACACTTATATTAAAGGGTTATTCCCCTGGAAAACATTTTGTTTAAATCAACTGGTGCCAGAAAGTTATACAGATTTGTAAATCACTTCTATTTAAAAATCTGCTGTATGCTGCACAGGAAGTTATTTTTTTTTTTTATTTCCTTTCTGTCTGACCATAGTGCTCTCTGCTGACACCTCTGTCCATTTTAGGAATACAGAATGTATACAGCTGCAAGCCTCGGCTCAGCATATTATATAATGGTTGTGTTGGATTACTGCAGCTCAGCCCCCCTTGAAATAAACTAAAGTAACACATAAACTTCTAGCTCCATACATTGGCCCTCATTTATTATTCTATCCCCGACATCGTGCGCCAGTCTGCGACACGATGCAACATTTTTTCCCGACGGACCCGATGTGGATTCTCCCAAACCCGAAAAAGGGGCGTAACCCGACATTTCTGAGCTTTCCCTCGTATTTATAAAGGTTTCCAACCCCAATTTGTTGAATTGTTGTGGATTTTTTTCCCGACAACTCAGAGGAGTTGCAAACCAAAACCTACGAAACCCACGTGCGACAAACAGGATGCAACATAATAATAAATACCAGGGGGAAAAACCAATCGGGTAAGAAAGCAAGATAGACTTACAACCCGGTTTTTTAAGTAAATGAGGGCCATTGTGTATATTCCAGCTGCTGTGCTAAACAGCTGATTGGTAGGGATGCATCACACCAATCAACTATTGATGGCCTATCCAGAAGATAGGTCATTATCTTCATTTAGCCGGAAAACCCCAATAAATGGACACTGCCAGAATCAGAAACTTTTTATATGTTATACACCTTGACAAAACATTAAAATTTCTAAAATACTTAATAAAAAAGTTTATCTTCTTTTTTTTATAGAAATCCTTGCTTATAAAAAAAAGACCACTAGAGGTCCCCATACCATCCAGAACATAATCCTTTGCAGCTGCAGCATCATATTTGTTCTAGCTAAAGCAGAGGCTGAGACAAACTCCAGTAAGTGAGGGCAGGACTAGCATTCATCTGTGCTCACTCCTGTCCAGTCTATCAGACTGCAGCATGAAAACAGAGAGAAGGGGGTTACATAGCAGCCTGCAGTGATTGGATGAAGAGACCCAGCACAGCAGACTCAGGGAAAAAGTGAATGCATGGTGAGTGAGAGCAGGCTCAGTGCTTGCCTCAGACACGCTCTTTACTTAGCAGTGGATGTCAGAATGAGTGAGCAGCAGAACAGAGGGATTTGTGAGCTAAGAACAGAAGCTAGACACATAAAAAAAGACTTGGAAAGAATCTGCATGTCCTAGTACGTAACATATATAAGCTTTAGTTTTTTCCTGTGATATGACAGGTTCGCTTTAAAGGGGTGCTCCCCTGGAAAACATTTTTTTTTTTAAATCAACTGGTGCCAGAAAGTTAAACTACTAAATTAAAGTAAAATTCCTTCTATTTAAAAATCTTAATTCTTCCAGTACTTATCAGCTTCTATATGCTCCACAGGAAGTTCTTTTCTTTTTGAATTTCCTTTCTGTCTGTGTACGACAGAGGAAATTCTTTTCTTTTGGGATTTCTTTTCTGTCACGACCACAGTGCTCTCTGCTGAAGCCTCTGTCCATTTTAGGAACTGTCCGGAGCAGGATAAGTTTGCTATGGGGTTTTGCTCCTACTCCGGACAGTTCCTGACATAGACAGAGGTGTCAGACAGAAACGAAATTCAAAAAGAAAAGAACTTCCTCTGGAACATACATCAGCTGATAAGTACTGGAAGGGTTAAGATTTTTAAATAGAAGTCATTTACAAATCTGTTTAACTTTCTGGCACCAATTGATTAAAAAAAAAAAATTTCAGTGGAGTACCCCTTTAAGCTGCAAACAACATTTCCAGTGCAAGCTAAAAGTTGAATACTTTGGTGCAAAATGATAGGATAGCCCCCAAAAATGCTTGCCTCTTCCTTCAGAAGGTGTCATGTCCCCTTTAATGTTCATACATGCTTTTCCCCTTCCCTTTAGGCATCACCATGCTATTTTTCTTTATTGCTGCAAGTAACTTCCAGACCATTTGCCTTCATTGTCTAATCTACTTACCGAAGCGCCACGCCAATGCCACAGTACTCGCATCAAACTGGGACCTGTAATCTGAGATGTTTACATGGAAAAATACACTGGGAGAAAATTGCTTTCATTTAATTTTGACAGCAAACTCCCACAAGCCGTTTTTTTCTTGTACAATCCATTTTAGTAAACAAATCTAAACCTGTTCTATTCTTCAGATATTGATGCACTTTAATACACTTTAATGTATTTTGGATTCCCAGGTGGGATACAGTCTATGAGTGACAAACTGGAAGGTTAGACTTATATGTGTTCTGCTCTATGTGCGTTTAGCTACCGATTATAGCAAGTGTGGAGCATTATATAATATAATAGTCATATAATATTATAGTCTACAGCAGTGTTTCCCAACCAGGGCGCCTCCAGCTGTTGCAAAACTACAACTCCCAGCATGCCCGGACAGCCAACGGCTGTCCGGTCATGCTGGAAGTTGTATTTTTCAACAGCTGGAGGCACCCTGGTTTGAAAACACTGCTGTATATTATACAGTAGTCTCTCAAGTTACAATATTAATTGGTTCCAGGATGATCACTGTATGTTGAAACCATTGTATGTTGAGACCATAACTCTATGGAAACCTGATTTGTGATTGTTTCAGAAGCCAAAAAATGTCATCCAAAAAAGGAAAAAGTGAGGATTAGAGAAAAAATAAGTAGATAACTAACATAGATAAAGCAAGTCCTTATGTGGTAGGCCTCTGGGGTAGGGATAGTGTAGTTAGGGTTTTGCTTCAGTATATCAGGGGTTAAGGTTAACCCTATTGTTCGTGATGCCAGGCTGAGGGCTAGTATGCTGAGGTAATTCTCCGGCCTATCGCCGCCCTTCCCAGTAACGATGGGTGCATGCAAATAATGACTGAAGGTCCACAATGTAGTTGAACTTGAACTTGAATAAACTTTACTTAAAGGCTTGCGGTACATCCAATGAATAACAACAGTCTCCATGCACTTCAGTGACTGACAGTTGTTGCGGACCTTGACCGTTGGTATAAGTCTCTAAATTTAGGGTAATTTGCGAAGATCCGTCCGGATTTCGGGGTGAGATATGGTCCGGTGATCTTGCAGAGTGCTAGGGATTGATTACACCCACAGTTTTAGAAGATATCAGCCGTCGCCGCAAGGCTCGGGCCTAAACTCACTGATGACAGCAGCGCAGATCCTTCCTTATTAACAGCCCAGGAACAAGAGATGTTGCTTGCTTGGCTGCACAGGAACAAGAGAGAGAGAGCAATGGCCGCCGCTCCCTTATATGGGCAGGGGCAGGGCCGTTTCTATTGGTCAAAGTAACTGTGACTCACCGGTACAAGGAATGATGGTTCAAATACGTCACAGGGACCTCTAAAGGTCCTTTAGCAAAAAACCATAGAGTTTACCTGATCACGTGACCCGCAGGTCCTGCTACGCTCCGTACAGGTAACTAACCGTTTACATACATTTGTACAATTATATTTATATAAATCCTAAGTAAATTGATAGGCAACTAATATCTAGATGAGAGGTGACAAGGGGTGGACTAGATAAGAAGGACGCCAACGTCCTAGGGACTCTGGCTATGGGACCTCTATACAGGTACCGTACAGGATGCGGTACCGGGACACCACAAACCCCCTTACTTAAAATAAGTCGACCTCGACGCCTGTCCCCTAAGGCAGAGGAACTAGGACTAAACCAGGATGATACTTATAAATTTGCTATACATCCTAAGTAAACATGGAACACATTTACATTCTCTGATACCCTTACTAGTATCTGGACTAGACAATAGAAATCTATCTAGACATTGGTGCTATCTAGACATTGGTGCTATCTAGACATTAATGCTATCTAGACATTAATGAAGCTATCTATCCTTTAGTTTCTAGCTTCTCAGACATTTTATTAAATTTACTATACAATTATGCAGCTATCTGACATCAAGTTATTAGCTCCTAAGACATTTTTATTAGCTCTCTACACATTGTATGAGGCTAACTAGACATTAGTACAGCTCTATATACCTTTAGCGTCAAGCTGACTAGACATTCTAATATCTCACACATTTTTTCTTTTTGCCAACAATAAGTTACCTGTTAGTACACGAAAGTAATACTGGCTAGCCGGAAGCTAGGTCACAGTAAGGTTGGCTGCTAGGGTCTATCGGCTACACGCTACTTACCCCTAGAGCACTTCACATAACCTACCTAGGTTACTTTAAGAATTATGTGTTTAATTCTATATTTGCAAGAGCACCTACTGGCCAGGCAGAGCATCTCACACATGCGATACAGAGAAAAGAAGTATGAGTGTACCTAACAGTGGCAGGAATTGGGTATCAATATGCTACAATTCCTAAGTGTTACTTGAATGTGAGAAATATTTTGTTTTTGTGTATGTACTAAAGACTGAGGTAGTGCATTTAAGTCAGTAATCTGGAGTACTGAAAAGTTATAGGCAGAGCATTGAAGTGAGTTATCAAAGGTACTATGTTTGCAGGTACTAAATGTGAGTCCTGGTACCTTATGGGTAGTTTGCCCTGTGTAGTCCTTTGAGACCACCGCAACACCACCTCAGAGTCGTCAGGAGTTCCTTCACTTGGGGATTCTTCAAGAACTTCAGTCCCCGAGGGACCAGCTGGAGGGCTGGAAACAGAAGCAATATCTTCGGTTTGACTGGGGGTTTCTCTTAAGACAGGTGGAGTAGGGGCATCAAGACCTGGAGCAGTCACAGGAGCAGGACTGATGTTTGGTGTAGCAACCAATGGGGGTTGACAAGGAGCAACAGCCATTGGCAAATGGCTAGGTGGGACGGCTACTGGCAACTGTCTGGGTGGAGCAACCAGTGGCGGCTGGCTGGATGGAGCTGGAAACGTTATACCCCAATACATGGTAGGCTGCTGAGATGCGAACAAGGGTACGTCCATAGTGGGATGGATCCCTTCTCCCGGCACGTATTCTCTCACTGGCCTTGTTGGAGGTGGAGTAGGAGTAGCAGGAGGAGTAGAAGGAGATGGGCCAAGCATATCATCTTTCAGGCACACTTTTATCCTGTTTCTGTGGACCACCTGTGGCTCAAACCCGTCTTTCTGTATCTCGTACACGTCCGTTTCGGGATAAGGGACTGCAGTAATGGTGTATGGTTCTGTTTCCCACAATGAGTCCAATTTATGGGTTCTAGGGAATTTTCGGAGCCACACTTTATCTCCAACCTGTAAGGGTTGAGCCGAAGCATGTCGATTATAATCTTTCTGCTGGCGCTCATGAACTTCACCCATTATCTTCTCACAATGTCTTTGGCTTCCTCAATTCTTTGTTGCTGTTCTGACACCCAACCTTGGGAAACCTGAGGGGAATTGTTGAAAGGTGCCTGTAGCCCGAAGGTCCGATCCTTTGGCAATTGGCCGTGTCGGCCCATCATCAGGAAAAAAGGCGTATACCCCGTAGAGCAGTGGACAGTGTTGTTGTAAATTTCTAGGAGTTCAGGCAACAGCTGAGGCCACTCTTCGTGCTTTGAGACAGAGTCAGCTCTGAGCATTTGGATAAACAATCGATTGATCCTCTCGCAGAGCCCATTCCCTTGGGGATGGTAGGCTGTCATCTGGAGCTTTTTGCAGTCATGCAGCCGGCAAAGTTCTTGGAACAACTGGGCTTCAAAGGTGGTTCCCCGATCTGTGAGGACCGATTCGGGACACCCCAACGGTTGGATCCAATGACGATAGAAGAGCTGAGCAGCAGTCTTGGCGGTAAGATCCTTGACAGGAACCACGACCACCCACTTGGAATAATGATCCACCATGGTTAGAGCATGACAATAGCCAGATCGAGTGGGGGCCAGCTTCACATGATCCAAGGCAACAATCTGGTTCGGGCTCTCCGTACAGACGGGATGTAAAGGGGCCCTTGCGTCCCTTCGGGGATTCTTAATCACATTGCACACAGAGCATTCGGCACACCATTTCTCGATGTCTCTCCGCATCCCAATCCAGTAAAATCTCCTTCTGACGGTGGCCTCCGTCTTATGGACCCTGAAGTGTCCGGATTGATCATGATAGGCATGCAGGACCATGGCTGCATCTCTTCTGGGAACCACAATCTGGTGTATGCGGTCTCCGTAGACTGGGTCCTGGGAATTTCGATAGACCAACCCCTTGTGCAGGAAAAGGCGATTCCTCTGCCGCCACAGCCGCTTTAATTCGAAGTCCCCTTGTGCCTTGTGCACCCGAGTGGGCACTTTCTTGTTGAGGCAATAGTCTAAGAGGTCTCCGATAACCCGGCTTTCATCTTGGAGTGTCTTCCATGTAGACAAATCTTCAGGGACTTTAGGAGATTCAGGTCCGTCACCCACCTGGGCAGTTAGAGAATTCTGGCTCACGAACCTTCAGTAGAAGGGAGGCATTTCCACATCTTCCCACACATCTTCAGCAGGAGGTGCTTCTCCCGGAGCCATGCGAGAAAGTACATCCGCATTAACATTGGTTTTTCCGCTGTGGTACTTAATGTTGAAATCATAGTTAGCCAACCCAGAGGCCCAGCACTGTTGAAGCGCTCCCAACATAGCAGTATTTAAATGGTCCAAGGGGTTGTTATCAGTGTAGACCATGAAGGGAGTAGCAGCCATATAGTCCCTGAACTTCTCAGTAATGGCCCAGACCAGGGCCAGGAGCTCCAATTTGAAGGAGCTATAGTTGGCGTCATTCTTTTCAGCACCTCGGAGATGTCGGCTGGCGTAAACAATCACCCTCTCTTTGCCATCTTGCACCTGAGATAAGACTGCTCCCAGACCTTCGAAGCTAGCGTCTGTATACAAACGGAAAGGCAGGCTGTAGTCAGGGTACGCCAAAATGGGGGGTTCCGTGAGGAGGTACTTCAGGGCTCGAAAGGCATCTTCTTGTTCCTCAGCCCACTGTATGGGTAGCCTCCCATTATAATTCTCCTGGGCAGTCCCTCTCAGCAACTCGGTTAAGGGCCCAACAATTTGAGCAAAATGGGGGATGAAGCGTCGGTAATAACCAGCAAATCCCAGGAAACTTCAGACTTCTCGCACCGACCTGGGTGTTGGCCACTCTTTCACAGCACTCACTTTGTCCGGATCAGGCTGGACCCCTTAAGCACTGACGACATGTCCCAGATAGTGTACTTATGGCTTTAGCAAATGACATTTGGAAGGTTTAACCTTGAGCCAGTGTTGGATAAGGACTTGGAAAACATCTTTCAGGTGATCCAGGTGTTCCTGATATGTCCGGTAATAGAAGATGATGTCATCTAAATACAACAGAACACTCTGGAAGTTAAGCTGTCCCAAGCATCGTTCCATTAAGCGTTGGAAAGTAGCTGGTGCATTGCACAGTCCAAAGGGCATACTTTTGAACTCGAAGAGTCCCATAGGGGTCACAAATGCAGTCTTCTCTCTATCCTCTTCCGTCATTGGCACCTGCCAGTAACCGCTCGTCAAATCCAGTGTGGAAAAGTAGGCGGCAGACCCCAATGCAGTCAAGCATTCTTCAATACGCGGGAGAGGATAGGCATCCTTATGAGTTATGCCGTTCAACTTCCGGTAATCTACACAAAAGCGGATAGTCCCATCTTTTTTCTTCACCAGGACCAAAGGGGCAGCCCAAGGACTCTGGCTTTCTTGGATGACATCAGCCTCTTTCATCTCCACGAGCATTTTCTTTATGGTCTGATACATCCCAGGAGCCACAGGGCGATGTCTCTCCTTAATGAGTGGACTGTCCCCAGTGAGAATCCTATGTTTGATCATGGTGGTCCTTCCAAAGTCTGTGGGGAACTTGCTGAAAGCTTCTTGATATTTCTTAGCTACCTGGATGACTCCTTCCACCTGTTCCTTGGGGGTATCTTCGCCTCCTATTTGTAGTTGGTTCCACCAAGGTTCCGCAGGATTCTGGTCAAGTCCTCGTTGAGCCACTTGTGACTTTGAGACCACATATCTGACGTCTAAATGGTGCAGGGTAGCCACTGGGGTATACTTGGGTAGTCGGACAGCAACTTGAGAGAGATTAATAAGTCTTACCGGAACTTTCCCATTACGTACTGTTACTAGGCTTCTAGCGGCTCGCACCAATGGACAATCTTCCAGTAGGATGGGTTCCAAGAGCGCTTGGTAATCTTGATTTTTCACCCGTGTTGGGCACTACACCAAATAACTGTCTCCATCTGTGGCTGTAGGCTAACGGCTCGTATATCTTGGATCCTTACTCGACAGATTTCTCCTTGATGATTCACAAACTTCTGTTCTGCTTGGAGGATTTTGAGGTGGTGTTGGGCAGCTCGACGGCCTGGGGGTGACAAGTGAGGGAGAGATGCATGCAGTGCACAGACAATATCATCAAAACAGTGCCTCATAATATTCATGCCTAAGATGAAATCAGCTGTCCCTTCATCCCTAACATTGGTGACAATCACACCCTGCCTTTCTAACACATACTTTCCCACCTGCACCGTGGGCTCCCAGTAGCCAAGCCTGGGTACTGGTTTCCCGTTCCCTGCAATTACTCTAAACTCCGCTTCCTGAGATTCACACAACCTTTCTGGGCCCCAATACTTATAGAAACCCCCTTGTGGAATAGTGGACACCTGAGACCCTGTATCTATCAGAGCATGTAACCGGATACCTTCAACTATCACATGTACATAAGGACAAGAAGCTACATACATAGACAGTCCTTCTTCCTGATTCTACCACTTTAACCGCTAGTCTCTTAAAAGCTGGGAAAGCCATGTCGGGATTTTGCACAGCCAGGGCCTTGTCCCATTTGTTCAGTGCCCCTTCTATAAAACGGTCCATCAGTACTCGATTGCCCTGATCGGGCGTGATGCTGTCCAACTTCTTTACCTCCTCTAATGCGCTCTGTAAAGCTACTGCATATGCTCAGAGAGTCTTACCTGGTTTCTGACGCCGTTCATATAGTCTGAGGCGTACTTCCGAGGGAGAGTGAGATTCAAACACTTGAGAAAGTCCTTCAAAAATCTGTCCCACTGTAGCTTTATCAGCCGCCGGCCAGGTGCGAAGTTCCTCCAAGGCGGGTTCCTGGAGCTGTCCCAGAAGCAGCTGTTTCTGTTGATCAGAAGGTAATGCATTAAATCCAAAGAGGCTGTAGAACTTTTCTTTAACCCCTTAACGACGCAGCACGTATATTTACGTCCTGCGCCGGCTCCCGCGATATGAAGCGGGATCGCGCCGCGATCCTGCATCATATCGCGTTGGTCCCGGCGCTCATCAACGGCCGGGACCCGCGGCTAATACCACACATCGCCGATCGTGGCGATGTGCGGCATTAACCCTTTAGAAGCGGCGGTCAAAGCTGACCGCCGCTTCTAAAGTGAAACTGAAAGTCACCCGGCTGCTCAGTCGGGCTGTTCGTGACCGCCGCGGTGAAATCGCGGCGTCCCGAACAGCTGACCGGACACTGGGAGGGCCCTTACCTGCCTCCTCGGTGTCCGATCAACGAATGACTGCTCCGTGCCTGAGATCCAGGCAGGAGCAGTCAAGCGCCGATAATGTTGATCACAGGCGTGTTAATACACGCCAGTGATCAGCATAGGAGATCAGTGTGTATAGTGTTATAGGTCCCTATGGGACCTATAACAATGCAAAAAAAATGTTAAAAAAAGTGTTAATAAAGGTCATTTAACCCCTTCCCTAATAAAAGTTTGAATCACCCCCCTTTTCCCATAAAAAAAATAAAACAGTGTAAAAAAAAAAAATAAACATATGTGGTATCGCCGCGTGCGTAAAAATGTCCGAACTATAAAAATATATCATTAATTAAACCGCACGGTCAATGGCGTACGCGCAAAAAATTCCAAAGTCAAAAAAAGCGTATTTTGGTCACTTTTTATACCATTAAAAAAATGAATAAAAAGTGATCAAAAAGTCCGATCAAAACTTCAGATCACGGCGCAAAAAATGAGTCCTCATACCGCCCTGTACATGGAAAAATAAAAAAGTTATAGGGGTCAGAAGATGACATTTTTAAACGTATACATTTTCCTGCATGTAGTTATGATTTTTTCCAGAAGTGCGACAAAATCAAACCTATATAAGTAGAGTATCATTTTAACCATATGGACCTACAGAATAATGTTAAGGTGTTATTTTTACCGAAATATGCACTGCGTAGAAACGGAAGCCCCCAAAAGTTACAAAATGGCGTTTTTTTTTTTCGATTTTGTCGCACAATGATTTTTTTTCTGTTTCGCCGTGCATTTTTGGGTAAAATGACTAATGTCACTGCAAAGTAGAATTGGCGACACAAAAAATAAGCCAAAATATGGATTTTTAGGTGGAAAATTGAAAGGGTTATGATTTTTAAAAGGTAAGGAGGAAAAAACGAAAGTGCAAAAACGTAAAAACCCTGAGTCTTTAAGGAGTTAAAGTCTCTCAATGTAAAAGGGTCACCATTGTAGGTGGGAAGCACAGGATTCCCCAAGAAGACAGGTGCAGCCACAGGGGCTCCCAACACATAGGGAGAAACTGGAGGTGGACTTGCTGGGTCCTGCTCTGCCTGTGATGGAGGTCTTGCTGGGATCACAGGTAGAGCACGTCTTTGTGAGGTAGAAAGTGTTGGTGAAGGCGGCAACACCCTTCTGACTTGGGGTGGAGACCCCATTGGTGGGGTAACTGGAGCATCGCCCCTTTGCTGTTCAGATGGGGACTGTGGCGCTGCAGGTTTTGACATCTTTGTATTTGGTATGCTGGCCCTTTAAATAAATCTTGAATTCTTAGGTCCTGAGGAGATACGCAGTTGTTCTCTAATCTTGAACTTGAGAGCGTAGAATCCAAATTTGAGAGCGGTGACTTGAAACTCAATAGCTTTTAATTGAAATTTGAGTGTGTTGATCGGCAGCTGGAGTGACTCTATATAGGATTTCAATTCGGCAATCTGGTGTCTCAGAGTCCCGTACTGTTCTGACTCCTTACAGCTTCCAACCCGCT
Source organism: Hyla sarda (assembly GCF_029499605.1). Taxonomy (NCBI): domain Eukaryota; kingdom Metazoa; phylum Chordata; class Amphibia; order Anura; family Hylidae; genus Hyla; species Hyla sarda. Next base: position 62,243,850 of record NC_079195.1, on the reverse strand, counting down.
CTCACACTCTGCGCCTTTTCCGGCGCTGAACTATCTCTCTTTGTTGGTTTCCTATCTTTATTTGTTGGTTTCCGGCACTAGACTCCAACAAAATGGCCACCACGGCACCGAGGGCTTTGGTGGGCGGGGTCTCTGTATCACATGCGCAGGAAGGGCCTGCGCTAACTTCAGTCCTTCCTCTCACAGCTTGTAACTCCGCTGTGCTGTTCGCCTCCCCCCTTACTTTACATGCGCACTTCCTCCACACAGCACCGTGTGCGCAACCCCTTACTCCGAAGTTTAAGTCACAGTGCATGAATAAAGTTCGCTCTCTGGGGGGGAGTACACTTTCACTAGTGGCGACTGTAGTAGACACACACCTGAATCCTGTTCGTGCGTCGCCAAAAAGGCTTTGTGGTAGGCCTCTGGGGTAGGGATAGTGTAGTTAGGGTATTGCTTCAGTATATCAGGGGTTAAGGTTAACCCTATTGTTCGTCTCACCAGGCTGAGGGCTAGTATGCTGAGGTAATTCTCCGGCCTATCGCCGCCCTTCCCAGTAACGATAGGTGCATGCAAATAATGACTGAAGGTCCACAATGTAGTTGAACTTGAACTTGAATAAACTTTACTTAAAGGCTTGCGGTACATCCAATGAATAATAACAGTCTCTTTAATACAGTCTCCATACACTTCAGTGACTGACAGTTGTTGCGGACCTTGATCGTTGGTATAAGTCTCTAAATTTAGGGTAATTTGCGAAGATCCGTCCGGATTTAGGGGATAGATATGGTCCGGTGATCTTGCAGAGTGCTAGGGATTGATTACACTCACAGTTTTAGAAGATATCAGCCGTTGCCGCAAGGCTCGGGCCTAAACTCACTGATAACAGCAGCGCAGATCCTTCCTTGTTAACAGCCCAGGAACAAGAGATGTTGCTTGCTTGGCTGCACAGGAACAAGAGAGAGAGCAATGGCCGCGGCTCCCTTATATGGGCAGGGCCGTTTCTATTGGTCCGAGTAACTGTCACTCACCGGTACAAGGAATGATGGTTCAAATACGTCACAGGGACCTTTAAGGTCATTAAGCAAAAAACCATAGAGTTTACCTGATCACATGAACTGCAGGTCCTGCTACGCTCCGTACAGGTAACTAACCATTTATATACATTTGTATAATTATATTTATATAAATCCTAAGTAAACTGTTAGGCAACTAATATCTAGATGAGAGGTCACAAGGGGTGGACTAGATAAGAAGGACCCCAACGTTCTAGGGACTCTGGCTATGGGGACCTCTATACAGGTACCGTATAGGATGCGGTACCGGGACACCACACTTACATATAATAGTAAGAAAGAGCTGCTGGAAGCTGTAAATCACTGTCTATGTAGAGGACAGGAGCTTCTTCAGGGTCCTGTACAGTACACACAATGTCCTAAAAAAGTTAAATGGAGCCGCCCTTACTTGGTGTCCAAAGGAGCTGCTAACTGTGGCACATGTAAAGAGTAGAAATGGGTGGGATCCATCTCCCAGAAAAAATGGTGAATAAAACTTAACGTTTAATGCTCATGTTAAAAACAATTCGGTATAGAGATGGCAAGTGACATATCACTCCTAAAAACAGGTGAACGCCAGGAGGAGTGGAGTGACATGTCCCTTGCCATCTCTATGGTGAATTGTTTTTAACATGAGCATTAAACGTTAAGTTTTATTAACCATTTTTTCTGGGAGCTGGATCCCATCCATTTCTGCTCTATGTCCACAAGGAGAGGCGGCTCCTCATCCGTGCTTCCAGCATTCACACCTGGGTATCCTCCTATCAATTGAACTGTGGTGAGCTGATCTTCCTTTCTCTACCTTTACTTACAGGTAAAGAGTACAGAACACGTAATACTTCCCTGTACTTTAGGGGCACTACCAGGCAGCCAGTCAGTGCATACACTTCAGTAATACAGGGGTTTTACCAGTGAATGCCCATTCTGATTGGTTAGTTCTTCCAGCCATTGACACGTTTCACAGATCTGGACTGTCTGTAACATTGTATGTTGAGTCTGGTTTCAAGTTACAATGGTCCAGAAAAGACCATTGTATGTTGAAACTATTGTATGTTGAGGCCATTGTAAGTTGAGGGAACACTGTATGTGTTTTTTGTTAAAACTAGGGACAACACTTATATAGCACCATTTATCTATGTATATATAGCCATAGAGTACCATGTTCGCGACATGCTGTCAAGAATAATGACTATTTCTAAGCATAACATCTCACTGCAGGTTTAAAGGGGTAGTCCAGGATCTTTTTTTATTTGACTATGCTGCAGGGGCTGTAAAGTTAGTGTAGTTCATAATATAGTGTCTGTACCTGTGTGTGACGGTGGTCTCACAATTCTTTTGTGAATATCGACCCAATATTAACAGCTTACATAATTACTGTTGTCTCTGGATTTCCCAGGTTGCAGTGCGTCTAGACCTGACATCACTAGTCAGGTGATCAGAGGGAGCCTGTCCTGCATCAATTAAGTGTGGTGTCCCGGTACAGGACCTGGTCCTGTTCCTGTCTAAAGTCCCTCCAATTCCATAGGGCTCTCCTGCAGGGCTTACCCCTGGTCGCCTCATATAAATTATGTTGATGTATTATCTAATGTATAGGAAATATAATTGTATAGGACCTTTCCTGGGTTATGTGATGTACAGTTGGGATGTATAATTGTTTAAGGACCTTACTGGGTCATGCGATGTACCCAGAGTTCACTTGGTTCAGGACTTACAGGTTTGCTGACAAGTGAGCTTAATCCAGCCCCCTTAATATATAAGGGGCTGTAGACACTAAATTCGCTCTCTTAGCTCTTGGTTCCTGCTCTTAGTTCTGGACTATCAAGCGAGCACAATCAGCATAACTTCATTTAATTAATCTAGGCCAAAGCCTGAAAGAACCAGCAACCACTAAAACCATGAGTTATCAAGCTCAACCTATCAAATCCTATGTGACTACAACCAGCTAAAATCTTCTAATTAGTAGCACAGTGGCCTGCATAAACAGCTCATTATTTCAAGTCCCAGCAAAACCTGTGAAGAACCTGCATCCCGCTTCTCTCCGAAAGTCTGCATAATTATAAAGACTGTTCCATACCAGTTAAAGTAAAGTTTTCCAGTTACTTCATAAAATCTGCTGTGGACATTCCATTTATTATCCCTGCCGTTTGTGGGCTGGTTAGCGGCAGGAACATTACTATTAAGCTAACCGCACCCTGGCGTTACAACAACTAAGGGTTAATACTACCAGACCCTTCATTTACCATTGCAACACCCCAGACACCACAACCTGACATCACTAGTCAGTTGATCAGAGGGATCCTGTCCTGCTTCAATTAAGCAACAGCTGTAGTTCCCCCCAGTCAGAAAACACTCTTTCAATGGGTGGGGTGGGTTATGTGTGGGAGGAAGGAAAGTGACCCCAAACTTTCAAGCATGGAACTGTGGAATGTGTAGTTTAGGGAACAAAATCCAACAGGAAATACCCAGTTCTGGCAGGTAAGTACTAAAATCACCTTATGGTGGATAACCCCTTTAAGGCTACGTTCACTCGGCGGAATTTTCTAGCGGAATTCCGCAGAAATATTTCACTCGGAAATATTGCGGCGGCAAAGTCCCATTGATTTAAATGGGATTCCAGGTGTCTGCAGAAAAAATAGTCACGTCTATTCTTTCTGCGGATTCCATTCAGAAATGCGTTTGAGTGCATTTCCGAGCAGTCCTAGCACCCACTTGATTATTCATATATACAGAAAACACGGGTAGACATTCCCCCCGGTCAGTACGGGAGGGGGGCTCTGTACACTGAGGACAATCAGGGCTCTGTGCACTGAACAAGCAGGGCTCTGTACACTGGGGACAAGCAGGGCTTTGTACACTGAGGACAATCAGGGCTCTGTGCACTGAACAAGCAGGGCTCTGTGCACTGAGGACAATCAGCGCTCTGTGCACTGAGGACAATCAGAGCTCTGTACAGTGAGGACAAGCAGGGCTCTGTACACTGAGGACAAGCAGGACTCTGTGCACTGAGGACAAGTGGGACTCTGTGCACTGAGGACAAGTGGGACTCTGTGCACTGAGGGCAAGCAGGACTCTGTGCACTGAGGGAAAGCGGGGCTCTGCCCAGTGAGGACAAGCGGGGCTCTGTACACTGAGGACAAGCGGGGCTCTGTACACTGAGGACAAGCGGGGCTCTGTACACTGAGGACAAGCGGGGCTCTGTACACTGAGGACAAACGGGGCTCTGTACACTGAGGACAAGCAGGGCTCTGTACACTGAGAACAAGCAGGGCTCTGTACACTGAGGACAAGCAGGGCTCTGTGCACTGAAGACAAGCAGAACTCTGTGCACTGAGGACAAGCAGGACTCTGTGCACTGAGGGCAAGCAGGGCTCTGCCCAGTGAGGACAAGCGGGGCTCTGTACACTGAGGACAAGCGGGGCTCTGTACACTGAGGACAAGCAAGGCTCTGTGCACTGAGGACAAGTGGGGCTCTCTACACTGAAGACAAGCAGAGCTCTGTATATTGAGGAAAAGCAGGGCTCTGTGCAGTGAGGACTAACAGGGCTCTGTACACTGAGGACAAGCAGGGCTCTATACACTGAGGACAAACAGGGCTCTGTACACTGAGGACAAGCAGGGCTCTGTACACTGAGGACAAGCAGGGTTCAGTACCTGAGGACAAGCAGGGCTCTGTGCACTGAGGACAAGCAGGGCTCTGTACACTGAGGACAATCAGGGCTCTGTGCACTGAGGACAAGCAGGGCTCTGTACACTAAGGACAAGCAGGGCTCTGTACATTGAGGACAAGCGGGGCTCTGTACACTGAGGACAAACGGGGCTCTGTACACTGAGGACAAGCAGGGTTCAGTACCTGAGGGCAAGCAGGGCTCTGTTCACTGAGGACAAGCAAGGCTCTGTACACTGAGGAAAAGCAGGGCTCTGTGCAGTGAGGACTAACAGGGCTCTGTACACTGAGGACAAGCAGGGCTCTATACACTGAGGCCAAACAGGGCTCTGTACACTGAGGACAAGCAGGGCTCTGTACACTGAGGACAAGCAGGGTTCAGTACCTGAGGACAAGCAGGGCTCTGTGCACTGAGGACAAGCAGGGCTCTGTACACTGAGGACAATCAGGGCTCTGTGCACTGAGGACAAGCAGGGCTCTGTACACTAAGGACAAGCAGGGCTCTGTACATTGAGGACAAGCGGGGCTCTGTACACTGAGGACAAACGGGGCTCTGTACACTGAGGACAAGCAGGGTTCAGTACCTGAGGACAAGCAGGGCTCTGTTCACTGAGGACAAGCAAGGCTCTGTACACTGAGGACAAGCAGGACTCTGTGCACTGAGGACAATCAGGGCTCTGTGCACTGAGGACAAGCAGGGCTCTGTACACTAAGGACAAGCAGGGCTCTGTACACTAAGGACAAGCGGGGCTCTGTACACTGAGGACAAGCGGGGCTCTGTACACTGAGGACAAGCAGGGCTCTGTACACTGAGGACAAGTGGGACTCTGTGCACTGAGGGCAAGCAGGACTCTGTGCACTGAGGGAAAGCGGGGCTCTGCCCAGTGAGGACAAGCGGGGCTCTGTACACTGAGGACAAGCGGGGCTCTGTACACTGAGGACAAGCGGGGCTCTGTACACTGAGGACAAACGGGGCTCTGTACACTGAGGACAAGCAGGGCTCTGTACACTGAGAACAAGCAGGGCTCTGTACACTGAGGACAAGCAGGGCTCTGTGCACTGAAGACAAGCAGGACTCTGTGCACTGAGGACAAGCAGGACTCTGTGCACTGAGGGCAAGCAGGGCTCTGCCCAGTGAGGACAAGCGGGGCTCTGTACACTGAGGACAAGCGGGGCTCTGTACACTGAGGACAAGCAAGGCTCTGTGCACTGAGGACAAGTGGGGCTCTCTACACTGAAGACAAGCAGAGCTCTGTATATTGAGGAAAAGCAGGGCTCTGTGCAGTGAGGACTAACAGGGCTCTGTACACTGAGGACAAGCAGGGCTCTATACACTGAGGACAAACAGGGCTCTGTACACTGAGGACAAGCAGGGCTCTGTACACTGAGGACAAGCAGGGTTCAGTACCTGAGGACAAGCAGGGCTCTGTGCACTGAGGACAAGCAGGGCTCTGTACACTGAGGACAATCAGGGCTCTGTGCACTGAGGACAAGCAGGGCTCTGTACACTAAGGACAAGCAGGGCTCTGTACATTGAGGACAAGCGGGGCTCTGTACACTGAGGACAAACGGGGCTCTGTACACTGAGGACAAGCAGGGTTCAGTACCTGAGGACAAGCAGGGCTCTGTTCACTGAGGACAAGCAAGGCTCTGTACACTGAGGAAAAGCAGGGCTCTGTGCAGTGAGGACTAACAGGGCTCTGTACACTGAGGACAAGCAGGGCTCTATACACTGAGGCCAAACAGGGCTCTGTACACTGAGGACAAGCAGGGCTCTGTACACTGAGGACAAGCAGGGTTCAGTACCTGAGGACAAGCAGGGCTCTGTGCACTGAGGACAAGCAGGGCTCTGTACACTGAGGACAATCAGGGCTCTGTGCACTGAGGACAAGCAGGGCTCTGTACACTAAGGACAAGCAGGGCTCTGTACATTGAGGACAAGCGGGGCTCTGTACACTGAGGACAAACGTGGCTCTGTACACTGAGGACAAGCAGGGTTCAGTACCTGAGGACAAGCAGGGCTCTGTTCACTGAGGACAAGCAAGGCTCTGTACACTGAGGACAAGCAGGACTCTGTGCACTGAGGACAATCAGGGCTCTGTGCACTGAGGACAAGCAGGGCTCTGTACACTAAGGACAAGCAGGGCTCTGTACACTAAGGACAAGCGGGGCTCTGTACACTGAGGACAAGCGGGGCTCTGTACACTGAGGACAAGCAGGGCTCTGTACACTGAGGACAAGCAGGGCTCTGTACACTGAGAACAAGCAGGGCTCTGCACACTGAGGACAAGCAGGGCTCTGTGCACTGAAGACAAGCAGGACTCTGTGCACTGAGGACAAGCAGGACTCTGTGCACTGAGGGCAAGCAGGGCTCTGCCCAGTGAGGACAAGCGGGGCTCTGTACACTGAGGACAAGCGGGGCTCTGTACACTGAGGACAAGCGGGGCTCTGTACACTGAGGACAAGCAAGGCTCTGTGCACTAAGGACAAGTGGGGCTCTCTACACTGAAGACAAGCAGAGCTCTGTATATTGAGGAAAAGCAGGGCTCTGTGCAGTGAGGACTAACAGGGCTCTGTACACTGAGGACAAGCAGGGCTCTATACACTGAGGACAAACATGGCTCTGTACACTGAGGACAAGCAGGGCTCTGTACACTGAGGACAAGCAGGGTTCAGTACCTGAGGACAAGCAGGGCTCTGTGCACTGAGGACAAGCAGGGCTCTGTACACTGAGGACAATCAGGGCTCTGTGCACTGAAGACAAGCAGGGCTCTGTACACTAAGGACAAGCAGGGCTCTGTACACTAAGGACAAGCAGGGCTCTGTACATTGAGAATAAGCAGGGCTCTGTACACTGAGGACAAGCAGGGCTCTGTGCACAGAAGACAAGCAGGGCTCTATACACCGAGGACAAACAGGGCTCTGTACACTGAGGACAAGCAGGGCTCTGTACACTGAGGACAAGCAGGGCTCTGTACACTGAGGACAAGCAGGGCTCTGTACACTGAGGACAGAGCAGGGCTCTGTACACTGAGGACAAGCAGGGCTCTATACACTGAGGATAAGCAGGGCTCTGTGCACTGAGGACAAGCAGGGCTCTGTAAACTGAGGACAAGCATGGCACTGTGCACTGAGGACAATCAAGGCTTAGTACACTGAGGACAAGCAGGGCTCTGTGCACTGAGGACAAGCAGGGCTCTCTGTACAGTGAGGACAAATAGGGTTCTGTACACTGAGGAGAAGCAGGGCACTGTACACTGAGGACAAGCAGGACTCTGTGCACTGAGGACAAGCAGGGCTCTCTGTACAGTGAGGACAAGCAGGGTTCTGTACACTGAGGACAAGCAGGGCTATGTACAGTGGGGACAAGCAGGGCTCTGTAAACTGAGGACAAGCAGGGCTCTGTACACTGAGGACAAGCAGGGCTCTGTGCATTGAAGACAAGCAGGGCTCTGTAGACTGAGGAGAATCAGGGCTCTGTACACTGAGGACAAGCAGGGCTCTGTACACTGATGCACTATGACATGCTCCCAGCTCACACATCAGGATGATTGACAAGCCAGGAGCCCGCTCAGGGTCCTGCTTGTCCTGCCCTCACTTGGACTTTTCACAGAGACATACAGTCAATAGTTGCAGGGACAGCATTTTTTCACCCACAATTATACATTTTTTTTAACCAATCTATATTACAAATATACATATAATGGTATTATGTACATTATATGAAAAGATTTTGCTAACAACAGGTATACCTTAAGGGTAATGGGGAATTCTGCAGCATTAACATAAACACAACCCACTCACCGAATAACAATAAAATAGGTGATATACTGTATGATAATAATGTAAATTACAATGAAATTAGCTACAGATGAATTGTAACTGTCTGCAGGCAGATGGCAGTGAAAGCCTAATTTTGGAAGAAAAGCTTTTGCTGTTTACCTGTCTGTTTTTTATATGCTCCATATTTGGAGTATATTTGATATTGCGGATTCTCTGCATACCGAAATTATGCATATCTTACCATTTTTTGTTACAGGCTGACTAACTTTCATAGCTGCAGATGTTTATATATCCCAGGAGAAATTTGCTTGCAACATTAAATTCAACATCTTTCATTCTATCAGCTTTCCAGAGGTTCTATGCTCCCGATATTCAGAAAATATTGTAATAGTTTCTCCTGGTCACAACAGGTAGGCTTTTCACAGAAAAAGAAAGCCAACAATGTAATGCAGATAACCGGGATGTATTGAGTGCTAAAGAAAAAATAGACATAATCAATACTGAAGATGAATTGTACAATGATTGTTATAGAATGTCAATATGGAGATGGACACATTTTCTAGATAAATGACCATCTCCCAGGTGGGGTCACCTATATTTCATGAACAAATGCTGCTTTATTTTCCTGACCTGTTTGAAAGCTGATTATGCAATCTATTACTTAAAGTGTCTTACCCATGTCCATTATAGACTGAAGGATCTCTAGATGTGGAATGGTTCTTTAGTTCAACCACTTGACTAAGTAGAGGGGCTTACTCTGAATTTGGGATCAGCAGGTTCTACTGTATACCAGCTGATATTTCAGCAGGCAAAATGGAGGTAGACCCGTGTTATTGCTATGGCTTGTAGTCATTGTTTGCTTTTATATGGGTCACAATGGTCACAGTGAGCAGAAGGTCTCCACAGGAACTCCTCACACTCTATTTGTTGCTCCTCCTTGGCATTCCCTGGTGTTCCGGTTGTGGTGTTTTGGGGTGCCCTTAGTGGTCATGTGTAAACAGTAAGACAGAAATAGACGTTAACTGTACTGAAAATCAGCAAATATCATCCAAGAATGGGGCACAGTCCTTGTAAATAAAAGTAGACAAACTTAACTATAGTTGTGGACTTTCTGGGATCCCAGGAGTTCTTTAATGTCCTATAATTTTCTCCCAGAGGCAGTCTGTAGTAGTAACTTGGGTCACATCAGATCTCAGAGGTGGAAAAACACATCAACTTGTCTCACTAGTACTGCAGTTTCCAATGGCAGGGTGCAGACATTAAAGATTTGTGACTTTAGATATGATACACTAGGTCTGGCTAGAAGCCCACTTCAGTCCTAGTGTAGGAACAGTAAGGCTCATGCTGGCATTAACATCCCAATTTAGGGTAAGATCTTTGCTTAAGACTGGATTAGGATAGTGCCCTGAATATTTTTTTTTCCAATTCAACAAAGCTTTATTGAGGTTTTAACAGACAATATGGACAAAGGGCATGTTATGCAAGAATTTGTCACAAACAATTCGACCATGTAGGTCCAAAAAACACAATACTGCTCAAACGTAATACAAATCACATTTGGATGGAGGAAATAAAAATAACAATAACAAGTGAGCTAAGGGAAAGGGGAGAGGAAGTGAATTAGATGAGTAGCTCAGAAGAGCAGAAGAAGTCGTAAAAAAGGATATCAATAATAATGGGACTAAGGGGAAACCAGAAGAAAGGTTCAAGAGCTACAGACAACAGAAATGGTAGCAATAAGCATATACAAATAGGAGGAAGGGAAGCAAATAAGGAGGGTAAAGAAAGTAAAAGCCAAGAGATTAGAGAACAGAGGTCAGGGAGAGAGAAGGAGGGAGTAGAGGGACCTAAGCAGTAGCGAAGGGCCCCAATCGGTAGGCATCTGAGGAGCAATAGGTGGTCCAAGGATTCCATGTAGAGAAATAGCCTGAATATATTTTTTATCAGTAGCTGGTTTGCCCCAATGTGTGCTAGGATACTTCCCTCTGACAAACCCACACATAGAAAGGATAATGTCTGCATGGACAGACATTTTAGCTAGAGCTGCTCACTCCATGCTAACCTGCACTACCCTGCCCTCTAACTTTCTGTTACAGAGAGATTGAACTAGCTAAGCTCTGCCCCCCCCCCCCTTCTAACAAGATCCTAAAGTGTTGTGCATGTGTTAACTCTCAGCATTGCTTGGTTCATCAAAGTCACAATGATATAAGGGTATACAGCATGACTTTATAAAAGCAGTAAAAATAAGTATACAACATTATTAAACAGTCCTTTAGAGGAGTACTCTGGCGCTAAGACATCTTATTCCCTATCCAAAGGATAGGGCATAAGATGCCTGATCACGGGGGTCCCGCCACTGGGGACCCACATGATCTTGCACGCAGCACCCCATTACAATCAGTCCCCGGAGCATGTTTGCTCCGGGTCTGATTAGTGGTGATCATGGGGCCGGAGCATTGTGACGTCACGGCCCCGCCCCCGTGTGACGTCACGCTCTGCCCCCTCAATTCAAGCCTATGGGAGGGGATGTGATAGCTGTTGAGACTTGTTACAAAGAGTGTCACTCACTTTTGAAGTAAAAACAGCCCCATGCTTTATCTTGACATCAGTTATTTTAAATAGAACTGTGTAATGCTTGATTTCTCCTGTGGTAGTGCAACATGGGGTACTTAGCCTAAGAAAACCCCACTTGATTGAGGGGGCAGAAGCAGGTTTTTTAATTGCTTTCATTAGAAAATGTTTAGTATTTCATACTGAGAAAGCTAGTCAAACAACTGCCCCCCCCCCTGCCTGCTTGGACACATACTAGTCCTGCTGTGTCCATGCATCATCACCTATGTCATGGACACACTTCCTTGATTGACAGCTGTGAGTGCAGGGCTCATAGCTGGAGGAAAAATCCTCCCACTGTCAGCTTGTGTCCCGCTACTGTCAGTGAGGACAAGCTGAAAGTTGTAGTTTTGCTAATGCTAGGGAAGATGTGAGCAGACAGAATACTGAGGGAGGGGGGCGGAGACCTGCACAGTGAAGCCACGCCCCCTCCCTTTGAGAGGAATTCAGAATAGTGAGCTAAATTAAAAGTGTAATAAAAAAATAAATAAAGGTGCTAGATGTACATGGTCCGGATTAGGTAATGAGTGATATATTAAAAAAATGTTTTTTTTTTGTTGGATCTGACGGGTATGCTTTAAGGTAAAAGTACGCATAACGTAAAGGTTGGTGTAAATGGCTGATTTTTGCCATTTTAACTGACCATCGTCAGTAAATTATGTTGAAACAAGTGAATAATGCTGGATTTCTTCTGCAACGGTCTGCTGAAAAGAACAGTTTGGCATGACTGGCAGAACTCAACTGATCATTTGCCACTGGTCGTAACCTTGCTGTACGTTTTTCTTTTTAACCCATCCCTGACCCCCAAAATTTTGATTTGTGGCTTACGTTTTCATCCTGCACACCTACGAGACTCACTATTTTTTTTATTTTTTGCTAACATTCTCACATTATTCTATGGGTCAGTACGATTTCAATGGTATCAAATCTGGATAAAAATGAATACAAATCTTTTAAAGAAACAATTAAAAACTATTTACCGTGTATCCCAGCGTATAAGACGACTTTTTAACCCGGAATTTTCTTCTGAAAAGTCGGGGGTCGTCTTATACGCCGGGTATTGGGGGTATAGGAATACTTATGATTATCTTCCCGGCTCCTGTGTGCGGCTGCAGGCAGGGGCCGGCCAGAGCATGTACAAACTAATAACTGTACAGTATACTTAAAAACCAGGGTGCCTCCAGCTGTTGTGAAACTACAACTCCCAACATGCCCGGACCGGCAAAGGCCGTCCGGGCATGCTGGTAGTTGTAGTTTCACAACAGCTGGCGGCACCCTGGTTTTTAGTATACATGAATTTGTTTTTACATGCTCTGGCCGGCCCCCGCCTGCAGCCGCACACAGGAGCCGGGAAGATAATCATAAGTATTCCTATGCCGGACATCCCTGCATCCTGAAAAATCTTTTTGGAACATAAGGATGTCCGCGGGTCACTTACCATTTCCCGACCACCACGCGTCTTCCTGCGGTCTTCCTCCGGTCCTTCTGCGCTTCTCCACCTTTCTATGGTTGTACGCACGTGACGTCAGTGACGTCCCGTGCGTACAACCATAGAGGCGCAGGAGGACGAGAGCTGGCCGGGGCCTGGTGAGTGACCGGCGACGCGTCATCTACAGTGTTCCGATCACCGCTCCTCCGGTCCCGGGACTGCTACTATGGTCCATAGGCCATAGCAGTAGATTGTGACCCCGGGCCGGAGGAGCGGTGACCGGAACACTGTGGGGGGCAGTACACAGACATACAGCCTCCAGCCATACACTCTATATGGCTGGAAGTTGTATGTCTGTTGGGGGGGGAGCTGCCTACTATTGTGGGGGGGGGGAGCTGCTTACTATTGTGGGGGGGGAGCTGCCTACTATTGTGGGGGGGGAGCTGCCTACTATTGTGAGGGGGGGAGCTGCCTACTATTGTGGGGGGGGGAGCTGCCTACTATTGTGGGGGGGGGGAGCTGCCTACTATTGTGGAGGGGGGGGAGCTGCCTACTATTGTGTGGGGGGGAACTGCCTACTATTGTGGGGGGGAGCTGCCGACTTTTATGGGGGGGGAGCTGCCGACTATTGTGGGGGGAGCTGCCGACCTAATGTGGGGGAGCTGCCTACTATTGTGGGGGAACTGCTGACCTAATGTGTGGGAGCTGCTGACCTAATGTGGGGGAACTGCTGACCTAATGTGTGGGAACTGCTGACCTAATGTGGGAGAGCTGCCTACTATTGTGGGGGAACATGCTGCCTACCTAATGTGGGGGAACTATACTGCCTACTTAATATGGGGGGAACTACAAGGTACTGTACATCGCGGTAGGAGGGGTAGTCTTATACGGCAAGTATATCCCAAACTCTATATTTTAACTGTAAAAGTTGGGGGTCGTCTTATACACCCAGTCATCTTATACGCCGGCATATACGGTAATATTTTCTCTTTCGGATCTCTTTTTTTGCATCATAAGCGTTACTTTTTATCAGTACCACTGGAAGTAGCTGATTGACATTATAATATTGTTTTGTAGTCTGGTCCTTTGTAGTCTGTACCCTGGTCCTTTTCTACTGTTTTTTCTCCCCCTAGGATGCTGGAAAAAAGCAGCATTTGTCTCTACCATTTTGGCATATCATGTTTTAATTAGAGATGAGTGAAGTTACAGTAATTTGATTTGTCATGAACCTCACGGCTCGGTTGTTGCTGACTTTAGCCTGCATAAATTAGTTCAGTTTTCAGGTGCTCGGGTGGGCTGGAAAAGGTGGATACGGTCCTAGGAGAGTCACCTTTTCCAGCCCACCGGAGCACCTAAAAACTGGACTAATTTATGCAGGCTAAAGTCAGCCACCACCGAGCCGTGAGGTTCATGACGAATTGAATTTCTGTAACTTCGCTCATCTCTAGTTATAATCCTAACCACTGATAATATATTCTCGGCCAAAATTATACCTCTAAGCCTGGTTGTTCCCAAAAACAAAATACAATGGAAATATCCCAAACCTCCCCTGTTTGTAAGCTATCTAGCCTATTGACTCTTTATCTATATGGTATTCTTCATTTATTCAGAATTGAACGCCATCTTCACAGGTGGTGACCGTGTCTGAGAACAGAGCATTGCTATTGAAGTTTATGTAGTGTTAAATGTCTTCTACATCCAGAAAGAAATGAAAAGGCAGGTGTAAATGCTGAGAGTCTTGCATGGTGTGAAGTAATAATAGTCTCTGGAGGTAAAGAATGGCAATTTGAAGGAGGCGACAGAAAGCAGCTACATTCTACTCACTTAACAGCGCCAACGGAAAATCACTTTCACAAAGTCAAGCTGAATCTCATCTAAATGGGAAAAGGGTGATGAAGAGGAATGGATTCATGGAGAATAGGATGTGTGAGAGGAGAATTGTTTCCCTTCCAGGTTAGTTTATAAGTAATCAATACTTTAATGTAAGTTAAATGTTCCCTAACCCAAGTGTGCACAGCATACGGCAAACCCTATGATACAAATCCAAACTGGGTGATGTTGTCTATGTCAGACTATCAATCTTTGCCCCATCCCCTATAGCAATGAAATGGCCAAAATATATATCCAGTCATCGTGATATCATTTATCTACAGCTCCCATGCAGACCTACTGTATATGTATAAGGTATGAAAACCACAAGGATGGGTGTATATTCAACATACTGGGCGTGATGTGTACACCTGGAGGCTCCCTTTAAATCCAGTTAACAAGTCCATTCATAGCAAGCAGTGTCATGACTGGTGCTCCAGCCAGTCCCTCCGGCACTGTGTCCACCGAATCCTCTGCATGATTGGATCTGAAACAAGAAGAAAAAAAAAATGGGTTAGTACATTTAGGGCGCTCCACCCTGGGTGTTCCTAAACAGGGAGCCTCCAGTTGCCGCTACACTACAACCCCCATCATTCCCAGACAGCCTCTGCCTGTCTGGAAATGATAGGAGTTGTAGTTAAGCAACAGTTAGAGGCTCGCTGTTGCTAAACTACAACTCCCATCATTCCTAGACACCCTTTGGCTGTCTGGAAATGATAGGAGTTGTAGTTAAGTGACAGCTGTTAAAATAAAAAGGCATGCTAAAAACTTATAATGCAAACAGACTACTTACCAAACGTCATCTTGGTTCGATCTCTTCAGGCCAAACCTGGCAATGTTCACAGGTTCTGCGAGCCGTGAAACCCCCCCGAAGTTCTGATCGAATCCGGTTCGTTCAACTCTAGCATCAATTAACTGGCTGTCTTCAAGAATGTCATATAGACAGAAAGCAGGGATGGCGCAAGCTCTGATTTTTGAACAAATGTGGAGGAGGAAGTGCAGGAATTTGAAATGGTATCTAGAATTTGGACATTGATGCAGTTTTTCAGAATAAAAAGAACATAAGTACATTTTATTAATTTACAGTTAGGTAACAGCCAAATAATTTTTTATGACCCCTTTAACTCATTAAAAAACAGCGCACCCTCATGAAGCTCATCGACAATATGGAGCAAAAGAATACTAAAAAGCCTCTTACCAGAGGGTGTTGTACAACACAACACCTTAAGAGCACAACACCTTAACAAACGTGTAATACTTATGGATTTGAAGGATGATGAGTTTATGCCGTACAAAAAGACCAATACTGGGCACTTCTTTCTGTATGTGCAGTATTGTGTACAGTAATGATACTTTTTACTTAAAAGCTCAACGTGTTTTGGGGGTCTCCCATTGGTTGTCAGGGTCACCCGGTCCCTCTGCCACAATCCCTTAAAGGTACAGAGCATAAATTAACACATAACATGACATGGCAATAAATCACATTAGACAATGGAGCAGTGAGCCCAACTTATAGGCAGCAGGGATGCCCGAGGCAATCTTTAGCGCACAGGACAGCCTTTGGTGCAGGGACACCACACTTAAATCAGATCCTTTCCTACAGTAAAATCTTTCTAAATGACCATGTCACCTACCAGAGAACAGTGACCCTAAATTACCTTTTGGCTCTGCACCAACTTCCAACTTAAACAGCATAAAAAACACACCTTCAGTCACCCTAGGGAGTGTGTGTTTAAATGACAAGCATCATCAGAACATGAAAAATTAATTCCTGCTCTACAGTGTCTCAAGATTATGTCTTTTTTTCCAAAGAGCTTGAATGAAATTTCAGATTTTTTTCCTTTTGGGTCTTACACTCACACCCTGTTATGTACCTGTTATTATTCATTGGTCATGTGCTTCATGGCTCTTCTTGTCCACCGATGTGCAAGGTAATTCAATTATTACGTGCTTTTCGATATATGTTGTCTTTTTTATGTTTATTGCTGTCATCCAAGCCGCATATCAACTCTAAGCTTTGTACAAGTTCATACCCATTTAGGATTCTATATGTACATACATTATTACATATGATACTATTTCTGTTTGCAATTTATCTATTAAAAAATTTTTTTCCCCATTATTTTATGGATGCGGCCACATGACCAGAGGTCAGGTCACGTGGATCATATCACCTGATTACGCATACATCATTGTTTGAATTCATTATAGGGACGCATACATCACTGTTTGTATTCATTATAGTGACTCATACATCACTGTTTTTATTCATTGTATTCATATGGCTTGACAAAGAATTCTGTGGAATTCTAAATGTGTTGCAGCTTTAAAATAAAAAGTATAATTACTGTCCGCAATAATGGACATTCCTTTATACCTACAGGAAAAAAGAGTAGAATACTGTAATGTCCATACTGTAATGTGTTTTCTATTTTTCTGCTTGTTCAGACATTAACTTTGTGTCTGAACAGTTTCTGTGTTTATTCTTCCTAGTTTGGGAAGAGTTAATCCTTCAGCACAGGGAGTGTATATAAGGTCTCTTCAGGTGCAGTTCAGGGCTGGTATTTATACCTGTTATTTATACCTGTTATACCTATTTTTGCATTATGTTCACTATGTCTGTCTGAGTACATATATTCTGAGTTTTAACCATGGTTATCTGTCCTGTCTGATATCTAGATTTTAGCTTGCCTTGTTTTAGTGCCTTTGTTGGTTTTTGTATTCTTGTATTGTTTGTTCTGCATATGCTTTGTGTTTCCTTAGTCTGTATTCACACTGTGTGTTTGTCAGTCCTGTTTTGAGCCATGTTTGATCCTGGATCTCCTAGGATAGAATCCTCTTCTGAACCTTGTGCTAATCCGTCTATCTAGGAGGGAGTTAGTCTTGTAGCCGTGTTTGCTTGTATTTAGGATTTTTGTTTCCTAATAGGCTAGTATCCTGTTCACTGTGTAGTGTGCCCTCTAGCTAGGAGCCTATTTGACTTTAGTATTGATGTCCTTCCATGAGTGGAGTGGGTTGTCTAGTGTGTCTCTTGTTCTGAGTCCAGTGTTAACAGTGCTCTTGATTTCCTGACCCATTGAGTGTTCTCATTCAGTTAACCTGCTCATCCCCTGCATCTCCTGGTTTTGTCTGCTGTATACTTATTCACATATCTAGTCTTGTTCATATTATCATATCTGCCATTAATCTTGATTCTGGTTCTTGAACTGTTTGTTAGTATGCTATATCCCGCCTGGTATATTTATTTGTAGCTTTGTAGTATTCTCATTATGTTCCTGACTTGTTTTACGACATGTACAGTTTGGCTTGTTTTGTTTGACTCTTACGCCCATGCACTTTAGAGCAGGAAGGGACCGGTGCCCAGTTGTCATTCACCGCTAGGGTGTCTAGGCAAGTGGGCAGGCAGAGTTGTCTTAGGGAAAGCTTTAGGGCTCGCAACTCCCTATTCCGCCTCCTCATGACAAATACTGGTCTTTTTGCATGGCATAAACCTGCCATTTTTTAACCCCTTAAGGACCCAGCCCATTTTCACCTTAAGCACCGGAGCATTTTTTGCACATCTGACCACTGTCACTTTAAGCATTAATAACTCTGGTATGCTTTTACTTTTCATTCTGATTCCGAGATAGTTTTTTCGTGACATATTCTACTTTATGTTAGTGGTAAATTTTTGTCGATACTGGCATCATTTCTTGGTGAAAAAAAATCAAAAATTTTATGAAAAATTTGAAAATGTAGCATTTTTATTAAGGAAAATGGACATCCCAAATAAATTATATATTGATTCACATATGCAATATGTCTACTGTCACGCCGAGCGCTCCGGGTCCCGCTGCCTCCCCGGAGCGCTCGCGGCGTGCCTCTGCATGCAGCGCTCCGGTCAGCACCGCTGACCACAAGCGCTGCTCCCGTGTCTCCGGAGGGGACGCGATCCGAGGCACGGGACGTGCCCGCTCTCGGATCGCGCCCCATGTCACTCACCTGCCCCGTCCTCTTCTGTCCCGTCCCGGCGCGCCGGCTCTCTGAAATTTAAAGGGCCAGTGCACCACTAATTGGTGCCTGGCCCAATCAGTGCAATCACCTCCTTACACTATAAAAACCCACTTCCCCTTCCTGTCTCTGCCGGATCGTGTTGCCTTGTGCCCTGAGAAAGCGTTTCTGTGTGTTTTCAAGCCAGTGTTTCCAGACCCCTTGCCGTGGCCCCTGACTACGAACCTTGCCACCTGCCTTGAACTTCTGCTACATCTGACCTTGCCTTGCCTACTCCTTTTGTACCGCGCTTGTCTCTGCTGTCAGTGAGGTTGAGTCGCTTTCGGGTGGAACGACCTGGGGGTTACCTGCCGCAGCAAGTCCATCCCGCTTTGCGGCGGGCTCTGGTGAAAACCAGTAACCCCTTAGATTCCGTTCCCCTGGTATGGCCCACGCCATCACCTCACTGACACAGAGGATCCACTATCTGTGTCATCCCTGCATACCAGTCCGGATCCTGACAGTAGATCCGGCCATGGATCCCGCTGAGGTCCCGCTGCCCAGTGTCGCTGACCTAACCTCCGTGGTCGCCCAGCAATAACAGCAGATCGCGCTACAAGGACAACAGCTGACTCAGTTGACAGCAACAGCTTTTGCCTCAACAACAGCAACCATCTCCTCCGCCAGCTCCTGCATCTCCTCCGCAGCGAGTGGACGCTCCCAGATTCCGCCTGTCCCTGCCAGACAAGTTTGATGAGGACTCTAAACTGTGCCGTGGGTTCCTGTCCCAGTGTTACCTACACCTGGAGATGATGTCAGACCAATTTCCTACAGAACGGTCTAAGGTGGCGTTCGTGGTCAGCCTGCTGTCTGGAAAGGCCTTGTCCTGAGCCACACCGCTTTGGGACTGCAACGATCCTGCCACTGCTACTATCCAGTCCTTCTTCTCAGAAGTAGGCAGTGTCTTTGAGGAGCCAGCCCGGGCTTCCTCAGCCGAGACAGCCCTATTGAATCTTGTCCGAGGGAGTTCTTCAGTGAGCGAATACGCCATTCAGTTCCGCACCCTTGCCTCTGAGCTATCTTGGAATAATGAGGCCCTCTGCGTGACCTTCAAAAAAGGCTTATCCAGTCACATCAAAGATGTTCTGGCCACACGAGAAATTCCTGCTACTCTGTCTGAATTCATCCATTTGGCCACCCGCATCGACATGCGTTTCACTTAAAGACGCCAGGAGCTTCGTCAGGAAAAAGATCTTGTTCGCAATCTGTTCCTGTGCCTTCCGCCGAGGAGGCTATGCAAGTGGATCGGTCTTGCCTGACCCTACAAGAGAGGACTCGCCGTAGGAACGAAAACCTGTGCCTATACTGTGCTAGTACTGAACATTTCCTAAAGGACTGTCCCATTCGTCCTCCGCGTCAGGGAAACGCTCGCACCTAGTTAACGTTGTACTTCAGAAATTCTTCTGGGCTTGCCCTGGCTCCAACGTCACTCGCCTAGCCTTGACTGGGCCACCGGGGACATTAAGAGTTGGGGATCCTCTTGCCACAAGTGATGTTTCCACCCAGTTTCTTCCTGCCATGTCTCCCTGGCTGCTCCATTGCCAGGTCTTCCTAAGGCCTACCAGGACTATTCGATGTTTTTTGTAAAAAGCAAGCAGAGGTCTTGCCTCCACATAGACCCTATGACATCCCTATCGACTTGCTCCCTGGTACCACACCGCCCCGTGGTAGGATTTACCCACTTTCTGCCCCGGAAACACAAGCCATGACAGAGTACATCCAGGAAAACCTCAAAAGAGGTTTTATCCGGAAATATTCTTCTCCAGCCGGAGCTGGATTCTTTTTCGTGGCCAAGAAGGACGGATCTCTTCACCCTTGTATAGACTACCGCGGACTCAATAAGATCACAATGAAATCCGTTACCCTCTACCACTCATCTCGGAACTGTTTGATCAATTGCGTAGAGCTAAGATATTCACCAAACTTGATCTAAGGGGTGCCTATAACCTCATCCGTATACGTGAAGGTGATGAATGGAAAACCGCCTTCAATACCAGAGATGGACACTTTGAATATCTTGTCATGCCCTTTGGTTTATGCAATGCCCCAGTGGTCTTCCAGGACTTTGTCAACGAGATTTTCCGGGACATGCTGTATTCCTGTATGGTGGTCTATCTTGACGACATTCTCATTTTTTCTTCCAACTTAGAGGAACATCGCCTCCATGTCCGTCATGTGCTTCAGCGCCTACACCAAAATCATCTTTACGCCAAAATTGAGAAATGTCTTTTTGAGCGCAGCAGTCTACCCTTCCTGGGATACATAGTGTCCGGTCAAGGTCTTCAAATGGATCCTGATAAGCTATCTGCGGTAATAGATTGGCCATGCCCCACTGGCCTGCGAGCTATCCAAAGATTTCTCGGATTTGCTAATTATTATCGTCAATTCATTCCCCACTTCTCTACCATCGTTGCTCCTATTGTAGCACCGACCAAGAAAAATGCTAATCCGAAATCCTGGCCACCACAGGCGGAGAAAGCCTTAAATCATCTCAAAGCCGCCTTCTCTTCTGCTCCAGTCTTGTCCAGACCAGATCCTTTGAAACTCTTCTTCCTCGAGTTTGACGCCTCCTCAGTCGGAGCCGGAGCTGTTCTTCTACAAAAAACGCTAAGGGAAAGAATATCACTTGTGGATTTTTCTCCAAAACCTCGTCTCCTCCTGAAAAAATCGATTCCATAGGAGACCGTGAGCTATTGGCTATCAAGTTGGCACTTGAGGAGTGGAGACATCTTCTGGAAGGATCCCTTCATCCCATCACCATCTACACTGATCACAAAAATGTGTCTTATCTTCAATCCGCCCAGCAGTTAAATCCTCGCCAGGCTAGGTGGTCATTGTTTTTTGCCCGTTTCAACTTTCAAATTCATTTTCGTCCTGCAGACAAGAATATCAGGGCAGATGCCTTATCACGTTCCACCGATGCCTCCGAAGCCGAGACCCTTCCTCAGCACATCATACCTCCTGAGTGCCTGATCTCTTCTGCTCCGGCTTCTCTGCTGCCAGTTCCTCCAGGAAAAACGTATGTTCCTCCACGTCTTTGCCTCCAGACTCTCAAATGGGGTCATTCCTCCCATCTGGCTGGTCACGCCGGAATTAAAAAATCCTTACAGTTGATTTCCAGACACTATTGGGGGTCTTCCCTGGAAAAAGATATGACTGATTTCGTACGGGCCTGTACAGTATGTGCACGTGACAAAAACTCCACGCCAGAAGCCTGCGGGTCTTCTCCACCCCCTGTTGGTGCCTGAACAGCCATGGTCCCACATAGCCATGGACTTCATCACGGACCTTCCTTCATCTCATGGCAACACCGTCATTTGGGTGGTCGTTGATCGTTTTTCCAAAATGGCTCATTTCGTCCCGCTCCCTGGCCTTCCTTCTGCGCCACAGTTGGCGAAGCAATTTTTTCTGCACATTTTTAGTCTCCACAGGCTTCCCGCGCATATCGTCTCTGATAGAGGCGTTCAATTTATCTCAAAATTTTGGAGAGCGCTCTGCACTCAATTAAAGATCAAATTGAATTTCTCGTCCGCCTATCACCCTCAATCCAATGGACAAGTGGAAAGAGTAAACCAGATTCTTGGCGACTACTTGCGGCATTTTGTCTCCTCCTGCTGCCCTGGGCCGAATTCTCGTACAATTTCAAGAATTCTGAATCTTCCCCCAAATCTCCATTTTTTTGTGGTGTATGGCCGTCACCCGCTTCCCCCCCTCCTCATTCCCACTTCATCTGGAGTTCCTCCTCCATCTGGAAGGAGACTCAAAAGTCACTCCTACTGGCCTCATCTCGCATGAAGAGACATGCCTATAAAAAGAGAAGAACTCCTTCTGTTTTTGCCCCCGGGGACAAAGTGTGGCTCTCCGCCAAATACATCCGTTTCTGTGTCCCTAGCTACAAGCTTGGTCCTCGGTACCTCAGACCTTTTAAGATCAAGAATCAAATTAATTCTGTCTCTTACAAGTTTCATCTTCCCTCTTCTCTTCGCATTCCTAACTCTTTTCATGTGTCTCTTCTCAAACCTCTTGTACTTAACCGCTTTTCTCCCAAGGTCACTGTTCCTGCTCCTATTTCTGGCTCCTCTGATATCTTCTCCATTAAAGAAATCCTCGCCTCCAAAGTCGTCCGAGGTAAAAAATTTTTTTTGGTAGATTGGGAGAATTGTGGCCCTGAGAAGAGATCCTGATAACCTGAGGCCAATATTTTAGACAAAGATCTCATCCACAGATTCCTCGGTTCTAAAAAAAGGGGGAGACCCAAGGGGGGGTACTGTCACGCCGAGCGCTCCGGGTCCCGCTGCCTTCCTGGAGCCGTCGCGGCGTGCCTCTGCATGTAGCGCTCCAGTCAGCACCGCTAACCGCGAGCGCTGCTCCCGTGTCTCCCGAGGGGACACGATCCGAGGCACGGGACGTGCCCGCTCTTGGATCGCACCCCATGTCACTCACCTGCCCCGTCCTCCTTCTGTCCCGTCCCGGTGTGCGTGGCCCCGATCTCTAGGGCGCGCGCGCCTGCTCTCTGAAATTTAAAGGGCCAGTGCATCACTAATTGGTGCCTGGCCCAATCAGTGCAATCACCTCCTTACACTATAAAAACCCACTTCCCCTTCCTGTCCTTGCCGGAACTTGTTGCCTTGTGCCCTGAGAAAGCGTTTCTGTGTGTTTCCAGCCCGTGTTTCCAGACCCCTTGCAATTGCCCCTGACTACGAACCTTGCCGCCTGCCTTGACCTTCTGCTACGTCTGACCTTGCCTTGCCTACTCCTTGTGTACCGCACCTGTCTCAGCTGTCAGTGAGGTTGAGTCGCTATCGGGTGGAACGACCTGGGGGTTACCTGCCGCAGCAAGTCCATCCCGCTTTGCGGCGGGCTCTGGTGAAAACCAGTAACCCCTTAGATTCCGTTCCCCTGGTACGGCCCACGCCATTACCTCACTGACACAGAGGATCCACTACCTGTGTCATCCCTGCATACCAGTCCGGATCCTGACATCTACTTTATATTGGCATCATAAAGTTGACATGTTTTTACTTTTGGAAGACATCAGAGGGCTCTGCAGCAATTTTAAAATTTTTTACAAAATTTTCAAAATTGGAATTTTTCAGGGACCAATTGAGTTTTTAAGTGGATTTGAAGGGCCTTCCTATTAGAAATTCCCCATAAATTACCCCATTATAAAAACTGCACCCCTCAAAGTATTTAAAATGACATTCAGAAAGTGTGTTAACCCTTTAGGTGTTTCACAGGAATAGCAGCATGTGAAGGAGAAAATTCAAAATCTTAATTTTTTACACTCACATTTACACTCGCATGTTCTTATAGACCTAGTTTTTGAATTTTTCCAGGGGGTAAAAGGAGAGAAATCACCCTAAAATTTGTAACGCAATTTCTCTCGAGTAAGGAAATACCTCATATGTGTATGTAAAGTGCTCTGTGGGTGCACTAGAGGGCTCAGAAGGAAAGGAGCGAAAATGGGATTTGGGAGGGCATGTCACATTTAGGAAGCCCCTATGGTGCCAGAACACCAGAAAAAAAAATGCCATACTATCTTGGAAACTACACCCCTCAAGGAATGTAACAATGGGTACAGTGAGCCTTAACACCCCACAGGTGTTTGACGACTTTTCATTAAAGTCGGATGTGTAAATTACAATTTGTTTCACTAAAATACCGGTGTAGTGAAGAATTGTGCGTCTTGAAGCGTTCTGTGTCTCGAACAGCTGATGAAAGTGCAGAGTCCCTGTGCTGAGTGCTGCTACATTGTGAATGGTTGATGGGGGGGGGGGGGGGGGTGCAGTTTCGCTCTGCTCACTGCACTGCTCATTGTTTTGCAGCCTTACTGCCTGGACACAGATCTCTTCAAACCCTACACTCTTATGTATCTGCCTGGACGCAGATTTCTTCAGGCTTGTCCAGGCTGAACACATAAGAGTGTAGGGTTTGAAGAAATCTGTGTCCAGGCAGCAAGGCTGCAAAACAGTGAGCAGTGCAGTGAGCAGAGCGAGACTGCACACACACCCCCATCAACCAATCACAGTGTCTTAGCACTCAGCACAGTGACTCAGCACTTTCATCAGCTGTTCGGGACACAGAATGCTTCAAGACACACAATTCTTCACTACACCGGTTTTCCCACAAATTTGAAATTTTTACAAGGGATAACAGGAGAAAATTCCCCTCCCCCAAAATTTGTAACCCTATCTTTTCTGAGTATGGAAATACCCCAAGTGTGGACTTCAAGTGCACTGCGGGCGCACTACAATGCTTAGAAGAGGAGTCACATTTGGCTTTTGGAAAGCAACTTTTGCTGAAATGGTTTTTGGGGGGCATGTCACATTTAGGAAGCCCCTTTGGTGCCTCCAGTTGTTGCAAAACTTCAACTCCCAGACTGCACTGACAGCCGAAGGGCATACTGGGAGTTGTAGTTATGCAACAACTGGAGGAGAACAGTTTGGAGACCACTGTGTGGTGGTGTCTACACTGTAGCCCTCCAGATGTTGCAAAACTTCAACTTCAAGCATGCCCAGACTGCCCAGGCATGCTGGGAGTTGTAGCTTGGCAACATCTGAAGGCCAGATGTTGCAAAACTAAAACTCTCGGCATGCCTGGAGTTGAAGTTTTGCAACATCTGGAGGGCTACAGTTTGGACACCACTATATAGTGGTCTCCAAACTGTGTCCTTCCAGATTTTGCAAAACTATAACTCCCAGCATGCCCAGGTTGTCCAAGCATGCTGGGAGTTGTAGTTCTGCAACATCTGAAGGGCCAGATGTTAAAGAACTACAACTCCTAGTATGCCTGGACTGTCTGGGCATGCTGAGAGTTGTAGTTTTGCAACATCTGGAAGGGCACAGATTGGAGACCACTGCACAGTGTTTTCCAAATGTGGCCCTCCAGATGTTGCACAACTACAACTCCCCGCATGCCCAGACAGCTAAAGGCTGTCTGGCCATGCTGGGAGTTGTAGTTTTGGAACGCCTAGAAGCAGCAGTGAAGATCACTTTACAGTGATCTTCACTGCTGCCTCTGACACCGCCGCCTCCACTTGCCTGCGCCTCCTTTCTGCCGCCGTTCCCCATTCCCCGCGTGTCCTCCAGGTATCTGCCGCCGGTCCCCCCCCCCCACCACATCAACGGCCTCCGCAGCCATTGCCACCATCTTCCCCTGCTCTGCCCGGACTTCTAGGGTGGGGCAAAGCATGGGAAATGAACTTTCACCCCCTGCACCTGCCCTGCGATTTGCTGGTCAGTCCTGACCGGCCAATCCCAGGAAATAGGAGGAGGTGGCAACCCTGCCACCTCGCTCCTATCCTTTAGGATGATCGGGGTTGTCTCTGACAGCTCCGATCATCCCTATTTTCCAGGCGATTGGGTCACCAGAGACCCGATCAGCCCGGAATCGCCGCAAATCGTTGATCTGAATTGATCGGCAATTTGCGTTGATCGCCGACAAGGAGGGTCTCAGGACCCCCTCCCCAGGGGTTTGCATGGGGTGCCTGCTGAATGTTTTTAGCAGGCACCCAGTCTGGTCCCCGCCCGGCAAGCAGCGGGGACTGGAATTCCCACGTGCGTTCAGGTACCCCTGGGTCCTTAAGTACCAGGGGCGTACCTGTATGCCCTGGGTCCTTAAGGGGTTAAAGAGTAAATGTCATGATCTTGATAATTTTTTTTATTTTTTATTTTTCTACCTTGATATTTCTCTGTATCTTCTGCTCAGTCTCAGTCAGCCCCACAGACTGGGAAGGTGCGTTCCCCAACAGGAATGACATAATCTGAAGCTCTGCTGGGGAGAACTTCCTCCTTTACTCTGTTACACACAGCACAGATCAGTTCAATGTGAGATTTCCTGTGATTGGCTGAGGCTGCACCCCCCCCCCCCCCCTCAGCTCTATGAACTCTACTGAACACTCTACACACTGTACTGAGCTATGGTCCCACC
Organism: Hyla sarda; assembly: GCF_029499605.1. Lineage (NCBI taxonomy): Eukaryota > Metazoa > Chordata > Amphibia > Anura > Hylidae > Hyla > Hyla sarda. The sequence goes on along the minus strand of NC_079195.1, from coordinate 62,217,503 downwards.
AGCATTTCCTCACTTTTTCCTCTGCTAGGCTTCTGCAGTAGACAATCTGCAAGCAGGACAGCAGGCAGGAGCAGAATGAAGACCCCTGATGGCCAAACTTTTAGGGGTTAATTTAACACATAAAGTTCCAAAATTGTATTAAGAAGTATATTAGAAAGGAAATTCAAATAGGGTAATCTCTAAAATATTAATTTGTATTACTAATGACAGGTACCATTTAAGTCCAAGGAAATCTAGTCACCTTCATATATCTCTTGTAAGGTGCACCGAGGAACATCCTTTATTATTAGATTTATTCCTCCCTTTTAGGATTGCCAGCGTTCATTACATGTTTGTAATACATCTAAAATACAATGCAAAATGCAATTGATGTCACCATCCTGCAACTGTTCCCATCTTCTGCTTAGAATGCCAATCGCCCCGCTGTTCCTATAATGATTAGATTGCGAACGTGTTTTGATTCATCACTATTTGCAGCGTATGTTGTTGCCATAGCAATCTGGGTCAACGCAACTTGACAGCTGGTACCTGCGTCTGTGTGATGAGATTATGATTGAAACATTTCCAATCAGATTTGTTTATCTGAAACATTACTAGACGGCAGAAGCATCTTTTCTTCTCTGACGAAATTAGCCATCAGATACCACCAGGATCTCAACAGAAGTTATCCAACAGAGCTCCGTTCATTCTGTTACCAAAGTTACTGAAAGCAATTGAGTTGTGAAGACGCAAGTTGTATTATGGTGACTCATGGCAGTCCCTAGATAAAAGTGTGAATATGTCAGTATCTCCCTTGATGATGCTACAGACGTAGAAACAATCTAAATACATTACCGCATTGACTCGAAGTGCATTTGATATCAAAAGCCTCTAGTTTGAATTGAGCCAAACATGAGCTGCGAGACGAAAGAGCTTCCATTTCCCATCTGTCAGACTTTGGCATCATAATATCAGTATTTTTACCAATGATTTATATGTACAGTATATATCCATATTTTCTCTGAAATAAAAACCAGAATATCAGTCCACTGTAAGATAAGTGCAATTATCTTCTGACCCCCCCAAAGAACAAGGTTCTGGATAAAAACCACCAATGCTTGGTGGCAAAAAAGGACAATAGTGGTCCAGTGATTAGATGGATTTTTTTTGCCCTGGGCTTTGATGCCCAGGGTTTTTGTGAATACATTTATTTTGGTCCCTGGCTCACCCTGGGGTATTTTTGTAGTTTGCTATGTACCAGCAGGGCCGGCCTTAGGTGTGCAGGCGCCCTGTGCGAGCTTACTTTGTGGCGCCCCCCTTATTACCCCATAAATATACACAAAGAGGAAAAAAAATCTTTGTAACAAATATTTTCACCAGTCCCCCTTAAGCAGACTCAGACCCCCCCCCCCTTCACCAGCCCCTTCAATACAGTTCCCCCACATTAGGTTGGCAGTACAGTTCCCCCACATTAGGTTGGCAGTACAGTTCCCCCACATTAGGTTGGCAGTACAGTTCCCCCACATTAGGTGCAGTACAGTTCCCCCAAATTAGGTGCGGTACAGTTCCCCCACATTAGGTGCAGTACAGTTCCCCCACATTAGGTGCAGTATAGCTCCTCACATTAGGTGCAGTATAGTTCCCCACATTAGGTGCAGCATAATTCCCCACATTAGGTGCAGTATAGTTCCCCCACATTAGGTGCAGTATAGCTCCCCCACATTAGGTGCAGTGTAGTTCCTCCACATTAGGTGCAGTATAGCTCCCCACATTAGGTGCAGTATAGTTCCTCCACATTAGGTGCAGTATAGCTCCCCACATTAGGTGCAGTATAGTTCCCCCACATTAGGTGCAGAATAGTTCGGCCACATTAGGTGCAGAATAGTTCAGCCACATTAGGTGCAGTATAGTTCCCCACATTAGGTGCAGTGTTCCGACCACTGCTCCTCCAGTCCGGGGACCGGGGTCACGACCTACTGCTATGGGCCATAGCAGTAGGGACCGGGGAGCGAAGGTCGGAACACTGAAGATGACGTGCCGCTGGTGACCTACCATGCACGCATCCTCCTCGATGCTCCACTCCGCTCTGCTTTTCTCATATTGGTGCACGCACGGGACGTCAGTGACATCCCTGCGTGTGCTACCTCCCGGCGTGTGCTACCTACATCCTTGTGTCCTGAAAAGATTTTTTGGGACACAGGGCGGTCCACAATGTGACTGGCTCTGCGAGCTGTGTCGGCCACCAGGCGCCCCTGTTGCTATGGCGCCCTGTGCGGCCACACAGATCGAACACTCCAAAGGCCGGCCCTGTGTACCAGCAGTCACTGCTCTTAAAGTGGCTGCGGTGCCGGCTGTCACTCTGAAAGTCAGGCAGCATTTGTTGCTGCGGCCGCAGCCAGCATGGGAGCAGTTACCAGTATAGATGCAGGAAAAACTGGGACATCTCTGCATCCTGAAAAATGTTTTCAAGATGCAAGAACAGCAGGCTCATAAACGGGACAATCCTGGTTAAACCAGGACATCTAGTCACCCTGTCCATGTGTTGTGTCTGGTATTTCAGCAAAGCACCGTTACCATACCTGTGGACAGATGTGGCGGTATTCTGTATTTTTGGAAAAGCAACCATGTTGTTCTTATGCTGTGCAATCTCTGCCCTTTCCTTATATAAAGCAAACGACAAAGGCTATTAGAATTTGTATTACTAGCCTTCCTACCAGAATCTGCATCAGTCTGAATTAGTTAAATTATGGGAAGAATGTTCTCTGGAGATAGATAAATGGCCTTAAAACTGATGTTCTTTTAGTTATTAATGAAATGAATACTGCCATTTTCTGCTTGACTACCACGTAATAGAAATCCACATTAGTTTGCACAATGGCAAAACAATCACACTGGGAAGTGATGCAATGCATTAAACAATTTGCAAGGCTACATTTCACTAAGCGTTGACTATTTAGAGGTCACTCTGTGCGCATGTTGGAAAGAGCACATCAGGGATTACATGCTCCGTTCATACATCATTATTTTCACTTGTCAGGCACCATACATCCTTTACTACAGCTGACATTTGTAAAATAGGGGCTGACTATAACCTGGCCAACACCTGGATACACTGCAGACATTAATCCTGTGCTTGAGATCCTTATAGAATAAAGAGATTTACAATAAATTGAAAATATATATGTATACTGCATGACCTGAACCATGGTCATTTTACACTCATCAGCATTGATATTGCAACACCAAGAAGAAAAAAGTCAAGAAATTATGGAAATCACAAGAAAGATAGATGCAAGTGATAAACAAATGGTGAAAAAATATGAATAAATACTGATTTATTCAGTATCAAGTTTGGGAACCCCACGCAGAAATTACACAAGCAATCAGTGAGGTTATTAATGGTTGCCTGTCAGATAAACATTGCTTCAGGTGCCTGCAATAGGCCCTGCTGCTCAGGTGATGCTTTAATATTTGTTATGGTCTTTGTCTCATAACTGATATTGTTTTGCACTGTACCTTTAGGAAATGTAAAAGATATCTGTTAGGAGGCATGATGCAGAGTACCCATGTGACCCTGATTGCTCAATGGGAGGCCCCCTAGCTAGGCCATATATAGTGTAGGGGGAAGAGCTATGCAGGCTAGGTTCATAGTTCAGTGGAGAGTTCAGTGCGGAGCTCAGTAGGAGCTACAGTGTGGAAAGGAGACAGCAGGAGTGTGAGGTGATTCAAGGGAAGCCTAAAGTAAATCTTTAAGCAAGTGACCGCGCCATTCTGCAAGTGTTCTCTGCCCGGTAGGAGTCGGAAATTCCTAACTGTGAGCATAATACCCTGTAAGTCGACGGGCTACACAGTGCTAGTTCATACCCTGGCAGTGTAGAGTTAATTGGACACTATCAGAACCCTAGTCAGTATGGGAGGCCTTAGCATTAAGTCTAAAGACCCAAGTCTGCAACAAGTAAAGCCTAGTGGGTATAAAATACTACAAGTCACAGCAAGTCTACAGGGCTCCCAAGGGTTACTCTGCATATCCTCTACTCTAATCTGCGCAGTGAGGATTGTAACATCTACTCCGGCCTCAGTAAAAACAGTTATCCGTAACCATGCATCGGTGTATTAAGTATCCCTCCCCTGGCTCAGGAGAAGCTGTCCTAGCCTCGGACCATGTAGGCTGAAAAGCAGACTCAGTGAACAGACCTCCATTTCAGCCTCCATTGGTCTCAACTATAACAGTACGGATTGTCCTTCTTAGTGTTGGAATTTGAATGTTGAGGACGGAACGTTGTATTGATTCTAATCCCAAGATTATGGTGTGGGGTGACATAATGCATGATAGCTGGGCGCCTATAGTTTTCACTCCAGAATCACTAACAGCTGGACGTTACTTTGATTTGGTCATGATATCAGTGATACAGCCATTTCTTTGAGGTGTCCCAGGAGCCGTGACTTATGATTTACATGTCCAAATGCATTCAGTGTGGCAGAACATTCCTCAGACAACCATTAATACTGCAATAATAGCATGCCAAGGCATGTAAGTGCTTGTATTTCTGTGTGTGGCCCTTATGCTCATATTTTGCATATCATTAACATATATCGATAATGATAATTTGAATTCCCTTGTTGCCTACTGATACTGTGATCTTCATAATTCTATGACCTTTGCTTCTTAGCATTGGAACTCCAATATTTAGGACAGTATATGAATTATGCAGTATTGTGAGCTATGGTTATGGAATATCTCGACTTATTGTTATGTAGTATGACTAGGCATCTAGTATTATAAACTAAGGTCATGTCGGATTATTAACCATGTAGTAATGTAAACCTAGGTCATATAGTATTGTTAACCATGTGGCATTGTAAACTGATGTCATGTAGTATCACAAATCATGGTCATGTAGGATCAATAACCATGCAGCATCTTGAACAAAAGGGCGGCCCCACACAGGAAACTCTCCCTATTTCCACCTAAAAAGCCTGTGAAATGGCAGTGTTTGTAGGTGGAAATAGGGAGAGGTTCCTGTGTGGGACCTCACTTTTTAGGGCGAGTAAAACTTGCCATAAAAGGGAATTAGCAATGAGAGAGCAGGGCCTTACAGGGGAAGTTTTTATCCCTACCGGTTACAATGGACCATACATTTCTACCTTACACTTTTTAGAGGTCTTTGCATCGCATCAATACTTGGTGGTATAGGTGGCACATGGTGTTCTTTGCACACCTTTTATTTGATTTCAAAAAAATGTAGGGTACATATATTTTATCCTAAGAAAAGTTAGGTTTTAGCTAATACATATCCTCAATACCAACTTGTGGTCTGATGTGGAGGAATGTCTGTAACTGGGGAGCAGCACCTTAAATATGTTTTGCACTATCCATATTTGTGAAGTGTTGGCGTGGCACCATCTGCTAGTTGTGGCCACAAATCAAGTTTGGCTGCGCAGAAGTCCAGCGGATCTTCAAGGTGTGTTGGCATGGACATGTCAAGGTATGCCACCACCTGCTGGTTCAGGTCCTGCTCCATGTCTACCTGCTGCTGATAAGTTGCTTCACTATGCGGGTGAAGAAAGATACTAATCAGCGACTGTAGATTCAGGCTGCTGCTGATGAAGCTGGAACTGCTCCTGCCACCCCACCCCTCCCCAACAGCCATGGCAGTGGAAGGTGAGCGCAGAGGGCCCCCCAAGTCATACCTGTGAGAGGATGGATGATGGCACAGATAGGCATCGGCCAACTGACTACATAGGATGCCTCTGTAGTAGGTCAGTTTGTCCTCCCTCTCAGTGGGTGTAAAAAAGGACCCATTTTGCGCCGGTAGCGAGGGTCCAATAAGGTGGAGAGCCAAAAGTCATCCTGCTGCTTAATGGTGACAATTCGGCAGTCACTACGCAAGCAATTGAGCATACATCGTGCCTACTTCCTACCTCCATCTCCACTGCGTACTGCAGTCACTACGCAAGCAAGTGAGCATGCATCGTGCCTACTCCCTACCTCCATCTCCACTGCATACTGCCATGATGTTTCTGGGTCCTCTGTCTCGCCTTCCTCATAACCCTCTAGCTGCTCTTGCTCCTCCTCTCCTGTCAGATGACTAGAAAAACCGCCTATCTCATGAAACCTAAACTGTGCTCCACTGTGCCCCTCCCCCTCCTCCTCAGGGCTCATGTGGCCGTGAGATGTAGGTGCCACATCTCCAGTACCCTGACCAGCCATCGTTTCCAACACGTGTTGTAGTAAATGAAGCAGTCGAATGACGAATAATGTGGCTTCCTCAAAGGGCCTGAGCAAACGGCAGGTGTCATGTATGAGCTTCCACATGTTGACATTGAAGTTACACAAGGGAGTCCCCCTATCCGCTTGGATCATCAAGAAATCGGTGATGGCTTTTCTCTGTTCGTATAGTTGGTCCAACATAACGAAGGTGGAAATCCAACATGTGGAAACATTGCAAATCAGACTATGTTGGGGGATGCCGTTCTGACACTGCAGCTCATGGAGGGTGTGCTGAAGTGCATGCAAAGTTTCCTTCCCATTGCTAGGATGTCTTGCAGATGGGGGGAACACTTCGGGAACCACTTGACAACCAGATTGAACATGTGTGCCGTGCAGGGTGCATGTCTCAGGCTTCCTTGTCGCAGCACAGACAAGATGTTCTTCCCGTTGTCGGTCACCATAGTTCCCATTTCTAGTTTTTGTGAAGTTAGCCATGATTTGATGACTTGATGAATGACTTTTAGTAGTTCTTCACCTGTGTGACTCCGTTCGCCAGGGCAATCCATGTGAAGAACAGCGTGACACCGCCGTGCCCTGCACACATGGTTTGCTGGAGGGGCACTGAGACTTGTCCATGCAGTGGAAGCTGAAGACGCGGTGGAGGATGAGGAGGCGGAGTCGCCCACTGTAACAGGACCAACGGCCTGAGAGCGTGGAGGTGGAAGCGGCGTGACCAGTCCAAGTTGCTGCTGTCGCTGTGCAGGAACCACATTTATCCAGTGGGCCGTAAATGACATGTATTGTCCCTGACCGTAGTTACAGCTCCAGACGTCGGCACTGCCATGCACTTTGGTACACACCAACAGGCTCTAGGACTGGCCCACCTTCTTTTCCACAAAATTGTGCAGGGCTGGTGCTGCCATCTGGCTCTCTCCACCTCGGCTCGGCACAAGCCATCAGTTCTCTGAAAGGTGCAGAGTCCACCACTTGAAAAGGGATGGACTGCAGCACCAGCAACTTGGACAGGAGCACATTCAGCTTCTGTTGTCTCTTGGAAATGGCTTCTCCGATGGATTGCTGGCGGAATGACTGACTCGAAGTAGGAGGAGCAGGAGCATCTGGAGTGACAAAAGATGGATATGACACACAGCTCCCTTCGGCTGAGGTGGTGGAGCCTTGGCTGGCTGAAACAGGGAGTGGTGTGCCACTGGGTGATGCAGCAGGCTGGACCACCACATCGGAGCCACGGTTCTCCCAGGCCGCTTTATGGTGACGCTGCATATGTTGCCAACATTGGGACCCTGGCCATGCTTCACCTTCTGCCGACGCATCTTGCATGTGGCCAGGTTAACATCCTCCGGATGCTTGATGAAAAACTGCCACACCACCGAGTAGCTGATTTTCTCATTAACAGTCCTCACTATTTGACTGCTACTGCCGCCGCCTCCAGCCACCCCTGTTGCACTACCTCCCGGGAATGTAGGCTGCTGCGAAGCAGGTGGTCTCCCCGGGCACGTTTGGCTCCAGACTTTCCACTTCTGCCAACATGCTGACTGCCAACCATTCTACCACCTTGCTGGCGCAGCTGCTGCCTCACAGGCAACCTGCAACCCTCTTCTCCAGATGATGATGATGATGATGAAGAGCTCCCAAGTGCGATCGGCTTCATCATCATCGAGTTGTGTCTGCACGTCACTGGTGTCCTCCTCAGGTTCCTCAACAGTCTGAAAGCTCGCAACACCACCTCCCACGTCACTCTCCTCATTACTACTTGCCTGCCTAGCGGAGGAAGCGGAGGAAGCGGCAGATGTCTCCTCCCCTTCTTGGCGGGGCAGAAGCTGCTGACTGTCCTCTAGTATATTGTCTTCCCTAAATAGTGGAGCTGAACCCATAGCATAAGATATTTCTTTGGGGGAGAGAACAGCATGGGACAGAGGCAATGGGAGGACATGGACATCTCCTGGGCCATGCCAACTGAGGGTTGTGTCTGAGCAAGACACACTGCTCTCTGTCCCTTTCTCTGCAATAGTGAATTATTTAGGGCTGTGAAATGGCTGCTGATCACAGGGGTGACTGGCTGCTGATAGGCTGCATGCTGCATATGATTCAGGGTCATCCCTTTGATGAATCATAGTTATGGGAGCTGAGCTGCAGATACCTGGCACCACCACTATACAATGAACAATGCAGGACTTCCAGCTCTAATCAATGTAACACACAGCTGATCACCAAGGTGTTGTTGGTTGTATTATATAGTCCTGGAAAATCCCTTTAACACTGTATCATCATGAGCCATGAAGTTACATAAACTGAGTTGGTATGATTTTCTGGGGTACCATAAATCATGTAGTAGACAAACCGAAGGTCATCTTGTTCAGTATTATGAACCAAGGACATGTTTTATCAAAAGCCACATAGTCTCATATGTAGCAGCCTCACTCGTCATTGACATCTCTCTTGGCCGGAAAGTAATGCTGAAAGGACACATGTGATACTCATTAGAAGCCTTCTATCTAGTCATCCTCTTTGCCCCAATGACCGAAAGGGATTTATGACTGCAAAGGGCTGCCAAAGCTACTGTATGTCTTTATACAAGTGCACATTTCAGCTATAATAGGATCTATAACCACTGCCCATCATCAACAGGTGTCAAGGATGACCAGAGACCTTAAGACAAATTCCTTATTAACTCTTATGAACATCACATTTTCACCATGAGATTTTGTTGAGAAATGAAAGTCCAGCGGATTTTATTATTCCTTTACCTTGACTGTGCCCTTTGGTTCTATCTATGAAAATGAATGTATCCCAATCCATTTTATTTTCCATAGTGCTTTATGTCTCAGAAAATGATCATACAATGTCTGCCAGACACATAAACTGAAGCCCTCATTGCAAATTTTAATAGGGGCCCCCACCGTCCATGGGCTGTTTATAATAGTGTGGTGTCCCGGTACCGTATTACATACAGTACCTTGGTAGGGGTCTCCAAAGTCAGAGTTCCTAGGAATCGTGGGGCCCTCAGATCTAGTCTTCCCCTAGTCACCCCTTAGATAGTGAATATATTGTTAAGGTAAATGTGTATAAATGTATATAGAAAGTGTACCTACCTTGCGCCAGCGTTGCAGGACCTGCTGGTCACGTGACGAGGCTTTAGTCTCTATGGTTAATGCAAAGGACCTTTGGAGGTTCATAGGCCATGTGATACCCACAATGCTTTGTGAGGCTGATTGACAGATGGCGTGGACCAATCCTAAAACGGCCAGCCCCTGCCCATATAAGGGAGCTGCGGCCATTATTCTCTCTCTTGGGTTGCTGTCACTGAATGAGGTAGGACCTCCGCTACTTTCAACGACAATTACTAGGCCAAAGCCTTGCGGCCTCGGCTGAATTACACAGTGAGTTCTTCTAAATTCTCCGTAATTATTGGCAAGGACCCTGGACCTAAACCTAACCCTATATCCAGCGGAGCTGCGCATACTAAATTCCTAGAAGTTAAAGAACTTACTAAAAGTCCCGACCAACGGTCAATCTCAGCCAAGCTATTCATAGACTCTGTACAAAGACTGGTTGTATGTTCGCATGTTACAGAAAATCTTCAGTAAAGTTTATGCAAGTTTTCAGCGAAGCTCTGTTGTGGACAGTACTTTATTCTGCAAACACCTATCGTCCTTGGGAAGGGTGGCGATAGGCCAAGTCATGCAGCATTTAACTCTCACCCTGGCATCACGACTGACAAGGGTTAATAGCACCCTTTATAACCCGCACAGCAACATCTCGACCACCACTCGCACCCACAAGGCGACCACCACAAAGCCTTTTTGGCGTCACGAACAGGATACGGGTGTGTGCCTGCTGCTGTTGCCACCAGTGAAAGTGTACTCCCCCCCATATAAGAGACTGTGTTTATTTAAGAGACTGTGTTTGATGTACAAGAGTGGCGCATGTTGTGGACGTTGCAAGGGGGCCACGCGAAAAGTAAGGGGGGAGGCGAAGATTTATTTGCTTCGCAAATGTGTAAGGAGAGAGGCAAATTTATGCTACGATCCTCTGGTCTGGGCAGCATGCCAAGAGTTAACTTGCTGCCAGAAAAGCGTGTGAAAAAGTCCTGCGCTGCGCCATGCCCCGCCCCTAGGCGTGGCTGCCAAGTTGCTGTATCGCAGCCAAAGGGGAACTTAAATGTACAGAAGATGTTCCTGGGGGGACCGGAAGTCGGGGCAGCACCGATGACTCCTTCCTACCGGCCGCCATTTTGGGAAAGCCCAGGATAAAGGAAACCCTGCACAGCGACCTCTTCAGTCTGCACAGAGAGCCGGAGAGTACAGACATGGAGCAGAGCAGCGTTCCACATGGTAAAAGCACCAAGATGGCACCGGAGCAACGGAAAGTTGTGGCGGTCGCAGCCCAACTCTTCCAAAACTTAGCCGACCATCGGCAGCAGTTGTCGTTAGATGAAGAGGGGGCCTACAATCTTCCCTCACGGCCTGACCATGACGATGACTGGCCGGACACACCTCCAGCAGAGAGCACTGGGACACCTGGAGGTGCATCACCGGTGAGATTATCACCTCACCATAGGACCTGGGGCTCATGGGCCGAGATCCCGTCGGAGGAGTCATCAGTGAGTACCCCGCCAGAGGCGCCTTCTCTTCCTCCTCCAGCCCTGAACCTGAGATACCCTTGTCCAGTTTGCAGAGTGCACGACCGTGCTCACCAAGACTACCTCAGTGGGTGTTTGGCAATGAGCCGGAGCTGATTGAATACATGCATGCGGTACTCCAGCCCATACCTGGGAAGCCACTCCCACAAGTTCCCACTGCAGCAAGAGAAAGGGCCCGTCAGGAGGCTGAAATAGCTGACTTGATGGCAAAGATAAAGACCCGACACAGGGAACTCTATGCACCAAAACATGTCCATCTGCCCTATAAGGAGCAAGTGTGCTACCAGGAAAATACAAAAGCATTGGAAGCGCATTGCATCAGGAAATGGGACTACCCCCGAGAAGGGGAGAAGCCTTTAGAAAGAAGCAGAGCCACTGTAACAAAGTTTGACAAGGTCAGAGGGTACGGGACACTTATGGATTGCCACACAGGTCAAACCCTCCTCGTAAACCGGCAAGCTGTACAGAGGAATTATCTGGAAAAGAGGTTTCACTCCTTGGAGGTGGGTGAGATTGTTGAATATACCCCTGTCCGGGGTATTCGTGGAGAATGGGCTGCGGCAGTAACCAGACCTGCAGCTCCAACGCAAATACCATTCAAATATTTCCCATCAACTGATTGGGAGTCTGATCCCTTCGACTTGGTATCAACGTGGTCTGCTCCTCCTGCCTACGCTGAAGCAACTGCAGCGAGAGATGTACTACAGAAGCAACCACTTCTTCCTGACTACAGTCAAGTGCCCAGGCCTGCTCAAGAGAAAGAAATGATGCCTAACCTTCGGGCGCCAAAGACAGTACCTAGGCCCTCTCCCGGCGAGGAGATTTGTCTTTCTTCTCAGGTACCAACCAACGTCCTGTGGCCCGCTCCTGACATGGAGTTGGGGTTGAACCAACCAGCACCAACCTTGAAACCAGTAACCACAGCTGCCAGTAGTCCTCTGGTCACTTTGAATTCCTCAGTGTCTCACTCTACTCTCACCAATGTGGTGTGGCAGAGTTATGTTAACTCCCAGCCAGCTCCAGATGTTGGAAGAGCTAGGGGGTTTAGAAGAGGAGTTGGAAGAATTCGGAGGAATGTCTTCTGAGGCACTGATATTTGCTAACCCTTGTATTTTTTTTTCTTCCTTGCTAACTACTTTGTTTTTCAGCAACACTGTTCAAGAAAATGTGCCTAGCAGGACTGCGCTAAGACTGTTTCAAGTTTTGCAACGTAACCGTCAAGTTTGTGCCTGACCCTTGGGTCAAGAGACTCCTAGCCTTCAGGAGATTCGTAAGTTTTGTGCCCGACTGATTGGTGGCAGTCGTGAAACCTGGACTCCTAGTGTAGGTGGACTGTAGAGCCTTCCACGCCAGTTTTGTGTATATACCTCATATCTCCATAGTAACATAAGGACTTCTTGCTCAAAATTGCACTTATCATGTGTATGCGCCTGAACCTTGTTGGAGTGTCTTAATAAATATTTCTGCTAGTGTAAGAAAATGTAAATGGTTATAGTACACAGAAAAGTAGCCTTGTGTCTGTGTATATAAAAATGTAAGCAGTTGTATACAGAAAAATGTCTGCTAGAATGCACGTGTACACAAAAGGTAAAATGTAATAATTCTTGTACACAAGTACATACTGTAGGAACATTTAGAAGGTGTTTTAGTAGTTACTAAAAGGCTGACTCTCCCGGCTCCTCCGAGAGTAGCATTACCGTCATCAATCGCTAGCACCTGTCAAAAAATAAACTACCCTTAAGATATCAAGACTGATCTTCCAAATAGTATCTGTACACATAGTACACCAAACAAATCACTTAAAGAGTACTCATCTACTTCTAACATAGTACACCAAAATAAAATATATATCTCACATTAATAAAAACACTTTAGGAATTGTAGCCTAAGTCATTCCAATTCCTGCCACTAATTTCTCTTCTTTCTACATGTGTGAGATGCTCTACCTGGCCAGTAGGTGCTCTTGCGAGCAAAAAATTGATGCACGTATTTATTAAAGTTAACCTAAGTAAGGTTATACTGTTGTGTTCTAGGGGTAAGAAGCGTGTAGCCAATAGACCCTAGTAGCTAACTTATTGGTAGATAGCCTCAGGCAAGCAAATATACCCTTCTGTGTACTAACAGGTGAACTTAAATGGCAAAAAAGTAAAAATGTTTTAGTGAGATATATGTGTCTAGACAGCTTAAGACTAAATGTTATAGAGAGCTGTATAAAAATCTAGGAAGCTTGAGAAAAAATGTTTAGAGAGCTTCAGATATGTCTAAGGAACTTTAAAAATGTGTAGAGAATTCTAAATGTCTAAGGTGAGTAGTATTGTCTCCCGTAAAAAGAATTATTTCTAATCACAAGAATGTGTCAGGATGTATATTTGTATAATAATTTGATCCTTAGCCTTCATCCTAGTTCCTCTGCCTTAGGGGACAGGCGTCAGGGTCGACTTGTTTTAAGTAAGGGGGTTTGTGGTGTCCCAGTACCGTATTACATACAGTACCTTGGTAGGGGTCCCCAAATTCAGAGTTCCTAGAAACCGTGGGGTCCTCAGATCTAGTCTTCCCCTAGTCACCCCTTAGATAGTGAATATATTGTTAAGGTAAATGTGTATAAATGTATATAAAAAGTGTACTTACCTTGCACTAGCGTCGCAGGACCTGCGGGTCACGTGACGAGGCTTTAGTCTCTATGGTTAATGCAAAGGACCTTTGGAGGTTCATAGGCCATGTGATACCCACAATGCTTTGTGAGGCTGATTGACAAATGGTGTGGACCAATCCTAAAACGGCCAGCCCCTGCCCATATAAGGGAGCTGAGGCCATTATTGTCTCTCTTGGGTTGCTGTCACTGAATGAGGTAGGACCTCCGCAACTTTCAATGACAATTACTAGGTCAAAGCCTTGCGGCCTCGGCTGAATTACACAGTGAGTTCTTCTAATTTCTCCGTAATTATTGGCAAGGACCCTGGACCTAAACCTAACCCTACATCCAGTGGATCTGCGCATACTAAATTCCTACAAGTTAAAGAACTTACTAAAAGTCCCAACCAACGGTCAATCTCAGCCAAGCTATTCATAGACTCTGTACAAAGACTGATTGTATGTTCGCATGTTACAGAAAATCTTCAGTAAAGTTTATGCAAGTTTTCAGCGAAGCTCTGGTTGTGGACAATACTATATTCTGCAAACTCCTATCGTCCTTAGGAAGGGTGGCGATAGGCCAATTCATACAGCATTTAACTCTCACTCTGGCGTCACGACTGACAAGGGTTAATAACACCCTTTATAACCCGCACAACAACATTCCGACCACCACTCGCACCCACAAGGTGACCACCACAATAGAATGCAACAAAGGTAATCCTGCACTCACCGCCCAGGTACTGTATGTTCAGCTCGTCTCAGAAGTATGGCATCCGACTCGCAGGTGTACTTGGCGTGGGGTGCTTGGAGCCATACTTCTGAGACAAGCTGAACATACAGTACCTGGGCAGGTGAGTGCAAGATTACCTTTGTGGCATTGTATAGTACACTTTCTTATACCAATTTCATTGATCCTAGCACAACCGCAGGACAAGGTTCCACGTCTGAATACCCACTTATTGTATCCTTTTTGGTTCCAATTGTGAATTAGTGAACAGTGTCCTTAAAAACTAGGGGTGCCACTTGGACTTTGTTTATTTTCTTCCATAGTTGGCCTGTTTATAATAGAGATGTCTTTTTATGTGCCTTTTTATTGAGATCAGTGTTTCTTGATGGTGTTTTGGGTTATATATTTGTTTTGGTTTATCAGCATTTACCAGGGTGTTAGAGCTCCAGCGCTAGAGGAAGTTGGTGACCTCACTTTGGTGCCATTAAAAAATGGGGGTCTGTAAGTGAAGTGACGGTGCCTGACAGAAACTGAGGAACAGGAAGGAGATCTGGGTCTGCTGTGCAAGTGGCCTATCCAGTCTTGAGGAAGGTTGCTGATAACTGAGGGGAGTCCATCTAGCTATTCTAGTAGGTGTCTAGAAAAAAAATGGCTATATTCAGAGATGGAGAGCATGATTTTCTTGCAGAAAGCCAGAATCCTAGCTCCAAGAGTGAGATAACTGAGAGAGGAATCGCATATCCTGAGAAGGTCACATTGTGGGTATTACTGCTGGGCACAAGTGCTTATTACATCTGAGAACCGTCACTTTTTGCTGTTGTGGTAGACTGTGTGGTAAATACTAAGGTGGTAACAAGCACCATAAAAGAGCTAAAAAGTAAGAACTGGGAATCGTCTACAGCTGAGACTACTATACACCTAGTGCCAAATTTGCTTGTCCCCTAGAAGGGGCAAAGAAACCACATTGTTGGAACTAACACAGAGATGGACTGTCCTAGAGGGAAATCTGTGGTGAAGCCCTTCACCCCCTTGTGTAGTTTCTGATGTTACAGGTTTGAGAAACAACATATCATGGGTAGTATTGAGTATCATGTGTTAAAACCATTGGAGAGACTGTTAAATATACTGTGTGTATTACAGTAACCAACCTTCTGCATATACTGTGTGTATTACAGTAACCAACCTTCTGCATATACTGTGTGTATTACAGTAACCAACCTTCTGCATCTCTCTGGATGAGAAAGAAGCGGGCATGCAGCTGTGATTGGAGCGAGGCAAATACCCTCCTATACCAACTGGTGTGGCCACTATATAGATCAGTGTTTCCCAACCAGGGTGCCTCCAGCTGTTGCATAACTAGAACTCCCAGCATGCCCGGACAGCCAACGGCTGGAGGCACCCTGGTTGGGAACCACTGATATAGCTACTCCCCTGCACATTTGCACTGTTTCCCAAAAGAAGTGGTCCAGAAAAGGCCAGAAAAGTGTTCATTAAACCTGAAAGAGATCTTCTGCTTCTTGCACAAACTTACCGTAAATTCTCTATTAATGAAATGTTAATCCCATTTGGACGTAAGCATTTGATGCTGCATTAAAACCTATATGAAGAATTCTGTATGTATCACATTTTATACCCGTCAATCTCCAAATACACTCGACTCAGCTCGTCCTTTCATTTATAATTTAGGACAGCAATAGCAGATAAGATATTCAGTACATGATCCATGCTTATTTCTCCAGCTTATTATTCCTCTGTCTTTTAAGTCCATAAAAATAATTTATATGTATCTCCTCCCTTTTCCTGCTAGCAGGCAGTCATCCTTCAGCTTGCTCTTGCTGTGCAACCTACACCATTTATATTCACTTTGACAGACATACATTATCTAGTCTCCCTTGATACCAGAGGTCTGTGTTTAGCCAGGTTGCTGGAGGATTTTGCATGTATTTGTGACCAAGCCATTTTTTTATTACTAGATAATGTCAAGGCAGATTATGACTTTACATTGAAATGCAAACATGGGTGTTTTGATCAGGTGGTACAGAGCGGAAATTTATACTAGAGATTTTTAAGAAAAGACGATTTATTTTAATACAGATTTTAACATTTTTAAATTGGTTTTATAGCCCAATAAATGTGGAACAAGAAAGTGAATTTTCTTTTAAATAACAAATATTCTGCACCATTTTCTGAGATCTCGTACTGTACAAAGAAAAAAGCATACATTATTGCAGGTGTCCAGGAGGCTGTTGGATGGACCAAATGGGCATTGTGATGAAAGAATGAGGAGCATCTCTTAATCTCGTGACCTACTAGAGGAGGTTGATATGATCTGTAAGTTCTTGCAAGATGTTAGGGACTTGCAAACTGGCTTTAAAAAATATATAACATAAAATCATTGACAGATATGGAGACAACAAAATGTTCTCATTTATTCAAAAAGTCACTATTGATTTTCTGGATAATGGACAATGTGTAATGCGGTCCACTTGTACAGGCCTACTGCTCATCCCTGCTGTCACTGCCCTAGGGTTACCTTTGCTCCCAGTGGCCCATGTGCTCCTGGTTCTGCCCATATGGTTCAAATGTGCTCCCCCCTTTCCTTAAAGGGGTACTCTGGCCCTTAGACATCTTATCCCTTGTCCTGCCCCCTCCCCTAGACTTGCATCCGTCCCCGTTGTCGTAACGCTTCTGACTTGGAGCCTCCGGCGCTGTGGAGGGCTTACACAGGTGGGTGCGGAACGAGAGATTGCGGGGGTCCCCAGCGGTGGGACCCCCGCAATCAGACATCTTATCCCCTATCCTTTGGCTTTGGATAAGGGATAAAATGTCTTAGGGCTGGAGTACCCCTTTAGGGCAGCTTCTCCAGCTCCAACCAGCCTGAACAACAGGTTATGGCAGCATGCTAGTTTCCTTCAAAGGTTGTTCATCTGTTCACTCATCCATTACTGAGTATGACCCTGGCTTGTTTCCTGACCCGGTTTCTGCTTGCTGTCCTACCCTGCTGTATGTTTGTGTGTGTCACCTGACTAGCGAATCTGCGCTATCTTCCCTGATCTTTGTCCTGATAAATAACAGTAAACAAACTCAAAAATATAAAGAATACCAAAATGTTGGTGCTCAAAGGTCAGTTGGACTTCAAATTAGTTAAAAATTTGATAAAAATAATATTTATTGATATTGCACATATACCAAGACCCCTAAATATTCTTCTTTATCTAATATTTAATTAATTTGAGTCCATAAGACCAATTGACCTTTGAGCACTTACATTTCGGTGTTCTTTATTTTTTATGTTCACACTTATATAAGTGTCGTATTGCTTGGTCTATTGAGAGGCATCGTGCTGTGAGCTTTTCCTTTATATTTTAATAAACAAACTCTTCCAGCTGTGACCTTGGCCTGTACCAGGACTCCTCTCTTGCCTGACCTCTCGGTGGTTTGCACAGGTGTCTCTTAGCCCACTAGGCCAGGAATTTTTCCAGGGCAACCTATCCAACCCTGCTATTGCTACAAACACTTTGCATACAAACACCTAGATTAAATGTATCTCGCCTAGGTGAAATTCTGTCTATCACTGTTCTTGTCTGGCACTGTGAAGATAAAGCGTGCACGTTTTTTATGTCCAAGGAGGAGCTTTTCTTTGTTTTCGTCAGAGAGAAGAAGACTGAACAAGGATCTCTCGGCAATACACAAATTACTTCATTGGCCACTCTGTTAATGAGTTACTGCTGCTTGACTGCCATATCATAAGAATTTTCCCTGCCACATCCTTTCGGGTATCATGTTGCAGAATCAGAGTTATGGGAGTAAAGAAAAGTCTACATATTGCACCACAGTACAACCCCAAAAATTAAAAAAACAAGGCAATAAAATATCAAAATTTCACAGTGGCCCCTGTGACTTCACAGCCTGTGAATAACTCACACAGCCATTAAAGGGTACTCCGTTGGAAAACTTTTTATTTTTTTTTTATTTTTTTTTAAATCAACTGGTGCCAGAAAGTTAAACAGATTTGTAAATTATGGGAAAATATATGTATATGCCAGTCCTCAAGAACACTAGGGATGTGTAGAATAAAGAGGAAAGAAAATAGTGGATCTAATAAGGATTTATTAATATATGTATATATATAAGTAAGTAAATGCAAATAAATCACCAATCACTCGGCAGGGCCCTTGCAGGAATGAATTGGTAATAATCAATTAATATATAAATAAAAATGCAGATAAAAATGCAGATTAAAATAATATAGCAGAAAGGCACCAATGTCCACTACGGTGGTTAGCAACGTGTCTCTTTTGGTTAGTAGTCACTCTTGGTCACAGTTAAGTCCAAGGATATCCAATTAACCCCTTAACGACGCAGGACATATATTTACGTCCTGCGCCGGCTCCCGCGATATGAAGCGGGATCGCGCCGCGATCCTGCATCATATCGCGTCGGTCCCGGCGCTCATCAATGGCCGGGACCCGCGGCTAATACCACACATTGCGGATCGTGGCGATGTGCGGTATTAACCCTTTAGAAGCGGCGGTCAAAGCTGACGGGCTGTTCGGGACTGCCGCGGTGAAATTGCGGCGTCCCGAACAGCTGACAGGAAAAGGGGAGGGCCCTTACCTGCCTCCTTGGTGTCCGATCGGCGAATGACTGCTCCGTGCCTGAGATCCAGGCAGGAGCAGTCAAGAGCCGATAACACTGATCACAGGCGTGTTAATACACGCCTGTGATCTGTGTAAAAGATCAGTGTGTGCAGTGTTATAGGTCCCTATGGGACCTATAACACTGCAAAAAAATGTTAAAAAAAGTGTTAATAAAGGTCATTTATAAATAAAAAAAATAAAACACTGTAAAAAAAAAAAATTAACATATGTGGTATCGCCGCATGCGTAAATGTCCGAACTATAAAAATATATAATTAATTAAACCGCGCGGTCAATGGCGTTCGCGCAAAAAAATTCCAAAGTCCAAAAAAGCGTATTTTGGTCACTTTTTATACCATTAAAAAATGAATAAAAGGTGATCAAAGAGTCCGATCAAAACAAAAATCATACCGATAAAAACTTCAGATCACGGCGCAAAAAATGAGTCCTCATACCACCCTGTACATGGAAAAATAAAAAAGTTATAGGGGTCAGAAGATGACATTTTTAAACGTATACATTTTCCTGCATGTAGTTATGATTTTTTCCAGAAGTGCGACAAAATCAAACCTATATAAGTAGGGTATCATTTTAACCGTATGGACCTACAGAATAATGATAAGGTGTCATTTTTACCGAAATATGCACTGCGTAGAAACGGAAGCCCCCAAAATTACAAAATGGCTGTAATGTCAATGCGTCCTAAGTAACAGGGCATGCATATGTGTACTAAAAACTTTCGATTTCTATTTGAGTATTGTAAAAGACTGGGTTTACAAATGGTATCAAAGAAAAGTTACACATCTTTAATGTATAGTTTTTCCACTCATGGTCTCGGCTAAGAATACTGACCAAAATGAGGACTAAATATTGACTAAAATGTGTGAACCTAGTCAAAATGTGAAATAGTGAGATATTGTTGAAATTCTTTTTTTAAATAAATGCAACAGTTTTAGCAGTTTTTCTTATCAAAAACATCTACATACAGCAAAATAATAACTCTGCTGAGCACATCTGCTCTAAAAACTTTTATGTTCCGTATTTTTCGCCGTATAAGACGCACTTTTTCTTCCCCGTGACGTGATGACGGCTACGTGATGACGGCGACGGAGAGCGTGGATCTAGAAGAAGACGTCCGGAGCGTCGGGGACACCACGGGGACGTGGCGACATCCAGGGCAGCGGTGACGAGTCCGGAGCGGCGGGGACACGTGAGTATTACCTCCTATCCAGTGGTCTTCAATCTGCGGACCTCCAGATGTTGCAAAACTACAACTCCCAGCATGCCCGGACGGCTGTCCGGGCATGCTGGGAGTTGTAGTTTTGCAACATCTGGAGGTCCGCAGGTTGAAGATCACTGTTGGTGTTGGGTTCAGAATCTTTTTTTTCTAGATTTTGCACCTTTAAAATTGGGTGCGTCTTATATGCCGGTGCGTCCTATAGGACGAAAAATACGGTAACTTTTTTACCTTAAAAAATCTGGACTCCTATATGTAAATGCGTCCTCTGGTAAGCCATGACTGGAGATAATGCCTCACTCCTTCACAAACAATAGATCTGATAACATCTGTTCTTCTTATTATAATCTTTTAGACATTTGTACCTGGACATCTGTGGCTGATACAGATGCAATCTGAATTTTTATAACGCAAAAAAAGTGCATTTGTTTTAGAGGTTCCATTGCAACCACTAGAGTGATTTTGTATGCACATGTCAATTATTTTTGTGTTTAGCACATGTAATTTGGGTTGCAAGAACCTCGTTGGCTGTCAATGGAAGAGTATTGTGATCAAAAATTTCAATCCATGTCAAATCCGCATGGTGCCAACATACTCTTAACCTCTTAAGGACCCATGACGTATGCATACGTCATGGGTCCCGGTCCTGCGATATAACGCGGGGTCACACGGTGACCCCGCATCATATCGCGGCGGGCCCGGCGTCATAGTGAAGCCGGGACCCGCCTCTAATAGCGCGCGGCACTGATCGCTGTGCCGCGCGCTATTAACCCTTTAGCCGCGCGCTCAAAGCTGAGCCGCGCGGCTAAAAACGAAAGTAAAAGTGCCCGGCTAGCTCAGGGAGCTGTTCGGGATCGCCGCGGTATAATCGCGGCATCCCGAACAGCTGTAGCACAGGAGGAAGGTCTCTTACCTTCCTTCCTGCAGTCCGATCGCCGAATGAATGCTTCAAGCCTGAGATCCAGGCTTGAGCATTCAATCGCCTAAAACACTGATTGATCCATTCCTATGGGGATGGATCAATCAGTGTAAAAGATCAGTAAATGCAATGTTATAGCCCCTTATGGGAGCTATAATGTTGCATAAGAAAAGTGTAAAAAAATCATTAACCCTTTCAATTATCCCTTCCCCTAATAAAAGTTTAAATCACCCGGCATTTCCAAGAATAAAAAAAACATTATGTAAATAATAATAAAAATAAACATATGTGGTATCGTCGCGTGCGGAAATGTCCGATTTATAAAAATATACCGCTTTTTAAACCGCTCGTTCAATGGCGTACGCGCAAAAAAATTCCAAAGTCCAAAATAGCGCATTTTTGATCACTTTTTATACCACAAAAAAGTGAATAAAAAGTGATCAAAAAGTCTGATCAGAACAAAAATGGTACCGCTAAAAACTTCAGATGACGGCGCAAAAAATGAGTCCTCAAAGCGCCCTGAACACAGAAAAATAAAAAAGTTATAGGGGTCAAAAGATGACCATTTTAAACGTATAAATTTTCCTGCATGTATTCATGATTTTTTTCGGAAGTGATACAAATTCAAACCTATACAAGTAGGGTATCATTTTAACCGTATGGACCTACAGAATAAAGATAAGGTATCATTTTTGACAAAAAATGTACAGCGTAAAAATAGAAGCCCCCAAAACTTACAAAATAGTGTTTTTTCATCAATTTTGTCGCACATTGATTTTTTTTCCCGTTTCACCGTAGATTTTTGGGTAAAATGACTAATGTCATTACAAAGTAGAATTAGTGACGCAAAAATTAAGCCATTATATATAATTTTAGGTGAAAATTTTTAAGAGTTATGATTTTTTAAAGTTAAGGAGGAAAAATTGAAAATGAAAAAACGGAAAAAGCCCGGGTCCTTAAGGGGTTAAAGGGGTACTCTGCCCCTAGACATCTTATCCCCATCCAAAGGATAGGGGATAACATGTCTGATTGATCTTCCCGCTGTCACGCCCTCTCCCATAGACTTGCATTGAGGGGGCGTGGCTGTGACGTTACAAGTCTCCGGTGCTGCACCCAACTCTCTAAACGTACGCCAGGTGCAGCGGGAAGATCGATCAGGCATCTTATCCCCTATCCTTTGAATAAGAGATAAGATGTCTAGGGGTGGAGTACCTCTTTAAGTTTAAGGCAAAGTTTACCTCTTTTAAGGGGTACTCCCGTGGAAATATTTTCTTTTTAAATCAACTGGTGCCAGAAAGTTAAACAGATTTGTAAATTACTTCTATTAAAAAAGCTTAATCCTTCCAGTACTTATTAGCTGATGAATACTACAGAGGAAATGGTTTTCTTTTTGGAACACAGTGCTCTCTGCTGATATCACGAGCACAGTGCTCTCTGTTGATATCTCTGTCCATTTTAGGAACTGTCCAGAGCAGCATATGTTTGCTATGGGGATTTTCTCCTACTCTGGACAGTTCTTAAAATGGACAGAGATGTCAGCAGAGAGCACTGTGCTCGTGATGTCAGCAGAGAGCTCTGTATTCCAAAAAGAAAACCATTTCCTCTGTAGTATTCAGCAGCCAATAAGTACTGGAAGGATTAAGATTTTTTAATAGAAGCAATTTACAAATCTGTTTAACTTTCTGGCACCAGTTGATTTAAAAACCACAGAAAACAATATGCTTACATATGTTACTCAGTAGGTCATGCAGATGCTTTGCATGTCTTTTTTATGTGTCTATAATGCAGGAAAAGCAAATGAGGAACATAGCACTCACCCCTTTAGCTGTGCAAGTCAGTGATTCTTTATTGAAACTTCATCAGTGCAGGTTACAAACAGGAAGAGGACCAAAACAACATCGACTCCTCCAAGCTCAGAAGAGTGGCGACAGCTCCGTTTCATTTTTAACCCCTTAACGACCATGGATGCATATACACGTCCAGGCAGGATGAACGTTCCCGCACCAGGACATGTATACTCGTCCATGGTTCTCGTGGGTGCTGCACAGTGTACCCACAAGATCGCGGCAGGGACTCGGCTGTAACACACAGCTGGGACCTTGCCGCAACGCCGTGACCGAAGAAAACTTCGGTCCCGGCAGTTTAACCCTTACAGCCATGGTCGGAAGTGACCGATGGCTGTAAGTGTTAAGACAGAGGGAGGGAGCTCCCTCTGTCCCCCCTGCAGCACCCCGCAACGCAGTTTAACCCTTACAACCGCGGTCGGAAGCGACTGCGAGCTGTAAGGAGTTTTGACAGAGGGAGGGGGCTCCCTCTGTCTCTCTCCTGTAGCACCCTGTGATCGTTGCTGCTTACCTGGGCAGCCGGGGATCTTTACAAGGACCCCCAGGTCTGCCCTGGTTATCGCCTGCCAGGACATGCCAGAGGCACGTCCTGATATGCTGCCTGCTAGTGTAAAACTAGCAGGCAGCATATATCTGCAATGTTTTGAAATACTAAGTATTCCAAAGCATTAACAAAAAGTGAAAAAAATATAAAATAAATAAAAGTGTATAAAAACAGTGTAAAAAAAAGTGTAAAAAAACGTGTAAAAAAATTATGAAAACACATTTATTAAATAAATATAATAAAAAATAAAAATGTATAATGTGTTGTATCACACAGCGCCAGCAGTCACAATAAAGAGCTCCCTGCTGCGGCTGGGTGGCTTTGTGTGTCCACTCAGAGTGGCGGATTTCCTGCCGGCAGTCATGAGCAGACACACTGAGCTACCCAGCCACAGCAGTGATCTCGCCCTTGTGACTGCTGGGGGGCATCCGCGGTGTGAAATAAGCTGCAGATGCGCTCTATGTGACCCTACACTGTGTCCCATTCATACTGCATTTCCGCAGTGTTAGAGGTATCAGTCAGCATCACGTCAAAAAGAGTGATGCTGACGTATACTGTAGCAGCTCCATTTATTTGTGAATGATACGGGTACAGTATACATTGACATCCCTTTTTTGACATGACAACAGACACCTATACTGCAGAAATGCAGCATGAATAGAGACTATTCATATAATGATGCCCTGAAAGCCAAAGGGGGCTCCTCTCCTTCTTGGTCCTACCAGGCAGTCAGGCAACCAGATATGGCCTAAGTAGGGGTACTGCCCAGCAGGGGATGTACACGGTGATAAAATATGGGGCGTATTTCCTCCATTTCAAAAGCGACTTACCACAATGATGTGAGAAAAATAAAGAATTTGTGGACAAAAAAAGCTAATTTCAATTTTTTCCACTGACTTTGAAATTACTCTAGCCACACAATAAGGGCTCAACGTACTCACTTTTGCCCTAGGTGAATACTTTAGGGGGTGTCGTTTTGTAAATGGGATCACATCTGGGGGTGCGGTATTGTTCTGACAGCTAGAATGCTTCGCAAGAGGAATTTGTATAATGATATCCTGAAAGCCAAATGGGGCTCCTCTCCTTCTGGGTCCCACCATGTGGCCATGCAACCAAATATGGTCTAAGCGGGGGTATTACCAAGCACGGGATGAATAGTGTAATAAAATATGGGGCGCATTTTCTACTTTTCAGATGCAATGTACAAAAAATATGTCCCACAAATGATGCATTTATGAATAAAAAAGAAAATTAAAATTTTTCCACTGACTTTGTATCCATTCCAGCCACACAATAAGGACTCAAAGAACTCACTTTTGGTCTAGATGAATACTTTAGGGGGTGTAGTTTCCAAAATGGGGTCACTTGTGGGGGCTCTGTATGGTTCTGGCAGCTAAAACCCTTTGCGGGCATGAAGTGCGGCTTTTAATCCATTCGGCCTAAAATGATGCCCTGAAAGCCAAATGGGGCTCCTCTCCTTCTGGGTCCTACCACGCGGCCAAGGAACAAATATGCGAACAGAGCAAAATTTTAAAATCAAGGTTTAAAGCAAAAAAATACCCAAAAATTATAATAGACTCTGCATTTCAGAGGGCAGAAAAATTATCCCAACAGGAATGTCTGGAAAATAAGAATTCTATTAAGGATGACATGTGTGACAAGTGGTCATTAAATTTTATCACCACTTTCACTAAAGAGAACAAACTTATTAAAGGAATACACAAACATTGGGCGATCCTTTTAAAAGACCCTTACTTACAAGATATTCTCCCACCCAAACCTGCAGTCACATTCCGGAGCGGATGGACCCTTCGCAACATTATTGCACCCAGTAGATTGCGCTCCCAGAAAGTTAGTAAGTTGACCTTTCTATCTTCAACTGGGTCATACAAATGCTCCTCCACAAAATGCAAATGTTGTGCAAATATTACAAATAAATGCAAGTCCTTCTCCTCAAATAGGACAGGAGAATCCTTTGAGATTAAATCCTATATAAACTGTGCCTCCCAATACATTATTTATCTGCTGGAATGCCCCTGTGGGCTTCAATATGTGGGGCGCACCATCAGAAGTCTCCGAGAAAGGATTAACAAGCATAGGAGCAATACAAACAATGGTTTCCTTTTACACAGTGTCTCTAGGCATCTCACGGAACTTCACAAACAAGACTTTGGATGTATTCGTTTAACCCCAATAGAAATGATACCCAAAGACGACCCTCATAGATTTGCTACACTACGTAAGAGGAAAAAAATTTTGGATATATAAATTAAAAACTCTCATACCTACAGGATTAAACGAAATGATCGAATGCAACTTCTAATTTCCTCCGTTGTCCTTTTATCATCCATTCAGTGCTCTTTATGTAGTGTATATTATTTTATTATTATTATATTTTTTTATCCATTACAGCCCTAATTTTGATATGTGTATCTCCCAATCCTATTGTCGTTATTCAATAATTCTGAGTAGTTGTGCATGTGGATGTGTGTATATATGTGTACACATACATGGATCTGTATTTTTTTAATTTTTTATCTTTTATATGCCATCTTTATGTATTTTTATTATTTATTATTTATTTACATTTATTTATATATTTTATATGTATATTTTTTATATTTCATAATTTACTATGTTATGCATTCTATATGTTATGCATTTTTGCACGCTGTTTTTTTTTTATATATACCCCATTAATGCCGACACTCATTCATCAGGCTGGCTACTATACTCCTATAGAGCCTGTGAATCACGCTGCAATGCGTTCCCCTTGCTCTTTACATTCTTTTCAATTTTCTCTACTAGATTGCTTTCTACATAGATATGTTAATTATAGATACACACACACATACATCGTTCATCTTGGATCTAATATGGTACTTTTTTCCATTTTTTTTTTTTTATTTTTATATTTTTTTTTATTTTTTAAATTTTTTAAATTTTTTTTCCATTTTTTTCCCATGTTTCTGCCTCACAGTTATGCTTTATAATATCTCTCGCTCAGAGCAGCAAAAGCCGAGTGCTCACCTTAGCGACGCGTCCTTGGAAACATGGGCGCATCGCGTTGTACAGCCTCTCCGGCAGATACAGACGGGGATGGGCGCATCGCGTTGTACAGCCTCTCCGGCAGATACAGACGGGGATGGCGCACGCGCACCGGTGCGCTTACCTTAGCGACGCGTTCTTGGAAACATGAGCGCATCGCGTTATACAGCCTCTCCGGCAGATACAGACGGGGTTGGCGCACGCGTACCGGTGCCTTGTTTTCGCTCGGCTTGGTATAAGCCGAGCGTCTGCCCTGGCAACGCGTCCTTAGAGACACTGGCGCGTGCGCACTGGCCTGCTTTCTCTGCCAACAGATACGGAGATCCTGAAACGTCACGATCCCAGGATCTCTTTGCTATATTTTAGTTAGACATATGACTCATGCCATTAAAACAAAATTATTATTATTTTTTTTTCTTTACCTGTTTACACTTGCTTTTTGGTTACATCCCACTTCCTGGCCACGCCCCCTTAGGTGTTTTGGCGCCCTTTTTTCACATAAATACTTTCCTGTTTGTTGTATGACAGCACACCTGATCTGAGGAAGAGGGGAGTCACCCTCGAAACGCGTAATCTGTATGTTGTTTATTATTTTTTAATAAACTTTCATGTATACAATATTCCAAGGTATACATTGCATCATTCTGTGCACCTGATGACCTAACCGGCAGCGCCTGGATGAATGAGGTCCTTTTCCATTTTCCGTTTGATGATTCTCTAATAAAGACAGACATCCCTAAAAAACAGGCCTGGTCTTTCAGGGGTGTACAGGTTTATTTAGGTTGGTCCTTAAGGGGTTAAACCCACTTGGTCACGCCTCCGGACTTGCACAGCTAAAGGGGTGAGTGCTACATTGCTCATTTACTTTTCCTGCATTATCTTCATACCGTGTTTTGGTACATTTGAGCACCACCTAAAGTGCATGCTTTATGGACAGTGACTCCAAACTACAGGTTCTGCATCCCCTGCCACCTTAATTATCCTGTTGCCAAGCATGTCCCCTCTCTTTATTCCTTTTTTATGTATCTAGCTTTTTTATTTGGCTCACAAATCCATTTGTTCTGCTGCTCACTCATTCTGACATCCACTGCTCAGGAAGGGGTGTTTCCGAGGCAAGCACTGAGAACACCCTAACTCACCATGCATTCACTTCCTCCCTGAGTCTGCTGTGTTGTGTCTCTTCATCCAATCACTGCTGGCTGCTCTGTAACCCCCTTCTCTATGTTTTCATGCTGCAGTCTGATCGGACAGGAGTGAGCACAGAGGACTGCTAGTACCACCCTCACTTCATCTGGGACAAAGAAGATGCTGCAGCTGGACAGGATTATGTTTTGGATGGTAAGAGAACACCTAGTGGTCTTTATAAGCCATGACTTCTATATAAAGTAGTTAACATTTTTTTATGAATTACATTGAAAAGGTTAATGTTTTGCCAAGATGTACAACATATAAAACGTTTTTAATTCTGACAATGCCCATGTAAGTACATGACAAGTAATGGAATCAATTTACAAAGCTGCTCAACTTTTATGTAGAAGGGCCTTTTGGGCCGTTTGAAGGAATTTGGGGTCCCCAAGCAAAATAGACATGGATTCCCCCCCTCCACCCCCTCCCCACCTTACGTACACAAAGCCTATAGGAACCACAGCATAGCCATACAGTTTAAGTTCACCCACACTTTATATAAATAAAAGGAGGTTTACAGTGCAAATACTGCTGTTGCATTTAATGTGCATGAAATTTAAACAACAATTTTCAACAATTGAACATTTGCAAAAAAACACCACTGTACCATACAATCCAATATACATAAAAAAAAAGTGCACAGTAACTAAATCCCACATACTTAAAACACACACACACTCACATCAACATTTTTCAGTTCTTACAAACATGGGCAAATTATCAAAAACTGCTGTTTGCGAACCTTGTTTTCTGCAAAGGCAATCACAATGTCCTCACTCCCCCCCCCCCCCCTCCCTGTGTCCTTCTAACTCCCCCTTCATATGTTTTTATTTTTTTTACTCCCCTTTACTCCCCTCTATGTTTTTTTCCCCTCCCTACCCTACCTATGTTCTCAGTTACCTCCTCCGGCTCCTTCCCTGGACCCTGTAGTGCGGCCGAGCTCCTCTACCTCCTGGCTGTCACTCAGTCCGGCCGGGTACCGAGTGATACAAGAGATTCAGTTTCCTGTTGCCGGACGGACTGAAAGGAACAGGAAAAAGAGGTGCTGCTTTTCACAATAGATTCAAATAGACAGGATTGTCCAGAAGAATTTTTCTTTATTGACCATTGACGCGTTTCGGGTTTAACCCTTCCTGAAAGGAAAAGAGCACTCATTGTACACTTCCTGTCTGTCCAGCTGGGAACAGGAAACTGAATTTACTGTTCCTGTACCGCGCGGTACCCGGCCAGACTGACAGCCAGGAGGAAGAGGAGCTCGGCCACGCTACAGGTAAGTGGAGGAACTCGGGAGGTGATCAGGAGTGCTGCAGCCGCCTGAGGCTCTCTATAGAGCGCTCAGGCAGCTGCAGCCTTATAGGAAGCACAACCAGCACCGGCTCTGCTTGGGGCCCGGGGCCAGACGCATATACACTTTATACCTTACCATCAGGACTGAATGCCGGGTTCTGTCTTTCAACATAAAAGTGATATTTCTTAAGCAAAGTGGGAGATATATAATACTAAACTTACTTATGTAGCAGGGCTATAAAATCAGAACTGGTGAGGTTTATTGCAGGATGGGAAGAAGACTGATTTAAATTCTAAGCAGAGAAATCTGAAACAGCAGTTTAATGAAAAACGATGGACTTCAGAAAAAAAAAAGATGTATTTTCTTAGGAAAATTAGCAATCTATATCCTGAGAAAATGTTATGACTTATGGTTTCAAATCAGCAGGTTATGATAGAGATAACCTATTCTCAAGGTACGGCTATAAACGCAAAATCTGGGTCCATTTTATGTGTCATAAATTCACCGCTTATTGCTTCTTGTGTCTTGTGCTGGTGACTTAGAAGGTTACTTGTGGCTTAGCAGGCAGAATCCATAATGTTCTGTTCTGCTCTTTCTCTGCAGATGACAGGATCTCTTAAACCGTCTCTGCGAATAGAATGTCAAATAATAAATAACGCGTTTCAGAAGTCGCGGCGTATTGATTTTCAAGGATTTATTTCTGTCGGATTTATTCATTTGCATAAATTGCATTAAATGTAAATTTTGATAAATTCAAATTTGTCATTTATTTGTGATATAATCCTGCTATTAGAAGGGCATGAAAAACCATTTATGTTATCTATTAGTGCAGTGTTTTTCAACCAGGGTGCCCCCTGCTGTTGCAAAACTACAACTCCCAGCATGCCCGGACAGCCAACGGCTGTCCGGGCATGCTGGGAGTTGTAGTTTTGCAACAGCTGGAGGCACCCTGGTTGGGAAACACTATATTAGGGAATGGGACAATCACTTAAAGGGGTTATTCATCATAAGGTGATATTAGTAGTACGTACCTGCCAGAACTTGGAATTTCCTGTTTAATTTTGTTTTCTAAACTACACATCCCATAGTTCCATAGTTTGTAAGTGTGAGGTCACTTTCCTCCCTCCCACACATCAGCCACCCCACCCATTGAAACACACCTGTGATCCCTTTAATGCAATACATCCAGTGTTTTCGGGTGCCTACAGCTGTGGCAAAATGAACTCTCTCCCACCCAGCGGTCACTCCACCCATTGAAGCAGGACAGACACCCTCTGATCACCTGACTAGTGAGGTCAGGACTTAACACACTGCAACCTGGAAAATGCTGAGACATGACTCATTTTGTTTGAATTTTGAGAAAACCATCACACACAGGTACAGACACTATATTATGAACTACACTAACTTTACAGCCCCTGTAGCATAGTCAAATAAAAAAATATCCTGGAATACCCCTTTAAATATGAACTAAGTTCTAATTTCTTTTACATGCTGTGTAAAACAATATAGGTAACTTTGCAGTTCCCCAGTTTTGTCAAATATGCTAGGTGCAGCGGTGGACTGACTAATCAGTTATTAGTGTGGCCTATTGCTCCTTAGTAGGTAGCCAAGTAGGTATCTAAATAGGTTAGGTAGCCAGGTAGCTAGGTAGGTAGCTATGTAGGTATGTTAGTAGCCAGGTAGGTAGCTATGTAGGTAGGTAGCCAGATATCTAGGTGCTTGATAAAGATGGAGTGATGGTGTCGAAACGTCACACCTTCATCGGTCAATAAAGCACCTTAGATTTTGCACCTTATTCTGGGAGTGCCGCTGGAAGTCATTTGTTCTCAGATAACTAGGTAGATAGCTATGTAGGTAAGTAACTATATAAGTAGCCAGGTAGCTAGCTATGTAGGTATGTAGCCAAAAATTTGCACTGCAAATCATTTTCTGCCTAGGAATCGCGGCCAGTGCAGGGAGGGAGTGAAACAACACGGGGAATCAGAAAGTTGGATGTTGTTCATGTACTGTTACTCCCAGTATCCCCTACACTTGCAGGATAGTATGAGATCACATACATTTCATACTATTCTGCTGCCTAAAACTCACATAGCCGGCTCCAGCACACCCCTGATACAAAATACAGCCCCTTACTGTAGCATCAGTGCACAGTATTGAAATGAAGGGTGGGGAACTAAGCCCCTCATATCTCAGGGGGATTCATAAAATGAGAACACCCCCAGTCCTAGGGCACCCTAAGATTTCAGGAGGTATAAAAAAGTCATAATGTTTTACTCTGGTAAAAAAATAAATAAAATTAAAACCAACTGGTGCCAGAACGTTAAACAGATTTGTAAATTACTTAATAAAACAGATTTGTGAATTTACTATTTAAAACCCTTACAGTACTTATCAGCTGCTGTATGCTCCACAGGAAGTTCTTTTCTTTTAAAATGTATTTTCTGTCTGACCACAGTGCTCTCTGCTGACACCTCTGTCTATGTCAGAAACTGTCCAGAGTAGGTGCAAATCCCCATAGGGAACCGATCCTGCTCTTAACAGTCCCTGACATAAACAGAGGTGTTAGCAGAGAGCACTGTGGTCAGACAGAAAATAAATTTAAAAAGAAAAGAACTTCCTGTGGAGCATACAGCAGCTGATAATTACTGGAAGGATTAAGATTTTTAAACATAAGTGAGTTACAAATCTGTTTAACCCCTTAAGGACAATGGACATACTCCTACGTCCCCGTTTCCGAGTCCTTAAGGACCGAGGACGTAGGAGTACGTCCTGTCCATTCCCGGCCCCCCGCAGCCAGCTGTAGCGGAGCCGGTGCCCGATACCTGCTGATATCGATAAGCAAGCATCGCGGCATATCGCCCAGGGGGGTCATGATGACCCCCCATGTCGGCGATGGCCACAGATCGCTGAACAATTCAGCCCAGCGATCTGTGTCAATCGGGTCTCCAGTGAACAGCCAGAGCCAGCAGAGGTGAGGTGGCACTGGTGCCACCTCACGATCGCCCTGATTCGTCGCCCGGTTTACCGGCCAACCAATCAGGGCACCTGCTGCGGGTGTCACTCCCGCAAACCGCTCCGCCCCTCTTCCGGAGGACGTGAGCGGGTGCGGGAAGAAGACCCCGGGAGCTGGGGACCCCGATCCCCGGCGTCCCTGTTGGGATCGGGGCTCCAGGAGTGGCGGTGGCGAGGGACTGATCTGCAGCGTTGATCAGCAGTTGGACGTGAGTGACAGCCTCCTGCTGTTGCTTAGCAACAGCTCCCAGCATGCAAAAAGGGCATGCTGGGAGCTGTAGTTATGCAACAGCAGGAGGCAGACCACCACAACTCCCAGCATTCCCTTATGGGCATGCTGGGACTTATAGTTTTGCAACAGCTGGAGGCACATTTTTTCTATGGAAAAGTGTACCTTCAGCTGTTGTATAACTACAACTCCCAGCTTGCACAATCAGCTAAAGTGCATGCTGGGAGTTGTAGTGGTGCATCTGCTGGTTGCATAACTACAACTCCCAGCATGCCCGTTGGCTGTCGGTGACTGCTGAGAGTTGTAGTTTTGCAACAGCTGAAGGCACACTGGTTGTGAAACACTGAGTTAAGTAGCAAACCAGTGTGTCTCCAGCTGTTGTATAACTACAATCCCCAGCCAAAGTAGTATGCCTCCAGCTGTTGCATAACTACAAGTCCCAGCATGCCCTTCCACTGTCTGTACATGCTGGGGGTTGTAGCTTTTGCAACAGCTGAAGGCACACTGGTTGCAAAACACTGAGGTTGTTACCAAACTCGGTGTTTCACAACCAGTGTGCCTCCAGCTGTTGCAAAACTACAACTCCCAGCATGCACTGATAGACCATACATGCTGGGAATTGTAGTTTTGCAACAGCTGGATGTTCCCCCTCCCCCCAATGTGAACGTACAGGTACACTCACATGGGCGGAGGTTTACAGTAAGTATCCGGCTGCAAGTTTGAGCTGCGGAAAATTTTCTGCCGCAGCTCAAACTGCCAGCGAGAAACTACGGTGAACCCCCGCCCGTGTTACTGTACCCTAAAAACACTACACTACACTAACACAAAATAAAATAAAAAGTAAAAAACACTACATATACACATACCCCTACACAGCCCCCCTCCCCAAGAAAAATGACAAACGTCTGGTACGCTACTGTTTCCAAAACGGAGCCTCCAGCTGTTGCAAAACAACTACTCCCAGTATTGCCAGATAGCCACTGACTGTCCAGGCATGCTGGGAGTTTTACAACAGCTGGAGGCCCCCTGTTTGGGAATCACTGGCGTAGAATACCCCTATGTCCACCCCTATGCAAGTCCCTAATGTAGGCCTCAAATGTGCATGGCGCTCTTTCGCTTTGGAGCCCTGTTGTATTTCAAGGCAACAGTTTAGGGCCACATATGGGGTATCACCGTACTCGGGAGAAATTGTGTTACAAATTTTTGGGGGGGGTATTTTCTGCTATTACCCTTTTTAAAAATGTAAAATTTTTGGGAAACCAAGCATTTTAGGTAAAAAATGTTTATTTTTTTTTTTACATATGCAAAAGTCGTGAAACACCTGTGGGGTATAAATGTTCTCATTACCCCTTGTTACGTTCCCCAAGGGGTCCAGTTTCCAAAATGGTATGCCATGTGGGCTTTTTTTGCTGTTCTGGCACCATAGGGGCTTCCTAAATGTGGCATGCCCCCAGAGCAAAATTTCACTCTAAATTTTGTGGGGTATTTTCTGCTATTACCCTTTTTAAAAATGTAAAATTTTGGGGAAACCAAGCATTTTAGGTAAAAAAAATTTTTTTTTACAAATGCAAAAGTCGTGAATCACCTGTGGGGTATTAAGGTTAACATTACCACTTGTTACGTTCCCCGAGGGGTATAGTTTCCAAAATGGTATGCCATGTGTTTTTTTTTTTGCTGTCCTGGCACCATAGGGGCTTCCTAAAGGTGACATGCCCCCCAAAAACCATTTGTCGCTCCTTCCCTTCTGAGCTCTCTACTGCACCCGCCGAACACTTTACATAGACATATGAGGTATGTGCTTACTCAAGAGAAATTGGGCTACAAATACCAGTAAAAATTTTCTCATTTTTACCCCTTGTAAAAATTCAAAAATTGGGTCTACAAGAACATGCGAGTGTAAAAAATGAAGATTTAGAATTTTCTCCTTCACTTTGATGCTATTCCTGTGAAACACCTAAAGGGTTAAAACACTTACTGAATGTCATTTTGAATACTTTGGGGGGGGGGGGGGTGCATTTTTTATAATGTGGTAATTTGTGGGGTATTTCTAATATGAAGACCCTTCAAATCCACTTCAAACCTGAACTGGTCCCTGGAAAATAGAGAGTTTGAAAGTTTTGTGAAAAATGTAAAAATTGCTGCTGAACTTTGAAGCCCTCTGGTGTCTTCCAAAAGTAAAAACATGTCAATTTTATGATGCAAACAAAGTAGACATATTGTATACGTGAACCAAAAAAAAAATTATTTTGAATATTCATTTTCCTTAGAAGCAGAGAGCTTCAAAGATAGAATAATGCAAAATTTTCATTTTTTTTTAAATCAAATTTGGGCATTTTCACCAAGAAAGGATGCAAGTTACCACAAAAATTTGCCACTATGTTAAAGTAGAATATGTCACGAAAAAAAACAACCACAGAATCAGAATTATAAGTAAAAGCATTCAAGAGTTATTAATGTTTAAAGTGACAGTGGTCAGATTTGCAAAAAATGCTCTGGTCCTTAAGGTGTAAAATGGCCTGGTCCTTAACCCCTTAAGGACGCAGGACGTAAATGTACGTCCTGGTGCGGTGGTACTTAACGCACCAGGACGTACATTTACGTCCTAAGCATAACCGCGGGCATCGGAGCGATGCCCGTGTCATGCGCGGCTGATCCTGGCTGCTGATCGCAGCCAGGGACCCGCCGGCAATGGCCGACGCCTGCGATCTCGCGGGCGTCCGCCATTAACCCCTCAGGTGCCGGGATCAATACAGATCCCGGCATCTGCGGCAGTGCGCGATTTGAATGAATGATCGGATCGCCCGCAGCGCTGCTGCGGGGATCCGATCATTCATAACGCCGCACGAAGGTCCCCTCTCCTTCCTCCGTGCGGCTCCCGGCGTCTCCTGCTCTGGTCTGTGATCGAGCAGACCAGAGCAGGAGATGACCGATAATACTGATCTGTTCTATGTCCTATACATAGAACAGATCAGTATTAGCAATCATGGTATTGCTATGAATAGTCCCCTATGGGGACTATTCAAGTGTAAAAAAAAATTTAAAAAAATGTAAAAGTAAAAAAAAAGTGAAAAATCCCCTCCCCCAATAAAAAAGTAAAACGTCCGTTTTTTCCAATTTTACCCCCAAAAAGCGTAAAAATTGTTTTTTATAGACATATTTGGTATCGCCGCATGCATAAAGGTCCGAACTATTAAAATAAAATGTTAATGATCCCGTAAGGTTAACGGCGTGAACGAAAAATAAAAAAAAAGTCAAAAATTCCTACTTTTTTAATACATTTTATTAAAAAAAAAATTATAAAAAATGTATTAAAAGTTTTTTATATGCAAATGTGGTATCAAAAAAAGTACAGATCATGGCGCAAAAAATGAGCCCCCATACCGCCGCTTATACGGAAAAATAAAAAAGTTATAGGTCATCAAAATAAAGGGATTATAAACGTACTAATTTGGTTAAAAAGTTTGTGATTTTTTTTAAGCGCAACAATAATATAAAAGTATGTAATAATGGGTATCATTTTAATCGTATTGACCCTCAGAATAAAGAACACACGTCATTTTACCATAAATTGTACGGCGTGAAAACGAAACCTTCCAAAATTAGCAAAATTGCGTTTTTCGTTTTAATTTCCCCACAAAAATAGTGTTTTTTGGTTGCGCCATACATTTTATGATATAATGAGTTATGTCATTACAAAGGACAACTGGTCGCGCAAAAAACAAGCCCTCATACTAGTCTGTGGATGAAAATATAAAAGAGTTATGATTTTTAGAAGGCAAGGAGGAAAAAATGAAAACGTAAAAATTAAATTGTCTGAGTCCTTAAGGCCAAAATGGGCTGAGTCCTTAAGGGGTTAAGGGGTTAAAGGGGTACTCCGGTGGAAAACTTTATTTTTTTTTTAAATGAACTGGTGCCAGAAAGTTAAGCAGATTTGTAAATGACTTCTATTAAAAAATCTTAATCCTTTCAGTACTTTTTAGCAGCTGTTTGATACAGAGGAAAATCTTTATTTTTTGAATTTCCTTTTTGTGTTGTCCACAGTGTTCTCTGCTGACACCTGATGCCCGTATCAGGAACTGTCCAGAGCAGGAGAAAATCCTCATTGCAAACCTATGCTACTCTGGACAGTTCCTGACACGGACAGAAGTGTCAGCAGAGAGCACTGTGGACAACACAAAAAAGAAATTCAAAAAGAAAATAATTTCCTCTGTAGCATACAGCTGCTAAAAAATACTAAAAGGATTAAAATTTCTCAATAGAAGTAATTTACAAATCTGTTTAACTTTCTGGCACCAGTTTATAAAAAAAAAAAAAAAAAGTTTAGTACCCCTTTAATGTTCTGGCACCAGTTGATAAAGAAAAAAAAAGTTTTTTCACCATAGTAACCCTTTAACGCTTAAGCGCAGGTCTTGCACAAATATGGGATAACACGTGAAGTAGAAACGTAGTGGCGACCCAGTGGGATACAGACAGGTGGATGATGTGGGTAGTACCGGTACTTCCTTGATTGTCATGTTCTGGTCACGTTAGGGCTGACTGTAGTCACAGTGGCTAGGATCTTTAACTAGGCCACCAACAATTCTTGGGCTGTACAAGGGGGTTCCACTAGGATGCAGTGAGGGTAGTCCTCCGGGGATGGCTCTGTATGCAAGTTTCCTGGCTTATATAAGCTGGAGTGATCTTGCTGGTAACATGTAACTAACTAACCAGAAACAGGAGTAACTTGAAAATTTTAACTCAGTTCAATTTACTTGTCAAATGACAAAACACTTTACCCAACTTCCATCAATGATCCAGGAACAATTTGGTAATGAACAATGCTTTTTCCAGCATGATGAGCAATGTCACAAGGTAACAGTGATAACTAAATGGCTTGGTTAACAATGACATTTTGGGTCCAATATTCCAAATCTCAATCCCATTGGTGGTCAGTCCTCAAAAGAAGCAGGTGGACAAACAAAAACACAGAAATTGTGATAAACTCCAAGCACCGAATTTACAAGAATGGGCTGCCATCAATTAGGAATTCGCCCAGATGCTGAGATTTAGGAAGGGGTGAAATGCAGAAGTCTTGGGAAAGAAGGATCTGCATTGTAAATATTCAATCTTTGCATAAATTTGATGTATTTGTCAAAATAGCTTAAAAAAGTATGAAATGTTTATAGACATATTTCTGTAACTATAGGAACATCAAACTAAAAGATCTAAAAACACAAAAGCAGCAATTTTTGTAAAAAAAAACTAAAACAAAATTGATGTCAGTATTAATACTTGTGTCCATACTGTATATGCTAGGAGCTTTCCCAATGCATATGCCAACTATACAGTACAAACAGAGCCATGAAAATTTACACCCTCAAAAGTTATGAGACAATAGTAAGACAACTAGATGTTTTGTGCACATGGAAATGTATGGCTTATTATTAATATATGATTATATAGGCTTCCTATTGGCATTGGTGATCCATATGTGACAAGATAGGTTAGTGCACATAATATACTTTATACACTTAGGCTATGATAACAAAGAATTGCTGTTGCTCATTTTAATTGTAAAATACTTTCTGCAGCAGAATTATAAATTATTCCGGTTTTATCCAACAATATGCTGAAAACAATTTTACAAAATACCTAATAATGAATAGAACTGGTATCTGTCCAAAATAAATATTTTAGTTTCATTTTATTCAGTAAATGAATTGCAAATTCGGAGCGGTAATTCTCAATATGCATGCAAAACGAGCAGCGGAAGTGGCGGGACGGCCATGGTAATTAGTTGTCTGCCGGAGAGCCGAGCTGGCATGTGTTATTACATCCAGAAACTTACAAAATCTACCCTGTGCTCATGGATTGTAATGTGTTCTTCACTTTTTATAGAGAACCAGACATTGAATGACATCCTTAGATTATAGCATTAGTGTGATTGCTACTGTCATGTACTGGACATGGGGATTTCCCAAGCTTCAATTGGTTTGTCACTGGCTAGGCTTGGTTAGGAGTCTTAAGGATCCCTTTCGTCTTCACCCTCAACCCCCACAGGAACATATGATCTTTGCTGAACAAAGACCTCGGGTATAAATCTCAAGAATGGTTAAGGATTGGTGACAGTAGCGTTGATGGAACAGAAGCATAGTCAGTGATGGAAATAAGGAGAACGGCCTTGGTGGATCAGAACAGAGATTAAGACATAGTCAGGAACTAAGCAAAGCCTAGGAGTGTTACAACATTTGAAATGGATCGGAACCGGACCTGGTATCAGATGAGTATCTGCCCCATTCCTAATTAGGTATTAGGAACAGTGCATACACAAGAGAAGAAAATCACTCTGACACTAAGTTCAGCAAATTATACTTTTACAACAGTTACATGGGTTTATACTGTATAGACTGTACAATGTGCTGTGTGCAAAACCATACGTCATGAACAGCTGTCCTTGTGATTAGTTTCTTCCATCTGCAGGCGTTCCTCATCCAGGATGCGAGTCTTATCATGTTGGTCATGTGAGTCTTATCATGTAGCTCTCTCTGGAGGCGCCATCTTATATACATTGTTTCAAGTATGATGGGAGGGGGGAGCAAGCTAGAGAGTGGCCATGTTAGCAAGCATATTCAAAATAGCCATTTTAGCTTATCTATTACACATGAACCAGATGAACAATCCAAAGGGTGAGGCATAAGTACTTTCCAGAAACAAGACTGAGTTAAGATTTAGCAAAAAAAAACAAAAAAAACAATAACTACTGACCAGCGAGATCCATGGCGGAGTCCAGAAAGGCCACAGCTGCTGTCAAGCTGTCAAGTACAGAGAAAGAGGCACTGGTTGGAGCCACGGTTTCTAGTTGGGACTTTGTGCTGGAAACAAATGAGGTGCGTAACTAAGTTATACTAATTAAAGTAATTAAACCCAATAAACATGTGGTACCCACAGGGATGATGAGTGTTGTAGTGCTGATTAGCTTGAACTTGTAGAATGTAGTTGACAATAATGTCACATGATAGGGTAGTGTAGCTAACCTGAAGGTCCCCTGTGAGCCCAAAAATTATTTTGTCAAACAAGTTGTCCTCGTATAATAAGGTGCAGGAATGAGAACTCAACTTGGAAATTTTACTGAACCTTTTGTGCAAATCCAAATACAGCACAGCACAGAGTTGAAAGATGGACTGACTGAAAAGTCTCTGGGGTTCTTTTCACACTTATAAGTAGAGTTAATAATGTAAATGCAGTTTCGAACAGGACACAGTCCAAACTTTCTTTGACGTCTTGAGCTACACAGCACTAACTCCGACCGTAGGTCGCTAAAAAGATGAATGTATGCAGAGGGGCCCTTGTTCAACTTTTTTCTCCTCTGGCTAAACAATACTCCAAGCAGATAAAACTTAAATGGGCACTGTCACCAACTTTATTTTTTGATATGTTGTAGTACTTATGTACTACAACATATCTCTAATATACTTTTATTATTATTTTTTTTATTAAAATTGTTTAATTTACATTTGAAAACCGGCCACTAGGGGTCTCCCTCCTAGTGGCCGGCTGCAGCCTGGCGTGACGTCACACCTGAAAAAGGACTGATGCTCGCTCCCTGCCTGTCAATCATACAGGCAGGGAGCGAGCGCATTGGCTCCCCGGCCACTGGCTGGGAGGCCACTCCTCCCGCACATCGCCGCTGCCACCTCCGCCTCGTCGCCGCCGCTGTCCCTGCACGCCCACTGCCAGACTCTGCAATAAGTGTAATGGGGGGGGGGGGGGGGGTTGTGATGGAGGGAACGGAGTATGGCGTGGGGTGGGGGGGGAGGGAGACAGAGGGGACGGGCTAGCGCCGCATGTAACTAATGGTTTATCTACACAGGGTGCCTCCAGCTGTTTCAATGCTACAACTCCCAGCATTCCCTGACAGCCAGTAGATGTCAGGGCAAGCTGGGAGTTGTAGTGATGAAACAGCTGGAGGCACCCTGTGTAGATGAACTAAGGGCGGAGGTCCCCCCCAGCAGGCATCAGTGAAGTGGTGCCTGCTGGGGAAGTCTGCCTGGTAGTGAGCACACTACCAGGCAGACAAAAAGGCATTTTTAATATAGTAAAAATAAAAATTAAAAGCAGGGAGGGGGTTAGGGATAGATTGGCAATAGGCAGGGACAGAAAAGAAAAATAGGATGGTGGGAGCTACCCTTTAAGCACTTTTCATTCACAGCATGAGCTAGAGGAAACCTTTTGGGCTAAATCCTCCAAACTCCATACAGTGCCATGTTCACTGTACACACATCCCAGTCTGGTCTGTGTTCCTCTCTCTGTTCCAAGTTTTTGGTCTCTATTTTTGAGTGTTTTTTGCATGAGGCTATAGTTCCACACAGTTGTTCTAGATTTTTTTTTCTTTGATACATTTTTTAAACAGTTTTACTCTGTGGTAACATAGCCTCTGCTTGTGAAAAATGGCAAATAATTGGCTGAATTCAACAGATCATGTCATGCACTTATCTTTTCAGCAGTCCATGACCACTATCCTATGTGCATGTTCAGCAGTACTGATAAGTAGATCTGCAAACTTTCTATGATGAAGAAATAAGTATTGTGGCATGTCCAATTTATTGTATAGAAATGTGTCTTAAAGAATATGTCCATTGAAAAAAAAAATGTATTTCCTATCTGCAGGATAGGGAATAAGGGTCTGATCCCACACGGGGCCCGACTCGGTTTATGTAAATGACGTTTCACACCCAGCACTTCAGCTGGTAGAAACACACCTCCTCTAGACATCTCTATGGTAGAGGCGGAGACACAGTGTTGGTGACCTGCTGGGTACGAAACGTGCATTAGCAGAGCAGAGGCAGTGCCCATACAGGAGATTGCAACAAATCTTCGCAGAATACTGTACGTGGGAACACATCCTAAGGCTATATTCCCATGGTGGATTTTCCAAGCGGAATTACACAAAATTAACTGCAAATTGAATTAATTG
The DNA here is from genome assembly GCF_029499605.1 of Hyla sarda. NCBI lineage: Eukaryota > Metazoa > Chordata > Amphibia > Anura > Hylidae > Hyla > Hyla sarda. The sequence continues at coordinate 62,176,390 of NC_079195.1, read as the reverse complement.
GGGATTCGCTGTCCCATTTAAAGGCCTTATTTTCGCTGTGGAAATTCTGCTTTCCGTCTTTAAATTTTGCAGAACTCTGAGCGGAATCCCAGTGAACTTAATGGGGCTTTACATTTTTACAGAATTCTGTTTTGAGGATAGAGAAACTCCACCAAAATTCTCCTCAAATGCCAAACTGCAAAAAAAACGTTGCAAGTTCATAGTCAGCATTTTCTGATCCCATCTCCTGAATTTTGCGCTAAAAATAATTTGGCAATTATTCATATAGGAGTCCTTCATGTTGGACCATTATCTGCCCAGATAATAGCAAAAAAATTGCACATCTCAGGGGAACCTAGAGGGAGATTAATCAAAACATGTGCAGGGGAAAAGTGATAAAGAGCTGCCCAAAGCAACCAATCAGATCGCTTCTTTCATTTCTCAGAGGCCTTTTTAAAAATGTAAGACTCTGATTTGTTGTTATGGGCAACTGCACTACTCTTCCTATACATACAGTAGATTTCGATAAATAAGTTATTTTGTGCTTTACATGGGCAATTTATTGGTATGTAATGCACTTTTTCTCCTGTGGTGGCACTGCAGGCAAATTGAACACATGTTATCTTGTTCTTCCACCAATGCAGAAGCACATTAGGGGTCACCTTAGTAGACCCTCTATGATAATCTTATCATGAATATACTGTTCTAGCACATGAATATACTGTTCTAGTGCATAAGCTACTACAACAGTTTTCAACCAGGGTGCCTCCAGCTGTTGCAGAACTTCAAATCCCAGCATGCCAGGAGTTGTAGTTTTGCAAAAGCTGGAGTCACCTTGGTTGGGAAACACTGTACGACAAATATTGCCATCATTGGGTACTCCCTTAACAAATGTAAACTATAGGAGGAAGCCAAGACACTGAGTGTTACTATAGGTGATAATAAACACATTAAGAGAACATATTTTGTTTTCATGTTTTATTTCTCTTATCTAAAAAAATATCCAAACATTTCAGCTGCTAAAGCACAAAAACCCGAGTATAATCCCCACAACATTTGATCAGCTCTGCAGGGTTTCCATGTTACAGTTTTAGATTGCTGAAATTCTCAGCATGCGGCTGCATAGTACGAACCTGCAGATAGAAGACAAGAATCCTCCTACTTGATATGCAAACCCCAGAGCTCAAATCTAAGTACTGATATTTATACAACCATGAGTGTTTGGTACAGCTAGATTTATAGCTTTATTATGTAACATTTGGGTATACAAAGCTTGATTTCCATCTATAAAATGATAACGTCCATAATTCGCAGAACTATACTTAAGATCTGTCACACAAATGGTCTAGTGTGAAGCAGTATTTCCTTCTTAAATGCATTGCTATAGTAATGCAATCACTATCTGGGCACAACTCATTGGGCTAAACTACCATTTTAGCAGCAGGTTTTTGATCTGCAGCATCTTATATGGGCGCCCAACAGCTAAATGGACCCAATCACACTTGGCGGTTGAGGTGCAGCTAGTGATCACTGTAAATAATTTAAGGGAAAAGTTGAGGAGGAAATAGGAAAAAGGAATGCAGATTGCTGGAAATCAAAATTACAAGTAAAGACATGGAGGGCAGATTGGATGCCAAACAGATCTTAAAGTGAACATCCAAGTCAATGATTATTTATATTTTCATAATACATTTAAACTTCTTTGAGATGACCAATCAAAATTGCATTAAAAATTGTTCTTATGTGGGGAGATATTCTTGAAGAAAAAGCCAAAATGTATGGTGGGCACATAATCTGCTCTGGATAAGGCCCTGGTCTGCTCAAAGAGGTGGGTTTGGAGAGGTTTTGCTACATATCAGTACCTGTATTTTTAGACTACTGCTCCATCATGGAAAATATAGGGAAGTGGTTGTCTGAAGCCACTTACAAAGACTATGCTGGTGCCTTAAATTATTTGTCTGCAAAGTCTCCTCTAAGGAAAAAGACTGGTCATGTCATCAACCAACCTCTGCCTTCTTCTCCATTTTTCACTTTTTTTTTCATGTGGAAAAAAAGAGTGCCAGGCCATGGAGACCCATCTAAGGGAGTCCTGCATTGAGGGTGTTTTTGAATTCACTTTTAATAAAGCGGGATATAGTGGCATGGGTTTCCATTACAAATTGGCTGTTGAGTTATTTGGTTAGCCCTTGATCGAATTCCCAAAAATTTGAGCTAGAGTAAATCTTCACTTGTCTTTAAGGTTCACCAATTCCATTTATTCATTTGTAAAGGAAGCGATGCCCCTAAAATGGTTTTCCGACAAAGCACAAAAAAAATGAAAACCCTCCCAGGAATAGGATCAAGCTTACCAATGCTATCACAGGGGCTTCTGTACCCTGCATGGAACTGTTCTCGACTTCCGACATTTGCAGCATGGTGTGTCTCTAATTCATTTAGTTCCCATGATCTCATGCTCCCCTTCCCTGTACTGCAGTCCTGCCCAGGCCTGTCACTACAGGACAGGCAAACCAAGCAATTGCTTGGGGCCCCGAACTGGCTGGGGGGCCCCGAGCAGAGCCGGTGCTTGTCCATTCTGTAGCGACGGGGCACTTCCCCCCAGGGCCGCCATCACGGGGGTACAACCCATACACCTGTATGGGGCCCGGACGTCCCTGGACCTTTTTTTATTTTTTTAAATGGTCTGTCAGTGAGTGACTGCGACTGTCACTCACCGACCGCTGGGGGTCCCCAGGATTATGACCAGGCCTCATAGTCCGGGGGGCCCGCACATTTCAATTAACCCCTTAACGACCACGGACGTAAGCGTACATCCTGGTAAATGTACGTCCTGTGTATGACCGCGAGCATAGAAAGGGTGCTCGCGTCATACATGGCAGGTTCCGGCTGCTAGCAGCAGCCAGGGACCTGTCCATAATGGCCGACATCCGCGATCGCACGGATGTCCGCCATTAACCCCTCCAATGCCGTGATCAATAAAGATCATGGCATTGCGGCACTTTGATTGAATGATCGGATCGCTCGCAGCGCTGCCGCGGCGATCTGATCATCCAGCATGACAGCCGGAGGTCCCTTTACCTAGCTCCGGCCGCCTCCCGGGGTCTTCTGCTCTGGTCTGCGATCGAGCAGACCAGAGCAGAAGATCACCGATAATACTGAGCAGTGCTGTGTCCTATGCATAGCACTGCACAATATTAGCAATCAAAGGATTGCTATAGATAGTCCCCTATGGGGACATAAAAATTGTAAAAAAAAAAAGTTGAAAAATGTTAAAATAAAAAGTGAAAAAAAGTGAAAAATTCCCTCCCCCCCAAAAAATGAAAATTGTCTGTTTTTCCCATTTTACCCCAAAAAAGCGTAAATAAAAAAAAAACCATAAACATATTTGGTATCGCCGCGTGTGTAAATGTCTGAACTATCAAAATATAATGTTTATGATCCTATTCAGTGAATGGCGTAAACGTAAAAAATGTAAAAAGTCCAAAAATGCTGCTTTTTTGTCACATTTTATTAAAAATAATTCATAAAAAATGATCTAAAAGTTTTATATATGCAAATGTGGTATCTAAAAAAATTACAGATGATGGCGCAAAAAATTAGCCCTCATACTGCCCTATATACGGAAAATTGAAAAAGTTATAGGTGGTCAAAATAGGGCGATTTTAGATTACTGATTACTTGTGCAAAAAGTTTTTTTTTTTTTTTTTAAGCGGTACAAAAATATAAAAGTATCTAGCCATGGGTATCATTTTAATCGTATTGACCCACAGAATAAAGAACACATGTAATTTTTACCGTAAAGTGTACAGTGTGAAAAAAAAACCCTCCAAAATGTGCAAAATTTTGGTTTTCATTTAAATTTCCTCTCTAAAATTTTTTTTGGGGGGTTCGCCGTACATTTTATGGTAAAATGAGGGGTTTCATTACAAAGTACAATTGGTCATGCAAAAAACAAGCCCTTATATGGGTCTTTAGATGGAAATATAAAAGAGTTATGGATTTTAGAAGGCGAGGAGGAAAAAACGAAAAAACTAAAATAAAATTGGCCTGGTCCTTAAGGTGAAAATGGGCTTGGTCATTAAGGGGTTAAATTACCTTTTTGTAGGGCGCAGGCCCCTTAAGAAACAAAGCAGGGCTGGACAGTTCAGGGGCTGATGGGAGTAGAGACATCACATGCCCCGCGCAGGCACGCACAACTACTCCAATCACCTGACCTGTTTCTGCCTACGTCCCCACGTGAACTTCCAGCATCCTCCCCGTGCAGTGACAGGACTAGGAGCAGCAGCCTTACGTCATGGCATCAATCCCGTTTGGCGGGGGATTATGGGGGTGATGAGGACACAGAGGATAAGAGGGGGTGTATATGTATATATGATGTGGATGCATGTGTGGCAGTATTGTATTCACGGGATACAGTGTGGAGCCGCATTATATTCAGGGTACAGTGTGTGGCAGAATTATATTTAGTGGGTACAGTGTATAGCAGTATCATATTCAGTGGATACAGTGTGGGGCAGCATTCAGGGGTACAGTGAGTGGCAGTATTATATTTAGTGGGTACAGTGTGTGGCAGTATTATGTTTAGTGGGTACAGTGTGTGGCAGTATTCAGGTTACAGTGTGTGGCAGTATTATATTCAGTGGATACAGTGTGTGGCAGTAGTATATTCAGGGTACAGTGTGTGGCAGTATTATATTTAGTAGGTACAGTGTATGGCAGTATTATAGTTAGTGGGCACAGTGTGTGGCAGTATTATATTCAGGTTACAATGTGTGTCAGGATTATATTTAGTGGGTACAGTGTATAGCAGTATTATATTCAGTGGATACAGTGTGGGGCAGTATTCAAGGTACAGTGTATGGCAGTATTATATTTAGTGGGTACAGTGTATGGCAGTATTATATTTAGTGGGTACAGTGTGTGGCATTATTATATTCAGGGTACAGTGTGTGGCAGGATTATATGTGTGTGGCAGCATTATATTCAGGGTACAGTGTGTGGCAGGATTATATTTAGTGGGTACAGTGTATAGCAGTATTATATTCAGGGTACAGTGTGGGGCAGAATTTTATTTAGGATACAGTGTGGGCAGTATTTTATTTAGGTTACACTTTCTGGCAAGGTTATAATGATTATTGTCTTCATGCAGAGGATGAGGATCTGCTGACAAAGTAAGGAGCCAATGATGTCTGGATGTCAGACTCTGCAGAGAAGATGGAGCTGGAGGAAGACCTGGTCTCTGGACCAGATGAAGAAGAAAAGATAACAGAGAAGATATCACTCAAGTCAGAAGACGTCACTCAGGTCACTGATATCATTGTGTATTCTCCTGACTGTCCCATCAGAACTGTAATCACTTGTAAGTTCTGCAGTGATGATGGGTAAAACTGTGTCCAATCTGTGTCTCTCCAGCTGTTACAAAACTACAACTTCCATAATTCCTGAGGCTCTCCAGACATGATGGGAGTTTTAGCTTTCCAATAGCTGGAGAACCACTTCAACCAAGGTGATCGGTGGGGGTCTCAGCAGTCTGGACAGGGGGTATGGGTAGGGAACACTGCTGCACCTAATATGGGGGAACACTGCTGCACCTAATGTGGGGGAAACACTGCTGCTCCTAATGTGGGGGGAACACTGCTGCACCTAATGTGGGGGAACACTGCCAACCTAATGTGGGGAGAACTATGCTAAACCTAATGTGGAGGGAACACTTCTGCACCTAATGTGGGGGGAACACTGCAGCACCTAATGTGTGGGGGGGGGGGCACTGCTACACCTAATGTGGGGGGAACTATGCTGCACCTAATGTGGGGAGAACACTGCCTGCCTAATGTGGGGGGAACACTGCCTGCCTAATGTGGGGGAACAATGCCAACCTAATGTGGGGAGAACTATGCTGCACCTAATGTGGGGGGAACACTGCTGCACCTAATGTGGGGGAAACTATGCTGCACCTAATGTGGGGAGAACACTGCCTGCCTAATGTGGGGGGAACACTGCCTGACTAATGTGGGGGAACACTGCCAACCTAATGTGGGGAGAACTATGCTGCACCTAATGTGGGGGGAACACTGCCAACCTAATGTGGGGAGAACTATGCTGCACCTAATGTGGGGGGGGGGGACACTGCCAACCTAATGTGGGGAGAACTATGCTGCACCTAATGTGGGGGGAACACTGCCAACTTAATGTGGGGAGAACTATGCTGCACCTAATGTGGGGGGGGGGAACACTGCCAACCTAATGTGGGGAGAACTATGCTGCACCTAATGTGGGGGGAACACTGCCAACCTAATGTGGGGAGAACTATGCTGCACCTAATGTGGGGGGGGGGACACTGCCAACCTAATGTGGGGAGAACTATGCTGCACCTAATGTGGGGGGAACACTGCCAACTTAATGTGGGGAGAACTATGCTGCACCTAATGTGGGGGGGGAACACTGCCAACCTAATGTGGGGAGAACTATGCTGCACCTAATGTGGGGGGAACACTGCCTACCTAATGTGGGGGAACTCTGCTGCACCTAATGTGGGGGGAACACTGCTGCACCTAATGTGGGGGTCTCGTATCGATGTTCGCTCACTTTGCGCTCCCAGAATTCAAGGGCCAGCGTTACTACGTCCTGACACCGGCCCTAGAGCGTGACGTGCTTGAACATCAAGGAGGGGGGCTCCATGTCCATTTTGCTTGGGGCCCCTAAATTCCTTCAAACAGCCGTGGTCCTGCCCCCCCTGCATATTCCCCTCCCTAACAAGAGCATGGCAACTCTTCTTCATGGACGATTAAACGCAGTATGTTAAGTGTGCTGCCTGCCCATTCCTATGCCCCTCCATGCTATGTGCATTCAATTCCCCTTAGAATGTGGCCTTGAAATCACATTTGGGGCAGCCCTTCTTTGCCAAGCTTCTTGCCATGCACCAAAGCATCGTGACAGTTTTTTTTATTGAAGAGCCAAGGTGCGTGATCTCAAATCACCCAAGTGCAAGTAAAAAGTGCAAGTGTTCACACAAAAAAACGGCCCAAGGATTCGGTCCATCACAAGCCCTTCTTCGAAAGGAGAGAGGCACCACAACAAACCAAACGCTTCGCCTCCAAGGGGGGAAGTAAAGGAACAGGAACAAGTAGGGGAACAAAAATAAGGCACATACATATTATACAGGGTCCAATAAGAGCACTGGAACACACAATGTTAAGAATGTAATATAACACGCCTATATCAAAATAAACTGGCTCATTTACGTAAAGCAGCATTTTCACATATGTATGTAAACTTATATTTCCACATATTGATCATATTGTCAAAAATCTAATCTTTGTACTTATTTTATTTATTTATTTATTAGTAGTGTGGAATACAAAGATCCCTTAAAATCACACTAAGGGTGGGTTCACACCACGATTTTCTATATAGTTTTTGGATACGTTTAAAAAAAAACAAAAAAAAAAAACTTATGCAACTGTACAGAAAACCGCGCCCATAGACTTTCCATTCAAAACCGTATGCACCATATTGCATATGGTTGTCTCCGTTTTTCACACCACACGTTTTTTTTACTTTTTTTTCTTGACAGAAAACCGTGGCCTACCACGGTTTTAGGTCCAGGTGAAAAACCCATATTGACCTGTATACGTTTTTTTTTAACATGGGAGTCAATGGGAACGTACAGAACTGTATGTGTGTACAGTTCCATCCGGTTTTCACCATACGGTTTTTGACTTTGCACAGTTTTTTTTCTTGGAATTTCAAACAATCAAACAAGTGAAACTTTATTCATAATGGAGTGAAAAGTTCAAAACGTATGCGTTTTTTTCTTAAAAACGGATGCAACCGGACATCACTTTTCAGACCGTATACGGTTTTCAACCGTATACAGATAAAACTTTGTACGCGCGTTTTGATACAGTTTAGTCAGGTTTTGAGGAATCTGTTTTTTTTTTATCAAAAACCTGAAAAAAAACAGTATTGCAAAAAACATGGTGTGAACTCACCCTACTAAATGATTATTAACAACCTGCATTTATTTTATTATTAAAGAGGTGTCTACATTGGAGAATCTGTTTTGTTAGAAGGAATCTATGATGGTGAGCACATCTCTGGACATCTTTATCAACCACTTGTTATTTATTGGAGAATCCGGCAGGAAGAATTTAATTCCCCTTCAGCAACCCACAGGAAAAATAAAAAATTACACATGCTTATAAATACTGTATATACTCGAGTATAAACCGACCTGAATATAAGCCGAGGCCCTTAATTTCACCCCAAAAACCCAGGAAAAGTTATTGACTCGACTATAGGTCCTATGGGACCTATAACACTGCAAAAAAAAAGTTTAAAAAAGTGTTAATAAAGGTAATTTAACCCCTTCCCTAATAAAAGTTTGAACCACCCCCCATTTACAATAAAAAATAAAAATAAACTGTGTAAATAAAAAAAAAATAAACATATGTGGTATCGCCGCATGCGTAAATGTCCGAACTATAAAAATATATCATTAATTAAACCGCACGGTCAATGGTGTACGCGCAAAAAAATTCCAAAGTCATTTATGGTCACTTTTTATACCATTAAAACATGAATAAAAAATGATCAAAAAGTCCGATCAAAACAAAAACCATACCGATAAAAACTTCAGATCATGGCGCAAAAAATAAATCCTCATACCGCCCTGTAAGTGGAAAAATAAAAAAATTATAGGGGTCAGAAGATGACATTTTTAAACGTATAAATTTTCCTTCATGTAGTTATGATTTTTTCCAGAAGTACGACAAAATCAAACCTATATAAGTAGGGTATAATTTTAACCGTATGGACCTACAGTATAATGATAAGGTGTCATTTTTACTGAAATATGCACTGCGTAGAAACGGAAGCCCCCAAAATTTACAAAATTGAGTTTTTTCTTCGATTTTGTCGCACAATTATTTTTTTTTCCGTTTTGCCGTGAATTTTTGGGTAAAATGACTAATGTCACTGCAAAGTAGAATTGGTGACACAAAAAAATAAGCCATAATATGGATTTTAGGTGGAAAATGGAAAGGGTTATGATTTTTAAAAGGTAAGGAGGAAAAAACGAAAGTGCAAAAACTGAAAAGCCCTGAGTCCTTAAGGGGTTAAGCCAGCTTGGGGTTGACACTTCTCATTGCTAAGATTTTCCATCCAGGGTGCCGTTCTATCAAGCCTAGATCTGTAATTGTGCTAGAGAACAATAAGGAGAGTTTTCCGCCCTATTTATTGAGAGACAAGTGGATGCGTTTTCCTCACCTCTAATCTCTATTACCTGCTTCAGGGAGAAAGGCAAAGGACTAGCGACAGAAGGACTGGAGTAAAGATGACCAGCTCCAGTGATCCTAAAGACTCTTACTCTACCCTACTAAAACTGCTTGGAATGGGGTAAACAATCCTTTATCCCAAATCTGTATGTCCTGTTAATAAAAAAACCTATTGCATTGCTCCAGTACTTTTTTGAGGAGTAAGAAATTAGAGCTCCAGCACATTGGGGATTCAGATGTCGATCTTTTAGTAGTTATAAAGTGCCAAGACCTCCTAAGGTGTAGATACCATAAAAGCAGATCATGTAGATAGCCATTATAGAAGAGAGCCCAAGCTCAGACTGGCCCTATCCTGGTATGGTGTAGTAGAAAAAACTAAGAGAGGTACTCGTTATTCAAAGCCATAGAAAGGTAAAAGCCTAAATATGGCTTCCCGACCACCACTTGTCTTCTTTTGGCGACGGGAGATAGTTGAGAAGCTGAAAAGAGCTGAGACATGCAATTTTCATAACTATCACTGACATTAATGGGATTTATGTAAATGGCATAACTCTCAGTGCTACACCATTTACGCAAGTTCCATAAAAAAAAAATGCTAAAGGTGGGGAGAAACCATATTTAGGCTTCATGGGAAAACCTTTTCAACAAACAGAGAGTCATGATTCCCCTGTCTTCTATAAGGAATGGAAAAAAAAAGTAAGGTGCAAACAAGCCTTGGTCCCTTCATTCTTTTGACACAGGTATTTGGTGGTATAGACAAGGGCAAGAAGGTGAAGGAGAACTTACTTTTTATTAACGTTTTATGTGCTCTTATACCTTTGGCAACATCTCTATGAATTTTTGATGAAAAACATTTACAGGTGAAACTTGAAAAATTCATGCAAAGTTCATTTATTTCAGTCAAAGATTAAACTAATATATAAGAGAGACTCGTTACATGCAAAGCAAGATAGTTCAAGCCATGATTTGTCCTAATTGTGATGATTATGGTTTACAGCTCATGAAAACCCCAAAGCCCCCCCCCCCCCCCAATTACTATGGTTTGGGAAGCTGGTGTTGAGCACTGTGCTTCATTAACTCCAGGGTCAGTGCAACCTACCTTTTAAGTTGCATTAATGAAATACAATGGAGTTTTGCACGATATTCAAATTTTTTTAGTTTCACCTGTATAATTTTTTATATTCAACTCAGGGGTTATTTTTTTAAAGAAATATTTGATCAATACCCAAAAGTAGACAAGTTACAAATTAAAATTAAATCCATCAGAATTGTCCTTGACACACAGAATTGCTTTTGAGCAGTGCACCTGGATGCTACTTTGTTCTAAACTCTAAAAATCGATCAATAACGCATACGAATGCAGGTCTGGGTTCATTGTCTGAATGACAATAGACATGTAAAATCTAAATGAAGAGCACTTCTCGTTTTTTTCAACCCAAAATGTATTATTGGCAATTCAACCTTGCTTTTGTGTCGTACACAATGTATCTCATCATTCCAAAGAGGCTCCAAAGATAAAATGTTGTTTTAGCGAGTTCTAGCAAACCCAACTGCCCGAAGTTCACTGAACCAAACTTTTAGCAAAGTTCTGACCGAACTCAGGGTCAACAGGTTCATCTCTAATTGTGTAATATAATGCTTAAAGGGGTTATCCAGGAATAGAAAAACAGAGCTACTTTCTTTTAAAAACCACTCCCTATCTGTCTCCAGGTTGAGTGTGGTTCTGTAGCTCAGTTCTGTCAAAGTGAATGGAGACAAGTTGTAAAACCACACCCAACCTGGACACAGATGTGGAGCTGTTTTTGAAAGAAATTAACTGTGTTTATTCCTGGATAACCCCTTTAATGTCCTCTGTGGGTTGCTGCAGGGAAAATTAACCTTATGGTTAGGGTCACACAAAACATATATGCAGCGTATTTTATGCTACGCAAATCCACTGCAAAGTGGGAAATATTCTGCATACACAGGACTGACTACCTGACAGGGCCGCATGTCGCAGTTACGTTGGCAGCTAACAGGAGAATTTTCTTACAGATTACAGCTGATTGCTGGGGGTTCCCATAGGAGCATACATTGTGGGGGAATTTACAAAAAAATTTTAAACACATCATGACAACAGCTTTATTAATATTGTTTACCAGATCCTACTTTTAGTTGAATGTGCTGACAACAAAATCACACAAAAATTATGAATGGAAATCAAATTTATCAACCCATAGAGGTCTGGATATGGAGTCACCCTCAAAATCAAAGTGGAAAACCACACTACAGGCTGATCCAACTTTGATGTAATTGGGGAGATTTATCAAAACCTGTCTATAGAAAAATTGCTGAGTTGCCCATAGCAACCAATCAGATCACTTCTTTCATTTTGCAGAGGTCTTGTTAAAAATGAAAGAAGCAAAATGATTGGTTGCTATGGGCAACTGGGCAACTTTCCCTTTGCACAGGTCTTGATAAATCTCTCCCAATGTCCTTAAAACAAGTCAAAATGAGGCTCAGTAGTGTGTTTGGCCTCCACATGCTTGTATGACCTTCCTACAAGGCCTGGGCATGCTCCTGGACAGTCTGTTGCTGGATGGAGCGAGACATGATGTCCCAGATATACTCAATCGGATTCAGGTCCGGGGAACAGGCAGGCCAGTCCATAGCCTCAATGCCTTCTTCTTGCAGGAACTGCTGACACACTCCAACCACATGAGGTCTAGCATTGTCTTGCATTAGGAGGAACCCAGGGCCAACCGCACCAGCATACGGTCTTACAAGGGATCTGAGGATCTCATCTCGGTACCTAATGGCAGTCAGGCTTCCTAAGGCAAGCACATGGAGGGCTGTGTGGCCCTCCAAAGAAATGCCACCCCATACCATTACTGATCCACTGCCAAACCAGTCATGCTGGAGGATGTTGCAGGCAGCAGAACGTTCTCCACGGCGTCTCCAGACTCTATCACGTCTGTCACATGTGCTCAGTGTTAACCTGCTTCTATTTGTGAAGAGCACAGGGCGCCAATGGCGAATTTGCCAATCTTGGTGTTCTCTGGCAAATGGCAAACGTCCTGCACAGTGTTGGGCTGTAAGCACAGCCCCCATCTGTGAACGTCGGGCCCTCATACCACCCTCATGGAGTCTGTTTGTGACCGTTTGAGTGGAACCATGCACCTTTGTGGCCTGCTGGAGGTTATTTTGCAGGGCTCTGGCAGTGCTTCTCCTTGCACAAAGGCGGAGGTAGCGGACCTGCTGATGGGTTGTTGCCCTCCTACGGCCTCCTCCACGTCTCCTGATGTACTGGCCTGTCCCCTGGTAGCGCCTACATGCTCTGGATACTACGCCGACAGACACAGCAAACTTTCTTGCCACAGCTCGCATTGATGTACCATCCTGGATGAACTGCACTACCTGAGCCACTGGTGTGGGTTGTAGACTCCGTCTTATGCTACCACTAGAGTGAAAGCACCGCCAGCATTCAAAAGTGACCAAAACATCAGCCAGGAAGCATAGGAACTGAGAAGTGAAGACAGCATGTGAAATTGATTGTCAATCAGTGTTGCCTTCTGAGTGGACAGTGTGATTAATTTGGAGTTACATTGTGTTGTTTAAGTGTTTCCTTTATTTTTTGGTATAGGCAACTGCAGCCCGCTCCTAGACATCTTATCCTCTATCCAAAGGACATGGGATAAGATGTCTGATTGCGGAAGCCAGGCCGCTGGGACCCCTGCAATCTCTGTGCAGCAACCGGTGTTCATTTAGAATGCTGGGTGCGGGCGGTATGCCCCTTGTGACGTCACACCACGCTCTCCTCAATACAACTCTATTGGAGGGGGCGTGGTGGCCCACACGCTCCCTCCCATAGACTTGCATTGAGGGGATGTGGCGTGGATGTGACCTCACGACCCTCGCCACCCGCTCCAAGCGTTCAGAACAAAATGTAGGCAGCGGAGTACCCGTTTAAGACAGAAAACAAACCTAAGTAGCAAATGCACAGATCATGCTTTATGTGACTCTAGGTTAAATCAGGTATGTTAGACCCATAAAAATGTCTATTTAAGGAGTTATCTAGGAGTAAAAATCCTCGGGTTGTACGTAGCATTACAACTTGGCTCAATTCACTTCAACAGAACTGAGCTGCAATACCACAGACAACCTGAATACAGGGGGTGGTGCTGTTTTTTTTTTTTTTTAAAGAAAAAAAAACTGTTGTTCTTTTGTTTTTAAATCCTGGATAACCCTTTTAACGGTTGCCGCCTAAGGACATCCTGAGACGGCAAGCAATATATGATGCAGGTTCCCAACTCGAGCCCGCATCATACCGACCGGCCCCCAGGTGATTCCATGCAGCAATCACCGCGTCATCCATGCAGCGATGATGACAGCGGCATCTAAAGGGACATTTAAACCATCCCTGGTGGTCCAGTGGGGTGGATTGCCCCCCCCCCCCCCCCCGCAGCGCAATCCACTGTGGAGGTAGCTGTAGGGCTTACCTTTCCTTCCCTGGCTGCTGCGGCTCTGAGATTGATAGAGTCTGGCTGAACCAGGCACAGAGCACACAGATCAATGGGGTTTTATGGAACCACATTGATCTGTATGAGGAATCTAGTGATTCCTCCTAAAAGTCCCCTAAGGGAAATAAAAGTGTTAAGAAAAAAAAAAGTAGAATAAAAAGTTTTAAAAAAACACCCATTAACCCCTTCATATTAAAAGTTTTAATCACCCCCCTTTTCCTTAATTCCATTAAAAAAATATGTAAACATAATAAAAATAAACATATGTGATATCGCCACGTACGTAAATGTCCAAACTATAAAAATATTATGTTAATTAAACTGCACGGTCAATGGCATATGCGTAAAAAAAAATTTGCATATTTTTGGTAACTTTGTACACACAAAAAAAAATTGATAAAAAGCGATCGAAATGTCCCATCAAAACAAAAATGGTACCAATAAAAACTTCAGATACCGGCGCTAGTAAATGAGCCTTCCTACATTCCTGTATATGGAAAAATTAAAAAGATATAAGGGTCAGAAGAGAACAATTTTACACATTCTAATTTTGGTGCATGTAGTTATAATTTTTTTTAGTAGTAAAATTAAATAAAACCTATATAAATTAGGTATCCTTGTAACCGTATGGAGCTACAGAATGAAAATATGGTGTAATTTTTACCGAGAAGTACACTGCATAGAATCGGAAGCCCTCAAAAGTTACAAAATGGTGCTTTTTTCCAATTTTGCCCCACAAGTATTTACTTTCTGGTTTCGCCGTACATTTTTGGTGAAATGATTAATGCCATTATGAAGTACAATTGGTGGCACACAAAAAAGCCCACATATGGGTCTGTATATGCAAAATTGAAAGCATTATGATTTTTAGAAGGTGATGAGGAAAAAACAAAAGTGCATAAACAGAAAAACCTGTAGTCCTTAAGGGGTTAATAAGATAAGAGCAGAAACAAAGTTACCCCAGGGATGAATTAGTAAGTACATTTTATAAAGTCATTTATAAAGACATTTTCTTAATCAAAGAGCAAAATATAATATACCCAGCTGTATCCATTTATGTAACCATTTATAAGCTGGATATATACTGTTTAATGCTGTTAATGGCGCTGGTTCCTTACTGTTAACGGTAAAGTAAATCAAGGCTGTAATTATCATAACACGAAATAAATGAGCCAAATACACTTTAATTTCTGTATTTTTCCCTCTTCACATATTTAACATATGCAGTATTTTCTCTTAAATTGATATTTTCTCCTCCTCTGCTAAGGTTAATGAAGGACTATTGTACTTTATTGCATTTTAGGTTGTTCCCAAATTGTTAGAAATGTCTGATGTAGCTATTAGGATTAGGTCATAATTGTGTCATTAATTTGGCCTGTTTGGGACCAATATTTTACTCTCCTTATCTTCTGGATAGTTATATGTGCACAGGTCATCCAGGGCCACTGTGGTAAGGCATAACTTCTCTTTCGTGTCTTTGAAAAAAATAAATTAATTAAAATTCCAAAAATGTATTGTATGCATGCTTGATCTGCTGACATTTTATACATTTCCCTCCCCGGCTGGCCACTATCTCCATCCAGTTGCAGTAACCCTGCGCTTCACCAGGCTATATCTGGAGATTGGTAGATGACTGAGCACTCAGACCACGACAAATCACATTTTTGACATGCCCCAGAGACAAGTATAAAGTTTTGCATGATGGCAGGGATACTTTAAAGGGGTACTCCGGTGCTCCAGCGTTCTGAACATTTTGTTCAGAACGCTCAGAGCCAGAGGCCGTGATCGTTACGTCATGGTCACACCCCTCATGATGTCACACCACACCCCCTCCATTCATGTCTATGGGAGGGGGCAGGTCGGCAGACACGCCCCCTCCCATAGATATGAATGGAGGGGGTGTGGTGTGATGTCATGAGGGGCATGGCCGTGACGTCACAACCACTGCCGCAGGAACCTGGCTTTTGTTGAGAACGCCTGGTGCTGCGGGGGATAATGGGGGGCCCCTGCAGCGGTAGCCCCAGCAATCAGACATCTTATCCCCTATCCTTTGGCTAGGGGATAAGATGTCTAGCAGTGGAGTACCCCTTTAAACCTCTGTTACTGTTGGTTTATGAATCCAGTGGGTGGTCCTACTCCCATTCCTGTCTCAACTTTCAAACCAAAGTAACTACATTGTCTGTCTCTGGGATCCACAACATGCCACCAAACCGTACTGGATCCAGTGGGACAGTCACAAATTTGGACACTTTTCTCATAAGCCTGCAGCATGTCCTAATGTTCCCATTGTCTCTGTGAACTTCTACCCCTACAGTTCGGCACAAATAGACACAATAATGTCACAGCATCACAGCATCCTCCACTGAGATTAGGAGTTTTGTAAATTGTAAGCTCAAATAAGCCTGTATTCAACAAGTTGTCTGGATAGGATGTCAGCTTCCTTTTATTACTTTATTCTTTCTGTGTAGAAAGGCACTAAGGGGCATCGGTAATGTATGGTACTATTGCTATGTGCCACACAAAGAGGGCACTATGTACATTTGTGGGGCACAATTACTATGTGGAAGGGTGCACCATGGCTTTGTGTTGCAAAAAGAAGAGCACTCTTACTCTGTAGCGGCACTATTACTGCATAGGGGCAGTATTACAGGGCAGAGGCAATAATACTGTGCACATCACAAAGGATTGCATTTTTATAGTTAGTGGCACAATTGGCAATATTACTGTGTAGGACACAAAATGGAGCACTATTACCGTGTGATGTGATCATGGCATGATTAAAGAGCACCACTGGACCAAGGGACATACCAGCAATTATGAAGGATTCCGTCAGCACCCCGGACCACCGCAGGCCGCCAATGTCATGCCTCCTCAGCTCCACCTGATGAAGTCCCAGAGAATGTCCACCCCGGCTGGTAGCAGCCCTCTGAGTAGCCCGGTATATGTATGAATGCCCGAGGATATACACCACCGGAGAAGGACCTGCAAGAAAACAGAGTTATAGCACACAACTCTGGATGGACATAACTAGCGTAACAACCAGATTTCCACCTACCCAGTTTCTGAATTTCAGCCCCATCAAACCCCGCTCGGGAAGCCTCCATAGCCACCCCAATGCGAAAGGAGTGAGTGCCATACTCAGAGGGGGAAAAGCCAAGAGCGGACAAACATTGTTTAAATACTGAACCAAACTGATAGCGAGTGAGGGGAGAACCATCAGAGTGAACCAGAAATTTCTCACCTTGAACAGGGTGGACCACCAAGAAATCAGAAACAGAGGAGACATGACAAGCAACCCCCCCCCACACTGCCCTTAGCGAAAGCCAAGAACCAACAGCCAAATGATCCGTCTTAGATCGCCGAACCTGAAGTTGCAGAACACCATTCAACACCAGGACATCGTCCTGCAAAAGGCCCCTGGCAGCTCCCCTGGAAGAGGGGACAAGCTCACCCACTCGTAAAGCCCCATAAAAACTAGACAGAAAGCGGCCCTAAACAATAGACATTTGTACTGAGAATCACAGACCCACCGAGAAACTTCAATAAAAGACAGAAGAAGAGCAAAAGACACAGGTCGGCGACACTCCCAGCCCTTCAAAGCCTGCTGAATGTAAAACTGTTAAGTTACATCTAACCAACCCCGTAATTTAAGCTGAAAACCAACCCTACCTAACCTACGCTTGCCACCGTGAACAAAACCGTCACAGAAAAACGAACCCCATCGTCTAAAACAATATTTCTATAACACTCGACCCCCAACTAGTCCCTCCACATCTTACCATGACCATTCCAGTTGGCAGGCGCCACCGATGAGGAAATGAGCGGCATCAAGCGGTTGTCATCAATTCCCAGATGGATCTCGGACACAGCGTTCTGAACACCTGGAATTGGAATGAGAGAGAGTCAGCCAACACATTATCCACACCAGGAACGTGGCGAGAATAGAACTAAATATCATATTCCAGGCATCTAAGAACCACATGCCGAAGCAGAGCCAGGACTGGATGGGAGGAGGACAAGCCATTAATGCAGTGTACTATGCTCAGATTATCAGTCCAGAAACAGACCTTATGATCCCTGAGCTCATGACCTCAAAGTTTAACAACCACAACAATAGGGAACCACTCAAGAAGCGTAAGGTCACGACAGAGACCCTCCTCCCGCCAGGATGGTGGTTAGGCCTCGGCACTCCAATGAGAACCCAAAATCCCCCCACGACCCACTGAAGCAGCCGCATCAGTGAACAAGGACCGTTCCACGTTACTGGCCTCAGAAGCCTGCAGGCAAGTTCGGCCTTTGTAGCGGCGCAGGAACTCCCACCACACCAACAGGTCTGTTTTGAGAGGGGAGGACAATCTAATATGGTGATTTGGTCTGCGGACACCTTTTGTGGCCACGGAAAATCTACGGGAAAAAACCCTGCCCATGGGCATAATGCGGCAGGCAAAGACCAACAAACCCAGCAGGGACTGAGGCTGCTTAACTTTCCTAACGGAACAGAAACCTTCAATAACACTCAATAGTCTGGACAGCTTATATACTGGAAGACGGAAGACCATAGAAACATTATTAATTTCAATGCCCAAGAAGGACAAACACGTACTAGGACCCTCTGTCTTTTTGGCCAAAAGTGGAACGCAAAACCTGCTCATAATGGAACAGAAAGTAGTGAGAAGCATTTCACATTGCCGGGAATCACCAGGAGCAACAAAAAGAAAATCATCAAGGTAGTGAATGATAGATAGAACACCAGTTTCATAATGCACCACCCATTCCAAGAAAGTGCTGAACAACTTGAAATAGTGGCACAAAATGACAAAATGGAACAACCCATGGCCAAGCAGGTATCATAAATGAAGAACCCATCAGCCTGACAACCCAACAGATGGTAACATTCCGGAGGAGCCTAAAAGCGAACTTGATATCTGACTTCGCCAAAATCGCCCCCTGGCCCGCATTATGGACCAGCATAACTGCCCTGTCAAAGGAGATGTAAGATGTCGACGACTCCTCCTTGGATATGCAGTTGTTAACCGACGAACCTTGGGCTTGCAAAAGATGATTGTCACGATGCCGGCTGGCAGGAGGTGGATCCTCTGTGCCAGAGAGGGATAGGCGTGGACCGTGCTAGTGGACCGGTTCTAAGTCACTACTGGTGTTCACCAGAGCCCGCCGCAAAGCGGGATGGTCTTTCTGCGGCGGTAGTGACCAGGTCGTATCCACTAGCAACGGCTCAACCTCTCTGACTGCTGAAGATAGGCGCGGTACAAGGGAGTAGACAGAAGCAAGGTCGGACGTAGCAGAAGGTCGGGGCAGGCAGCAAGAATCGTAGTCAATAAGGCAATAGCAGGAGGTCAAGTACACAGTATAGACAAACACAGTAACGCTTTCACTAGGCTCTAAGGCAACAAGATCCGGCAGGGGAGTGCAGGGGCAGAGATCAGATATAGTCTGGGAGCAGGTGGAAGCCAATTAAGCTAATTTGGCCAGGCACCAATCATTGGTGCACTGGCCCTTTAAGTCTCAGGGAGCTGGCGCGCGCGCGCCCTAGAGAGCGGAGCCGCGCGCGCCAGCACATGACAGCGGGGGACCGGGACGGGTAAGTGACCTGGGATGCGATTCGCGAGCGGGCGCGTCCCGCTGTGCGAATCGCATCCCCGACGGCCAAGACAGTGCAGCGCTCCCGGTCAGCGGGACCGACCGGGGCGCTGCGGAGAGAGAGGCGCCGTAAGCGCTCCGGGGAGGAGCGGGGACCCGGAGCGCTAGGCGTAACAGTACCCCCCCCCTTAGGTCTCCCCTTCTCTTTGTCCGGTAACTGCCTACCCTGGGATGAGGACACCGGGAAAGAATGGAGGGTTTCCTCAACGGCAGGCAGTACAGCAGGAGTGGGAATGAGGAGGGAGGGCAGAGGGCGAGGCCTGGCACGGGGCAGTGTGACACCAGGACGGGGGCCATGAGGAGGCACCGAGGCTTGCCTGACTGGACTGGGAGGGGGGGAGAGGCACTTCTTATGGCAGGCAGAGTCCATAAAGACCTTAGGGAGACCAGTTACAGGGGGAACCACAGGGTCACGGCAGGGAGTACTGGGAACCGGTTTAAGGCAGTCCTTGAAACAAGAGGTACCCCAGCTCTTGATCTCCCCTGTGGACCAATCCAGGGTAGGAGAATGGTGTTGAAGCCAGGGTAGTCCAAGGAGAATTTCGGAAGTGCAATTGGGGAGGACCAAAAACTAAATTTTTTCGTGATGAGGTCCGATGCACATTAGGAGGGGCTCCGTGCGGTAACGCACGGTGCAATCCAACCTGACTCCGTTGACCGCGGAAATGTAGAGTGGCTTGACGAGACGGGTCACCGGGATGCGGAATTTATTCACCAAGGAATCCCGAATAAAATTCCCAGAGGCACCAGAGTCCAAGCAGGCCACGGCTGAGAGGGAGGAGTTGGCTGAAGGAGAAATCCGCACGGGCACCGTGAGACGTGGAGAAGCCGACTTTGAATCAAGAGACGCCACACCCACGAGAGCTGGGTGCGAGCGTGCGTTTCCCAGACGTGGAGGACGGATAGGGCAATCCACCAAGAAATGTTCGGTACTGGCACAGTACAGACAAAGATTTTCTTCCCTACGGCGATTCCTCTCCTCCTGGGTCAGGCGAGACCGATCCACTTGCATGGCCTCCTCGGCGGGAGGCCTAGGCGTAGATTGCAACGGAGACTGTGGGAGAGGTGCCCAGAGATCTAAGTCTTTTTCCTGGCGGAGCTCTTGATGTCTCTCAGAAAAACGCATGTCAATGCGAGTGGCTAGATGAATGAGTTCATGCAGGTTAGCAGGAATTTCTTGTGCGGCCAGAACGTCTTTAATGTTGCTGGATAGGCCTTTTTTAAAGGTCGCGCAGAGGGCCTCATTATTCCAGGATAGTTCAGAAGCAAGAGTACGGAATTGTATGGCGTACTCGCCAACGGAAGAATTACCCTGGACCAGGTTCAGCAGGGCAGTCTCAGCAGAAGAGGCTCGGGCAGGTTCCTCGAAGACACTTCGAATTTCCGAGAAGGAGTGTACAGAGGCAGTGACGGGGTCATCGCGGTCCCAGAGCGGTGTGGCCCATGACAGAGCTTTCCCAGACAGAAGACTGACTACGAAAGCCACCTTAGACCTTTCAGTAGGAAACTGGTCCGACATCATCTCCAAGTGCAGGGAACATTGTGAAAGAAAGCCACGGAAAAACTTAGAGTCCCCATCAAATTTGTCCGGCAGGGACAAGCGGAGGCGAGGAGTGGCCACTCGCTGCGGAAGAGGTGCAGGAGCTGGCGGAGGAGAAGGTTGTTGCTGCTGTAGCTGTGACTGAAATTGCAGTAGCTGAGACTGAAGCTGCTGTAGCTGCGACTGAAGTTGCTGAGTCATGGTGGTCAAGTACGACAGCTGGTGCTCTTGTTGGGCGATCTGTCGAGCTTGCTGGGCGACCAGCGTAGTGAGGTCGGCGACAACTGGCAGAGGAACTTCAGCGGGATCCATGGCCGGATCTACTGTCACGATGCCGGCTGGCAGGAGGTGGATCCTCTGTGCCAGAGAGGGATAGGCGTGGACCGTGCTAGTGGACCGGTTCTAAGTCACTACTGGTGTTCACCAGAGCCCGCCGCAAAGCGGGATGGTCTTGCTGCGGCGGTAGTGACCAGGTCGTATCCACTAGCAACGGCTCAACCTCTCTGACTGCTGAAGATAGGCGCGGTACAAGGGAGTAGACAGAAGCAAGGTCGGACGTAGCAGAAGGTCGGGGCAGGCAGCAAGAATCGTAGTCAATAAGGCAATAGCAGGAGGTCAAGTACACAGTATAGACAAACACAGTAACGCTTTCACTAGGCTCTAAGGCAACAAGATCCGGCAGGGGAGTGCAGGGGCAGAGATCAGATATAGTCTGGGAGCAGGTGGAAGCCAATTAAGCTAATTGGGCCAGGCACCAATCATTGGTGCACTGGCCCTTTAAGTCTCAGGGAGCTGGCGCGCGCGCGCCCTAGAGAGCGGAGCCGCGCGCGCCAGCACATGACAGCGGGGGACCGGGACGGGTAAGTGACCTGGGATGCGATTGGCGAGCGGGCGCGTCCCGCTGTGCGAATCGCATCCCCGACGGCCAAGACAGTGCAGCGCTCCCGGTCAGCGGGACCGACCGGGGCGCTGCGGAGAGAGAGACGCCGTAAGCGCTCCGGGGAGGAGCGGGGACCCGGAGCGCTAGGCGTAACAATGATGAATGAGGAGGAATTTACCACTGTCCTTCTTAGGGACAATACCCAGGGGGGGACACCCGAAGAATCAGAAAAGGAGGAGAAAGAAAAGGACCCACAAGCCTGCCCAGATTCACTTCCTTACCAATCTTTTCTCTGAGGGCATCAGGGTTTTTTTTCTGGCAGAAAGTAAGTTTAAAGACAAAACAGGAATACTGGATGGAACAAATGGAATGAAGAAACCATACAAAAAACCCAACCTCAGCTGTTCAGCCACTTGCCTACTGGGGTAGCGCTCAAGCCAGAGCAACATGGCAGCTACACTGACTGGGGTCTTTCCCTTCAGCGGGGACTGTAACTTTGGTTGAAGGCTTGGCCTGTCTAGGGCAACGGACAGCTGCGTGAGTACACCCGCATGTGGAACACTCGTGCCTAAACTTACAGAGCCCAAAGGATTTACATGGCCCTTAGTTGAAGAGCCAACACATGCCCAGACGCACTGACCATTGATGACCGGGCTGGGCGGCAGTGGCCCCACCGGGAAAGGGGGGGAGGCGCTGAAACATCATTAGCCTCAACCAAACGTCAGTAGCCTTAGCGCCCTATCCAACCCCCGCTATTCATAGGGGAAGGAAAGGGGTTATTTGCACTACTGGACCAGGACGGATTAAGCTGAGCCAGCAATGCCTTCAAGGTGGGAACTAAATTAGGCTGAGTACACCCCGAACCCCAAGCCCCAGCAAAATCAAACTCGCCGGAAGTCATCTGCGAGGAAGGAGGAGGAGGGGCCATTACCATGGACATTGGAGGAAGGAATGATGGAGCAGTCGGAGGATAAGGAACCACTGGAGGCGGAGTCACCACTGGAACAGGAACCGTGCCATACTGGACGTCTGCATGGGCGCACCCTCCCCTGACATGGGAGGACCCGTGCCTGTATCTTGAAGCACACTCATGGCCCCACGGACTCTTGGAGCAGCTGCCTGAGGATGAAGGAGATCGCCAGCAAGACGATCTGGATCGGCGGAAACGCCTGGATATACTTCAGTGCCTGGATTCCTCGTGCCTTTGGCTCCTCCTGGAACATCTGGATCTGCTGCATCCGGAACAACCAGAGGCCTGAGAACGAGAATGGGAAAACGACCTCCCATAGCGACTTCTGGACCTATTGTGTCGGCGCTCCATCTGGCGGGAGCAGGATCTCAACCTTACTGCTGGATGGGGCTGCAGAAAACATGAAGGGACATCTAAGGCATCTGTAAAATTAAAATTAGCATCCTCATATACAGGGGTGGGAGGTGCTGGGGGGGGCAGTGCCTGACCCTCATTTACTGGGGGAGAGCATCATCCACAGCCTCCTCAGCTACAGAGGAGCTGGAAGACGCAGCAGCATTATTGCCCATAGCTGCACGGGGAGGGATAGATGGATGAGTGATCCCTGCTGCAGGAAGAGTGGAGTCAGCAGTGAGGTGAGGGGGAGCACATGCAGGCAGAGGGGGCCTAGCAGGGACAGTAGATACTTCCACATTTACATGGAGGGAGGGTTTCCCTCATGCGCCAACAGTACGCCGCCCTCCTTGGCGCCATGACTGGCTGCTGCCTGGCCACTTGGGGGGACTGGGGCTGAGGCCCACGGGAGCGTGGACATGCCACACATTATGGAGAACACACATTTAGGCAGAATATTGGATAGAAGACAAGCTCAATAATACTTCGGGTCAATTACATCATCATTATCAATTCCTGTATTTCGCCCAGGGGGACCATATAGAATGGATTTGTGATGTGCTCCATGTTCCCAAAAAGCATTGCCTTCCTTAGGGTTATAGTGATGTCGACCATCAAAGGTTGTGGTGAGATGGGCCAGCCTGCATCGTAGCATTGTACAGTTTAGTAAGATATGTTAAAAGTATGTTGGAAGGTCATGTAGTAATATGGCAAAAGACTGTCTGATCTGGGGCATTTGTTTTTTGGGAGATATTTCGTGACCAGTAGGATTACCTATTCAGTAAATTTCTGACATACAAAGCTCTCTGCTCAGGAGTAGTAGTGGGTAAGGTTTCATTACGCCATTGTCCAGAAAGGAGTATGTAAGGCATGGCTTTTCCTCTAGTAGATAACCAGGTGCTGGGCAATAAAGTGGGGGTCATGTACAAGTTTGTCATCAGCACCTGTATTGGTTATGATGATCCCTTTTTCCCTTCTACTCTTAACTTGCCCTAACATAAGTTTGATATACTTATCACCAGAGGTGCAATATTTATATTTTATATGAAGAGAGGAAAATTTTTGTCCATTTTAAGTTTAAGATATCCTTAACCTCAGACCTAAGATCTGCCAATTTCTGCTCATAGGTGTCCGACATTGTCTGTTTACTCAGTCTTCTCTATTTCTTCCTTAGGCCCCGTTCACACTACGGAATTCCGCGGTGTGAACTTTAACATTAGTGTGAACGGGTTTCCGCGAGACCCGTTCACACTGCGGAATTTCAACGGCGGACATTTTCATGTTCATGTTCATGCATAGCCGTCATGGCTCAGTGCCCCGCAGCCCTAGCGCCGAAGTAATATCGGCGGCGGCCGCCAGGCGGAAGCTCCGCTCGTGGAATTCATCCACGAGAATTCCAACATGTGAACGCACCCTTAACATAGGAGGCTAAGCCAATACACTCTCCTCAACAGGAAATTTAAATTTTGCAGGTGCATACCGACTGCCCGAAACAGAAAGTTGGGTACATTTAGCCATATCCAGCGATGCTGGCTGACCGTATTTGGGGGAAAAAATTCACTGGGTTTACCTGGGAGTAAGTCATTAGGACTCATGACAATAGAATTTTTTTTATTGTGTCGGATAGTCCCTTTAACAGTTGCATTGAAATAACCCTTCCAAAAAAGTCACTTTATTTATTGTAAATTTTAAGCTTTATTTATTTTTGTGTTTTTTTACTGCAATGTCAGTAATACATTTACTTACAAAAAACAATATTTTGTTCATTTTTTTAAATTAGTTTTTTCTTATTTATTTACTTTTTTGCTTTACTTTTGATCACCGTTCTCATGGTTTGGCTTACCAAATTTAAGCCAGGCAAATCTATTGCTTGTTTTGTAGATAATCGGTAGTAGAAATCTATGGGTAAAACTCTGCTGTAGCTTGGCATGCAGATCCACATGAGCATTGGCTGAAATGTAATTCAGAAGAAGATTCCTGGGCAATATTGAACATGTTGTGGATTGTACAATCCATGTCCTGTAATAGTTCCATGGAGATTTTTTCCATTAGAGCATGTGAATGGGATATAAAACAAGGGAAAAAGTGGGTAAATGCCTATAAATTTACTTTTAATCCCTTAAGGACCAAGCCCATTTTTACCTTAAGGACCTTAAGGACTTTTACTTTAGGCATTAATAACTCTGGAATGCTTTTACTTTTCATCATGATTCCGAGATTGTTTTTTCGTGACATATTCTACTTTAACATAGTGGTAAATTTTTTGCCTTACTTACATCCTTTCTTGATGAAAATTCCCCAAATTTGATAAAATTTTTTTTTTTTTTTTACTTTGAAACTCTCTGCTTATAAGGAAATTAGACATACCAAATACATTATACAATATATTGATTCACATATATAATATGTCTACTTTATGTTTGCATCATAAAGTTGACATGCTTTTACTTTTGGAAGACATCAGAGGGCTTCAAAGTTCAGCAGCAATTTTCCAATTTTTCACAAAATTTTCTAAATCAGAATTTTTCAGGGACCAGTTCAGTTTTGAAGTGGATTTGAGGGGTCTTCATATTAGAAATACCCCATAAATGACCCCATTATAAAAACTGCACCCCTCAAAGTATTCGAAATGACATTCAGAAAGGGTGTTAACCCATTAGGTGTTTCACAGGGATAGAAGTAAGGTTAAGGAGAAAATTTAAAATCTTCATTTTTTACACTCGCATGTTCTTGTACATCCAGTTTTTGAAAGGGGTAAAAGGAGAAAAAGCCCCACAAAATTTGTAACCCAATGTCTCTTGAGTAAGAAAATAGCTCATATGTGAATGTCAAGTGCTCTGCGGGTGCACTACAAGGCTCAAAAGGGAAGGAGCGACAATGAGATTTTGGAGAGTGAGTTTTTCTGAAATGGTTTTTGGGGGGCATGTCACATTTAGGAAGCCCCTATGGTGCCAGAACAGCAAAGAAAACCCAACATGGCATGCTATTTTGGAAACTACACCCCTCAAGGAATGTAACAAGGGGTCCAGTGAGCCTTAAAGGGGTACTCCTACCCTAGACATCTTATCCCTATCCAAAGGATAGGGGATAAGATGTCTGACCGCGGGGGTCCCGCCGCTGGAGACCCCTGCAATGTTGCATGCAGCACCCACCTGTTTATTGTCCAGAAGCGCTGGAGGGTCTCGGTCGCGACCACTGGAACGGAAGTCCGTGACATTAGGACTCCGCCCCCTCCCATAGACTTGCATTGAGGGGACAGGGCGTGACGTCACACAGGGGTGGAGTCCTGACGTCACGGACTTCCGTTCTAGTGGTCGCGACCGAGACCCTCCAACGCTTCCGGACAATAAACAGGTGGGTGCCGCATGCAACATTGCGTGGGGTCCCCAGTGGCGTGACCCCCGCGGTCAGACATCTTATCCCCTATCCTTTGCATAGTGGATAAGATGTCTAGGGTGGGAGTACCCCTTTAACACCCCATAGGTGTTTGAAGACTTTTCGGATGTGTAAATAAATTTTTTTTTTCACTAAAATGCTGGTTTTCCCCCAAATTTTACATTTTTACAAGGGCTTGTAGGAGAAAATGCCCCGCAAAATTTGTAACCCCATCTCTTCTGAGTATGGTAATACCCCATGTGTGGACGTCAAGTGCACTGCAAGCGTACTACAATTCTCAGAAGGGAAGGAGTCACATTTGGTTTTGGAAAGCAAATTTTGCTGCAATGGTTTTTGGGGGGCATGTTGCATTTAGGAAGCCCCTATGGTGCCAGAATAGCAAAAATAAATAAATAAAATACATGGCATACTATTTTGGAAACTATACCCCTCAAGGAAAGTAACAAGGGGTACAGTGAGCCTTAACAAATTGCTTGACAAATTTCTGCTAAATTTGGACGGGAAAATGAAAAATTTGATTTTTTTCATTAAAATACTGGTGTTACCCCCAAATTTTTCATTTTCACAAGGGGTAATTGGAGAAAAAGCCTCCCAAAATTTGTAACCCCATTTCTTATGAGTATGGAAGTACCCCATAATTGGATGCAAAGTGCTCTGCGGGCGAACTGCAATGCTCAGAAGAGAAGGAGCGTCATTGAGTTTTTGGTGAGAGAATTTGATTGGAATAGAAGTCGGGCGCCATGTGCGTTTACAAAGCCCCCCGTGGTGCCAGAACAGTTGACAGATCTTTGGAATACTTGTTCCAAAAATCTCTCAGACACCTGTGGGTTGTAAATGCTCACTGTACCCCTTATTACATTACATGAGGGGTGTAGTTTCCAAAATGGGGTCACATATGGGGGGCCCACTGTTCTGGAACTATATGGGTTTTGTAAACACACATGGCCTTCAATTTCGGACACATTCTCTTCTTCACTTTCTTCTGAGCATTGTAGTTCGCCCGCAGAGCACTTTACATCCACATATGGGGTGTGTTCTTACTCAGAAGAAATGGGGCTACAAATTTTGGGGGACTTTTTTCCTATTTTCCCTTGTGAAAATGAAAAATGTAGGGTAACACCAGCATTTTAGTGAAATCATTTTTTTTTTCATTTTCACATCCAACTTTTACGAAAAATAACACCTGTGGGGTGTTAAGGCTCACTATACCCCTTGTTACATTCCGTGAGGGGTGTAGTTTCCAAAATGTGGTAACATCTGGGTATTTATTGTTTTGCGTTTATGTCAGGACCGCTGTAAAATCAGCCACCCCTGTGCAAATCACCAATTTATAGCTCAAATGCACATAGTGCTCTCTCACTTCTGAGCCATGTTGTGTGCCTGCAGAGCACTTTACGCCCACATATTGGGTGGTTCTGTACTCAGGAGAAATTGCGTTACAAATTTTGGGGGTCTTTTTTTCCTTTTATTCCTTGTGAAAATTATGGGGCAACACCAGCATATTGGTGTAAAAAATTTTTTTTTTACACTAACATACTGGTGTAGACCCCAACTTTACCTTTTCATGAGGGGTAAAAGGAGAAAAAGCCCCCCAAAATTTGTAACGCAATTACCCCATATCTGGCCCTAAACTGTTTCCTTGAAATACGACAGGGCTCCAAAGCGAGAGAGCGCCATGCGCATTTGAGGCCTAAATTGGGGGATTTGAATCAGCCACAAAAATACCCTATGGCGGTGTTTCCCAAACAGAGCATCTCCAGCTGTTGCAAAACTCCCAGCATGCCTGGACAGTCAGTGGCAGTCCAGCAATACTGGAATTTGTTGTTTTTCAACAGCTGGAGGCTCTGTTTTGGAAACAGTGCCGTACAAGACATTTTTTTTTATTGGGGGGGAATGAGTAAGAGTATATGTATATGTAGTGTTTAACTTTTTTTTAATTTTGTGTAGTGTAGTGTTTTTGGGGTACATTCACATGAGCGGGTTTACAGTGAGTTGCTCGCATTTCAAACTCGCAGCAGAAAAGTCGCTGTAAACCCGCCCGTGTAAATGTACCCTGTACATTCACATGGGGGGGGGGCAAACCTCCAGCTGTTGTAAAACTACAACTCCCAGCATTCACTGACAGACCATACATGCTGGTAGTTGTAGTTATGCAACAGCTGGAGGCACATTGGTTGCGAAACACTGAGAGTTTGTTACTTAGCCTCCAGCTGTTGCAAAACTAGAACTCCCAGCATTACAGTCTCTCAGTGCATGCTGGGAGTTGTATTTTTGCAACAGCTGGAGGCACACTGGTTGCAAAACACTGAGTTAGGATACAAACTCTGTTTCACAACCAATGTGTCTCCAGCTGTTGCAAAACTGCAACAAACAGCATGCATTGACAGTCGAAGGGAATGCTGAGAGTTGTAGTTTTGCAACAGCTGGAGGCACACTGCTACAACTCCCAGCATGCCCTTTGGTAGTCTGTGCATGTTGGGAGTTGTAGTTATGCAACAGCTGGATGCACACTTTTTCATATAAAAAAATGTGCCTCCAGCTGTTGCATAACTACAACCCCCAGCATGCACAGACTACCAAAGGGCATGCTGGGAGTTATAGTTGGGATTCCAGCTGTTGCAAAACTACAACTCCCAGCATTCCCTTTGCTTTGCATGCTGAGAGTCGTTGCTAAGCAACAGCAGGAGGTGAACAGGCCTCACCTCCTGCTGTATCCTGCCGCCGGGACCGCCACCGCTGCTGCCACCGATCCTGCTGCTCCTGTCACCGCGACTGTACCAGAGGGGACCCCACCGGACCTGGAGATTGCTGACCAATCTCCAGTGATTTACACTTCACTGCACTAAGAATGTTGTAAAATGTCCTAAGCACCAGGGTCAACAGTCTAACTTCGAGCTCAAGGTACATATAGTCACAATAGAACACTTCATGGCAATTTGAACCAATAATAATAAGCTTGGGTCAAAAATTGTAAAAAATACCACCAACATGTTTCTGTACTTCTGTCTATGAAGGACATCATCAGTTTCCAAAAATAGAATTGCAATAGGGCTGTCATGACCGACTGGGTGGACAGGGAGAGTGAGCCCTAAGCTATCCCTAGTGACACTCTCCCTGCCTACTTGCCCATATACCCCTAAGTGATGAATCAACAACTTTGAGCTGGTCCCTGCCTGCGCTAAAGTGCAGTGGCGTAAAACAAATAATATACATAGTCAGTCAAAGGCAAGAAACAGAACGGGAATACAAAAACCAGATCAGATAAATCAGACAGGATAAAAATACTAACAGGGCAGAATATAGTGTATTAACAAACAGTTCACAAACTGGAATCCAGATAAACGGCAGAAATGAAACTGTAGACCAGAACCAGAAACAGGAATTATTACATACAGAGCCCAGGTAAAACTAGACTAGACTCGGACAGTGTGAACACAGACTAAGCAGAACAGACATACTAATCCTAAAACAGACAAATGTAACAGACTAAAATCTACAATAAACAAGACTATTTAACCATGGCTAAAGGTCAATGCTCAAGCAGACATAGTCAGAGTATTGCACAAACAGACATCATAGTAGCATTATTGCACAAAATCTCCACCACCAGAATGCAGGAGAACTCTGGTTAAATAAGGGAGAATAGCAAACTGCAATGAACATACTAGTGTGTGAATACAAACCAAAATACAAAAATACAAAAACAAATAAACAGACATTACAAGGGCATGAAAGATATACAAAGTTACAACTTAAAATATTGGTAATATTATTTGGTAGTATTATATATAATTTTTGATTCAAGATTATCAATATTGGTTCAAATTGACATGAAGTGTTCTATTGTGACTATATGTACCTTGAGCTAGAGATTAGACTACTGACCCTGGTGCTCAGGCCATATTACAAAGCTCTTAGAGCAGTGCAGTATAAATTGCTGGAGATTGGTCAGCAGGTTTATATACAAATAATTGATGTAGATTATTAAATATTGAATTAAAAGTTAAGTTTAAAGGGGTACTCCACCCCTAGACATCTTATTCCCTATCCAAAGATCTTCATGCTGCACCTGGCGTTCGTTCAGAGCGTGGTGTGCAGCGCTGGAGGCTCGTGACGTCACGGCTGCGCCCCTTCGTGACGTCACACATCCAAGCCCCCTCAATGCAAGTCACCGCCACGCCCCCTCCCATAGACTTGCATTGAGGGGGCATGGCCATGATGTCACGAGCGGGGCGTGACCGTGACGTCGCGAGCCTACGTCCTGCATCACCGGTCATCCAGCACGGAGCGAAGTTCGCTCTGTGCATCGGATGTCTGGGGTACCGCAGCTGAGATCAGACATCTTATCCCCTATTCTTTGCATAGGGGAAATGATGTCTAGGGGAGGAGTACCCCTTTAACCCCTTAACGACCACGGATGTAAATGCACGTCCTGGTTTGACAGTACTTTGCACACCAGGACGTACATTTAGGTCCTTTGTATGACTGCGAGCATCGGAGCGGTGCTCGCGTCATACACGGCAGGTTCCGGCTGCTATCAGCAGCCAGGGACCTGCCGGTAATGGCCGATATCTGCGATCGCTCGGATGTCCGCCATTAACCCCTCAGATGCTGTGATCAGTACAAATCATGGCATCTGCGGCAATGCGCATGTTAAAATAGATGATCGCGGCGATCCGATCGTCTGTAATGGCAGACGGAGCTCCCCTCACCTGCCTCAGTCCGTCTCCTGGCGTCTCCTGCTCTGGTTTGAGATCGAGCAGACCAGAGCAGAAGATACCCGATAATACTGATCAGTGTCCTATGCATAGTACTGAACAGTATTAGCAATCAAATGATTGCTATAGATAGTCCCCTGTGTAAAAATAAAAAGAAAAAAAATGTGAAAAATCCCCTCCACAATAAAAATGAAAATTGTCCGTTTTTTCCATTTTACTCCCAAAAAGTATAGAATTTTTTTAATAAACATATTTGGTATTGCCGCGTGTTTAAATGTCCGAACTATCAAAATATAATGTTAATGATCCCGTACGGTGAACGGCATAACAGTAAAAAAGAAAAAAAAACAAAAGAAAAATGCTGCTTTTTTTTACATTTTATTCCCAAAAATTTTTATAAAAAATTATCTAAAAGTTTTATATATGCAAATGTGGTATCAATAAAAAGTGCAGATGACAAAACAAAAAATGGGCCCTCATGCCGCCTAATATACGGAAAAATGAAAAAGTTATAGGTGGTCAAAGTAGGGGGATTTTAGATTACTGATTTTGTACAAAAAGTTTTAGATTTTTTTTAAGCGGTACAAAAATATAAAAGTATCCTGCCATGGGTCATTTTAAGCGTATTTACCCACAGAATAAAGAACAAATGTCATTTTTACCGTAAATTGTACAGTGTGAAAACGAAACCCTCCAAAATGTGCAAAATTGTGGTTTTCATTTCAATTTCCTCCCTAAAAATTTTTTTTGGGGGGTTCGCCGTACATTTTACGGTAAAATTAGAGGTTTACAATGTACAATTAGTCGCGCAAAAAATAAGCCCTTATATGGGTCTGTAGATGGAAATATAAAAGAATGTTGGATTTTAGAAGACGAGGAGGAAAAAACAAAAACACAAAAAATTGGCCTGGTCCTTAAGGTGAAAATGGGCTTAGTCCTTAAGGGGTTAAGGCATTTATCCACTGTGTCCATTTTGTCTTATTTTTGCTTGCTGGATATTCATCGCCTAGTGCGGCCCTAAACAGTTTCTACACAGACTGAGTATATAAAATACAGGGCAAATAAGTTTTCATAGTAGTGTAACTGTCTTATGGGTATATTGTATTCTATAATAAAAATTGTTAAGAGCAGCACTGGAGATATCAGTATTAAGCAGCTTCTTTTATATTTGGAAGTTTTGAAATTTAAGACTGGACTTTAGCATAAGGACACTTACCCTCCTTCCTTGTCTCATTAAAATGCAGGGGAGGTAGACCGAAGACATCAGAAGAAATTACACAAAGGTCGAAGTCATGTGGTTACCAGAAGGATAGGAGAGAAAAGAAGAGCTGCCCAGTTCTGTATGATCTTCTTTCATGGAGTACACCACTCTATAGGTCAGTGATTCCCAACTGGGGTTCTGCAGGCTCCAGCAGGCAATTTATTTTATTTTTTAAATCCCTTGCCTGCGTGCCTGTGAATCATGGCAGCGCAAGGGGAAGGGAAGCCTGCGTGCGCACTGTGCACACGGAGTCCCCCTCCCCTCTGCGGTGCCATGAGTAAGTCACATGTGCTCAGGCCGGGAAGGGGATGAATGCAATGGGGATAGTGCACCAGATTCTTCCCGTCCTGCCTGATTCTACCCGGCCGCCTGATTCTACCGGGCCCGCCTGATTCTTTTTGGCCCGCCTGATTCTTCCTGGCCCCCTGCAGAAGGATGGTTCAGCTCAGCTTAATTAAGGTAGTGCACCCTCTCTCCTGTCACCCTGTCCACCCCCTTTGCCACCCCTCTGCTACCCATTTCCACCCTTGTCCACTTTCCTGTCATCCATGTCCACCTTGTCAGCCCCTGTCACCCATGTTCACCGCCCCTCTGACCACCCCCAATCTTCCTCCCTATCACCAATGTCCAACCCCCCACTATTCACTCCTCTGTTCCTTTGTCACCTCTGTCCATCCCTCTGTTACCACCTTGTCACTCCTGTCCACCCCTCTTTCACCCCCTGCGCCCCACTGTCACCCATGTACACTCTTCTATACCCCTCTGTCACCCATCTACACTCCTTTTTAACCCATCTACACCCCTCTGTCACCCATGTATACCCCTCTTACCCCCTACACCCATGTCACCCATATACACTCTTCTACAACCATCTGTCACCTATGTGTCACACCCTACACCCCTCTGTCACCCATGTACACCCCTCTGTCTCATGTAGACTACTCTACTCCCCCAATATCCCTCTGTCACCCATATACACCCCTCTGTCACCCATGTACACCCCTGTCACCCATGTACACCCCTCTTTCACCCATGTACACTCCTCTACACCCCCCAACAATCCTCTGTCACCCATGTACACCCCTCTGTCACCCATGTACACTCCTCTAGACCCTGACACCCCTCTGTCACCCATGTACACCCCTCTATTACCCATGTACACCCCTCTGTCACCCATGTACACTCCTTTCACCCATGTACACCCCTCTGTCACCCATGTACACTCCTCAACACCCCTCTGTCACCCATGTAAACCCCTTTGTCATCCCCATGCCCCCGTCACCCATATACACTCTTCTACAACCATCTGTCACCCATTTACACCCCTATGTCACACCCTACACCCCTCTGTTACCCATGTACACTGCTCTACACCCCCGACACCCCTCTGTCACCCATGTACACCCCTCTGTCACCCATGAACACCCCTGCCACCCATGTGCACCCCTCTGTCACCCATGTACACTCCTCTATACCCCCAACACCCCTCTGCCACCCATGTACACCTCTCTGTCACCCATGTAAACCCCTTTGTCATTCCCATGCCCCCGTCACCCATGTACACTCTTCTACAATCATCTGTCACCCATTTACACCCCTATGTCACACCCTACACCCCTCTGTTACCCATGTACACTCCTCTACACCCCTTTGTCACCCATGTACACTCCTCTATTCACCTGTCACCCATGTGCACCTTTCTACACCCCTCTGTTGCCCCTTTACACCTATACGCCCCTGTATTTCTCCTCACTTCTAAAAGGGAAATCTGGAGGCTGATGCTTGAAAAGTGCGGAGCCTAATAGGTTTGTTTTGCAGGTTTAACAGTGAAGAATTGCAGCTGGAAGAACATGATGGCCTGGACCAGATGGAGAAGAGAAGGAAACCATACTGATTTTAGAAGACATCATTTGTAAGCTGCTGTATAAAGCGACTGCTCCCCCCTTTTTTTTTTTTGCTCATCAACTTCAGTAGGAGTTCCCCGCGAAAAATATTAGGAAACACTGCAATAGGTACTTTACACACAGATTACATTATTATTTACAGGATAGCTGACTTTCTCCTGATTTGCTTACTTAAGGAACATAGTGATCCAATTTACAGTGTCATTTATTGTAAAGAATGGCCACAAGATCTTTCTCTTATCTTTTTTGTCATCTAGTGTTCACTTACAAAAGATAAAATGTACCCTATTTGCTTGGCTATCGAGCACCCATACTTTGACTTTGGACTCATTGATGTCAAATATCGATCTAACTGATGAATGAACCTGAAAAAACAATAATGCAAATGTGGTGAAATACGAACGCCGGGTTATCCTGCATATTTATGTCTTGCTTACTAGTTCCTGAAGACATGCAGCTGCCTAATGTAGCACTTCCTCACCTGAAAGTATTGCCTACAGGCAGCAAGAAATAGGAGGCAGCTGTCAACAATAAGGTGATGTTCACACTATGGAACTTCTGGTGCTAGGATGGCTCAATCAGTCGGCACTAGGACCGCTCAGACATGTGCTGTCTTGAATGACGGTAATGCAGATCTAAGCGGGTTATGCCAAAAGAATGAACATGAGCTTTATTTTGGCGAAGTCCGAAATTAGAATTTCCGAGAACGCTTTCTAAGATGAGTATAGACCTGGACTTTTCTGCAGTTATTCCATGCTAAATCTGCACTAACAGGATTTTCTTGCTCATTTCTTCTTTTCATTTGAGTGGAATGGAGAAGAAAACCCTCAGCAAATTTATAAATTTATGCATTTTCCAGGCAGAAGTTTTCCCTCTGCATGTGGATAAGATTTGTTAAAATTCCAGTATGTGTGAACGCAGCCTTAAAGGGGTATTCCGGGCATTTTTTTATTTGACTATGCTACAGGAGCTGTAAAGTTAGTGTAGATCATAATATAGTGTCTGTACCTGTGTGTGACGGTTTTATCACAATTCTTCTGTGATTTTCACCCCAATCTTTATTTTTACCAGCATACAAAATGACTATTGTCTCAGATTTTTCCCAGCTTGCAATGCGGCCAAGACCTGACTCACTAGTCAGCTGATGACAGGGAGCCTGTCTGTTTCAATGGGTGGAGGTATCAATCTGCAACTAATGCAACAGCTGTAGGCATCCTGATTGAAAACCACAGGTCTGCAGCTCATTTATGTTTCAATTGTTGGGGTGGCTGATGTGTGGGAAGGAGGAAAATAGAATTGTGGGATTTGTAGTAAAAAAAAAAGAAAAGTCAAACAGGAAATACAAGCTAGCCCCAGTGTTATGGTTATCTCATGACTTAGCCATTTATCCCCAAGACAAGCGCAGATCCTTCCTAAGCATGTCCATTACTGTCTGCCAGGTACGTACTAAAATCCCCTTATGGTGGATAACCCCTTTAATATAAATGTTCAATCTTAAAAATAATTGTTTTT
The DNA here is from genome assembly GCF_029499605.1 of Hyla sarda. Taxonomy (NCBI): domain Eukaryota; kingdom Metazoa; phylum Chordata; class Amphibia; order Anura; family Hylidae; genus Hyla; species Hyla sarda. Next base: position 62,140,408 of record NC_079195.1, on the reverse strand, counting down.
AATCTAAATATGTAAAAAAAAAAAAAAAAAAGATGTGCTAATTCGTTTCTATATACATCTGACTAGTGATTAGAGCTAGTTTTTCTTCAGTGATCCAAAACCCGTCCTCAGACTTAGAGTTAAAGGGGTAGTCCAGGATTGAACTTTTTTCCCCAAACATGCTCAGAATGCCACCATTACAAGAAGAAAAACCAGACCAACCTCCCCTCATCCCCTGCAGTCCCCTTCCTACTATTTGTGATCAACTCATCACCCTGAAGCTCAGCTACTTCTAGCCGCAGCAAAGTTCCACCTCAGCCAGTGATAGGTTGAGCGGCATTGTGACATATAGAGCCCCAGAACCAGGAAGAAAATCAGGAATCAATACATCACAGTTGGTTGGACATAATTTGGAAAGACATGCCCCTGTCTATTTAAAGGGGTACTCCGCTACTCAGCATTTGGAACAAACTCCCGTCATGCTTCCTCCCATAGACTTGCATTGAGGGGGTGGGGTGTGACGTCACGAGGGGGCAGGGCTATGACATCACAAGCTTACGACTCCTGCTCCAGGTTCGGAACAGTTTGTTCCAAACGCTGAGCAGCGGAGTACCCCTTTATGGTCAAACAGCTGACCAGAGTGCATATCAGAGAAAAAAAGCAAGCCATGAGAGGAAAAGAACTGCCTGTAGAGCACAGATACAGGATTGTGTAGAGGAGCAGATCTGGAGAAAGATACAAAAAATGTCTACTGGACTGAAAGAGCACAGCAGGCTCTATAATTCTTTTGGAAGAAGTTTGGAACAACCAGGACTCTTCCAGGTACATAGGATAAATCATATTATTCACTGGATAACGCCTTTAAAGTGCAACTGTTACCTGCTTTAACCATAGCAACCCAAAAAAAAGATATAACAGACCATTTAGGGCACTAAAAACGAGTGTATCTTAGTGATACCTGTCCCTGCTGTAAAAACAGCAAAAAGCCTTGAATTTGCTCACCTCTTCTGTCTCTGTTATCGCTCTGTCCTCCCTTGACTGACAATCAGAGCTTTGGCGCTGGACGACGGGATGTGAACGAAGAGAGGCGAGCCAGCCAGTGGCTTCCCAAGCTTTAGCATCGCCCATCTGACTGTTTGGCTGCAATAAATGGACTTACTTTTCACCGTTTTACAGCACAGACAGGCATAACAAATCCTCCCTTACATTGTGTGGGGTTTGCTATGGTGAAAGCTGGTTAGAGTTGCACTTTACTGGTATGTTGCTAAAACTTATGTTCACTTTGTGCCAACTTTATCATATAGACACATTTTTATATTATTTATAAATGTGACCAAATACATTGCAGTATCTAAATCACAGGTAATGTCATAGTACAGGGCTGCTTTCTATATTCTGCTGGTTGCTATTGGAAACCATACACATATTTGAGGATAGTCGCACCATCACAGCTGACCTCCTCTCTTAGCTTTCCCAACATCAGATTACTGTACTGTGTCCTCTGAATAATTCTGAACGCGCTACAATACTGGCTGTATCTCAGGAAGAACACAAAATAAATAATACAATTGTGTTTGCAATGTTACTCGACTTAGATTTTCTGTAGATTTTCTCTTTGCATAACTGTGATAGGGTTTTTAACATTTCAAACATGGCCGAGTTCATTTTGACTCTTTGTCAGCTAAAATGACTATTTACCCAACATCACATCATTTTGAAAGAAATCTGATGTTTTTATCAACCTTAAAGGGGTACTCCGCCCCTAGACATCTTATCCCCTATCCAAAGGATAGGGGATAAGATGTCAGATCACAGGGGTCCCACCACTGGGATCCCCGCAAACTCTCCTGCAGCACCCCTATCATCTGTTGCATGGAGTGAGAAACGATCCTCCGGCCCCTGCATCACCAGTCATCAGGCACGGAGTGAAGCTCGCTCCGTGCACCAGATGACAGGGGGGCTGCAGGAGAGATAGCAGGGGTTCGCAGCAGTGGGACCCTGCGATCAGACGTCTTATCCCCTATCCTTTGGATGGAGATAAGATTTCTAGGGGTGGAGTACCCCTTTAAAGGGGTACTCTGGTGGAAAATAATTGTTTTAAAATCAACTTGTGCCAGAAAGTTAACCAGATTTGAAATTACTTCTATTAAAAAGTCTTAATCCTTCCATTACTTATCAGCTGCTGTATACTACAGAGAAGTTGAGTGGTTCTTTACTGTCTGACCACGGTGCTCTTTGCTGACACCTCTGTCTGCGTCAGGAATTGTCCAGAGCAGGAGAGGTTTGCTATGGGGATTTGCTCCTGCTCTGGACAGTTCCTGACAGGGACAGAGGTGTCAGCAGAGAGCAGTGTGGTCATATAGTAAAGAAATTCAAAAATAAAAGAACTTCCTGTGGAGCATACAGAAGCTGATAAGTATTGGAAGGATTTAGATTTTTTAATAGAAGTAATTTGCAAATCTGTTTAACTTTCTGGCACCAGTTAATTTAAGAAAAAATTTTTTCCACCGGAGTACCCCTTTAAGTCTACCTTTATAACCAATCTTCTTAGAATTTGTAAAAAAAAAAAAAGAAAAAGATAAAAAGTAAAATGTATTGTTAAAATGATGTTCTAATGTTTGCAGCATCTATACAGACCAAAAAACCTGGCCAAGCTTCTCTACTTTCAAAACAATCACCTAGATAAACTACCCCTTGTTTATAAGTACTGTCCACAACTATACAGACATTTGGAAACACTGTCTCCTTTGCAAACCATCCGTCATGTTTAAATGGAACCTGTCATTTAGAAAAACTTTTTTATGTCATAGAGACATTTCAAACGTTTTTTTTTATCATTTGGGGTGAGTATTCAGACCCCATCCGATCACGAGACCGAGCTGGGAGAAGTTGACATTTAGAGTATTATCTCCTGGCTCTGTCAGGTGACCTGAACGTCTTATAATACAAAGTTTTATCACTGTGCCTCAGGGGATAGATATAGCTAACAGGTTCTATCAACAACGTTTCAGACAAGTTTAATAGGAGTGTACCTGGGCTAAACATTGTGTAGGCAAATGAGTTTATAACACATGTAGGATAGTCCATAAAGGATTACTCATGGACGTCTGCAGATGATGACATACATGGCAAGATGAACTCGGGCTCACTGGACAGATGGTCAAAATGATCTGAGCTCCAGTCTCCCGCAATACGTTCCATGACTACGGGGTTCCCCTTAAATGTAGTGCTGCCCACTGGAGCTCAGGTCGTTCCACCATCTGACCAGTGAGACAGAGTTCATCTTGGGATGTATATCATGTAAGCCCCTTGTGAAGGATTATGAAGTTAAAGGACTACTCCGGCCCTAATACATCTTATCCCCTATCCAAAGGATAGGGGCTAAGATGTATGATCGCAGGGGTCCCGCCGCTGGGGACCCCCACAATCTTTCATTTCGCACCCACTTTTGTGAGCTCTCCACAGCGCTGGAGGCTCCGAGTGTGAAGCGTGACGCCCCTGTGTGACATCATGCCCCGCCCTTCAATGCAAGTCTATGGGAAGGGGCGTGACGGCTGCGGATGTGCCTGTGTGTCCTGCAGCAGCAATCTGCCGCTACGAGCAGACACAGAGGGAACTGTGAGTCACGGGCACGCATAGTGTATTCCAGACATCGTGGTAACTCTCGGCCTACCTATAGGAGCAGGGGAAGCATCCGTGATGTCCTGCACATCTGCACGTGACTCGAAGCTCCCTCTGTGTCTGCTCGTAGCGTAGCGGCGGATTGCTGCTGTGAGCAGGACACACAGGCACAGCTATAGGAAAACTCTATGGATGGGCAGTAGTGACCCTAGGTGTTACCCTACTCTTAAGGGGACCTGGATGGACCATAGACACAACCAACCATGTGTAGTCTGATCCTGTCTGATCCTACAGTTATTGATAGAAAACTAGACAGATGATAGAAGAAAGTAAGACATGTCTCCACGGTATACACACAGATTGTTTGTAGTCTGTAACCATGGAGACACATGTACTGCATAGAAGCTGTAGACATAAAACTAGTGAACAACTTTTAATAAGGACTATTTGGATTTGCTTTATTTTTTATTTTAGATGCATTGGAGCAATAAAAAGGTAGTTGCCAAGGAGAAAGCACTTGAATGTAAAAGATTTGTATAGTTTGCAAGTCCGTTTCCCTCCAATTAAAATGTATTATAAAATATTTATTTTACTGAAAATGTAACATTTTGTGTAGCTTCCTTCTGATATTTGGTCCATTGTGAATCAGACTTTCCACATCTTTGTTGCCCTGTGGCTAAAATTATCCAGGGCCCTATTTTAGGAATAGGGAACAGGAAACTAAGACTAAAAAATATTATTAATGGAATTGAATGAAGGGATATACGAGGGCTCATACACAGAATTCAGCTCCAACATAAATAAAACAATATGTGGATGTGACTTCCTTGGAATAGGCAATTCACCTGATAATCTAGGTGGGTGAGGAAATTCTTTGTACAGGTTAGAAGGTCATAAATCTAACATACATCATGTCTTATGAAAGCTCATTCACTCTTAAAGGGGTACTCCGGCGCTAAGACATCTTATATCCTATCCAAAGGATAGGGGATAAGATGCCTGATCGCGGGGCTCCACAGCTGTCACGCCCCCTCTATAGGCTTGCATTGAGCGGGCGGAGCATGACGTAACACGGGGCAGAGCCGTGACGTCACTATGTTCCGTCCCCGTGATCGCTAGTAATCAGACCCAGAACGAGCACGCTGCGGGGGCTGATTCTAACGGTGTGCGGCGTGGAAGATCGCGGTGGTCCCGCCTTTGGATAGGGGATAAGATGTCTTAGCGCCGGAGTACCCCTTTAATTTCTATGCCCATCTGAGATATTGCACATTGTTCTTCATTATATTATATTGCAGTGTTCTCTATTTTTGCGCCAACTGTTCACCAGTCTGCAAAATTTTCTACATGTTCCAGAAACTATAAGCCTTGACAAGAACAGAAGAAGGCCAAGAATACACTGGGACTTTTTGTAGCATTGCAGATGATATATATATATATATATATATATATATATATATATATATATATAATTTTTTTTTTTTTTTAACTATTGGGCTACAAATGCAGTTCACAGCAATACATTGGGTTGCATGCAATCTTGCGGAGTTGTGATATCTTGATACTCCGGCCCCGTGGTCGTGAATCTTCAGACTTGGAGCCTCAAGCTCTGAGTGAAGCTGACACAGATGGGGGCAGCCTGAGAGATTGCGGGTGTCCCCAGGGGCTGACATCTTATCCCCCACATCCTTTGGATAGGGGATAAGATGTCTTAGGGCCAGAGTACCCCTTTAAGGTGCCCATACACTTTGATAACCTGTCAGCCAAACATTAATTTGGCCAACAGTTATCTCTCTTGACTTCTTCATACACATGATTGTTCAACACTGCGGAACGTTCATGTGTTCATTAGAAGGAGGGGTAAGCTGGAGCCAGACAGCTCTGGCAGTGGGTTATCTTTCCCAGAACAATAGGGTCAGTGGTAAAAATTTGACATGCTCAACCCTTTACTCCATATAAATCATCTGTCAGTGGAGAGTGGAGAGGCCACCATACACCTTATGGGCATGTGTATGGGCACCTTTCCCCTTCTGTTGATCTATTTTAGAGGGAGATATTATTACTCCTAAAGTTAATGCGGGGTGTTTATGAAAAGTGGGGTAGGAGAACATCTTTTTACTCCATTAATTCATGTAGTGGAAAATGTGTATCTGCACCGAATTTATCCCATGGTGCAGGTCATGTGATAAATCTGGTGCTGATCACATTTCATACATAAATACTTCACTTTGGATGGTGTTTTCTCTGAGACTTGTTGAGCAACTTTTCAACCTTTGTGACACTTATGCAACTTGTTAATAATGCTGTCCAAAGTTAGATCGTAAGATCTTTATTTGGTGGTGATTTGCGCCCTTTTTGGTGGGTTGCACTAAAGTATGAGACTTTTTTTTAAAAAGTTGTAGTTTCATAAATCCCTGACCCGACTGCAAAAAATCTACCAAAAACACATCTACCACGGCAACAATCCAAAACACAGGTAAATGAAAAGTCACACATAAAGTCACAAAAAACACACTGTGCCAAAATATTGGTACAAATTTACCAATGAAAACCAGGGTAAAATACTTCATAAATACGCCCCAATGTCTTTTTTTTCAACATCAATTTTTTTTTATTTCTTATTATCTATATAGTTAAAGTGTACCTGTCATTAGAATTTTTTTTATATACAACGTAGAAAATAAAATTATATGTATAATAGTAATATAGATTGATTAAAAAAAATTATATATTTTTGTCACTGCAGCTATTGCCTGTGTGTCTCTGTGTGGAGTCCAAATAGAGAAAGTGAGGACAGGACAAGTAGGGCTCTGTGCACTGAGGACAAGCAGGGCTCTGTACACTGAGGACAAGCAGGGCTCTGTACACTGAGGACAAGCAGGGCTCTGTGCACAGAGGACAAGCAGGGTTCTGTACACTGAGGACAAGCAGAGCTCTGTGCACAGAGGACAAGCAGGGTTCTGTACACTGAGGACAAGCAGAGCTCTGTGCACTGAGGACAAGCAGTGCTCTGTGCACTGAGGACAAGCAGGGCTCTGTACACTGAGGACAAGCAGGGCTCTGTGCACTGAGGACAAGCAGAGCTCTGTACACTGAGGACAAGCAGGGCTCTGTACACTGAGGACAAGCAGGGCTCTGTGCACAAGCAGGGCTCTGGGCACTGAGGACAAGCAGAGCTCTGTGCACTGAGGACAAGCATGGCTCTGTGCACTGAGGACAAGCAGGGCTCTCTGTACAGTGAGGACAAGCAGAGCTCTGTACACTGAGGACAAGCAGGACTCTGTACAGTGAGGACAAGCATGGCTCTGCACACTGAGGACAAGCAGGGCTCTGAGCTCTGACGACAAGCAGGGCTCTGTAAACTGAGGACAAGCAGGGCTCTGTACAGTGAGGACAAGCAGGGCTCTGTACATTGAGGACAAGCAGGGCTCTGTGCAGTGAGGACAAGCAGGGCTCTGTACACTGAGGACAAGCAAGGCTCTGTCCAGTAAGGACAAACAGGGCTCTGTGCAGTAAGGACAAGCAGAGCTCTGAGCACTAAGGAAAAGCAGGGCTCCGTGCACTGAGGACAAGCAGGGTTATGTGAAGTGAGGACAAGCAGGGCTCTGTGCAGTGAGGACAAGCAGGGCTCTGTACACTTAGGACGAGCAGGGCTCTGTGCAGTATTGACAAGCAGAGCTCTGAGCACTAAGAAAAAGCAGGGCTCTGTGCATTGAGGACAAGCAGGGCTTTGTGTAGTGAGAACATGTAGGGCTCTGTGCAGTAAGGACAAGCAGAGCTCTGTGAACTAAGGAAATGCAGGGCTTTGTGCACTGAGGACAAGCAGGGCTCTGTATACTGAGGCTCTATGACATGCTCCCGCCTTAAACAGCAGGATAATTGACAAGGCAGGAGCCTGCACAGATCACTGCATGTCCCGCCCATACTTCCTGTATTTGGTCTCCTCACAGAGACACACAGACAATAGCTTCAGGGACAGCATTTTTTCACCCAAAAATATACACATTTTTAACTAATATATATTACAAATATACGTATAATGGTATTATCTTTATTATATGCAAAGTTGTTGCTAATGACAGGTACACTTTAACTTAGTGATAGAACAGGGTACAGTAAGCTCATAGGCTCCAACTGCAGGTTGTATTAATTTAATCACACCAAAAAGCGATTACGTGCACTCACCGCATAGAAAGTGTCTTCAATCCTGGAGGATGAAGTGCCGGGGGATGCATTCCTTGTCTGATATTGTGGTGTGCCTCCCTTTGCTTTCTTTTATTTTTAGTGTATTCATTTAATGTCTATGTTGGAGTTTTGGAGTTGTGATATTTTGAATATATATTAAGAAATTTAGACCTAAAGATCAGATGGTGTTAAAAGTTGGACACTCACTTTAAAGGGGTACTCCAGAAATAAATAAAAAAACAGGCCTTTTTTCTTTCAAAGACCTCTTGCTGTTTGTCAACAGTTTGGGTGTAGTTTTGCAGCTCATTTCCATTAATGTGAATAGAACCAAGTTGTAATATCACTCCCAAAGTGAAGACAAGGAGGGCGCTATCTTTGAAAGAAAAAATGCCTGTTTTATTTATTTATTCCTGGAATACCCCTTTAACCCCTTAAGGACCCAGGGTGTATGGGTACACCCTGGCTTCCTGGCAGTTAAGCACCCAGGGCATTCTGGAAAAAAAGACCCCAAAAATTTGTAACGCAATTTCTCCTGAGTTTGGAAATACCCAATATGTGCGTGTAAAGTGATCTGCGGGCGCAAAACAAGGCTCAGGAGTGAGAGCGCACTATGTACATTGGTGATTGGTGATTTGAATAGGGGTAGCTGATTTTACAGCGGTTCTGACATAAACGCAAAACAAGAAACACCCAGATGTGATGCCATTTTGGAAACTACAAAAAATGGCAGAAAATTCAACTGGCACTGCTGCCTGGTCCTGGGTGTGAAGTGCTCCAACCTCCTCTACACCTGTATAGTAGTGGCACAGTCACCTGCTGTGGCTTGCTTCTATGGTGGTGCACAGACTTGTGAATAAAGCCAAAGTGTCCAACAGATAGAACTTGTGTGGAGAAAAAAAAGACGGCAGCTCACCAAACTTGCGTTTCAAGCTTCTTTATTCATACAGCAGCATGGGTTTGACAGAATGCGTGATGCAGGTGCTCAACAAACAACCGCACGAACAACGTCCGTTTCGCACGTAAAGTGCTTCTTCCGGTTCCGTGCAAAACGGACGTTGTTCGTGCGGTTGTTTGTTGAGCACCTGCATCACGCATTCTGTCAAACCCATGCTGCTGTATGAATAAAGAAGCTTTACGCAAGTTTGGTGAGCTGCCGTCTTTTTTTCTGTTCTGACAATTATAGTGCGCCAGCAGAGTACTTGGGGTCCACACATGGGGTATTTCCATACTGAGAAGAGATGGGGTTACAAATTTTGGGGGGCATTTTCTACTCATACCCCTTTTAAAAATGTAAGATTTGGGGGAAAACTAGCATTTTAGTGAAAAAAATAATAATTTACACATCCAACTTTAACGAAAAGTCATCAAACACCTGTGGGGTGTTAAGGCTCACTGTACCCCTTGTTAAGTTTTTAGAGGGGTGTAGTTTCCAAAATAGTATGCCATGTGTTTTTTTTTTTTTTTTTACTGTTCTGGCACCATAGGGGCTTTCTAAATGTGACATGCCCCCCAAAAACCATTTCAGAAAAACTCACTCTCCAAAATCCCTCTGTCGCTCCTTCCCTTCTCAGCCCTCTAGTGCACCCAGAGAGCACTTGACATACACATATGAGTTATTTCCTTACTCAAGAGAAATTGGGTTACACATTTTAGGAAGATTTATCTCCTTTTACCCCTTGTAAAAATTCAAAAACTGGGTCTACAAGAACATGCCGGTGTAAGAAATTAAGATTTTGAATTTTTTCCTTCAATTTGCTGCTATTCCTGTGAAACGCCTAAAGGGTTAACAAACCTTTTGAATGTAATTTTGAATACTTTAAGGGGTGCAGTTTTTATAATGGGGTCATTTATGGAGTATTTCTAATAAGAAGGCCATTCAAATCCTGCTATACTTTGAAGCCCTCTGATGTCTTCCAAAAGTAAAAACATGTCAACTTTATGATGGAAACATAAAGAAGACATATTGTATATGTGAATCAATGTATAATTTATTTGGAATATTAATTTTCCTTACAAGCAGAGAGCTTCAAAGTAAAAAAATGAAAAATGTTCATTTTTTCAGAAAATTTTGGAATTTTTCACCAAGAAATGATGCAAGTATCGACCAAATTTTACCACTATGATAAAGTAGAATATGTCACGAAAAAAGAAACTCGGAATCAGAATGAAAGGTAAAAACATCCCAGAGTTATTAATGCTTAACCCCTTAACGACGCAGGATGTATATTTACGTCCTGTGCCGGCTCCCGCGATATGAAACGGGATCGCGCCGCATCATATCCCGTATCATATCGCGTCGTTCCCGGCGCTCATCAACTGCCAGGACCCGCGGCTAATACCACACATCGCCGATCGCGGCGATGTGCGGTATTAACCCTTTAGAAGCGGCGGTCAAAGCTGACCGCCGCTTGTAAAGTGAAAGTGAAAGTGACCCGGCTGCTCAGTCGCGCTGTTCGGGACCGCCGCGGTGAAATCGCGGCGTCCCGAACAGCAGACAGGACACCGGGAGGGCCCTTACCTGCCTCCTCGGTGTTCGATCGGCGAATGACTGCTCCGTGCCTGAGATCCAGGCAGGAGCAGTCAAGCGCCGATAACACTGATCACAGGCGTGTTAATACACGCCTGTGATCAGGATGAGAGATCAGTGTGTGCAGTGTTATAGGTCCCTATGGGACCTATAACGCTGCAAAAATAATGTAAAAAAAAAGTGTTAATAAAGGTCAGTTAACCCCTTCCCTAATAAAAGTTTGAATCACCCCCCTTTTCCCATAAAAAAAATAAAACTGTGTAAAAAAAAAAAAAATAAACATATGTGGTATCGCCGCGTGTGTAAATGTCTGAACTATAAAAATATATCATTAATTAAACCGCACGGTCAATGGCGTACGCGCAAAAAAATTCCAAAGTCTAAAAAATTGACGCATTTATGGTCACTTTTTATACCATTAAAACATGAATAAAAAAGTCAGATCAAAACAAAAATCATACTGATAAAAACTTCAGATGACGGCGCAAAAAATGAGTCCTCATACCGCCCTGTACGTGGAAAAATAAAAAAGTTATAGGAGTCAGAAGATGACATTTTTAAACGTATAAATTTTCCTGCATGTAGCTATGATTTTTTCCAGAAGTGCGACAAAATCAAACCTATATAAGTAGGGTATCATTTTAACCATATGGACCTACAGAATAATGATAAGGTGTCATTTTTACCGAAATATGCACTGTGTAGAAACGGCAGCCCCCAAAATTTACAAAATGGTGTTTTTTCTTCGATTTTGTCGCACAATGATTTTTTTTCTGTTTCGCCGTGCATTTTTGGGTAAAATTACTAATTTTACTGCAAAGTAGAATTGGCGACGCAAAAAATAAGCCATAATATGGATTTTTAGGTGGAAAATTGAAAGGGTTATGATTTTTAAAAGGTAAGGAGGAAAAAACGAAAGTGCAAAAACGGAAAACCCCTGAGTCCTTAAGGGGTTAAAGTGACAGTGGTCAGATTTGCAAAAAAGCCGGGTTCTACACTGAAAATTGGTTGGGTCCTTAAGGGGTTAAGGTCTCATGTGTTTAACCTTACCTTGAAACCCTCTGCTCCTTGTGAGATCTTCTGTGACAATCTTTTTAGGGTTGAGTAATGTCTGAAGGATTCTTCTGTACCATTTAGAGTCTAGACCCCAACTGATCAAAGCTTTTGACTTATCTGTACAATATGTAAAAAGTACTGATACTATATGTCAAGGAGAGAGAAGAAAATATTATGTTCTAATGTTGCAGTTGCCACATAAGAACATAATTACATCCTTAAATACTACATCCACGTGCAGTGGCCAATGGTGGAACAGCTTTATCAGCAAACACAGTGTTGGAACATACCCTTATATTAGAATAAAAACATAGAGTTTTGGCTCATAGACTTCCAAAGGGGCTTCTATTATAGATCTACACAACACAGATCTGTAACCATGTGTGAGAGGCCTAAGGGTCTGATAACACAAAGAGAGGTGTGGTTCTTGCTACACAGCTATACAGGTGTTATAATGTGTATAGGGGCCCCAATTCAGAATGTTGGATTTCAACTGTTAGATCCTTCGATTTTATGAGAAAAAAGCCACAGCCAGAGGAGTCTGTCAGTGTCTTACCCCTCCTCTCTCTATTCAGGACACAGGAAGACTGTGCTGAGCTGAACGTTCATGTGTACTGATGGATCAGAGATAGTTGTCATCTAACAGGTCATCTAACAGCCAATGTACCGCAAAACCAAAACATTATTATTTGCGGACGGAAATTTATAAGAAAACTGCAATTTTGCAAATTTGGGGTTTGGCATTTCCACAGGGCACTTTATGGTAAAAATTATACCATTATCTTTAACCCAATACCCAATTTATATAGTTTTTCTATTATTGTACTAAATGCTAAATTTTGTTTAACAAAAATGCATAAAATTGTCCTTTTCTGATCCCTAAAACTTTTTTTTATTTTTTGTATACAGGGATGTATTAGGGTTTATTTTTTGCACCCTGATCTTTATTTTTTTGTCAGTACCATTTTTGTTTTGGTACTGAATCTGATCTTTTTGATCGCTTTTTATGAATTTTTTTCCGCTTTATTATAAGGTTAAAAATGTGTATTTTTTTTTTTTACGTTTCTGCTGTTAACCATGTGGGATCATAAACATTATATTTAGAGATGAGCGAACTTACAGTAATTCGATTCGTCAAGAACTTCTCGGCTTGACAGTTGCTGACTTTAGCCTGCATAAATTTGTTCAGCTTTCAGGTGCACTGGTGGGCTGGAGACTCTCTCCTAGGACTGTATCCACCTTTTCCAGCCCACCAGAGCACCTGAAAGCCGAACTAATTTATGCAGACTAAAGTCAGCAACTGCAGAGCCGAGAAGTTTGTGATGAATCGAATCACTGTAACTTCGCTCATCTTCAATTATATTTTAATAGTTTGGACATACGACGATATCAAATATGTACATTTTTTCTTTTTTGTTAAATGGGAAAATAAGGGAGATTTTATTTTATTAAGGTGGTGAGGGGGGGGGGTATATAATTTTAGAAACATTTTACATTTTTATTTGATACTTTCCCATGGGGGACTTTTATATGCAATCAGTAGATTGCATTCCCTATATATTGCTATGCCTATGGCATAGCATTATACAGTGTGATCTGTATAGCCAGGCTACAACATGTGACCGGCAGAAGGTAAGGGGACCCTCCTATACCATTTTAGCTCACCTAACACCTATGGTCACGTAGTCGGGGTACCATGAGCTCCACTGAGCTACCGGCAACTTCCACTTTCACTTTAGACACTGTGATCAGCATTGGTCATTGTTTAAAGGGTTAAATGCTGGGCATAGTAGCCAACATTAACCACTTAAGGATTCAGGTCCTTAAGTAACAGGACACAAGGGCGTACCTGTGCAGTTTTGGTTCTTAACAGGATAAATAAAAGCTGGGGACCCTGTAAAAGTTTTTGCATTGGGGCCCAGCATCTACAATGGATACCAGTGCCTACTAACTGAAAGTGACTTCATTAGTGACTTGTGTCCTATGGCCGAAGGGGGAGATTAAATTCTAAAATCTATATATATAAAACTCAACGTGTGTGTATGTATGTATGTATGTGTATGTATGTGTGTATATATGTATGTATATGTGTATGTTCCACAAAAACTTTCAAACGGCTAAAGATATTAACATGAAACTTGGCACACATGTTACTTATATGTCAACAACAAAGATATGATAGGTGATTTAACCCTTACTCACCCCCATTTTCCAGGGGCGGGGCTTATGTTTAAAGTCCCATGCAAGTCAATGGGAAATATATGTTACTGCATAACTTCCACATGGCTGGAGATATTTCGATAATACTTGGTCACATGTTACTTATATGTCCACTTAAAATATAGGATAGTTAATTTAACCCTTAACTACCCCCATTTGTGAGGGTCAGGGTTTTTTTTTTTAAAGTCCCATACAAATCAATGGGAAATGTATGTTCCCATCTAATATCCATTAGTCTGGAGCTATTTCATTACCTGGTACATATATTATGAGTCAGGATATGAGGACGGGATGGGAGGTCGGGATAGGAGGACGGGATATGAGGACGAGATATGAGGTCGGGATAGGAGGTCGGGTAGGAGGTCGGGATAGGATGTCGGGATAGGAGGTCGGGATAGGAGGACAAGATAGGAGGACAGGTTATGAGGACGGGATAGGAGGTCTGGATAGGAGGTTGGGATAGGAGGCCGAGATAGGAGGACAAGATAGGAGGTCAAGATAGGAGGTCGAGATATGAGGACAGGAAAGGAGGTTGGGATAGGAGGACGGGATAGGGGGTCTGGATAGGAGGTCAGGATAGGAGGTCGAGATAGGAGGATGGGATAGGAGGTAGGGATAGGAGGTCAGGATAGGAGGTTGAGATAGGAGGTCGGGATAGGATGTCAGGATAGGAGGTCGGGATAGGAGGACAAGATAGGAGGATGGGATATGAGGACGGGATAGGAGGTCTGAATAGGAAGGTGGCATAGGAGGTCGAGATAGGAGGACGGGATAGGAGGTCAAGATAGGAGGTCGAGATATGAGGACGGGAAAGGAGGTCGGGATAGGATGATGGGATAGGAGGTCTGGATAGGAGGTCAGGATAGGAGGTCGAGATAGGAGGATGGGATAGGAGGTCAAGATAGGAGGTCGAGATATGAGGATGGGAAAGGAGGTCGGGATAGGAGGACGGGATAGGAGGTTGAAATAGGAGGTCGAGATAGGAGGACGGGATAGGAGGTCGGGATAGGAGGTCGGGATAGGAGGTCAGGATAGGAGGTCGGGATAGGAGCTCGAGATTGGAGGACGGGATAGGAGGTCGGGATAGGAGGTCGAGATAGGAGGACGGGATAGGAGGACGGTATAGGAGGTCGGGACAGGAGGTCGGGATAGGAGGTCGGGATGTGGGGTTAGGATATGACAACAATATATGAGGACGGGATATAAAGTCAAAAGCTTCCTCCTTTGTTTATTTTCCTACCCAAAAAGGATCCGGAAGGAAAAACCGGGCAACGCCGGGTACTCAGCTAGTAAGTGATAAAATATAAATGGGTGACTGAAATGTTGAGTCATGGTATTTCATAGTACACTGGTGCTTTCCAGAATTTAAGACATCTTGTGTTGACCAACATCCGTGCACCATGACCATTTCTCCTTTCCTCCAAACATTATTAAGAACCATTCCACCTTCTCCTCTTCAACCTCCATTTTGGCTTTTTGTGAATGTTTATGCTATACTGGAAGACATGGTCAGACAGTTGCACAATGCACAGCGTCACAAACAATGGTTACCGCATTCTTTGCAAAGACATCTGAGTGAGTTTTAATTAAAGTTTTATCATAATACCTCATACGAAGGATTGTGCCACTTACACTGGTGCAGAGGTGAGTTCTGGTGGATTCATAATGTTCTAGAGTAATACCAACATGATTTTCACAGTCTTTAACAATACTGCATTTTAAACATGTAACATTGAAAAACAACAAATGGAATTTTTTGACTTGTGTCATGCAAATAACAACCAATACAACACTGCAGATGGAAAAGGAGTCATATTAGTGATCTCTTCCCTTCCAACATGGAGAGAAGCTTACACTGAGTGGACATTAGGTGGTATTCGAGTGCTAATGGCAGACAGTCCGAGGCAATATCATTACACTACATATTTTACTTTATCTCATAAAGACTGTGTGTGTACATATCTCTCTGTCAGAATGGTATCACCAGTGCCAATATTATTCATATTTCAGCAAGCTACCATTTTAGCTTCATCCAGTATTGTTACATATACACAGTGGAGGCTGGGATCTTGTTGGGTACATCAACTTTCAAAGTTTTACCAATGTTTGAGACACAAAGTGGCTAACTAAAAACATGCCTCTGCACAGGGAGCCCGGCCAGGACACCTTATAACAATTATTATGGACCTGAGGAAGGTGCGAGATTGCGTTGAAACGCGTTGTCCTGTTATTTACATCCTTGAATAAAAATTGTCCTGTGTACCTGATGTCATACTGATGGCACAGCAGCGCTCGATATAGACCCCGTGTTTTGTCATTTGTGTCCTATTAATCTATATTCTGTAACCCTATCGGGACGCGGAAAAGGGGACAACAAGCATCAGGCTGTATATACTCACCAATACACTAAACATACCATAGAGTTGTGCCTATTCTATTGCACAACTTCTGAAGGTCAGTTTGACACTATAGGTGTGGTGGTGGGTCTCTTCGCTTCTTTTTAATGTATACTGGAAGATACTACATTAGAGTATGCCCCACATTTTTTCTTTTTCGTTTTCCATGACCAAAAACAGGTATCTGCAAAGGACCACAATGACTTCTATGAGGCATGGTTGGGGATCTGATGGATATATGATGGCTGGGGATCTGATAGATATCTGATTGTTGATGATCTGATGGACAATTTGAGGTGTCATCTGGCCCTGTGACAAGTGTCCTTGCTGCAAAGTAATAGGACCAGAAGGATTGTCTTATGAAAGCTGCGCATTAAAGGGGTACTCCACTGGAAAACATTTTCTTTTAAATCAACTGGTGTCAGAAAGTTAAACAGATTTGTAAATTACTTCTATTAGAAAAGCTTAACTCTTCCAGTACTTATCAGCTGCTGTGTACTACAGAGGAAGTTCTTTTCTTTTTGAATTTCCTTTCTGTATGATCACAATGCTCTCTGCTGACACCTCTGTCTATTTTAGGAACTGTCCAAAGTAGGAGAAAATCCCCATAGCAAACCTCTCCTGCTACGTACTATTCCTGAAATGGACAGAGGTGTCAGCAGAGAGCACTGTGGTCAGACAGAAAAGAAATTCAAAATTAAAAGAACATTCTCTGGAGCAGTAAACAGCTTATAAGTACTGGAAGGATTAAGATTTTTTAATAGAAGTAATTTACAAATCTGTTTAACTGTCTGACACCAGTCGATTTAAAAGAAAATGCTTTCCAGTGGAGTACCCATTTAAATAACCAACATAATCTATTTTGGAATGTTTGGCCTCATGCAGAGTAGAAGGTTTGTACAGGTGCCATGTGGGTCACCATGTGCTGCCATACCTTGCTCTGTCAATGACAATTCTTCTTGGTTGGAAAAGCTGTATACATACTGAGTCTGATGGATCATGTCATGATTTGTGAAGCTAATGGCATATGGAGGTTACATAGAAATGTCATGCCTTTGTGTGGTTTCCCCTTTTATGACCCTGTCCAAATGGGCCTGTAATGCAGCCCCATGCATGTCATCCACCTTACCAAATAAATTACTTGTGCAGCAGCAGGAAAGTTGCGCAAAATTTAGGAAACAAGTTTTGGCTTAGAAAAATCTATCATATTCCATACTAGATGTGTAGACTACCCTGTGTTTATTAGATATTGCAGAGCATATAAGTAAAACTGTTTTGTTCTTCAGGACAGATGTAGCAGTAGCATGTGCCACTTTTTCATTAAATTTGTTCTGGCTTTATTTGATCAAGTTATCTTGCGCATCCTCTGTCCACCATGGCACCAGTTCATAATATAACAATTGCGTAATAGGTTAGATAATTACATTTCTAATGCTGGCTACATCTGTAAATGGCACTTAAAGGTGTTGGCCTAAGAATGATATTTATTACCTTGTCAGAGAATTGGTTATAAAATGTATGATCGCTGGAGGTCCAACAACTGGAGTCTTTACATACTGGCCCTCATTTACTATTGCAAACCCGACATGTTTTGTCTGGTTGTGCGCCAGATTATGTCGCATTGCATCTGTCTGTGCCAGAATTTGCACCAGAATTGAATATAAAAAAACTCTACTAACTCTCCATTTTGCTAGGAAAACCCAGAAAAAGGGGCGTGGCCGTCTGGAAAGGGGGCATGGTTTCTGAAAGGGGGCGTGTTCCCGACATTTTCACAAAAATCCAACACATTTACTAAGGTTTCCACATAAAATGTGGTGGATTTGAGCTGAGGAAAACCAGACAGATCAGAACATGTGTAAAAAAAAGCAAAGTGTAGGGGAAGTGGAAAATGTGGGGAAACCTTAGTAAATACCGTGGAAAATAAATTGTAGGGAATTTAAAACCCACAAAGAAACCTACAGAACACTCTTAGTAAATAAGGGCCACTGTCTATGGGACTAATGGTGATAGTCAAGCACTTGACTATCTCTGTCAGTCCCTTAAATAGTAAATGGAGTGGTGGTCATGCATGGGCACTACCATTCAATTTACACAAGGACCCCGGTCTCGTGATCCTAGGGGTCCCGCCAATTCAACCCATTGCAATCAAATATTGATCACCTATCCATAAGATATGTGATTCATGTTGTTCTTTCGCCAGCCCTTTAAAGTAGATAAATACAGGAGAACATAACTATCCATAATATACCAATAATGTAGTAAACTTCAAAGACATTTAAAAATATTAGCATTTTACAACAGAGTTTATACCACAATGTTCCTTACAAAGAATGTCTGTGACCATTACTGAGGAACTGACAAGACAACTGACGAGGTTGCTTTTATGTTTCCATGCCACATTGTAAAAAAAAAAAAAAAAAAAAAAAAAGAAACAAACACTTTTTGGATTTTTAGTTAAACAAAAAATGTTACCTGTAAAAACTGGTAAGAATGGATAAAGTGCAAATTTGTAGGAAAAAGCCTGTGAATGCATTATGGGGGAAATTTCATCAAAACCTGTTCAGAGGAAAAGTTGTCCAGTTGCCCATACCAACCAATCAGATTGCAGAGGCCTTGTTAAAAATGAAAGAAGCGATCTGATTGGTTGCTATGGGCAACTGGAATACTTTTCCTTTGCACAGGTTTTGATAAATCTCCCCCTATGTGTTTTTCACCATGTGGAACACAACCAACCCATGTAGATACCCCCTATCCACTATTTTACCAGAAACAATATTGCAGGATATGAAGTCATCAACATAGATGTAAATGTAGCCTTAAAGGGGTATTCCGGCCCCTAGACATCTTATCCCCTATCCAAAGGATAGGGGATAAGATGTCAGATCGCCGCGGTCCCGCTGCTGGGGAGCCCCCGGATCCCCGCTTCGGCACTGCGCTATCATTACAGCACAGAGCGAGTTAGCTCTGCACGTAATGACGGGCAATACAGGGGCCGGAGCATCGTTACGTCACGGCTCTGCCCCTCATGGTGTCACGTCCCGCCCCTTTCAATACAAGTCTATGGGAGGGGGCGTGGCGGTCGTCACGCCCCTGCCATAGACTTGCATTAAGGGGACGGGCCGTGAAGTAACGAGGGGTGGAGCCATGACGTCATGCTGCTCCGTCCCCTCTATCGCCCGTCATTACGCACAGAGCGGGGATCCCGGGGCTGCCCAGCAGCGGGATCGCGGCGATCTGACATCTTATCCCCTATCCAGCATACATAGACAACTCATTCATGTTAATGGGTAATGTGTTGTGTTTTTCCTGCAGTGCTACACAGGTTAACTTCAGTAGTGAAGAAGGAAGCTGGACAGCCTGTGATCAGATCATTTTTCTGCAGTGGCTTTTAACACAACTGTGACATCCATCCATCTGGAGATTAACAAAGACTGGAATTGAGAAACATTGCTATAACAAGCTATGAAGTTATTTCTTGAGGGTGTCATTTGTGTTTGTATTTCCATTTTTCTGATGTATTATAGGAACAAAATAACAAAAATAACGGTGGTGCCAGATCCTTCAAATGGTGGACACCAATGGAGCCTAATGGATCTCACTGACTTTAAGTCCACTGGATTTGGGAAACAGCATCCAGTATTTTACAAGAAACAATATTGCAGGATATGAAGTCAGCAACATAGATGTAAATGTAGCCTTAAAGGGGTATTCCGGCCCCAAGACATCTTATCCCCTATCCAAAGGATAGGGGATAAGATGTCTGATCGCGGTAGGCTCGCCGCTGGGACCCCCGTGATCTTCCTGCGTGACGTCACATGGGAGCGGAGTCGTGACGTCACGATACTCCGTCCCCGTGGTCAGGAGGCATAACACTGAGAGCCTCCAACGCTTCCTGCAGTGCTTACAGTTGGGTTCTGCATGCTAGATTGTGGGGGTCCCCAGCGACGGGACCCCGCGAACAGACATCTCATCCCCTATCCTTTGGATAGTGGATAAGATGTCTTGGGGCCGGAGTGCCCCTTTAAAGTGTACCTGTGTTTAAAAAAAAAACTTTTGACGTCACATGCCAAAAGTTTTGATTGGCCAGGGTCTCAGTACTAAGACTCCCTCCGATCAGGAGACGGTAGCATGCTTCACTATGTGTAAATCATTTAACAAATATTTTTGACATGTCATAGAAGTGCTCTGACCCTTACCGATTGCTAGAAGGCTTGCCGCTGGGAGAAGTGTTTGGCCAGGATCTTCTCTTCCCGACTTACTGCAGGAGATAAGCTCCATAGACTTACTATGGAATCTGCCAAGTGCAGTAAGACAAGGGTAGGAGCCCTAAGCCAGGCACATATTCTGACTAGTTCTAGTGACTGGTCAGGGTTTTTAAGACCCAGCTGCAGATAGATCAAAATTTTGACATGTCTCATTTAACAAAAGCTTCATCAAATGACAGTTACTTTAAATGTGCACTGTTAGATACAAAAACTTTTGATATGTTGTAAAGTATGCAAAACCAATAGGTTGCTTTCATTAGAACATTTTCAGTATTCATACTGAAAAAGCCAGTCAAACAACTGCCCCCCCTGCCTGCTTGGACACATACTAGTCCTGCTGTGTCCATGCGTCATCACCTATGTCATGGACACACTTCCTTGATTGACAGCTGTGAGCGCAGGGCTCATAGCTGGAGGAAAATCCTCCCACTGTCAGCTTGTGTCCCAGTACTGTCAGTGAGGACAAGCTGGGAGTTGTAGCTTTGCTAATGCTAGGGGAGATGTGAGCAGACAGAATACTGAGGGAGGGGGCGGAGACCTGCACAGTGAGGCCACGCCCCCTCCCTTTGAGAGAAATTCAGACAAGTGAGCGAAATTAAAAGTGTGATAAAAAAATAAATAAAGGTGCCAGACACATAAAAATTAGATGTACATGGTCAGGATTAGGTACTGAGTGATAAAAAAATTTTTGTTGGATCTGACGGGTACGCTTTAAGGTACTTAAGGGCTGCATGTGGCCCTTCTGCTGTAAGTTGGCTGCATAAAAAGCTAGTAAGACTTTAGAAGCAGATGAAGGCAGAATATGTTAAGTCTCCATTATTAAGCATACAGATGTAGAAAATGGGGCATCCTCCACTGTGCATAGGCAAAAGGTGGAAGCTAATGGTCGAAAGAGTGAAGCACGAATGGAAATCCTTCTATTCCATGTGCATTTGGACAAATATTCAGGGCATTTTGGGCATTTTCTGAAGACACCTCTAAGGACAACATGGAAACAAGTGATATCTGTCTGACATGAGATACACTGGAAACTTCTATTTGGTATACCAGTACAATTTGTAGAACATATTAGAAAAATGATCAGCGTTATTTATTGTCATGGTAACAGTAGCAAGTGTAACACAGAGAAGTGTGCCAAGAGATAACACAAGAAAAAGGATATTGCCTCTTCGATCTACTTTGCACCTTTTGTGTTCATGGTTCTTTGCAGTACACGTATTGTTATTCCTTTTTAACATGTTATTTTCACAATTGCCACATTATTATCGGTTTCTTTGTATAACAAAACAGAACCAAGCATTGTACATGTACTGGTGTGCTGTACAGACACTTAACAAGTAAATTTAAAAACATGGCGTACATTTTTTTTTTGTTTTTTTGTTTGTTTTTCTTTACCAGTGCAGGAAAGATATATGACCTAAGCCCAGAACTACACAGTAGTTTCATTTCTCCATGGCCCCGTTTTTACGTTTCCTGCATTATCGGAACTATACATCATGGCTTCATGCATGCTAGACTTGAGTAACCCATTAGGATTTGTTGTATTAAATGGATATGATTGTCTCCTTGGTTGCATCTCAAAGTGAGTATGGTGCACAGTGTCAGAGTCAGGCATTTTGCCACAACTAAATATTGCAGTACTTGCATCGCTGCTCTCAGGCTGGTTGATGGTAGGGTAAGGGTCGCTTGCTACACAACAGCCCCTTCTGTGGCCTGTATGGCCCTCATGTGTACTGTGTGGACTGTCTGTGTGCGAGCTATGGATACTACCATCAATACTAGAAGGAATATGGTAAGCATACTCTCTCTCAGCAGCTGACCTATGTCGACTGAAGTAGCGTGGCTTAGTTCTGCTTTTTAGACACCTGTGGACGTGCATGTTGGGTCGAAAAGCACCTTCATTGTGCACATGGATACGAGCTTCATCCTCCATAAGTTGTTCACAGTGAATCTTTGCACAGCATGGTGTGACTGGTGAGAGGCAGTTTACATGGTTCTGCACAGCTTGTAAATTGGTAAGTTTGCAATGACCCACAGATGGGTGGTTGTACATTGGTGATTTATTAGGGCATGGTGAATCCTGAATGCAGGTCGCATGACCCTGCGCATCTCCATTTATGTTCACTTTTTGGCGTGCATTTGCTGGCACCGCATATGCATTTCTTTTGGACGGACAACAAGACCACCAGCAATGCCAAACATCATCTCGCTTTGCACAGTGATGTATTAAAGTGAAGAGGCCTAAAGTTACACAAAATGCTCCATAAAGGCAGCTAAAGATCATATCCAAGAAATGCCCTTGAGATACAGCAAGAGCCCCAAAGGTCCAGGTTGCTGTAAACAGAAAGAGAGTGAATGCCGCAGCTCGGAGCTGGGCCTTGAAGGAATGCTCATTTTCCAAAAGTGAAGATGAAATCATGGAGCAGGCTGCCTGGGCAACTGACCCAGCCTCAGTTATATGACTGTGACCAATTTCTCCAACTGCCAACCTCTGCTGCTCCTCCGTCCTTTCCTTTAATTCATACTTGCGTTCAGGATGACGCTTTAGCTGCACGTAGGTACATAGAAAGTAAATACAGGTGACAAGAACAATGAAGGCGACAGGGCCATAGAATGCACCAAGACTTGGCTCCCAAGCCATCCAGCAGCTGTGAGTAAAAAAAGAGAAATACAGACATTAATGTTAGAGAATGACATGTAAAAGCAGCAATAAGCAGAAACTATTCTTAAGGTGTTCAATGAGGGTGGTTTCATGGGTACAGTGTTTTTTGGCAAAAAAAAAAAAAAAGACCCAAGCAAAAATCCACAATCAGCGATAAGTCCTACGCATGTACAATCAATTATCCCAAAACAACAAAAGAAGTGTATAAAGAACAAAGTACAGTAGATGCTTCACTGAAGTATCCAAAAAGACAAACATCTTAAAAACACATATGCAATGATAAAAAAAGAATTGAGTTTGTCCAAAAGAAAACAGATAAAACTTGGTCAGGTCCCGGCAGGAAGTAAAAATGTACCATTAATAGTGCATATATACCGAGGTAAATAATTGCTAAACTACTCTTAGATGTACAATCTGCCCCAATATAAATGCAGGAAGAATACATTAGCATCATTTGCATAAATATATATATATATATATATATATATATATATATATATATATATATATATATTGAAATAGAGACAGGAATGGTGGTCAGGGATCACTATATTTTCCCAAGCTCTCTGTCCAGCACTGATATTTAGCCTGCTAGGGACTTTGGTAAGTTCTGTTATCGGGCCTGGATTTTTATAGGATGAAAGTCAGGTCCATTTCTTTCCGGCCTCCAAAGGTTTTCAAACTAGCCCAGAGCCCAGAGCAGAATAGGTGCTAAAGACAGCTTGGCCTTAGGTTTTAAAACTAGATGAGAGTCAGTCTGCAAGTGAGACTGTAAGGAACCTGCACCACTGATAAGAGATTGAATCCGGAGGTTTGCAGCCGCAAAAGGGGACATTGTGACCTGTGTGAGTAACACATTTGTTGACTGTTTTGTTGGGTGGCTGGTAGTGAGTCACCTGTATAGACAGGAAGTTTTTTGTATAGTCAGTGTCGGACAAGTATGATTTATTTTGTATTTTTATGCCTTAGTGAAAAGGCTGTATTTATTTTTGTTTGCTGGAAAGGAAAAAAAAAAGGAGAAGCCTTGTTTTAACTTCACTTTTGAGTCCCTGATCGACTATTTGTGGTAATTTGCTTGGCTCTATGAAGCTAAACTCTCATGATACTGTATATATGTGTCATGGTTTGCCATGGCTATGCCAGTCATGGTTTCCAAAATACAAACAAAGCAAAGCCTTTGAAACATTAGGAATATATCCGGCAAAAAGAACCCAACATGTATTTCGTGCACACAACTGGGCGTGAAATTTGCCTATAATAGCATTTATATCCTTCAATCATATTATATCTAGGGGACGGATAACAAACTGCATCATTTCTAGGGGTGCTAGCTAAATAAACATACAACATAGGAAAGGTAATATATAGGGATGAGCGAATCGAATCTGACGAATCTAAATTCGTTACGAATTTCATGAAAGATTTGATCAGTAATGAATCTGAATATCGGCGCAATTCAATAAAATGATTCGCTTCATTAAACTCCACTTAGTGTGGTCCATGCTCCAGGGCATCTCAAATGGCAGCTCCACATGTGAGGACATGGGGCAAGGGACTCTGGGAAGGTGGGTAGGTGGGATGACCCGGAATCACATGCAGCATGCAGCCTATCAGCAGCTCTGTGATGTAACAGCCCTATATAATTGTCAGCCATCACTGCAGCCAGCCATTTCAGCATTTTATTGCAGAGAGAGCAGTGTGCATGTTGCACAGAAAAACAACTTCACGGCAGCGATATACCACAATCCCAAACCACTGCAGAAAAGCACTGACAGGGAAGGGAGTAAGATAGAGAGAAAGTACACTTTTGGGTGTACTACACAGCGACTCTGTACTGCTGCACTGGGGTGTACAGCAACTCAATTCTAAAGCTAATAGGGGCCAGTTAGGGTGAGCAGTGCACTAAAAGCCATAGTCCCCGTTGCATAGCGGAGCGTATAATCCTCTCATAAGTGTAACCTGAGCGTAGGTGGTGTACAATTTTTTTTCCTGTCAAACTAATTTTGGCCTAGTTACTGTGAAAGGCCAAAGCTACACACTTGTTTTTGTAGCCTAATACAGTTTTTAGCAAAGTGTATTGTTCTCCTCTCATAAGTGTAAACTGTACGTACACCTTGGCATTGGTGTGCGGGCTCAGGTATGTCAGTGATATAAGGATATACTGGCTAATGTCTCAATTTTACATCAATTATGAGGATTAGCTAATGTCATTGTTACATCCACCACAGTAGTGCACCTATTTTTGTATTTTTTGTGTTTTTCTAATATAGTTTGTAGCAGAGCGTATTGTTCTCCTCTCATAAGTGTAAACTGTACGTACAGCTACATGGTGTACGATTTTGTTCCTGTTAAACTAGTTTGGTCCTAGTTACTGTAAAAGGCCAGCCAAAGCTACACACTTGTTTTTTGTAGCCTAATACAATTTTAACCCCTTAAGGACCGGAGGTTTTTCCGTTTTTGCATTTTCGTTTTTTGCTCCTTGCCTTTAAAAAATCATAACTCTTTCAAATTTACACCTAAAAATCCATATGATGGCTTATTTTTTGCGCCACCAATTCTACTTTGTAATGACGTCAGTCATTTTGCCCAAAAATCTATGGTGAAGCGGGAAAAAAAATCATTGTGCGACAAAATTGAAAAAAAAACGCTGTTTTGTAACTTTTGGGGGCTTCCGTTTCTACGTAGTACATTTTTCGGTAAAAATGACACCTGATATGTATTCTGTAGGTCCATACGATTAAAATGATACCCTACTTATATAGGTTTGATTTTGTCGGACTTCTGGAAAAAATCATAACTACATGCAGGAAAATTAATACGTTTAAAATTGTCATCTTCTGACCCCTATAACTTTTTTATTTTTCCGTGTATGGGGCGGTATGAGGGCTCATTTTTTGCGCCGTGATCTGAAGTTTTTAACGGTACCATTTTTGCATTGATAGGACTTATTGATCACTTTTTATTCATTTTTAAATGATATAAAAAGTGACCAAAAATTCACTATTTTGGACTTTGGAATTTTTTTGCGCGCACGTCATTGACCGAGCGGTTTAATTAATGATATATTTTTATAATTCGGACATTTCCGCACGCGGTGATACCACATATGTTTATTTTAATTTTTATTTACACTGTGTTTTTTTTTTATTGGAAAAGGGGGGTGATTCAAACTTTTAATAGGGGAGGAGTTAAATGATCTTTATTCACTTTTTTTTTTCACTTTTTTTGTGCAGTGTTATAGGTCCCATAGGGACCTATAACACTGCACACACTGATCTTCTATGTTGATCACTGGTTTCTCATAAGAAACCAGTGATCAGCGATTCTGCCGCATGACTGCTCATGCCTGGATCTCAGGCACTGAGCAGTCATTCGGCGATCAGACAGCGAGGAGGCAGGAAGGGGCCCTCCCGCTGTCCTGTCAGCTGTTCGGGATGCCGCGATTAGCCGCGGCTATCCCGAACAGCCCGACTGAGCTAGCCGGGAACTTTCACTTTCACTTTTAGCCGCGCGGCTCAGCTTTGAGCGCGCGGCTAAAGGGTTAATAGCGCGCGGCGCCGCGATCGGCGCTGCGCGCTATTAGAGGCGGGTCCCGGCTTCACTATGACGCCGGGCCCGCCATGATATGACGCGGGGTTACTGTGTAACCCCGCGTTATATCAGAAGAGCAGGACCAAGGACGTACCGGTACGTCCTTGGTCCTTAAGGGGTTAAGCATAGTGGAGTGTACAGTCCTCCTCTCATAAGTGTAAACTGTACGTACACCTACGTGGTGTACAATTTTGTTCCTGGTAAAGTCATAAGGGCTTGGTTACTTTGAAAGGCCAGCCAAAACTACACACTTTCTTTTGTAGCAAAATACAGTTTTAAGAGTAGTGGAGTGTATAGTCCTCCTCTCATAAGTGTAACCTATACACACTCAGCTGGTGTATAAGTATGTCAGGCAGAGAAGTGCCAGGACGTGCACAGAGTAGTGGCAGAGGCCTAAATTCATCAGGCGCAGACAGAGGTTGCAGCAGACTAGGGGTGAGTGGCAACAGGAGTTGCAGCGAGAGGCCTGAGCTTCCGGTATCAGCTAGCAGTCATGTATCGACCAGCAACCCATCTGCCGTCATTGATTGGTTAACTCAGTCATCTACTTCATCACAAGTGACATCTGACACCCCCAGTCAACAGTCGGTGGGTTCCTTAGACACAGCCCTCAGTTGGCATGGCCCAGGAGCAGTCCCTGTCCTCCTATTGCCTCTGTCCTATGCTGTTCACTCCCCCACAGAAGTATCTTATGCTGTGGGTTCAGCTCCACTATAACGTGAGGACGATCTAATAGAGGACAGTCAGCAGCTACTCCCCAGCCAAGAAGGGGAGGAGACATCTGCCGCTTCCTCCGTTAGGTGAGCAATCAGTGATGAGCAGAGTGGCGTGAGAGGAGGTATTGCAAGCATTCAGGCTCCTGCAGATGACACTGTTGAGGAACCTGAGGAGGAAATCAGTGATGACTGACACAACTGGATGATGATGAAGCCGATCGCACTTGGGAGCCGGGTGCTGCAGGCGATTCATCATCATCAGGAGAAGACGGTTGGAGGTTGCCCCTGAGGCAGCAGCTGAACCAGCAAGGTGGTAGCATGGTTGGGAGTCAGCATTGTGGCAGAAGCGGGAAGTCTGGAACCAAACCTGCCCGCTGTAGACCACTTGCTATGCGGCAGCCTACCTTCCAGGGAGTTAGTGGAAAAGGGGTTCCTGGAGTCGGCAGCAGTAGCAGTCAGTCAGTGCGGACTGTTGGGGGGAAAATCAGCTACTCGGTGGTATGGCAGTTTTTCATCAAGCATCCAGAGGAGGTTAACATGGCCACATGCAAGATGTGTCGGCAGAAGGTGAAGCGTGGCCAGGGTCCCAATGTTGGCACCATGGCCCTGCGTCAACATATGCAGCGTCACCATAAAGCGGCCTGGGAGAACCGTGGCTACGATGCGGTGGTCCAGCCTGCTGCATCACCCAGTGGCATGCCGTTCCCTGTTTCAGCCAACCAAGGCTCCACCACCTCAGCCGAAGGGAACTGTCTGTCATACCCATCTTCTGTCGGTCCAGATGCTCCTGCTCCTCCTACTTCGAGTTAGTGCTTCCACCAGCAATCCATCAGCGAAGCCATGTCCATCAGTATGCGCCCACTCATCCAACAGCACAGAAGCTGAATGTGCTCCTGTCCAAGTTGCTGGTGCTGCTGTCCCTTTTCAAGTGGTGGACTCTACAACTTTCAGAGAACTGATGGCTTGTGCCGAGCAGAGGTGGAGAGTCCCAAGCCATAATTTCTTTGCAAAAATGGTAGTACTAGCCCTGCACAATTTTGTGGAACAGAAGGTGGGCCGGTCCTTGAGCCTGTCAGTGTGTACTAATGTGTACGGCAGTGCAAACATGTGGAGCTGTAAATACACTCAGGGACAATACATGTCCTTAACGGCCCACTGGGTGAATGTGGTTCCTGCACAACCACAACAGCAACAGCAACTTTGACAGGTCACGCCGCTTCCGTCTCCATGGTCTCAGGCCATTGGTCCTGTAATAGTGTGCGACTCCACCTCCTTATCTTCCACTGTGTCCTCAGCTTCCACTACATGGCCAAGTCTCAGTGCCCCTTCAGCATACCATGTGTGCAGGGCACGGTGGTGTCATGCTGTTCTTTACATGGTTTGCCTTAGCGAATGGAGTCACACAGGGGGGGAACTGCTAAAAGTGATTAATCAAGAAATCGAATCTTGGCTTACTCCATGAAAACTGGAAATGGGAACCATGGTGGCAGACAACGGGAAGAACATCTTGTCTGCGCAGCATCAAGGAAACTTGAGCCATGCGCCCTCCATGGCGCATATGTTCAATCTGGTTGTCAAGCGGTTCCTGAAGTGTTCCCCCCATCTGCAAGACATCCTAACAATGGGAAAGAAACTTTGCATGCACTTCAGCCACTCGTACACTGCAAAGCACACCCACCTTGAGCTGCAGCGTCAGAATGGCAACCCACAACATAGTCTGATATGCGACGTTTCCACCCATTGGAATTCCACCCTCTATATGTTGGACAGACTATATGAACAGAGAAAAGCTATTAACGATTTCTTGATGATCCAAGTGGATAGGGGGACTCTCCCTTGTGTAACTTCAATGTCAACAAGTGGAAGCTAATACGTGACACCTGCCGTTTGCTCAGGCCCTTTGAGGAAGCCACATTATTAGCAGTCGCCAGGATTACGGGATGAACATTGTCATTCCAGTGCTTCATTTCCTACAACAGATGGTGGAAACGAGGGCTGGTCAGGGCACTGGAGACGTGGCGCCTACATCTCCTGGCCACATGAGCCCTGTGGGGGCTGAACTGGAAGAGGAGGGGCACAGTGGAGCACAGGCAAGGTTTTGCGAAATGGGTGCTTTTCTAGTCTTCTGACAGGAGAGGAGGAGCAGGAGTAGCCTGTGGAGCTACAGAGTGACGAGGAAGATGAGACAGAGGACCCAGACACACCGTGGCAGTATGCAGTGGAAATGGACGCAGGTAGTCCCTCTAAGTCACTTGCACAAATGGCACGATGCATGCTCGCTTGCATAGTGACTGCCGAATTGTCACCTTTCAGCAGCAGGATGACTTCTGGCTTTCCACCTTGTTGGACCCTTGCTACCGGCACAAAATGGGGCCTTTCTTACACCCACTGAGAGGGAGGACAAACTGACCTTCTACAAAGACATCCTATGTAGTTAGTTTGCCGATGCCTATCTGCGCCATCGTCCATCCTCTCGCAAGTCTGACTTGGGAGGCCCTCTGTGCTCACCTTCCACTGCCAGTTCCATCAGCAGCAGCCTGAGTCTACAGTCGCTGATGAGTAGCTTTCTTCACCCGCATAGTGAAGCAACTCATCAGCAGCAGGTAGACCTGGAGCAGGACCAGAACTAGCAGGTGGTAGCATACTTTGACATACCCAGCCAGTAATGTGCCATCAGAGCGGGTGTTTAGTGCGGCGAGGGCTATAGTAACCCCAAGGAGAACTCATCTGTCCACCAAAAATGTGGAGAGACTGACCTTTATGATGATGAATCAGGCATGGATCAGCCAGGATTTCCACCCACCAATGCCTGAAGCATCAGTGTAGGTAGATTGACTATGGTGCTGCACCAACACTTACACTATAAATATGGATACAGTTAAAAATATTTAAGGTGCTGCTCCCCATTAGTGTTGGGCGCGAATATTCGCATTTCAAATTTTTATCGCAAATATCGCAAATTCGTGAATATTGCGAATATATTCGCCAAATATTCAAAATTACGAATATTCCCTTTTGACCCCATATGCGCATATTCGCATATGTGAATATTCACATATGTGAATATTCGCGTATTCCTTCTTTTCACTTGTGGGCAAACTAAAATGATGCAAATACACTTGTCCAAGGTTATCAACAACATCCCTAGCAACCAATCGTAAAGTTGCCCACCCCCTCACTGTTTTCTTCCTCGAATACGTGAATATGCGGAGACACCTCCAGGCTGTGTCATTCAGCCACTATACGGTCTCCTCTTGCTGCCAACAACTCCAGGCTGTGTCATTCTGTCACATTATGGTCTCTTCATACATTTTAAAAAATATCTTTAATCTTTAAAATGTTAATCTATTTAAAATGTTCAAGTTCATTTAAAAAAAAAATATTTAATCTTTTCAAATGTGAGGCCCTATGGTCTCATCGGGCTGCTGCCACCTCTAGGCTCTGTCATTGTGCTGCCATGTGATCTCCTTGTTATATTGGGTTTTGTGGTAATATAGTATTAGTTCAAAGTAAACACTTCAGGCACCCAAGACATTCAACCTATGAATCTAATTAAAATCTTCAATTTAAATTAAAAAAAATCTCTTAAACCTTATGCTGAGAGGCAGGGGCTGGAAAAGGTGGTAGCTCGTCTCGCTGCGGACCGCCAGCTCAATTTTAAGATACATTTATGAGCATTTTCAATGTAGCACAACTTATGCGCCAACTTATCCAATGGCACAGAAGCTGAATGTGTTCCTGTCCAAGTTGCTGGGGCTGCAGTCCCTCCCTTTTGAAGTGGACACTCAGTCATGAACATGGGGGTGCGCTGAGAAGCAGGGGTTGGGACAGGTGGTAGCTGGCCTCGCGGCGGACCGCCAGCTCAATTTTAAAGGGTACCTCTCATCAAATAAACTTTTGATATATTTTAGATTAATGAATGTTGAATAACTTTCCAATAGCATGTTAATGAAAAATATGCTTCTTTCTATTGTATTTTTCCCGATCAGTCCTGTCAGCAAGCATTTCTGACTCATGCTGGAGTCCTAAACACGCAGAGCTGCCAGCCTGCTTTGTTCACAGACAAACAGGCTGTGAACAAAGCAGGCTGGCAGCTCTGAGTGTTCTCCTTTGTGAACAAAGCAGACTGGCAGCTCGTAGTGTTTAGGACTCCAGCATGAGTCTGAAATGCTTGCTGCCAGGACTGGTAGGGAGACCCCTAGTGGTCATTTCTTCAAAGTGGAAAATTAAATAGAAAGAAGCATATTTTTTAATAACATGCAATTGTAAAGTTATTCTGCATACAATAATCTATAATATATCAAAAGTTTTTTTGATGAGAGGTACCATTTAAGATACATGTACAAGCTTTTTCACTGCAGCAACTTATACAGCAATTAAACACTATTGGAGCTGGAATTACCGTGGCTGCTGGCACAAGACTTGCCCTCCAATGGCTCCTCAATAGAGATAAGCGAATCAAATCGGACTAATCAATTTTTTTTTTTAAATTCACTCCTCTCTAGTCGTTGTCATATATTTCCTAAGGAAGTACAACAAGAATCCAATGAAACAGGTTGGAGCGATAACAATGAACCATAACTGATTAATTGAAACATTGGCAGTTTCACAGTCAGGGGCAGGGCAGCGCTAAGAGATGGGGGCTGGAACAGGTGGTAGCTCGCCTCGTGGCAGACCGCCAGGTGGATGCTCTCCAGAATGGGTCCTCAAAAATGTATGAAAAAAAATATCAAAAAATGAAATTAAGAAATCTCGTTAATCACTTCAATTGTGACACCATATGATATGCCAACCCTGCCGCCACATCCAGACGCTCTGCGTCAGGGATTCTAATAACAAAACTTGTAATCTGCATGTTATACTAAATAACAGTATAATTTCCCTAACCCAGCACACTCCCTATGCTTGTTATGGCAAGGCAAAGTGTTCTACACTCCTATTGAAGTTCTCTGTAGCCCGGCAATAGCCGTTTTTAATAGCAATTCACTGCAAATAAATTTTGATCAAAGCAAATTTTTTCGGAAAATTCAACGAATTGGGCTAATCGAATTTTTCAAAAATTTGCTCATCTCTAGTAATATACATTTCTATTCTCCAAAATTGTAATTGTGCAAATGTGTATAGAATGCAGTATATGGCAAACAGAGTAGAGTCTGCTCAATTTTAATTTGTCACTTGTCATTTGTAAAACGTTTTATGGTGCAGAAATAGTTCTGTCGATTTTTGTGCCACTTCCCAAGACCCTAGGGCACAGTAATAATTCTGGAGATTGTTGTTCCTCTTTTTTACACTTTCTAGGAAACAGCTTCTATTGAGCGATTATATATTTTCTCTTTCTATTTGTATCTTAGCCTTCCTTCATTAGAAAAATCAGTAACCAGAAGGACACTATATTTCAGCATGACATGCTACCTAGCACTATATTATATGTTTTTCAATTTGCTAGTAATAATATTTGTCTGCTGTGAAATATACCCCTTTAACACACATTTTCCTTGATGATTGTTTTTTTTTTTATTTTTTTTTATTACAGAATATAATTCATTGAGCTATAAACAATACAATCTTCAGGTTATATATTACAACCTGCAGTTGGAAAAGGCTGTACAGGCCGGAACGCGTGCTGCGTTAATTTATGCCTTATTAAAAAGAAAAACTATTTGCATCTAAGATTGGTGTGCTCACATATATTACAACCTGTATCTTATAAATCTGATCTGATATATAATATTCACGGATCATTCTAGAGTAAAAATGTTAATCATTGAATTATTGTGTGATGCTTAATTTGAAAATTGAAGTTTCAGGGCCCTAATGCAAAATCTAGAACATGGCCCCTCCCCTACTATGTTTATGCTGTATATCTTGAAACACTGGCCTTTTGCCCATATAATGCAGACTCACCTCTACTAGTCCTACAGTGCCATTGTAGCGATCATACCTGGCCAGGCTTTGCATAATGCGCTCTGGTCAGTTATGAGTTACAGGCCCTGGCCAATCAGCAGCTGAGGTGGGGTATTTGATTCCTCTTTAGCTTTCTGGCTCTTGCTATTGATTTTAGCTTTGTCCTGATTTAAGTTTCAGTTATTGCCATGGCTTTGCAGTTCTGACCTGTTTATCTAATTTTTAGCTTTGTCCTGTCTTGGGATCTGTCTGTTCTAATGGTTGGTTTTTATCCTTTCTAGTTTGTATCCTTTACCCGTATCCTGTTTTAGGCTTGTTTATATTTTGTACTTCACTATGGTACAGGTCTGGATCCATTGTCTCTCTTGCTTTGCCTCTTGCCATGTGTGTTGTACTTTTTTCTTTTTTTTAACTCTGAACCTGTATTCTGACTTGTTTGAGTTTTGAACTATACCACTGTATAGGTCCTTATTAGAGATGAGCGAATTTTTGAAAAATTCAATTGGGCCGATTCGTCAAATTTCCCCCCCAAAATTTGTTTTGGTCCGAATTTATTTGCAGCAAATCTCTATTAAAAACAGCTATTTCTGGCCTATAGAGAGCCTCAATAGGGGTGTAGAACACTTTGCCTTGTCGTAACACACATTGGGAGTATGCTGTGTTAGTAAAATAATACTGTTATTCAGTACGACATGCAGATTACAGGCATCACTATTAGAATCACTGCCTCAGAGTGTCTGGATGTGGCAGCAGGTCCAGAGACCATATTGCGTCACAATTTAAGAGATTAAAGAGATATTTTAATGTAATTTTTATTTAATTTGATTAGAATTTATTTGTTTCCTTTTTGCGGACCCATTCTGGTGAGCATCGAGCTGGCGGTCCACCAGGAGGCGAGCTACTTCCCCTGCCTCTCAGTGCCCCCCCCCCCACCCCGACTGTCTTACTCTGTGTTGAACTGCGAATGTTTCATTTAATCAGCTATGGTTCATTGTTATCGCTCCAACCTGTTTCATTGGATTCTTGTGGTAATTCCAAAGGCAATATATGACAATGACTAGAGAGGAATGAATTTTTCAAAAAGTCTGATTTGATTCGCTCATCTCTATTGAGGACCCATTGGAGGGCAAGTCTGGTGCCAGCAGCTACGGTAATTCCAGCTATAATAATGTAAAATCTGCTGCAGTGAATAATTTTCTGTAGTGAAAAAGCTCGTAGTTGTATTTTAAAATCGAGCCGTCAGTTCGCCGCGAGGCAGCTATCACCTGTCCCAGCCCCTGCCTCTCAGCGCACCCCCATGCTCTGAGTGTCCACTTGAAAAGGGATTGCAGTACCAGCAACTTGAACAGAAACACATTCAGCTTCTGTGCTATTGGATAAGTGGGCGGATAAAGCTAGTGGCTGCAGTAAAAAAGCTTGTACTTGTTTACTAATAATGAGCTGGCGGTCCTCCGCCAAGCGAGCTACCACCTGTTCCGGCCCCTGCCTCTCAGAGCTCCCCCGCCGACTGTGAAAGTGCGAATGTTTAATTTAATCAGTTATGGTTCATTGTTATCGCTCCCACCTGTTTCATTGGATTCTTGTGGTAATTCCACAGGTAAAATATGACGTCGACGACTATAGGGCTCCAGCCTTGAAAAGATTACATACATTTTTTTAAATTTAAATAGAATATTTTGATAAGATTCACAAGTTTAATGTCCCGGGTGCTCGAAGCGTTTACTTTGAACTAATACTGTATGACCACAAAACCCAATATAACAAGGCGTTACATAGCGGCACAATGACAGAGCCAACGAGACCATAGGGCCTCACAATAGAAAAGAATAAAGATATTTTGTAAAATTTAAATTGAAGATTTTAGCAATTTTGCTAAACCTTGCCTGTGCTCCACTGTCCCCCTCCCCCTCCAGTTCAGCCCATACAGGGCTCATGTGGCTGTGAGATGTAGGCGCTAAGTCTCCAGTGCCCTGACCAGCCATCATTTCCAACACGTGTTGTAAGATATTAAGCAGTGAAATTACATTGTTCATCCCGTAATCCTGGTGACTGACTAATAATATGCTCAAGGGGCCTGAACAAACTCCAGGTGTCACGTATTAGCTGCCACTGGTTGACATTGAAGTTACACAGGGGAGTCCCCCTATCTGCTTGGATCATCAAGAAATCGGTCCAACATATGGAGGGTGGAATTCCAACGTGTGGAAACATCGCAAGTCAGACTATGTTGGAGGATGACGCTGCAGCTCAAGAAGGGTGTGCTTTGCGGTGTATGAATGGCTGAAGTGCATGCAAAGTTTTCTTCCCATTGTTAGGATGTCTGGCAGATGGGGGTATCACTTCAGGAATGGCTTGACAACCAGATTTAAAATGTGTGTTATGCAAGGCTCAGGCTTTCTTGAAGCAGCGCAGACAAGATGTTCTTCCTGTTGTCAGTCACCATGGTTCCCATTTCCAGTTTTCGTGGAGTAAGCCATGATTCGATTTCTTGATGAATGACACAGCCTGAAGGAGGCGAAAGCACTAGGAGACCATATAGTGGCAGAATGACCAAGCCTGGAGGTGGCAGCAGCAAGAGGAGACCATAGGGCCTCACAATCGAAATGATTAAAGATATATTTTAAAATTTAAATTAAATATTTTAAATAGATTAAAATAAAATGTTTTAAGTAATGTGCCAGCAGAATGAGGAGACCACATGGCGGCACAATGACACAGCCTGTAGGTGGCACCAGCATGAGGAGACCAAAATGTGGCAGAATGACCAAGCCTGGACTGTTGACTGGGGCTGTCAGATGTCACTTGTGATGAATTGGATGACCGAGTTAACCAGTCAATGAAAGCAGATGAATTGCTGTTCGCGACACGACCGCTAGCCGATACCAGGAGCTCAGGCCTCTCGCTGCGACTCCTGCTGCCACTCGCCTGCACCTGATGAATTTAGGCCTTTGCCATTCATCTGTGTACGTCCTGGCACTTCTCTGCCTGACATACTTAGTGCGTATATATGGGGAGGACAATACGCTCCACTACGCTTTAAACAGTATTTGTCTAGAACAGCAGCAGGTGTGTACTTTTGGCTGGCCTTTCACAGTAACTAGGCCCTTAGGACTATAACCGGAACAAAATGGTACACAAGGTAGATGTACGTACGTGGTATGGTCTTATGAGGGGAGTACAATATGATCCACTACACTTAAAACAGTATTTGACTAGAACAGCAGCAGGTGTGTACTATTGGCTGTCCTTTCACGCTAACTAGGCCCTTTGTACTATAACAGGAACAAAATGGTACACCACATAGATGAACGTACGTGGTATGCACTTATGAGAGGTGTACAATACACTCCACTACGCTCAAAACAGTATTTGTCTAGAACTGCAGCAGGTGTGTACTTTTGGCTAGCCTTTCACAGTAACTAGGCCCTTAAGACTTTAACAGGAACAAAATGGTACACTACCTATGTACGCACAGGTTACTCTTAATAGAAGACAACACGCAATAATAGCAGGTGATTATGGCTTTTAGTGCTTTGCTCACCCTAACTGGCTGCCTACTATTAGCTTTTCAGTTGTTGTACACACCAGTGCTGCAGCACACAGTTGCTGTGTACTACACACAAAATTGCACTTTCTGTCTCAATCTCTCTCCCTTTCCTATCAGTGCTTTTAGGCTGGATTTGGCCTTGAGGTGAATCGCTACTGTAATACACCCACAATTGCACTTTCTCTCTCAATCTCTCTCCCTTTCCTATCAGTGCTTCTAGAATGGATTTAGGGTTGAGGTGAATCACTGCTGTAAAAATGCTTTTCTGTGTAACACACACTGCTCTCTGTCCCTCTCTCTCTGAAATAGAATGCTGAAGTGACTGGCTGCAAGATGGCTGCCGATTATATAGGTCTGTGACATCACAGGGGTGGCTGGCTGCTGATAAGCTGCATGCTGCATGTGATTCAGGGTCATCCCGCCTTCCCAGCATTCCTTGACCCATGTCCTGACATGTGGCGCCGTCATCTTAGATGCCCTGAAGCCTGGACCGCACTAAATGGATTTTAATTAAGTGATTCATGTGATTGAATTGCGGTGATATTCGGATTTGTTGCAAAGCCAATTTTTCCTGAAATTCATAATGAATTCAGATTTGTCAGATTCGGTTAGCTCATCCCTAGCCCTTATCCATCACTGTCTGCTTTGCCCTAGCCTGATGTGTTGTGCTTCTATGTTTAGTCTTGTGTGATACCGTACCTGTGTATCCTGTATAGTGTCTTGATTTCAGTTATCTGTTCACTCACCTTCATTATTGCTAAATCTGCTACTATATATTCCTTGTAACCTGTTTATCATTACTCTATTACCTGCCATATTTCTTTGGTCCTAAACCTGTTAGTCAGCACTCTTTATACATGCCGTTATAGCTTCCGCATAACCTGTTTGTAACCACTTTACATAGCTAACGTTATAAATTATCCTGGTTCCCTGTATGTTTGTTCTTGCCTGTTTAACCTTCGTGCCCTGCTCTGTTTTTCCTGACCTCCATACAGTTCTGTTTCTTATTTTAACTAGTGGCGCCCCTGCATATTATATAATGCAGGGACTGCTGTCCAGTTATGGATCCGCTGTCTAAGGGCGGATATGCAAATAGGCAGAGAAAGTCATTCTTGTTGAACTCAGGACTGCACTTTTCCCTGCCCTAAGTGACAGACATCTATTTCTACCAACACAGCTGAATCCATGCGTTTCATTACTGTAGCTGAGTCATGTGACAAGCACTCCAAATTGAAAGTACTTAATGTGTCACAGGAAGTGTTCTAAGTAGGTCAGGTGACTTCCTGTGAACTTCAAGACGACATCATCACCTATCAGATTCTTCCTGACAGCTCACATCCCTCCCCTCCGCACACAGCCAGAGAGTTCATGGGAAATATAGGCAGCATTAGAAAATCCTTTAAATGTGGAAATAAGAATCAATGGGGGAGATTTATCAAAGGATTTACACTGTTTTTTCCTGTCTAAATTTGTCGCACAGAAAGTCGCAGTCTAAATATGTGCGACTTTTCTGCGACTTTTGCTGTAGAGGATTTTTAGAACATGATGCATGCAAGTCTATTTTAGACGGAAATGCATTGGAAAATGCATTGGTGCTGAATTTATCAAGTGCGACTTTTATGCGACAAGTCGCATCTGCCCAAAATACACTGAAATGTCAGACCATGTTGGAGCAGGTCTAAATGCAGTTTAAGCTGTAGACCCTGAAGTCTGAGCACAGAATTTATCAAGGGCTGTGAGACCTTTGATAAATTAGGAGCACAATAGACAGGAGACTACCACATACGCTGGTCTATAAGCATACCCAGAATAGACTAGATTAGTAAATGTCCCCCAATATGTCTAAAAACCCATGGTTGTCTGTGCACCAGTAAATCTATGGGTCCAGCGATGGGTGCCCCTACTCATCCTTCTATATCAGAGTTCCCCAACCAGGGTGCCACTAGCTATTGCACAACTACAACTCCCAGCATGCCCAGACAGCCTTATTCTGTCCGGGCATCCTGGGAGTTGTAATTTTGCAACAGCTGGAGGGACCCTGGTTGGGAAACAGTGTTCTATATCCTGACCAAAATTACAAAAATTGGCACATTTCTATGCAAAATCATGCTTGTTCCCTTGCATTCTAGCCTGAAGCAATGCTTCTAGTGGATGATACAACATACTGTGGTGCATATCACATTCTTTTTCTCACAGATTCTGTGAAATAAAATGCTGTTAAAATAAAAATATAACATTTAATTAAAACTATTTAAAAAAATATAAAAAATAATAAATAAATAATAAATAAAAAATGAAATAGATAAATAAATTTTCATTAACAGCTAAACTTGCAGATTTGAGCCTTAAATTGGCCAAACACACTCCTCTCTGTTACAAGTCATTATCATGTGTAATAATATGAAGTGGTTTGTTTGTTCATAGAGTATCGCTGGGCATCTTCCAGTATGTGATTTCCTCCCTCCATAGGACTAATGTGGCCATCTTTATAATGACTTTCTAATGGTTTGGAGCTTAGCGCTCATCGGGTTATGGCGTTACAGAGTGTCGGCCAGTCTTAATAATACACTGGGGAGCTTGACGGCTGTATCGTTCAGCCTGCACATAGTCGGGTCCGAGCTCCCAAATACTTTTCTTCATGAATCCTTTTCATTTCTGAAATGTGAAGATCTCATAAAGGAGATTTTTTTTTTACTTTGCTTGTCTGTTTTTTCCTTTTTGCTTTTAATCAGTTCTCACATTTTTCTTGGCTGCGGAGCAACATTAAAGGGATTTAGAAGTTTCAAATGAAAAAGAAAAAAATTTAAACAAATATAGAAATAACCTACAACCTAGCCATGTTTATGGTTCATCTCAACATAGGGGGATTTTTGAATATGTTAAATACAAGCATAAACCTACATGCTTATATAATGTTACTAGCTGAGTATCTGGCGTTGCCCAGTTTTTCCTTCCTAATCCTTGTTGAGGAGGAAAATCAACAGAGGAAGCTTTTGACTTCATATCCCGTCCTCATATATTGTTGTCATATCCCGACCCCATATCCCGTCCTCATACCCCGACCTCCTATCCCAACCTCCTATCCCATCCTCCTATCCAGTCATCCTATCCTGTCCTCCTATCCTGTCCTCCAATCCCGTCCTCCTATCTCGACCTCCTATTCTGACCTCCTGTCCTCCTATCCTGTCCTCATATCCCATCCTCCTATCCCATCCTCATATCTTGTCCTCCTATCTCGACCTCCTATCCCGACCTCCTATCCCATCCTCCTATCCTGTCCTCTTATCCCGTCCTGCTATCTCGACCTCCTATCTCGACCTCCTATCCCGACCTCCTATCCTTACCTCCTATCCCGACCTCCTATCCCGTCCTCCTATCCAGTCCTCTTATCTCAACCTCCTATCCCGACCTCCTACCCCGACCTCCTATCCCGACCATCCTGTCCTCCTATCTCGACCTCCTATCCCGACCTCCTATCCCGACCTCCCATCCCGTCCTCATATCCCGACCTGTAATATGTTTACCAGGTATTTAAATATCTCCAGCCATACGGAAGTTATGTGGGAACATACATTTCCCACTGATTTGCATGGGACTTTAAAGGGGTTCTCCGGTGTTTACACATTTTATCCCCTATCCAAAGGATAGGGGATAAGATGCCTGATCGTGGGAGTCCCGCAGCTGGGGACGCCCGTGATCATGCACGCGGCACCCCGTTTGTAATCAGGCACCCCGTTTGTAATCCGCCCCTCAATGCAAGCCTACGGGAGGGGGCGTGATAGCTATCACGCCCCCTTCTTTAGGCTTGCATTGAGGGGCGGAGCGTGACGTCACACGGGGCGGAGGTGTGACATCACACGCCGCCGGCCCTGTAGTCGCCCGTAATCAGACCCTGAGCGAACATGCTCCGGGGACTAATTACAAACTGGGTGCCGCGCACATGATCACGGGCGTCCCCAGCTGCGGGACTCCCGCGATCAGGCATCTTATCCCCTATCCTTTGGATAGGGGATAAGATATGTAAGCACCGGAGAACCCCTTGAAACCCCGACCCTCACAAATAAGGGTAGTTAAGGGTTAAATTAACTATCCTATATTTTAAGTGGACATATGTGTAACATGTGACCAAGTATTTTCAAAATATCTTCAGCCGTTTGGAAGTTATGCAGTTACATATATTTCCCATAGACTTGTATGGGACTTTAACCCCTTAAGGACCAGGCCCATTTTGGCCTTAAAGGGGAACTCCGGTGGAATTTTTTTTTGGACAAATCAACTGGTGCCAGAAAGTTAAACAGATTTGTAAATTACTTCTATTTAAATCTTAAACCTTCTAGTACTTATCAGTTGCTGTAAACTACAGATATACTACAGAGAAATTTGTGAATTTCTTTTCTGCCTGACAACAGTGCTCTCTGCTGACACCTCTGTCCGTGTCAGGAATTGTCAGGTTAGAAGCAAATCCCCATGAAAAACCTCCTGTTCTGAACAGTCCTGACACAGACAGAGGTGACAGCAGAGAGCACATCCTGTGAACACAACAGTTCAGTGTGAGCAGCGTGCGGGTGTGTCCCTTGTTGAGCTCCACAAACTTCCAGCAGATCAGACCAGAGCAGGTGATCCATCCGCCTTCCCGGGAGTGTGTCAGGCTCCTGGGGAGAGCCTCCCTGCATGGAGCCCAGGGCCTCCACCTCCCGTTTTTCAAGGCTGGCGGGGGGTGGAGAGCAAACAGCAACAGCCTTTCCGGCCCAGGGGGAGAAGATCTGGCAGAGTCTGCAGTAATGCAGGCTCTGCTCCCCCGGCAACGGGTGCAAGCCAGAAATCTGGTGGAAGGAAGGCACGGAGGAAAAGCGTGGAAATGTGGGCTGAGAGAGGGCCCAAGGAATCGAGCGCAATATACTGCTCCCGCATGGCCGCACGGTTTGCGGAATATGACCAGTGCGGCAAGGAGATGAGGATGGCCAGAGAGGATCTTCGTGTTGCTCAGAACCTGGCGAACACAGCATCCAAAAAGAATAGGCCAAAGCTGAAAAAGAGGATTACGGCTCTGAAGAGTGAGATTGCAAAGCTGGACGAGAGCAGAGATACTTGAGGGGAGCGGTCTCTTAAAGGAGAAGCTGGTGAATGGAGACCGGTTTGCTGCCATGAAATCCCCAGGTAAGGAGGAGGTGGATGATGGGGAGAGTAGTGGCGGTGAAGAAAGTG
Source organism: Hyla sarda (assembly GCF_029499605.1). Taxonomy (NCBI): domain Eukaryota; kingdom Metazoa; phylum Chordata; class Amphibia; order Anura; family Hylidae; genus Hyla; species Hyla sarda. The sequence goes on along the minus strand of NC_079195.1, from coordinate 62,098,537 downwards.
AGGATGGTGGTGAAGGTGTAAAGGAGGTGGAAGAAAATTCACAAGTGGTGGAGATGGATGCTGTTCCTGTAGCTACTCCCTGTGACACCCAGGACAGCTACATCGAGCCAGCACAGGTGGCACTACCATCAAGTGATAGTGAGGAGGATGATGTGGAGAGTGAGGCTGGGGGTGTATTAAGGGCGATTGTTATGCCGGAGTCCCCAGCCCACTTCCAGAATTTCAGCTTTGGAGACGACCAGTGTGAGGATGTGGTGGTGAAACGTAAGGCAAAGAAACAAAAGACCCAGGAAACAGTGCAGTACGTGTTTGTTCCTTTCCAGCAGTCTGGGCCAGCTGCAAAGCTGGTTCAGGCTGCTGGGTCCCCCAGACTGCCAGACTCTGTTTCTGTGGTGGAACGGAGCCAGCATAGGGGATACAGCATGGCGTCAGAAAAGGCTGCAGACGCAATAGATATGAAGCCCACCCATCCTGCCGGTAAGGAGGGTCAGGATGGGCTCATGGTGGGCAGTGGCGGGGTAAGCTATGCTTAGTGTCCGGGTGCCGGTGGAGGAGAGTGGTAGGTCTGTGTGCTCGGGGGGCGGTCCTCCAAGTACTGTGTATTCTGTGGGCGCTGCGGGGCACTCCTCTGTGAGGGGGGGGAGTGTCTGGTCGCCGGCATCATCCACAGAGCCCGTGCAGTCAGGCAAAGCAGGTGCTGGCACTGAGGGAGGAGCTGGGGTGTGCCCGGAGATGCAGCCCCAGACTCCGGAAGTGACTTCAGCCAAGGAGAAGGAACTATCAGCATCGACCCCGGCAGCTAAGCCAGAAAAGAAAAGTGTAATAAAACCTGCAACACTACAGGTCCCAGCCAGCCCAGAATCTGTTAGTCAGCATAAGAGTGCAGGATGTGAGAATGAGTGTGGAAGTGTTGTGGATAAGAGGAGTGTCAGTGAAGTGAATGATGGTGAGAGTAGTTGTGGTATGAATGGGAGGTCTGGTATGGATGGAAATAAAGATGGGAGTAGTGGTGTGAGTGGTTATGCTGATGGTTCTGGTTCTGGGTCTGGTCCGGCTGCCCCCCCGGTAGTGACTGCTCCTAGGAGCTATGCTAATGTCACTGCCGGGGGTTCAGGGGGGTCCTCGTCTCCGTCCGGCCCTGGGGGCCATTTGCAACAGCGCCTCCTGGAGGCTCTACGCAGGGGTGACAGGTCGATCCAGGTAGAGGGAAGGGGTGAGGTCCACCTGTCTTTCTGGATAGAGAGGCATGGTTTGGGGGCTTTCCGAGAGAGGAATAGGGAGGTGGTCTGGTCCCTCCCGACATCCGGGCAGGACAATAACCGTAGGAATGTGGTCCGTCTGATTTGGAGGGGCGAGGATGCATGCCCACCTCGCGCAAAAGTGGTTGAGCTCCTCCTGCAGATGGAATTCAGGGCGAATGACATCTTTGCCCTGATTCACCCCTATGGTTCGTCTGATTTTGACGTCAGTTTCGTTCGGCCGGAGGGTCTTGAACTCTTCTGGTCGAACTACGAAGTGGCGAAGAATGAGCCCGGCTGGCGGGATTTCGCTGTAAAGGCGATTTCCCGTCAGAACTCTGTTAAGAAAGTGACCATTTTGACCCGTAACGAGACACTTTCTTGTTATGACATCATGACCTGGCTCGGACGGTATGGGGATGTGACGGACATGCCCAAGAAAAACTTTGATGAGCACGGGATCTGGTCCGGGGCCTGGACGTTTTCCGTCAAACTCAAGCGTTCAGGGAGTACAGTTGCCCACATTCCGTCAGCCGCCTTCCTGGGACGTGATAGGATCCAGGTCTTCTACCAGGGGCAGCCTAAGGTCTGTCACAGGTGTGGCAGCCCCACCCACTTTAGCGCAGCCTGTACTGTGCAGGTCTGCGCTTTGTGTGGTGGGTCATCTGGCCGCATCCTGTCGGCAGATCCGGTGCCACCTGTGTGGTGTCCTCGGACACCCTTTCAGCCGTTGTCCTAGCGCCTTCGCCCGTGCAGCGGCCGCTCCGGCTGAGGAGAGCTGTGAAGTTGCCTCGGCTGGGGAGGGCACGGGCAGGGATGGGGGCGCAACAGGGCTAGTGAGGAGGAAAAAGTGCCCCGCCAAACTAAGGCGGGAGGACAATCGGAGGAGGAGTAGAGAGCTGGAGAGTGCCCAAGTGACGGGGGTAGCTCTGGCCCCTGCTCCTGAAGCTGGCCCTGTAACCACTGAAGCCCTGGAGGAGCACGTGCTGGATGAGGAGGTCAGGAGGCTGCACAAAGAGGAGGGCAATATGGCCGACACTTCCGATTCCTCCCACTATGAAAGTGTGGATGAGGAGAGTGGAGAGAGGCCTAAAAAGAAAGACAAGGGCAAAAGGAAAGGGAGAAAGAAGAGGTCAGAGCCCTCTGTTCCCTGTACTACGGGCCAGATCCAAAACGGAAGCCTTATTGCCCCCCCTCTGATTGACCTGTCAAACCGGTACCTCGTCCTCGATACCATCTCCTCCCCCTCCTTGGAGGTGGAAGGTGAGGGCGATGTGCCTAGGGAGAAGGAGCCTCTGGGGGGAACTGGGCCCTGTCCTATTGAGGCTCCTTCCTTGGAGGGCAGGGCTAGACCGGGGCCAGACGTAGACGGGGATCAAATGGACCAAACTGAATCAAAAAAAAGAACTAAGAGTGGTCCTGCCCTCTCATCTTCTTCGGGGGATGAGGGGGCTAAAAAGAAGGGAAAGAAAAAGTAAAGGGTGTGGCCGTCTAATTTAATCACCCTGTATGGCGGCACTCACCCCATTGACGCTGGCATCTATTAATTGTGCCAGCATAAAGTCAGATACAGCTAGATTTGCAGCCTTTGATTTTCTCGGCCGCGTTGAAGCCGACATTTTCTTTTTACAGGAGACCAGGTTGTCAGATCTAGCCTCTCTGGTAAAAGCCAGAAGAGAGTGGAGGCGCGGTTCCTCCCACTGGTGGGGTGGCGGTCCTTTTTACCGCTTCTGTTGAATGCCGACGGGTTATTGAATTAGAAATGGGGAGGTGCCTGATCTTAGATGTCTTCATGAAGGGACAAGAGCTTCGGCTCATTAACATCTACGCCCCGCAAACTAAGCGGGGCCGTAAAGATCTCTTTATGAGGATTAAGCCCTTTCTTTTTACGAGTCGGCAAGTGATCTTTGGAGGGGACTTCAATAATGTCACGAGGTCCCAAGATCGGAGAGGCTCCAATGGTCCGCTGACTTGTGATAGTGTGGCACTGATTAGCATAACTAGAGAAGCTCGCCTAGAGGACGCCCACATGCGGAGCCCCTCGTGCCACGCGGGATTCACCTATCATCAAGGTAGTCGCAGGTCTAGGATAGATAGATTTTATTTAAAGGAGGAAGCCGTCTCTTCTGCAGTGTCCGTGGTTGAGGTGGAGTTCTCCGATCACTGTATGATTTTGTTTTCCCTGAATGTTTCAGAGACCCCCCGGATGGGAAAAGGTTATTGGAAGCTGAATTCGTCCCTCCTGGAGGAAGCGGAGATAAGACAGTCCTTTGAGAATTTTCTTCAGAGTCAGGTACCTTTACTGGACCTATGTAGTAGTAAGTCAGAGTGGTGGGAGATATTCAAGAAGCGGGTTGCGGGGTTCTTCCGCCAGCTCTCGAGCCTCAGGTCCCTGAACAGGTATCGCTTGTATCAGGGTCTGAGGAGGAAACTCAAGCTTCTCGTCTCGACTGGAGGTAGCCGAGAGGATATCTCCAGAGTGAAGTCCTTGCTGATGAGGTGTCAGTACGATAGGCACACATCTTTGGTTTTTGAGAGGGATTACGGGAAGTACCGCTCGCCCGACCCTTACAGAAACTGTAAGATGTCAGTGAGTAGTAAAGTCATTTCAGGACTGATTGATAGTACAGGATCTCTGAATCGGTCCAGATCAGGGATCTTGGAGGTCATCAGATCCTTCTACTCGCACCTCTTGGGGAGGAAGGATCTAGATCGAGACAGGATGTCGGCTTTCCTGAAACCATTCCTGAGCCAGGGGTAGACCCCTCTCTTGATGTTTTGGCAGAAGAAATCAGGGAAGAGGAAGTGAGACTGGCGATCGAGGGGCTCGCCCCCAAGAAGTCGCCAGGTCCGGATGGCTTAACATCCGAGTGGTACAGGACCTTTAAGGAGTCTTTAGCTCCCCTCTTGACTGAGGTATTCAATGAGAGTCTCTCCTCGGGTACTCTGCCGAAGTCAATGAGGAGGCCAGCCCTGATTCTTCTGTCAAAGGGTAAAGATCCTAGCCAGATTGAAAATTGGAGGCCCATAGCTCTTCTCAATACGGACAGGAAGCTTCTGGCCAAGATACTGTTTAATCGGCTGGTGAATTTTGCACCCCGGCTCCTTTCGGGGGCTCAGCACTGCTCTGTTCCAGGCCGAAGCACCTTAAGTGCTGTCCTTAGTGTCAGGGAGGCAGTGGAGCGGAGTAGTGCAGGTCTTTGGAAGGGGTACTTGCTGTCCTTGGATCAGGCCAAAGCATTTGATCGGGTAAACCACGAGTACCTATGGTCCGTCCTCCTGAGATATGGCTTACCAACTACTTTTGTTAATTGGCTTAAGATCTTGTATGCAGGGGCAGAGAGTTTCCCGCTGGTGAACGGGTGGTCTGGCCGCTCTTTTGAGGTGGGGTTCGGAGTCCGTCAGGGTTGTCCTTTGAGCCCGCTTTTATGCGCGTTCACAATCGATCCCTTCATCCGGAGGGTAGATTGTGGGCCGTTGGCGGGAGTCGGGATGAGTCTGGCGGAGCCGGCTGTCACCCAGAGAGTGGTGGCGTACGCTGACGATGTCACTATTTTCGTCTCCACGAGAGAGGAGGTCGATGTGGTGATGTCGAAGGTGGACCGCTACTCGGAGGCATCAGGGTCTAAGATCAACCGGGATAAGTGTGAAAGTCTCTGGCTGGGAGGGGGGGATCCCATGTTTGATCTCCCGGACACCCTTCCAGGGCCCCAAGAATCAGCAAAAGTCTTAGGCATCACATTCGGCCAGGATGATTATCCCACCAAAAACTGGGATGGTAAGCTCCAGGATGCCGCTCAGAAGGTGGACCAGTGGAAGGGTTGGTCTATGACACTCAGGGAAAGGGTACACCTGATCAAATCGTACCTGCTCCCCTTCTTTATCTATCTGGGCAGTGTATGTATCTTGCCAGAGGCTTACTACACTAGGATCTATAGCCTGTTTTTCCAACTGTTATGGGGGAACAGGATGAACCTAGTCAAGAGGGAGGTTACGTACCGCACGAGGAGACTAGGGGGTTTATCTATGGTAAACCCTGTGGTGTTCTTTACGAACACCTTCTTGAAAGCCAACATCGCAAACCTCTGGTCAGAGAGGGCTTCTCCGTGGGTACTCTCCTGCAGGGAATGGTTTCGGCCTTTCTTCCAGGAATGGGAGAGAGGAGGGCGAGTGAAGGACCTCCGTACGCCCCATGGATATCTTCCGGCTTACGCTACCCTGACTCTGAAGGTGATACGTCGGTGGGGTCTGGGAGTGTGGGAGATCAGGACCCAGTCAAGGCAGTTCCTTGACAAACGGGTTCTGTTGACCCACTTCCAGAAGCCTCTGGCGCTCAGGGACTGCCCAGGTCGGGATCTGAGGGTGGGGTTGTATCTTTTGAACATGAAAAGGATCCCCCAGAAGTTTTGGGACTTGGCCTGGCGCTGCTTTCAGGGGAAGCTATATGTAAGGGACAACCTGAAGTGTAGGAACTCTGATGACCGGGGATGTCCCCGAGAAGAGTGTGGGGACACGCTGGAAAGCATGGACCACTTCCTGCTTCATTGTCCCTTTAATATAGGGGTTTACAACCGGGTGGGCGCTTCCATCGGCTGGAGTCAACTTGCCGGCCTTCCCTATCCGGAGTGGGCTTATGGGGCATTCAGGTCCCTGGGTGGCCGAGACCGGGGCACTTCATTTTTAGTTAGTTTAGTGGTTAGGTACTACACGTGGAACGCACGGTGTTTAGTGTCGACCCAACAGAAAATCCTCTCCGAGGTGGAGGTCTGTAGGAATATCACCGGTGACCTTGGGAAGATCAGGTCTTTGGAGTATGGCAGTCTTGGTACCAGTAGGGCTTCTCTCCTATGGAGAGGGTTTTCTTTTGATGTGCCCTAGGTACTAGGCCCTTAAGGTGAAGTACCTTATTTTGGCCAGGGATAGTGTATATATCTTAGGGTGAGTATAGGGTCAGTTTCATGAAGGGATAGTGATAGGGTTAGAGGTTGAAAGGGAGAGGAATTTAAATTTAATTTATATCAGGATTGCCATCCTTCATCCTGGTGGGGGGCTATGCATGCCACCTTAGCCTTTTGTTTTGTTTTCTATGGATGGATTGTAAAGGGCTTGCAGGCAACCAAACTTGGGCCTTGTGGTTTTGGTGTATTGTATTGTTAATATTGCTTTGTTGTAGAATATGTATATATTGTTTTGTATATATTGTTCTGTTTACATTAGGTGGGTAGGGGTGTATTTTAGGTTGGGTGGGGGGGTTTTTGGGGGGTGGTGGTGGTGGTGTGTACCCAGGACTGGACTGTTGCAGTGGGTACTATTTTGGGGGTCTGGTATGGGTCAGTTGTGGACAAAAACTGTGACCTATGGACTCTGACCCATGTCCAGAGGGGGTGGTGGGTGATGGGATAGTTTAGTATAGGTTGTTTTTCTGTGTTATTAAGTTGTTTGTTATGTATATTCTGTATGGTTTTATGTATCCTTTTTTCTTTGTTTTGTTTTTTAATAATATAATGTCATCATTATTTTGTGAGAAAGGCAGTCGGACCAGTTTTCAGTTATTATAGCATAGTGTTAAGAGTACACTATATTTATGTCTGTGTTTATGTTTGTGTCCCAGTGTGGATAAGTTTTTGTTTGTGGGTAAATGTGTGTGTGTGTGTGTGTGGGGGGGGGGGGGGGGTTTAGGGGAAGTTAAATAAGAAAAAATAAGAAAAAATGTGTGTATGTATATATGTATGTATGTGTGTGTGTGTATGTATGTGGATATATATATATATATATATATATATATATATATATAGATGTCCCAAAAAAATGCAGCACTACTATACCACAGTAGACGGGTGCCAGCTCCTCAGGCTCGATCACAGCCAATTGATAACTTCAAAAGATGGTGCGGCACTCCAAATATCCAAAAAAATAACTTATTTATTCCACATGTCAAACAGTGCGACGTTTCAGCCCCTCAATGGAGCTTTGTGACTGGCCAGGCATCCCGGAAACAGGATGTGAACAGATTAGGAGATTTTCTGACGCAGGCGCATACTGTTTGTATACAAGCCAAACGTGGCGAACGGCATGGCAACAGAGCGGGTAGGCGTTTTCTGTATATGTATATTTAATTAATGTTTATATGCATCAGTGGTGTATTATTAACTATTATTATGATGGAGTTTTGTATATTCAAGCCACATTGCTTTTAAAACTTTCACTGTGACACTGTACACATTATATATGTACCTATGGTACTCTTAAGCACTTTATTTTTTGTAAATTGCACTGTCATTTTATGTATTTTTATCACTGTATTGATTAATTATGTAATTACTGTTTATTACTGAGCTGGGTATATAACCCCAGCCTGTGTGTGGTATCACTATGCTTGAAAAAAGCTCCATTGAGGGGCTGAAACGTCGCACTGTTTGACATGTGGAATAAATAAGTTATTTTTTTGGATATTTGGAGTGCCGCACCATCTTTTGAAGTTATATATATATATATATATATATATATATATATATATATATATATTGCATATAAAAAAGGAAAAAAAATATATAGATGTATAAAAAAATAATATATATTTTGTTATCCAAGTTGGATTATTTTTGTTACGGCAGCTAGCCATATTTTTTTGTTTTGTTATTAGGGGGGGGGGCAGTGTGGTTATGTTTCCTAATTTGGATATTTTTAGTTTTTGATCCCAGCGAGGAAAGCTTTATTTATGTTCATTAGGCGTGTGTGTGTGTTGGACTATAGTAGGTAATGATTTATTTATTTATTTTTGGTTAATCTGGGCTGGCCGGTTAGGAAGGTTTAAGTTGTTATTTTGAGATGGATAGTTTTTTTTTATGTTCAGTTTTGTTAATTTTGTTACAGTGAAATGAACTTGTTTTGTGTTTTGTACTTTTATAATAAAAAAGAGTGTCAGCAGAGAGCACTGTTGTCAGGCTGAAAAGAACTTCACAAATTTCTCTGTAGTATATCTGTAGTGTAAAGCAGCTGATAAGTACTAGAAGGGTTAAGATTTTTAAATAGAAGTAATTTACAAATCTCATAAAGTGCAAATAAGAAGAAGGAAAAGACGGGAGCAACTCACCCGAGACCCAAGAGGTTAACAAGGTAAATTATTTATTCCATAAAGTGCCAGTGCAAATGTAGACCACGGGAGGCAGGTGTTACGGTGGGGGAGCAGCAGACAGCGGCGGGCCACGGTCCGTATCGTGCTATCAAAGCACTTCGTCAGGCCCCTGACTTTCTGGCACCAGTTGATTTGTCAAAAAAAAAAATTCCACCGGAGTTCCCCTTTAAGGACCAGACAAATTTTATTTTTGCATTTTTTTTTCCTCCTCTCCTTCTAAAAATCATAACTCTATTATATTTCCATCCACAGACCCATATGAGGGCTTGTTTTTTGCGTCACCAATTGTACTTTGTAATTACATCACTTATTTTACCATAAAATGTACGGCACAACCAAACAAATATTATTTATGTGGGAAAACTGAAAAGAAAACCGCAGTTTAGCAAATTTTGGAATGTTTTGTTTTCACGCTGTACACTTTCCGGTAAAAATGACATGTTTTCTTTATTTTGTGGGTCAATACAATTAAAATGATACCCATGATTATATTATTTTCTATAATTGTATAGCTTAAAAAAAAATCTCAAACCATTTTAACAAAATTAGTATGTTTGAAATTTCCCTATTTTGACCATCTATAGCTTTCTAATTTTTCTGTATATGGGGCGATATGAGGGCTAATTTTTTGCGCCATGATCTGTAAATCTTATCAGTATAACTTTTGCTTAGGTTTTACTTTTTATAAATTTTTTGGGGAATAAAATATGACAAAAAAAAGCAGCAATTTTGGACTTTTTGTTTTATTTTTTTATGTTTACACCGTTCACCGTACGGGATATCTAACAATACATTTTAATAGTTCAGACTTTTACGCACGCGGCGATACCAAATATGTGTATTAATTATTTTTTTTACACTTTTTTGGGGGTAAAATTGGAAAAACTGACGTTTTACTTTTTTATTGGGGGAGGGGATTTTTCAAATTTTTTTACTTTTTTATTTTACATTTTTTTACTTAGTTTTTTTTTACACTTTTTTATTTCCCCATAGGGGACTATTCATTGCAATCAGTTGATTGCTAATACTGTGCAGTGCTATGTATAGGACACAGCACTGCCCAGTATTATCGGTGGTCTTCTGCTCTGGTCTGCTCGATCTCAGACCAGAGCAGAAGACCCCGGGAGACGGCCGGAGCCAGGTGAGGGGACCTCCGGCCGCCATGCTGGATGATCGGATCCCCGCGGCAGCGCTGCGGGCGATCCGATCATCCGTGCAAAGTACCGCACTGCCGCAGATGCCGTGATCTGTATTGATCACGGCATCGGAGGGGTTAATGGTGGACATCCGCGCAATCGCGGATGTCCACCATTACCGGTAGGTCCCTGGCTGCTGACATGACGGCGCGTAAATGTATGTCATGGTGCGCTAAGTACCACGTCACCATGACGTACATTTACGTCCATTGTCGTTAAGGGGTTAAACATAAACCCCGACCCTGGCAAATGGGGGTGAGTAAGGGTTAAATTACCTATCCTATGTTTGTTGTTGACATATACGTAACATGTGTGCCAAGTTTCATATTCATATCTTTAGCTGTTTCAATGTGATTGTGAAACATACATACACACACATTGAGTTTTATATATATAGATTGAAGTAAATATCCAGTGTTTGACAAAAAAGACGGTTGCGAAAAATGGTTGTAGCAATGCCTTGTATGGTTATAGCAATATAGTACGGTTGTAACAATGTATAGTATGGCAGCAGCAATGTATGGTTTAAGAAATGTTTAATAATATGGTAATAATGTACAGTATGGCTGCAAGAATGTATTGGATGGTTGTAGCATTATAGTAAGGTTATAACAATGTACAAGTAGTAGCAGTATAGTACTGACTAGAGATTAGCAAGCTTTCTGAAAGTTTGGCCCACCGAGTTCGCCAAACTTTAGGAAATTGTTCGGTTTGCCGCAAACAGGCAGTGAAAGGTTTAAGTTGCACTGCTGCACAGTGCAACTTAGCCCATTTTTATCACAATAAACCAGTGCTGGTTTACTTTCACATCTTTTTGGGCTCAGCGCTATGCGCTAGTTAACTCCTTGTATACATTATACAGCCATCTATATGGCTGTATAATGTATGCAGTGAAAAGATGACCACTTACTTCCTCATCACTGGTCCAGGTTTCTTCTTTTGTAGCTCCCCCTCCAGTGATATAGTCACTAGGGGCAGGGCTACACAAGAACAAGCTCACTGCCTGGAATGAGGTGCAAGAAGTATGGCTCTGTTAACACTATGCGTTTTAGCATACATTTTGTATGGTAGTGGCAATGTACACTATGGTAGTAATATTGTACAGTATGGTAGTGACAACAATTTATAGTATGGTAATAGCAATGCACAATATGGTAGTGACAATGAACAGTATGGCAGTAATAATGTAGAGTATTGTAGTAATAATGTACAGAATGCTAGTGACAATGTACAGTATTGTAGTAACAATGTATAGTAGTTGAAATATATAGTATGGTAGTAGCAATATGTTGTATGGTTGTAGCAATACTGTATATAGCAAGGTTGTACAGTAGAGCAGCAGCAATATACAGTATAATAGTGGAAATATATAGTATGGTAGTAAAAATGTATAGTAGTAACTGTACAGTATAGAAGTAGCAATGTAGAGCGGTGTTCTCAACCTGGGGTACAAGTACCCCCAGGGGTACTTAGCAGTTCTCCAGGGGGTACTTGAAAAAAAAAAATCAGTGATGGCAGCCACAGCCAATGGTTACTGGTCTGGACCACTTTGAAAGAAATGGTAGGCTGACGTCACTGGACTGAGGAGCGGAGCAGGAGGACAGCAAAAGGGAAGAGCAGGCATGGGACTGCTGTGGGTCGTAACTACCATCAGCTTTGTTGTTCCACTGCAGACCGGGGACCTACTGCTATGAGCCATAGCAATAGGTCCCCAGACCAGAGGAGCAGTGGAGGGACAGTATGACAGCCTACAACTATATATGGGGACATTTTTGGGGCCTACAGCTATATTTGGGGGCACAGAGGGGGCCTAACAACTTTATGGGCAAGCAAAGCGGGTACTATTACTGTGTGTGACAATAAACATGGGGAGTTTGTAAATAGGTGGGTATTGTACTGCAGAAAGGAGCCTAAAATGTTTGTTTGGCTGGTTTAGTGTAGAAGTCTTGTATGGGAGAAATCTTTATGGCGGTCTAGGCCAGATAGTGAAGAAAAGAAAAGTAAACAACTCCGGTTAGAGAAGACACCTGTAAATCGGTGGACTGGGGAGATAGGGAGAGCAACAGGGGGCCTGTTGTAGAGGAAAGTAAAGCATATGAATTATACTATAATCATTACACTATGTCTCTAATATGGGAGGTACAATTTTTTTGGGAATGGGCTGTCAAGGGGTTCTCAGGCAAAAAAAGGTTGAGAACTAGAAATGAGCGAACTTACAGTAAATTCGATTCGTCACAAACTTCTCGGCTCGGCAGTTGATGACTTATTCTGCATAAATTAGTTCAGCTTTCAGGTGCTCCGGTGGGCTGGAAAAGGTGGATACAGTCCTAGGAGAATCTTTCCAAGGACTGTATCCACCTTTTCCAGCCCACGGGAGCACCTGAAAGCTGAACTAATTTACGCAGGATAAGTCATCAACTGCCGAGCCGAGAAGTTTGTGACAAATTGAATTTACTGTAAGTTCGCTCATCTCTATTGAGAACCATTGATGTAGAGTATAGTAGTGGAAATATATAGTATAATAGTAACAATGATTTAGATGACATTACTTACTAAGGTGCGTTGTCTTCATTTCCATAATTTTTTATGTTGGTTGCAGCAGTTATTCCACAAATAATAAAGGGGACACCGCCACTTATAAGATAAAACCTGTAGAAAGAGAATAAAGGTAAACCGTGAGTAGGTGTAATGTGAAAAGAAATAATTTACACAGAGAAATGGCAAAAAGTATTTTTCATCCCTCTTATCAATGTAAAACATTTCTGATAATTGATAGCAGATTTAACAACTGTCTGATGTGGGGGTCTTAATGTATTAATGTATTGGGCCAGCTGCAATACCCAACAGTTACCATTAGCTGCAATTTGGTCTTAACCCCAAGGACCTACAATCTGTAATTAATAATAGATATTATAGGATCAGCACAGTCAGCTTTAAGCCATTTCTGCATATTTAAGGTCATAAGATTAATAATCACTATGAACCATATTAATACCATACTCTCTATATGCTGGAAGTAATGTAATGTTTTGGACACTAAATGATCTATTATTCGGTAATGCACCTTCAGGTTTGTTTCCACTTTGTTACACGCTGTGGAAACAAGGCTTGTGACGTCATGGCTGCTCCCCACTTGTGATGTCACGGCCATGCCCTCTCAATGCAAGTCTACGGGGAGGGGGCGTGACGGCTGTCACGCCCCCTCCCATAGACTTGCATTGAGGGGGCGTGGCATGACATCACAAGTGTGGCATGGCCGTGCTGTCACGAGCCTGCGCCCCGCATTGCTAGTCATCCAGCATGGAGCAAAGTTATCATCCTCTGTGCACCGGATGTCTGGGGTACCTGGTGTGGGGATGTCTGTTTCTGTATAGTAACCCAGTATTAGAATTTCCATCTCCATATATTTATTGTTGGTGACCGCCATATGGTAGTAGATAGCATTGCATTGGTCCTGAACTGTATGGGCACATTGTGTATTGATAATTATTTGGTTGCTACCTACATGTGGCATACAGACTTGACATACAGTTTATTGTATTATTGAGGACGGGTGTCTGTTTAGGAGAGGGGGTTCATGGCCCCTCCCCTAAGTTGTGTGCTGGCTTTAGTAAGCCAAGGATTTTTATGTTTTTAAAGTGTTTTTGCTAACACATTCCTGTGTGCAATTGTATGTTTTTTCATGTCTTTTGTGCTAATAAAATTTTTAAGCATTTAAATTTGGTGTTCTGCCATTTTTTCAGTGATGGCTTTTTCTGCTTCTAGTATTCTGTGTTTCTTCACTGGGTAGCACCCCACCCTTACTAGGTTGAGCCCCTCCCATTTTCTTTCTTTTTTGCTCCCCACTTGAGACGTCATGGCCATGCCCCCTCAATGCAAGTCTATGGGAGGGGGCGTGATTGCCGTCACGCCCCCTCCCATAGACTTGCATTGAGGGGGCATGGCGTGACATCACGAGCGTGGCGTGGCCGTGATGTCACGAGCCTCCGCCCCGCATTGCTAGTCATCTGGCATGGAGCAAAGTTATCATCCTCTGTGCATCGGATGTCTGGGGTACCGCAGCCGATATCGTGGGGGTCCCAGTGGCGGGACCCCCGCAATCAGACATCTCATCCCCTATCCTTTGGATAGGGGATAGGAAGTCTAGGGGCGGAGTAACCCTTTAAAGGGGTTATCTCATTGGTATGACTTCTTTCCATGAACCTTATTAGGGCTTATAGACATCAAAGACAGGGGTGGTATGTATAAGACCCCCTCTATGAGCCAAAGTAGAGATACTATACAAACATTAGCTCTGTCATTGGTGGTTCAGTCTATATGCAGTGTGTGTTACAATGAATTGCATTGAATAGCTGGTATGTTACCATTGTAATAATCCTTGTATAGCCTGTTGGGCTAGCTTCAGTGTAAAAAGGGGATGTGATGATGGGACACTGGAATGAAGATGTGCAGCGGTTTAACGTGAATGGCATTGTAGAATCATGGTTTTGGTAATCTTCCAGTATTGTCTAGAACTGTCCTTTTTATCAGTATAATCAGCCATCAATTAACTTGTTCAACTCTTCTCCCAATATTACTGTAACCAACGCGCAGATGATTAAAAGCCGCCACCTGCGGCACAGAAACCAGAAAGCCATGCAATAACCGGCTCCGAAATATCAGGAATGAAACATCTTTGAAAGAGATTCTTTGTTGTTCTTCAGCAATTTGCTGCTAATTTTCCTTTCAAGCCCACATACTTTTATGATATGTAAAGTAGGTCTGTCAGCGCACCGAAAAACTACGGAAAATCAGAGTCAGAACCATCCACAAACCATGAATAAACCTAATGTTACCTGTACAATTACCTTATATACAACCTCCCTGAACCCGTAGCTTTCTCTGTATAGTCCCACATCTATATGTGTACATGCTGCTTCAGTTTTTGTATATTAGAACATATTTTGTATGTATCCATGACAACCAGAATGGAAACATCTATTTTTTATAATGATGGCTTCAGTCAGAGGACTAGAACACAATGCTAAAAGAGTACCTGTCATGATCTTGTTACATTTTATAATTCTCCCAGCTCACTGCCACCATCATGATAAACCACCCCGGCCTTTATTTTTATTATTTGTTAGTTTGATATTGCTCGTGTTTTCTGCTCAGTCTCAGTCAGATTCACAGACTGGGAAGGGGTGTTCCCCAGCAGGCTGTGACATCATCTGAAGCCATACGGGGGAGAACTTCCTCCCTCACTCTGCTACACACAGCCCAGAGCAGTTTAGTGTGTGAGATAAGCTATGATTTGCTAAGGCTGCACACACACCCCTCAGCACTCCAGACAGCATTTCCTGATTTTGGACTTCTGCCAGGCCAGCAGGAGTCCAAAGTCTGTGCAAGAGATGGGGGAAATGTGATCTAGACAAGTAGGGAGACACCTAGTGGAAGCTTTTTTAAACACAAATAAAACATAGAAAACTTAGAACAAAGTACATTAGAAAGATTTTTTATTTACCATAAGGAGTGCAATAGCAAAAATTAGTTTTAATGAGAGTGCGCATTTAAGAGAAATAAAGCTTATATTACACAGTGACATCTGAAAAAGCTTTATTTCTAAAAAAATAAACATATATAGGCGTTGTATAAATTTTTGACCAAAAAATCTATCTATCTACACCAAATAATCTTGCAGCTCTCCAAGGCTTGTGAATCTTATTCAGCATAAGGGGATTTAGTACGTATCTGGCAGACAGTAATGGACATGCTTAGGAAGGATCTGCGCTTGTCTTGGGCTAAATGGCTGTGCTGTGAGATTTCCAAAACACTGTGGCTAACTTTCTGTGAACTTATATTTCCTGTTTTCAGTTTTCTTGTTTGCCTACAAATCCCATGATACCATTTTCCTCCTTCCCACACATCAGCTACCCCACCCATTGAAACATAAATGAGCTGCAGACCTGTGGTTTTGAATCAGGGTGTCTACAGCTGTTGCATTACTTGCAGATTGCTCTCTCCACCCATTCAAGCAGACAGGCTCCCTGTAATCAGCTGACTAGTGAGTCAGGTCTCGGCCGCATTGCAAGCTGGGAAGATTCCGAGACAGCAGTCGTTTTGTATGCTGTTAAAAATAAATATCGGGCTGAAAATCACATAAGAATTGTGAGAAAACCGTCACACACAGGTAAAGACACTATATTATAAACTACACTAACTTTACAGCCCCTGTAGCATAATCAAATAAAAGAATTCCTGGAATACCCCTTTAAGTGTAGTTTACTCACCCAAAGTTTATTGCGACATTTCGGCCACCCACATGCCGCCTTTTTCAAGCATGATGCTTGAAAAAGGCTGCACGTGGGCAGCCAAAATGTCGCAATGAACTTTGGGTGAATAAACTACACTTAAGATGCACAAGCCTTGGCGTGTTGCTAGATTTTTTGGATGTGGATATCCTATGTAACCCCTGACTATCTATCTCATATCTATCTATCTATCTCATATCTATCTGTCTATCTATCTATCTATTTCATATCTATCTGTCTATCTATCTCATATCTATCTATCTCATATCTATCTATTGCTCTATCTAATAGAAAAGATCGCAGCACACATAGAATTCCATAAGGTGCATTGTTTATTGTGTCCTCACAGCATAAGGTGCGACGTTTCGTAAACCTCTTGTCTCTTTTTTTAAACATGACGAGAGGTTTCCGAAACGTGGCACCTTATGTTGTGAGGACACAATAAACATTGCAACTTATGGAATTCTATGTGTGCTGTGATCTTTTCTATTGGATTTAATTTGGATTCCCTGACCAGAAACCCGATGATGGCGTGCACCTTATACATTGTTCTGCTGGGCGGATGTGCTGCTTTTTAGGATTTCTGTATCTATCTATCTATCTATCTATTTATCTCCTATCTATGTATCTATCTATTTATCTCATATCTATCTATCTATCTCATATCTCTATCTATCTATCTATCTATCTCTCTATCTATCATCTATCTATCTTTCTATCTATCTATCAATCTATCATCATCTATCTCCTCAAACTTGAAACAGTGAGGCTGAAATGGAGGTCTATCCTCTTCAGTGATGAGTTCTACTTTTGTCTTGGATGAAATATCCAGAGAATTTTCTAAAGGAAAAATTGAAGCAGCACAACCCAAAAAAAGGAAATGGTGATGGGTGCCAGCAGGTCGTTGTTCCAGGTTACGGGTCAGATGTAGATAACCAAACAGAAAAAGTCTGCAGCACTCCAAAATAAGGTGCAAAATGGTGGATTTATTGGCCTGACAGCATAGCGACGTTTCGGCTGTCCACTTGCAGCCTTTCACAAGCTTCAGAGATTTTTCTAGAGGCCACGTGGGCAAGACCATGAATTGGTCTTCACAAAGGAACATCCCACCAATCCCACTCCCGGGATTATGGTGTGTGGTTGCATAATATATGGTAGCTGGACCCCTTTAGTCTTCATGCCAGGTACACTAACAGCTTGGTGTTACATAGAATTGGTTGTGGAACCAGTGGTACTGCCATTTCTCTGAAGTGCTCCAGGAGATGTTTTTCCAGACGACAAGACCAGGCCACACATTCTGGGTTGTCTCCTATTGAGCACGACTGGGAAATGATTGGTCGGCAATTGCAGGGAGCTGCCAGCAGCGGATTATGACGATGATTTGTGAGCCCAAGTGCATTTAGCGTGATAGAACATTCCACACATAAACATTAATATTCTCATCTATCTATTTATCTACTGTATCTATCTATTATCTATCTATCTACTGTATCTATTCTTGCCTATTTATTTATCTATATAGCTATCAACACATTGACCGGGTCTGGGAGATTGACATGTTCTACTTTATGGACTGGCTAAGAAAGCTGTGAAAGCTTTACATTTTATTGTTGATTATCTATCTATCTATCTAACTAATTCTGTTTAAACATTTCTCACCTGTTATTGATCAGAATCATTGCCTATCACTGTGAAACCTTTATCAGTGAAAACGCCTTAGAATACCTTAGATTAAAGTTAGCCAAACCTGTTCATTTTGGTGGTATCTAATGTACATGGGGCCTCCTGACTCACTCCAGATGGCGGATGTTGGGAAGAGAAGGGTCAAGCATGTTGGATTTCAACTTCTCACCCTTTTGAAGATGAGCCACGACCAAAGCTATCTGTCAGCTTATGCCATGCTGAAATGCCAAATTTATGGGAAGATCGAAATGTTGTTCATTCGGCTGACATCTGTTGAAGGGATATGTATATGGCCAGCTTCACTCCCCAGTTTCCATTCAGAACACATGTGTAAGCTTCTAAAATAATTGCACATTGCTCATCTATAAATCTTGATAACACTAGGGCCAGGAGAAGCTCTCATGCTATTGCTAAAAAAATGTTTTCAAATCAACTGGTGCCAGAAAGTTATACAGATTTGTAAATTATTTTTATTTAAAATCCTAATCCTTCCAGTACTTATCAGATTCTGTATCCTCCAGAGGAAGTTGTATAGTTCTTTCCAGTCTGACCAGAGTGCTTTCTGCTTCCACCTCTGTCCGTGTTAGGAAATGTCTGGAGCAGGAGAAGTTTGCAAATGGGGGTTCGCTTTTACTCTGGACAGTTCCTGACATGGACAGAGGTGTCAGCAAAGAGCACTGTGATCAGACTGGAAAGAACTACACAACTTCCTCTGGAGCATACAGTAGCTGATAAATACTGGAAAGAATAAGATTTTAAAATAGTAGTAACTTACAAATTTGTATAACTTTCTGGCACCAGTTGATTAGAAAACATTTGTTTTCCACCGGAGTACCCTTTTAAGAAGTGCATGAATGGAAAACAAAACTCCCCAGACAACCAGGGAACACAGCGAATATACAGGCAGCTTCTGAGAATACTTGGTTTGGAGTGTTCATTAATGCTTATAGGGCTCTTTATGTCCTGCCAGTCAGGTCGATGCCACCTCCTCATCACTATTCTGCCTGTAGTCTTCTATTTTATGACACATAGCCACCTGACACTCCTCAGTAATGAAAAGAGATGAGATATAATAAAGAAGATCTTACCATCTTTTTATTCATTTCTACCATAATTCATTAATTATGATCACTCTCAATCTGCTGTATAAACTAATCAGATTCCCAGCAATGTTACTTGCAGCTGCAGTACCTGAAATAATCTTACTTTGATCTCCGAAATTGGGTATTCATCTATCTAAATGCTAATTGCCTTTTTAGCCTTTGCCTTCTCCTTCTTGTTTAACCATCATTAATTCTAACTGCGATTCTAAAATGTGTATGAAATGTAATTTATCTTTACATTACGTTCCTCATCTTATGACAACCATGAGAAATGTTACATTTGTCATGTAAGATCTGTGTTTGTATAAGGTTATTAGAACTACCAGATCTTACTACAAAGCTCTCATATATTTGTAGAATGTATGCTGTATGGATTACCCACCAGAATACAGATACTGTACGTAGGCCTAGAACTGTAAGAAGTAATGCTGGGGCCTCAAGTGCACGTAGTGAGGTTACAGCACAGACATAATGTATCCAGTGAACTCATCATAAAAAGAAAATATATGCAGTGCTGTCACAGAACAAGAACAATGCACTCAATGATATAATAGTATACTACAGCATTAATGCATACTGTGATGTCACAGATTCACATTACACAGATAATGCACACACAGATGTCACAGTACAGGCTTAACATGGCTAATGAAGTGTGGGATAATGTACGCTATGGTGTCACGTTGAAGAGATGGTGCTCAAGGTGATATCATAGCTAGTGTTGCTCGCGAATATTCGCAATGCGAATTTTCGCATATGCGAAAATAAACACGAATATTACGAATATGCGAATTTAGCAAACATATGATGAATATTCGTCCATATATTCGCAAAATATTGCGAATTCGAATATGGCCTATGCCGCTCAACACTAAGATAGCGTAGAGATAATACATAATGTGACCAGTGAAGTCACAGGACAAAGATCATATATACGTTGTGATGTTACAGAACACAATGGATGGAAAACTCAGTGATGCCACAACATAAATACAATGTACATAGTGAATTCCCAGCATAGAAATAATGCATAACAAGTATAGTGATGTCACAGCAGAGAGATGATAAACACAGTGATGTCACAGTACAGTTATAGTAAACATCAATGTCACAGTACAAAGATATTAAACACAGCGATGTCACAGTACAGGAATAGTAAACATCAATGTCACAGTACAAAGATATTAAACACAGTGATGTCACAGTACAGGGATAATAAACATTGATGTCACAGTACAGGGATAATAAATATCGACGTCACAGTACAGGGATAATAAACATCGATGTCACAGTACAGGAGTAGTAAACATCAATGTCACAGTACAAAGATATTAAACACAGCGATGTCACAGTACAGGAATAGTAAACATCGATGTCACAGTACAAAGATATTAAACATTGATGTCACAGTACAGGGATAATAAATATCGATGTCACAGTACAAGGATAATAAACTTTGATGTCACAGTACAGGGATAATAAATATCGATGTCACAGTACAAAGATATTAAACACAGTGATGTCACAGTACAGGGATAATAAACATCAATGTCACAGTACAAGGATAATAACCATTGATGTCACAGTACAGGGATAATAAATATTGATGTCACAGTACAGGGATAATAAACATCGATGTCACAGTACAGGGGTAGTAAACATCAATATTACAGTACAAAGATATTAAACACAGCAATGTCACAGTACAGGGATAATAAACATCAATGTCACAGTACAGGGATGATAAACATTGATGTCACAGTACCAAGATATTAAACACAGCAATGTCACAGTGCAGGGATAATAGACACAGCGATGTCACAGTACAGATATAATAAACACAGTAATGTCACAGTACAGGAATAATAAATAGTGATGTCACAGAACAGGAATAATAAACAGTAAAGTCACAGTACAGGGATAATAAACACAGTGATGTCACAGTACAGTGATAATAAATACAGTAATGTCACAGTGCAGGAATAATATACACAGTGATGTCACAGTACAGGGATAATACGCCCAGTGATGTCACAGAACAAGATAATACACAAAGTTATGTCACAGTACAGGGATAATAAACACAGTGATGTCACAGTACAGGGATAATACACACAGTGATGTCACAGTACAGGAATAATATGTACAGTAATGTCACAGTACAGGGATAACACACACAGTGATGTCACAGTACAAGGATAATACACACAGTGATGTCGCAGTACAGGGATAATACACACAGTGATGTCATAGTACAGGGATAATAAACAAAGTGATGTCACAGCACATGGATAATCCTGCAAAAAAAAAAAAAACAAAGTATACCGCTAGATCCGGAGCTAGGCACGGGGGCAATAATGACTCCGATGCCAACGGTAGCTTTACTGAGGGTAGACAGATGGTTAAGTCTAAAAAGTTCAACCAGGGCCCAAGGAGGTGACCAGTGACTCAGAAACCTTAAGGGCTTGCTGAGACTTTAAGTAGGACTGGACAATTTAATGCAGGCCACGCTGACTTGACAGTTGCTGACAGGGACTGACTTGACTGATGACTAACAAAGTTATGACTGTGGTTTACTTGCAATTGACTGTGGCTGCAGACTTGAGGCCTCCAATGACTCTGTACACACACCTAGACTCGACTTGACTGCACTGGACCTCAGCAACAAGAGCTCTAAGAGAGGGAGCTAGCTCCACCCAGGGCTTATATGGGGGAGACTAGCAGGGAGCCCATAAGTCACCCCTGGAATCACCTGGTCACTGGTACCTCCTGGGTAACAATCACATGGTACATTTCTTAAAGCAACAACACATTATATATTATAATACATAGCAAAACATATATACAGGGGGAACAAGCACAAGGGGCCCAGGGGACACTGAAGGGAGGCTGCTGGACAGGGCAGCAAGGGTATGGGGTAACACCACAGTCCATATCATTCTATAAGTTCTATTATTTTATAACTCACAGTTGTCTGAAATCTTATGTAAGAAAAATAGATAATTCTTTACAATAGTTTTTAAATATGGAATGATAAACTGTGTTGAACTCCTTCAGGACATAGGGGGGTATTTATGAAGCATGTAACTCTTGTTTTCTTGGGTAAAATTGTCTCATCATTTTGGCGCAGTGTGTGTTTGTGACTTTTTTTTGCGACTTTTCATATATACGTGTTTTCCTGTTTTGCTGTGGTACATTGTGTCTTGAGTTGGGTTTTTGCATTGGTCAGGAATTCATGAAAATGGGATTTTTTTTTTTAAAGGAGCTAAATTTAGTGCAATCCCTTTAAACTGGTGCAAATTTTTTTTATAGGACTTTGTTTCATTTTTTTTATTTGTTAATATTTTTAATATGGTTAGGATGGACATGTTTAGAAGTCTAGATGTCGCCGCGCCGCTTAGGATGCGGTGACACGGACTGGCAGGGGTTAATGTTAAATGAAAAAAGGATAGGGCTAGGATAGCTAGCTGGCTGTAGGTGGGCTTAATCGGCTGAGGAGGTCTAATTAGCTGGGCAGTGATAGGTGCAGCAAGGAGTAAGAGGTGGAGCTGGCAGGGGTTAAATGAGGGTTATGTGTTTCCGGCCAACCTCTTTGCAGAGTCACCAGCCAGGATAGCAACAGCTTGTCTGCTCCCCACTTACCTTCAGATATGGCCGACGATCTATTTGAACGGGTCCGGGAGCAAGCGCAGTGTGAGGAGGGTTTCCTGGCCCGGCTGCTTGCTGGGCTGGGGACTCCCTCCCTCACGCCTCCCCCGAGTCAGATGTCTCTGCTTGTGCCAGAGGATTCGGGAGCGGGATGACCTGCTCGCCGCTCCCGGCCCCTGGACAGGCTCAGCCCAAGTCCTACTGCTTTTCAGAGGTGGAGCCGCTCGGTGCGGGTGCAAGCTAGGAGTGGGGGTGGGCGTGGCTCCCGGGGGCCTCTCTGGCCCCGCCCCTTCCTTTGTGCGTGCCTCATTTTCCTGTTGTGTCGCCCACCATTGCTGCACGCTCACACGTGTTGCCCGCAGCCCAGGCTAGTGCTCCTGCTCCGCAGGTCTTTAGGCCCCTAAGTGTGTTACGTCCTCACGTAGTCATGGGCAATGCTTAGCCTGCATCCTCTTCATCATCAGTGCAGTGGGATGATCCGGTAACTGGGGTTTCCCTGTAGATGCCTGCTGCTGTTCCTGTGCCCCTTCCCTTACAAGTGGTTGGTGGGTCTGGAGGGGAAGGGGTAGCTGTGTCTGTGGCCATTCCTGATACTTTGTTTCCCCCCTTCAGCCCCCAGCTATGGAGCAGCAGATGTGTTCGGTGCCCCCACCTGTAGAGCAGGCGGTTGCTGGGCCCTCCAGTGGCTGCAGGCGTTCATCTTCCCAATCATCCAGGGGCTCTGCCCGTGGACACCGTAGCAAGGCTGGCAGTTCCAGGAGACACCGCCATAGTTTGCAGGGGTCGGTATTCCAGAGGTCAAAGTCACGCGGGCCGTTCCAAATCATCGCGTTGGAGATCGCCATAGTCTTCTGACTACTCTGCAGTTCTGATGTCTGCTGCGGCTGCAGCTGTTCCTTCGGTCCCGGTTCCTGTCTTGACGCCTGAGGGGGGGGGGGGGGGGGGGGGCTGGTCAGGCATTTATTCCAGCCCTTAAGGCCTTGTTGTCTCAATTTGAGTCCCCGGATGCTATGCTGCCTAGTTCAACTCCGCAGAGGCGGGCTTCGCCGGTTCAGGCCGGCCTGCATAAATAAGCAGTTTTTTGCAGCATCAGTCCTCTGGGGGCTCATATTGAGGGGTGTATAAGAGAGAAGATGTGGGCTGACCAATACATAGACATTTGGTCCTTGGTATCTGTGGACCAACACACGGTAGACAGGGAACGTAGGCCCAATACGGAGAGGGTAGTGGACTGTAAACCCCGGGTGGCTAAGACCATGGGTAACTGGTTACAAGCGTTCGCGGTTTTGGGTTGTGTTATGGGACAGTGACACCCGGAGCGTTGTTTGGAACTGTTCATGTATATGGGTGCGATTTACAATGCGCATAAATCCTATGGGGGCAGCGCATGGTGACGATATGATGAGGAGTTTCGCGGCCGCCTTGCGCTGCAGCCCGACCTGGGATGGAGGGTTAAGGCCACAATTGTCTGATTGCTGCTAATGATGTCTCAGAGGGTTCCTCCCTTTCCATCCAGGTCCACTGGCGGGCCACAGGCTTCCAAGGGTTCAGTGGCCGTGCAGAGCCCGGGAGCCTGATGGTTGTTCAATGAGGGCCACTGCAACTGCTTCTCAGTTGTTTGAAGGTTTTTCTTTTGTTTTTTTCATTCTGTTTGTGCCTAACAGGTCCCCTCAGACTACTAACAACTTGAAATCGGCACCCTCAGGTTCTCAGGAACAAGGTTCAGAAGGAGGTGAATTTGGACCAGTTTATGGGCCCCTTTTGTTCCCCTCCTTTTGAGAATCTGCGGGTGTCCCCTAAGTAGGAGGCGGGCAGTTTCTGGTTGATACATCATTTGTCGCATCCTAGAGGCACGTCGGTTAATGGTGGCATCTCCAAGGAGGATGCTTCAGTTTCCTATGTGTCCTTTGATCGGGCTGTTATGTTGGTTAGTAAGGCTGGCCGGAATGCCCTGTTGGCTAAGTCCAACATTGAATCGGCTTTTTGGTTGCTGCCTGTTCACCCTGAGTGTTACCATCTTCTGGGTTGTATGGTGGATGTTACCATCTTCTGGGTTGTATGGTGGATGTGTCCTAGTTTGATGTTTGTCTTTCCATGGGCTGTTCTATTTCTTGTCATTATTTTGAATTGTTCTGCTCTTTTTTGGAATGGGCTGTCCGTTTTGAGACAGGGTCTGTATCCATCATACATGATGATTTCCTGTTTTTTGCTCTTGGGGGCTCTCATCAGTGTCGGTACTTGTTGGACAGTTTTAGTTCACTCATGAGTACATTTGGAGTTCCTTTGTCCTCAGAAAAAACGGAGGGCCCAGTTACGTGTTTGTCATTTCTAGGTATTGAAATTGACACCGTGGACATGGTCTTTTGTTTGCCTGCGGATAAACTGAATCGGCTTTGTGATCTCTTGGAGGGGATTTGTGCTTCTGGTAAGGTTACCCTGTTGCAGATGCAATCCTTGTTGGGGTTGTTAGATTTTGCATGTCGGATCATGCCCATGGGGTGGGTTTTCTTTAGACGCTTGTCGCTTGCCCCCAGGGGCGTCCGGAGGCCGGAGCACCAGATACGTGTCACTTTGTCCCTGCGGCTAGACTGCCTTAAGCGCTACAACGGTCGTACTTGTCAAGTGCAATCGGTTTCAAAGTTGAACGCCGCGTCTAAAGTGAAAGTAAATCTTTCCGGGTAGCTCAGGGGGCTGTTCGGGATGTTTCCGGCGATATCGCGGCATTCCGAACAGCTGTGACACAGCAGGAGGGTCCCTTACCTTGCCTCCTGGTGTCCGATCGCCGAATAACTGCTCAGTGCCTGAGATCCAGGCATGAGCAGTCAAGCGGCAGAATCATCGATCATTGGTTTCCTATGAGAAACCATTGATCAATGTAAAAGATCAGTGTGTGCAATGTTATAGCCCCCTATGAAAGCTATAACATTGCAAAAGAAAAGTAAAAAAAAAAGTGAATATCAACCCCAACCCCAAAAGTGAATCATTTAACCCCTTCCCTAATAAAAGTTTGAATCACCCCCTTTTCCCATTTAAAAAAAGAACAGTGTAAATAAAAATAAACATATGTGGTATTGCCGCATGCGGAAATGTCCGAATTATAAAAATGTATTGTTAAAGGGGTACTCCGGTGAAAACCTTTTTTCTTTTAAATCAACTGGTGGCAGAAAGTTAAACATATTTGTAAATTACTTCTATTAAAAAATCTTAATCCTTCCAGTACTTATTAGCTGCTGAATGCTACAGAGGAAATTCCTTTCTTTTTGGAACACTGATGACATCACGAGCACAGTGCTCTCTGCTGACATCTCTGTCCATTTTAGCAACCATGCATAGCAGATGTATGCTAAGTGCAGCATGGTGGCTCAGTGGTTAGCACTACTGCCTTGCAGTGCTGGGGACTTGGGTTCAAATCCCACTAAGGACAACAATAAATAAAGCGTTATTATTGTTATAAGAATGTCAGCAGAGAGAACTGTGCTCGTGATGTCATCAGAGAGCATTCCAAAAAGAAAAGAATTTCCTCTGTAGTATTCAGCAGCTAATAAGTACAGGAAGGATTAAGATTTTTTTTATAGAAGTAATTTACAAATTTGTTTAATTTTCTGCCACCAGTTGATTTAAAAGAAAAAAGGTTTTCACCGGAGTACCCCTTTAATTAAACTGCAAGATCAATGGCGTACATGCAAAAAATTCCAAAGACCAAAATAGTGTCTTTTTGGTCACTTTTTATATCATGAAAAAATGAATAAAAAGTGATCAATAAGTCCTATGAATACAAAAATTGTACCGCTAAAAAGTTCAGATCAAAGCGCAAAAAAATGAGCCCCATACTGCCCCATACCTTGAAAAATAAAAAAGTTATAGGGGTCAGAAGATGACTATTTTAAACGTATACATTTTCATGCATGTAGTTACGATTTTTTCCAGAAGTACGACAAAATCAAACCGATATAAGTAGGTTATCATTTTAATCGTATGGACCGACAGAAAAATGTACTGTGTAGAAACAGAAGCCCCCAAAGTTACAAAATGGCGTTTTTTTTTCCAATTTTGTCTCACAATGATCTTTTTTCCATTTTGCCGTAGATTTTTGGGTAAAATTACTTTCAAATGTCATTACAAATTAGAATTGGTGGCGCAAAAAATAAGCCATCATATGGATTTTTAGGTGCAAAATTGAACGAGTTATGATTTTTTGAAGGTGAGGAGGAAAAAACAAAAATGCAAAAAAGGAAAAAACCCACGTCCTTAAGGGGTTAAGCTACAGAAACCCCATCCATGCCAGTTACAGCCACATTTCCAGATATAATAAAACTTAGATTGCGGGCGAACGGCCGGACAGATCCGGCCAAGGTAGGGATCATAGGAATCAGCGTCTCCCGCACTATCCGTCAGTACCTGTGGTTAGTGCGGGAGCAAACATGTGACAGTTTTCCTTTAATATAACTGCATGATTATTTGAGTAAACGTAAAAAAATAAAAAAAAATAAATACCAAAGTCCAGAATTGCAGATTTTTGGTCACTTCAAATACCAGAAAAAAATTATAAAAAAATGCTATCTAAAAGTCCCATCAAGGACATGGCACCGTTAAAAGCTACAGATTACTGCACAAAAAAAAAACCATAATACATCCCCATATACAGAAAAATAAAAAGTTATAGGGGTCAGAATAATTTTAAGCAGAATAATGTTTTTACTTTAAGCTTTTAAGTTATAATAAAACAAAACCTATATACATTTGGTATCATTTAAATTCAATAAAGATGACATGTCATTTTTACAGAAAAGTTAACTGCTTAGAAAGAAGAAGACCCCAAACAATACAAAAAGGCAGGGTTTTTTGTTTTTTTGCTTTTTGCCACAAGAATTTTTTTTTTATGCTTTTATCATATAATTTATGGTAAAATTAGTGATTTCATTACAAAGTACCATTGGTGGTTCAAAAAATAAGCCTCATATGGGTCTGCAGGTGTAAAATTAACAGTAAAGTAATGTTATGTCTATTAGAAGATGAGGAGGAAAAAACATAAGTGCAAAAAAAAAATGTCCATAAAGCATTAAATGTGTTATTACTGTGCATATAAATTACTAGAAATTAATAGAGATGGATAGCATTAGGACTCACAGAAATACAGTAAGGGTCTCATTTGGGCTATAAGACTTATTTCTACAGTTCTTCTCTTCACGATTATAAACCTAGTCCATTAGGTTATATCCACTCAGGTAATATACAGAATGTAGTGTAAAGTGAATTATTGCAATCTGATAGCAATAACAAGAACAGAACTCGGCCCCTTCATACTCCACTTTATCTTCACAGTTCACACAATGAGACACAGTGGGGCTTGTAATAAAAAATATCCCTCCACCAGTAATTGCAATTACTTCTATTACAAGGCAGATTAATTTGTAGGTTTTTGCTAATCAAGCATGTAATTCTGGCGGTAGTTTATGCCGGGCATGAGCACTATGTATTCACATAGTAATGCCAAGTAAGTGGATTTTCCAGATCACTGGATCTTTTTTACATTCAGACAAAATGCAGAAAAATAGAACTCCTGGGGTATAGCCTGTATCTGGCAGAGGGCCGTAATTCATGAATCTAAGGTCTACACGGTCAAAAAGTATGGAACTGTTTGGCCTTCTTAAGATGTCCTTTCTTATTCTTTGCAGACTATGTAGGAAAAAAGGACCATCAATTCCAGGCGCTGCTAGCTCAAACATCAGAGTCACAGAGTTTCTTGTCAAAGATCTACATATGGATCACTTTTATTGTAATAAAGCAAAATAAAATAGATGACGCGTTTTGAGGGTAACCTCTCTTCCTTAGACCAGCATGACAATACAGTGATTAACAACATGTTTAAATGCAGTGTGAACTGGTGCCAAACAGGGTGTAGGAGTGGCCCAGTGGTCAAAGGTCATGTCAGACACAACATACAGCAGGTATACAACATAATGGGAATGATTGAACACATGCAAAATCAATATAAGAATAAAAAACAGTAGCGGATGTATATTCAAGTCATAGGCAAGGAGGATCTCTGGAATTCTATTCCCTTTCATGCGCTTCTGCAGCGCTGTAGATTGCCAGAGCACATCCTACTATGAAGCTGGGGTTGCTACAGACGCGTAGCTAGAAGCTGTGATCACGTGACGCGGCCGGGCCAATAGAAGGCAGAAAGTACATACAGACTATCAGAACAGTGAGATGAGAGCATGGACTTCAAAAACACAGCATGGGGGTAAAAGATTCAAGAGTGCAAATCGGATTATGAAAAGGAAGATATAGATGGGAAAAAATATATATGAAAAAATATAAAATGGTGTCACCAAGGGTAGGCATGGTTAAGGCGATTATGACAATACTATAAATGGTGTGGTATGCAATGTAAAGTCAGCACTAAAGGCACCTATGTTTATGATGTCAGTACCAGGTGCACCTATAATAGTGCCGGTATGGGGTAAATATCTATAAGTGGTAATCACAAAGTCATAGACTACCAAAAAGGCAGCCCAAAAAAAAAAACTTTATTTCCCATATATCAAAAAAGTGAGATTAAAAGTGCAATCTTTATTGTATTAGGTTCGCACTTAATGGTGTTTTAAAATATAAAGCACCATGTCGTCCTACTTGTTTGATTGTATATATACATAAATGGACCATCCGGTCTAATGATTTGAATGCACACTGAAGCGGAGACGAGGTGCCTGCAGACCACCTACATTCAGCGCTATTGTAGGACAATGGAGCTCAAAGTTAAAAACTTAACATGGCCCCCCTCGACATGTTTCACTGCCTCAGCAGCGTTATCAAGAGGTAAATGGGCACTGAGTTAAAAAACGCCGTGCAGGGGGTTTTAATACCTCCCTTCATGATGTCACAGGATATCAGGATTCACACATCATCAATTCTCCACCAATGCCTCTCCTGCATTGAGGAGTGACACTTAAATCGACCAATCCACGTCTCTGCGTTTGATCAGCCAATCTCCTGTTTTGGTTCCCTACGCCCAATCACAGCTGGGGAACCTTGACTGGCATGTCCATCGGCGAATCCCTGTAGGGTCAGGTGCCGATGACGTGCTGCGCTAAGTTCACATGCGCGAGGTGATAGAACGGAGGAGCCGGAGTCCGACTCATCTGCGCGTGCTCCGTTCTCCGACGGCTATGGTAAACTTCCGGTTGCGCATCTCAACCTGCGCTAAAACTTAGAAATCCTTCGTATGCGCCGGGGGAGATGCGCGAAAACATAGAAAAATTAGTAAAGACTCATATCTATTGAGTGGTATGGACTTAATGTATAAGTTAATTCTACAGACTCAATGGGCTGAATTATAGTGTATATATTGTTATGCATATTATTAGTTTGTTTAACAAATAAAATAGAAAGGCTTTTCCTTATCTCATCTATGAATATGATGAGAATCTGATAGCCCAAAATAACAGGGGGGCAGGAAAGAGGGAAAAAGGGGTAAAAGTAGAAAAGTAGGGGAAGAACAGGGGAGGAAAAAGAAGGGGAAGGGAAAGAGAAAGGGACACTGTAGAACTGAGTCAATGTTGAGGAATTAAGTCGTCAAGCTGATCAAAGGGGCTGGGAGAGGAGGAGAAATTGATAATAGAATTGTGTGTCCTAAAAAACCATAATCACTGTGACACCAATATAAGGCTTAAATGCGACACTAACGTGATAGATACATGAAGTACCATAATTTCAAATTTTATGAATAATATTTTATTTTATTTTAAGGCAGGTAAACTTGATTAGATGAATGGGCTAAAAGTAAACCCTTCATTCAAGCCCAAAGGAGACATAGATTTCAGTCTATAAATCCACTTAGCTTCCTCCTGTAGAAACTTTTTATCCAGATTACCACGTCTTGGTCCCAAGCGTGGTCTGGCCAAGCCAAAAAATCTCAAACAGGACCAGTTGCCCCCATGATGAGACCAAAAATGTCTTGCTAGAGGTGTATCTGCTCTAGTCCGTATCGTGCTTATATGCTGGGAAATCCTTCTTCTGAACTGTTGGATAGTTTTTCCTACGTAAATCATAGGACATCCACATTGTGCTATGTAGACAATACCGGTCCTGTTTGAGATTTTTTGGCTTGGCCAGACCATGCTTGGGACCAAGACGTGGTAATCTGGATAAAAAGCTTCTACAGGAGGAAGCTAAGTGGATTTATAGACTGAAATCTATGTCTCCTTTGGGCTTGAATGAAGGGTTTACTTTTAGCCCATTCATCTAATCAAGTTTACCTGCCTTAAAATAAAATAAAATATTATTCATAAAATTTGAAATTATGGTACTTCATGTATCTTTCACGTTAGTGTCGCATTTAAGCCTTATATTGGTGTCACAGTGATTATGGTTTTTTAGGACACACAATTCTATTATCAATTTCTCCTCCTCTCCCAGCCCCTTTGATCAGCTTGACGACTTAATTCCTCAACATTGACTCAGTTCTACAGTGTCCCTTTCTCCTTCCCTTCCCCTTCATTTTCCTCCCCTGTTCTTCCCCTACTTTTCTACTTTTACCCCTTTTTCCCTCTTTCCTGCCCCCCTGTTATTTTGGGCTATCAGATTCTCATCATATTCATAGATGAGATAAGGAAAAGCCTTTCTATTTTATTTGTTAAACAAACTAATAATATGCATAACAATATATACACTATAATTCAGCCCATTGAGTCTGTAGAATTAACTTATACATTAAGTCCATACCACTCAATAGATATGAGTCTTTACAAATTTTTCTATGTTTTCGCGCATCTCCCCCGGCGCATACGAAGGATTTCTAAGTTTTAGCGCAGGTTGAGATGCGCAACCGGAAGTTTACCATAGCCGTCGGAGAACGGAGCACGCGCAGATGAGTCGGACTCCGGCTCCTCCGTTCTATCACCTCGCGCATGTGAACTTAGCGCAGCACGTCATCGGCACCTGACCCTACAGGGATTCGCCGATGGACATGCCAGTCAAGGTTCCCCAGCTGTGATTGGGCGTAGGGAACCAAAACAGGAGATTGGCTGATCAAACGCAGAGACGTGGATTGGTCGATTTAAGTGTCACTCCTCAATGCAGGAGAGGCATTGGTGGAGAATTGATGATGTGTGAATCCTGATATCCTGTGACATCATGAAGGGAGGTATTAAAACCCCCTGCACGGCGTTTTTTAACTCAGTGCCCATTTACCTCTTGATAACGCTGCTGAGGCAGTGAAACATGTCGAGGGGGGCCATGTTAAGTTTTTAACTTTGAGCTCCATTGTCCTACAATAGCGCTGAATGTAGGTGGTCTGCAGGCACCTCGTCTCCGCTTCAGTGTGCATTCAAATCATTAGACCGGATGGTCCATTTATGTATATATACAATCAAACAAGTAGGACGACATGGTGCTTTATATTTTAAAACACCATTAAGTGTGAACCTAATACAATAAAGATTGCACTTTTAATCTCACTTTTTTGATATATGGGAAATAAAGGTTTTTTTTTGGGGCTGCCTTTTTGGTAGTCTATGAGTTAGTGGTCAAATTCCACCCTCCATATATTGGTCTTAACTATATATGGTAATCACAAAGGGTGCAGTGTGTATCCATATGGATATTAAACAGCATTATCCAGAGAAAGGGTATGATGTACTGTAACAATTAAATAAATAAATAAATAAATAAATAAATAAATAGTGCATAAAATATAAAGTCTGGGGGTAAAAGGTTAGTGGGATAAAAACAGGGAGGGGGGGGGGCTAGACCAATGCTATATATATATATATATATATATATATATATATATATGAGTAAATATATAAAACACATAGATGTGGCACTTAGATAATGGATAAGAAGTAGATAATGAATATGTGTGTAGCAAAAGAAAAGAATATTATCCGCACTCACTGCCGGAAAAGGTAGTAGCTGCTCCTAAATGGACTTCATAGCCAGACCAAGACTGCAGAGACGCTAAGTGAGCTCAGAGGCTACAACCGGTTATTTCGCGCATAAGCGCTTCATCCGGCCTCGAATGAATATGTACAAAACCTCTACGTATACATGACAAACATATATAAATATATAATAAAAGTGGAGTAGAGTGCATGAAAGGATGATAACTCAGATACTTAAAAAATGTACAAATCTCAGAGGGAACATTCAATTATTTCATTTAGACCGGACGGAACGAGAGTTTGTAACCTGTAGATCCAGTAGTTCTCTCTTTTTCTCAGGATACTGAATCTCTGTGGGTCTTCCTTTTAAATTCTCTCTATAGGGGTGATAGAAATGCACCCAAAATCATCTCTGCTGTGTTCAAGAGTGAGGTGTCTAGACACACTATGCAGTAGAAACCCATGGACGGTGTTGTTACGGTGTTTATTAATGAGTTCGCATAGGCAGCGAATAGTCCGACATTGAGCATTCAAGAACATATATAACATATCGTGAGGAACAGTTAAGGAAAGTCTTAATATCAAACTGTTCCCCAGTCTTAAAAAACAACCTGTGGTGCTTGAAATTGTTGGTAGTAGAGATGCCAGTTTTGAGCCTACTCGTGGCCACAATATTGCATAATGTTCGTCCTCTTCTAAAGGTGACTGACGGTTTGGAAGGTAGAATGTTGCATAGGTATGGGTCTTTCTGTAGGATAGGCCAATATTTACAAAGGATCCTTTTAATCTGAGTGTGTTCCCTTGTGTATATGTTGACGAAATTAGTGGACCGGTCGGGACCGTCTGAATTGTTACGAGTGGTTTTGGTGAGACATTCTGCTTGTGCATGATTGCTAGCACGTTTCCAGTCTACATCTTACTTTTCATAATCCGATTTACACTCTTGAATCTTTCACCCCCATGCTGCGTTTTTGAAGTGCTGCAGGCCCATTGTCTGATGCCCACGCTCTAATCTCACTGTTCTGATAGTCTGTATGTACTTTACGCCCTCCTATTCGTCACGTGATCGTGGCTACTAGCTATGTGTCTGTAGCAACCCCAGCTTCAAAGGACGTGCTCTGGCGATCTACAGCGTTGCAGAAGCGCATAAAAGGGAATAGAATACCAGCGATCCTCCTGGCCTATGACTTGAATATACATCCTCTACTGCTTTTTATCCTTATATTGATTTTGCATGTGTTCAATCACTCCCATTGTATTGTATACCTGCTGTATGTTGTGTCTGACATGACCTTTGACCACTGGGCCACTCCTAAACCCTGTTTTGGCGCCAGTTCACACTGCATTTAAATATGTTGTTAATCACTGATCTGAGGAAGAGGGGGTTACCCTCAAACGTGTCATCTATTTTATTTTGACAAGAAACTCTGTGACTCTGATGTTTCAGCTAGCAGTGCCTGGAATTGATGGTCCTTTTTTCCTACATACTCTGCATACTACTACAGGACAGCTTCCGCTGACCCCTGAAGACCTTCCGGCTGAGCGGCAAACCACATCACTATACATCAGCATTGAGGTGATATGCTCTATTCTTTCTGCTTCAAGGTGAGCAACCACCTATAAGGGGCTTGAAGTCCTGACTACTTAATAGCCACCGTACCACTGGGTAATACACGAGGTGCCGTACACGGTCTTTCTTTCTTTCTACATTACCACAGGTTCCTCATTCTTTGTAAAAGCTAAAGCAGTATTTCTCCTCCAGGGTGCTTCCAGCTGTTGCAAAACTTTCATTTCTAAAGAGGCCTCTGAAAAATTAAAGTAGCAATCTACCGTATATACTCGAGTATAAGCCGACCCGAGTATAAGCCGAGACCCCTAATTTCAACCCAAAATCCCAGGAAAAGTTATTGACTCGAGTATAAGCCTAGGGTGGGAAATACCTCATCCCCCCCTGTCATCATCCAGACCCGTCATTAACATCCTCATCATCATCCCCTTGTCATCATCCCACACATCCCCCCTTCATCATCCCCTTATCATCCCACACATCCCCCCTTCATCATCCCCTTGTCATCATCCCACACATCCCCCCTTCATCATCCCCTTATCATCCCACACATCCCCCCTTCATCATCCCCTTGTCATCATCCCACACATCCCCCCTTCATCATTCCCTTATCATCCCACACATCCCCCCTTCATCATCCCCTTGTCATCATCCCACACATCCCCCCTTCATCATCCCCTTATCATCCCACACCCCCCTTCATCATCCCCACACCCCCCCTTCATCATCCTCTTCTCATCATTCGCCCTCAGTGGTCTTCAACCTGCGGACCTCCAGAGGTTTCAAAACTACAACTCCCAACAAGCCCGGGCAGCCATCGGCTGTCCGGGCTTGCTGGGAGTTGTAGTTTTGAAACCTCCGGAGGTCCGCAGGTTGAAGACCACTGCGGCCTTCAACATCATCCAGCCCCCTCTCACCCCCTTTAGTTCTGAGTACTCACCTCCGCTCGGCGCTGGTCCGGTCCTGCAGGGCTGTCCGGAGAGGAGGTGGTCCGGTGAGGAGGTGGTCCGGGCTGCTATCTTCACCGGGGGCGCCTCTTCTCCGCGCTTCCGGCCCGGAATAGAGGCGTTGCCTTGACAATGACGCAGAAGTACGTTGGCAATGAACGCACCTCTGCGTCGTTGTCACGGCAACGTGACTATTCTGAGGCCGGGCCCGAATCGCTTAGAAGAGGCCTCCCCGGTGAAGATAGCAGCCCGGAACCACTATCCCACCGGACTACCTCCTCTCCGGACAGCCCTGCAGGACCGGACCAGCGCCGAGCGGAGGTGAGTACTGTACAGAACTAAAGGGGGTGAGAGGGGGCTGGATGATGTTGAAGGCCGCAGTGGTCTTCAACCTGCGGACCTCCGGAGGTTTCAAAACTACAACTCCCAGCAAGCCCGGACAGCCGATGGCTGCCCGGGCTTGCTGGGAGATGTAGTTTTGAAACCTCTGGAGGTCCGCAGGTTGAAGACCACTGCGGGTGGGGGAGTTCACTCGAGTATAAGCCGAGGGGGGTGTTTTCAGCACGAAAAATCGTGCTGAAAAACTCGGCTTATACTCAAGTATATACGGTAATTGCTATTGGCAACTTTCTCTACACAGGTTTTGATAAATCTCTGCAAATGTCCCTTTTAGGCCAGACAAAACAGAACAGCATCAAAATGAGAGGCAAGAACCCCCAAACAGCTGTCTACAGATGGGTAACTCTTCCTTCTGGAAGTGATTCTGATTTGGCATGTATCATGGCTCTTTAAAGGAGCCAAGCATTGGCGTGCAGGGAGGCTGCTACCAATAGATGGCAAGCTCTATTCTTTCCGGCAGAGGGCTACATTGCAAATCAATATTTACATACAGCTCTATAATAACAAGCTATAATGCTGCCAGATATAAAGGGCACATAGCACCCACCCAGGTAAATTGTATTACAAAGTCTACATCCTGGTAAAGGATAGTGAAGTGGTTAATGTAACTGCACATGAGCCCAGCAGGTAAGTGGTTCTCTGCCAGCTTAAAATCAATAAGCAGCCTCTTACATGTTAGTGACTGAGATAATAAAATTTATAGTTCACAATTACCAATGCATTTTCGGAGGAACATAAAGGGCACACTCTATAGTAAGGAGGATGCTCTATGATTGGAGAACAAACGTTCCATATATGTTCTTGCACATGGACCCTCCGCTGTTTATGTTGATGTCTATTCCTGTTTGTCTAGAGCAGTAAAATGGTAAATATTACTATGCCTTGTGGTCTATGGCAGTGAAGGAGTTAAAGGGGTACTCCGCTGCTCAGCATTTGGAACAAAATGTTCCGAAAGCTTAAAATCGTGCCGGGAGCTTGTGACGTCATAGCCCTGCCCCTCAGATGTCACACCCCACCCCCTCAATGCAAGTCTATGAGTGGGGTTGACGGCCTCCCATAGACTGACATTGAGGGGGTGGGGCTATGACATCATAAGCTCCCGGCGCCAACTCTAAGCATTCGGAACATTTTGTTCCTAACGCTGAGCAGCAGAGTACCCCTTTATTGTCAAAATCCTTGTGGCCTAGGGGAGTGCAAGGGTTAATGTTAGTATACCTAGTGGTCTAGGAGGGAAGTGACATAAATGTCTGTAAATTTGGTGGTCTAGGGAAATATGGGAGTTAATGTAAGGATATCTGTTGGTTTAGGGCAGTTGAAGGGTTAATGGGTTAATGCTGCATACCTGGGTTCAGTGGTTTCTGACCCCTCCAGGCAGTGACAGATCATAATATAGGCTGTTTGGGGAGCCAGCTGTGGCCCATAGCACCCGTAGATTGGCTATTTACAAATCTAACTTCTGTGGGGGCTATCTACTGTGGTTACACTATTGGGAAATGTTATTATTACGTTTGTCACTGTTTAAACCGTTCAGGACACAGGGTGTATGGTTATGCCCTTGCGTCCTGGTACTTAAAGATTACCTGTCATCAAACTCTAAACCAACTAACTACTCCTAACACCCCTCCTGCCCTTATATAATTTTTTTCTGAGCTTTAAAAAGCTCTGTATCATACCTTTCCCCTTGTTCACATTGTATGAGCTTCCAGTAGGAGAAAGTGGGCGATCCCAAGCAGGCACAACATCACTGAAGCCTGCAAGAGCTGTGCCTCCTCATGCTCGCACACACTTCCTGAGTTTGGTCTCCTGCCAGACCAAGAGGAGACCAAACTAACTGTTTGACTTGTGCAAGGAACAGAACAGAGCCACCTAGTGACCGCTTTTTCAATCACATTAAAAACATATAAAGGTTAAGAATTTTAACAGCAAGTAAACAGCAAAGTGTCTTGCCGATGCC
Organism: Hyla sarda; assembly: GCF_029499605.1. Lineage (NCBI taxonomy): Eukaryota > Metazoa > Chordata > Amphibia > Anura > Hylidae > Hyla > Hyla sarda. Next base: position 62,061,490 of record NC_079195.1, on the reverse strand, counting down.
TGGCATTTACCCCTTAGACACCACGATCAAAGCTGATTGTGGCATCTAAAATACTGGGTTAATGTGCCGATTAGCTCAGCGGAGCTTACTGAGACCATTACGGTGAAACTGCGATGTCCTGATCAGCTCAGAGGACGGCGGGAGAGACCATACCTGCCTCCTCGCCGTCCGATCGGTTCTTTGAAGCTCCCAGACAGCCATGTCAAGTTGGAACAGTGTTGCACCGATAACACTGATCAATACAATGCTATGACATAGCATTGAACAATGTATGCAATTGAAAGAAGGCATGTTATAGCCCCTTATGGAGACATAACAAAAAAGAAAAACTAAAAAAAAAAAGTAAAAAGTGTAAAAAAAAAAGTAAAAAAATGTGAATAAGCCCTTTGCTTAAAAAAAAGTTTGAATCACCCTCATTTCCCATTTTTCCCAAATAATGTAATTAAAAATAAACATAAACTTATGTGGTACCACCGCATGTGTAAATGTCCGAACTATTAAAAAATAAGGTTAGTTAAATTGCCACGGTCAATGGCGTACACTTAAAAAAAACACCTAAGTCCAAAAATGCATTTTTAGTCATTTCATAAACCACAAAAAAATTATAAAAAGCGATCAAAAAGTCCCATCAAAACAAAAATGGTACCGATAAAAACAACAGACCACAGTGAAAAAAATTATCCCTCATATAGCCCAATATGCGGAAAAATAAAAAAGTTATAGGTGTCAGAATTTTAAACATACTAATCTTTGTGCATGCAGTTATAATTTTTTTTTAAATAGTAAAATATAATAAAACCTACATAAATTGTGTATCCTTGTAATCGTATGGACCTACAGAATAAAATGCAAAGTGTAGAAATGGAAGCCCCCAAAAGTTACAAAATGGTGGTCTTTTTTTATTTCACCACACAAATAATAATTATTATTTTTTTTTTGCCATATGTTATAAAATAGTTGATGTCATTCCAAAGTACTGTACAATTGGTGACACAAAAACAAGCCCATATATGGGTCTGTAGGTTAAAAATTTTAAGTGTTATGATTTTCAGAAGGGGAGGAGGAAAAAACAAAAGTACAACAACGAAAATTGGGGTTGAGGGTTGTCTATTTTAAGGGGTGTTATTGGCGGATCTAAATAGTGTGGGCCACTTTTAAGAGGTTATCTACTTCTAACTACTGTGTGTGGGTGCTCTTAGTAACTACTGTGCGGAGCAATAAGAGAGGGTAACTACTATGTGGGGGCACTGTTAGGGGGTAACTACTGTTAAAGGGGCACTAATATTGTATGGGTTACTAATGGGGAAATGATCACAATTTAGGGTAGTATAGATAGGAAATTTGTTTAAAGGGGTACTCTGGCCCTAATACATCTTATCACCTATAAAGGATAGGGGATAAGATGTATGATCACGGGGGTCCCACCGGAATCTGTCATTCTGCACCAACCTTTGTGAGCTCTCCTCAGTGCTGGAGTCTCCGAGTGTGAAGCGTGACAAGCGTGACGACCACGGGGCCGGAGTATTGTGACGTCACGACTCCGCCCCGTGTGACATCACACCCCGTCCCCTCAATGCAAGTCTATGCGAGGGGGCGTGACATCCCATTGGCCTCACACTTCACACTCTGAGCCTCCAATGCTGCAGAGAGCTCACAAAGGTGGGTGCAGAATGACAGTTTGCGGGAGTCCCGAGCAGCGGGACCTCCATGATCATACATCTTATCCCGTATACTTTGAATAGGGGATAAGATGTATTAGGACCGGAGTACCCCTTTAAAGGTGGGAAAGGTGCTACAAAAGTGTGAAGCCAAGGATATTTATCTGGAAGATTCTGTGGAGATGAGTCCCAGCTGAAAGACTTTGCCTTAGCTATTTAGACCAGAAGTAAAAGAAAAGGAAAGTGAATAACTCTGATCAGAGAAGCTATTACCTGTGCACTACTGGATGTGACTGCACTGTAGTCACTGTGTGATCACTATATGGCAGCAATATTGGTCTGTGTTTTGTATATAGTATGATGGTATTTTTTAGTCATTAGAAGATGATAATTTGTGGTATATTGGTGAAACAATTATTTGCCCTTGTGTATATAAGTGTCATCTAGGTAATACTGGGTTTATTAACCCCTTAAGGACTCAGCGTTTTTCCGTTTTTGCATTTTCATTTTTTCCTCATCGCCTTCTAAAAATCATATCGCTTTTAAATTTGCACATAAAATTCCATATGATGACTTATTTTTTGTGCCACCAATTCTACTTTGCAGTGACAGTCATTTTACCAAAAAATTTATGACGAAACGGAAAAAAAATTCATTGTGCGACAGAATTGAAGAAAAAATGTCATTTTGTAACTTTTGGGGGCTTCCATTTCTACGCAGTGCATTTTCTGGTAAAAATTACACCTTATCTTTATTCTGTAGGTCTATACGGTTAAAATGATACCCTACTTATATAGGTTTGATTTTGTCGTACTTCTGAACAAAATCATAACTACATGCAGGAAAATTTATACGTAAAAAATTCTCAAATTCTGACCCCTATAATTTTTTTATTTTTCCGCGTATGGGCCAGTATGATGGTTCATTTTTTGGGCCGTGTTCTGAAGTTTTTATAGGTACCATTTTTGTATTGATCAGACTTTTTGATCGCTTCTTATTAATTTTTTCATGATATAAAAAGTTACCAAAAATACGCTATTTTGGAGTTTGGAATTTCTTTGCGCGTACGCCATTGACCGTGCGGTTTAATTAACAATATATTTTTTAAGTTAGGACATTTCCGCACACGGCGATACCACATATGTTTATTGTTATTTTTATTTACAGAGTTTTTTTTATGGGAAAAAGGGGGGTGATTCAAACTTTTATTAGGGAAGGGGTTAAAGGACCTTTATTAATTTTTTTTTCACTTTTTTTTTGCAGTGTTATAGCTCCCATAGGGACCTATAACACTGCACACACTGATCTTTTACCCTGATCCCTGCAAAGTCATAGCTTTGACTGGATCAGCGTAATAGGGGCTCGATTGCTCAAGCCTGTAGCTCAGGCTTGGAGCAATCAAACACTGATTGGACGCGATGGTAGGTGCACACCAGAGAACAGCGAAAGAGATGTGGTGCAGTGATAGGGTCAATCCATATCAACTTGAAAGGTGCAGGGAGGTGTAATCTGTAGAATGAAGGAATGTGGTCCAGGGGTGCCAGATAGAGTTGTATTTGGTCAAACGGGTGGGGGAATCTGCCAAGAGCTCCTCCATTCTGTGTAGGTGTGTCACTTCCCGAAGCCAGGACTCACCCTACCAAGAAATCATTCCCTTTTTATTATGGTATTATTTAGTATCCATGTGATGGTAATATTTGTCCCTTGTATAGGGGTACATATATATTTGTCCCTTGTATATAAGTACATTGCGTTTTGTAACAGTATGATGGTAATATGTAAGGTGGTAATATTTGTTTACCAGGGAGACACGAGTCTCGATTTTGCCTTCAGCCATATTTAAGCAGGTTCATGCAAAGTTCAACTCTAAATTCTGAAATAATAAATGTTATTTCATTGAAAATAACATAGTCCACAGAAACCCATGTGAATTGTAAGTGGCCTCACACATATATTTTATATTCACACACTGCATATAATTAGCTACACGCAGTACCAGCCATGAAACTCATGATATGACATGTTAATCTTCATAAATATTACTCCAAAAATATCAAGGCCTGGCATTGTATATTCTTAAGTCTTTATTGTGATAGCATAAGGGCATCTTTGTTACGTGGATCTTAAATATTTCCACATATTTAGCTTGTTGAATGCAACTTACAATAACCTTTTGCTCAAAAACATTAATTACTTACCAACAACAAGGTGCTGATTCCCAGTAGTTGAATTGCCACATGATAAATGTTTGTCTTATTCTGTGGGTCCTAGCTAGAAATGTCCTTCCTAATCAGACTTTAGGTATGAACAAAATGTGTTGATAGTTTTCTATGGATGTCACATTCCTCCTTATTTTTCCATATATTTTGGTATTAAAAGTTGTAATTTTTAGATCCTGGAAGGCGTATATGATAGATAGGACTGAGGTTATAATAGTATGTGGTGTCCCGGTACCGCATCGTATACGGTACCTATGTATGTGTGGGTCCCCATAGCCAGAGTCCCTAGGACGTAGGGATCCCTGTAATGTAGTTTACCCCTTGTCGCCTCTATTCCAGCTAATAGACCAATAATTTATTCAAGGTTAATGTAAATATGGTTGTGTAAATAAATGGTTAATTACCTGTTCCATAGTGTTGCAGGACCTGCGGGTCACGTGACTAGGTAAACTCTATGGTATTCTGCTTAAGGACCTTTGGAGGCCCTGTGACGTAAGCAATCCCATTACTCTCTGTAATGGTGAATGAGAGATGTTCGGACCAATCGGATTCGCCCTGCCCCCTGCCCATATAAGGGAGCAGCGGCCATCTTCTTTCTCTCTTGTTCCTGTGCAAGCAAGCTAGCAACAGCTCTCTTGCTCCTGGGCTGTCAAACGAGAAGGACCTGTACAGCAACTAATGCAGTGAGTTAGGCCTGAGCCTTGCGGCAACGGCTGAATCATTCAAAATATAGAGTGTATCAATTTCCAGACACTCTGCAGCATCACCGGACCTAATAATACCCCTAAATCCGGACGGATCTGCAAATCTCTACCCTAAATTCAGAGACTGTATAAATAACTCAAGGTCCGCAACAACTGTCAGTCACTAAGCATCATAAGGGCTGTTTATACAAGACTGTTACTGTGCCTTGGATGTGTCGCAAGCACTTAAGTAAAGTTATTCAAGTTCAAGTTAAATCTCCTTGTGGACCTTCAGTCATTTCATGCATCTATCGTTACTGGGAAGGGCGGCGATAGGCCTGAGCATTGACTCAGCATACAAGCCCTCAGCCTTCTTTATACTCCTAGAAGCTAACTGAGGGACGGGCCATGATAAGCCAGGGAGAAGTCCTTTCCAATGCAGCCATGTATCTGATACGACTGCATGGCACAACACACTGGCTACCTAAGATGTCCCCTTCCTTCCCTGCCCCCTGGCAGCCTTTAAACAAACAAAAGCATGTGCGCTGAATGTGGATACATTTTATAGGACATTTGCTGCGGCTGCTGTAATATTTAACTAGATCAACACATACTGCTGTTGATTATAGATATGGCTGGGCGGCCCAGGTCTTGTGAACAGATCGGGACCCAAAGTACTGCCTCCAGGTTTGTGCATTGCCACGGCTGTTACTTCCTATTTCCTATGTACACTGATCAAAGAGCTTGCAGGGAGAAGACAGAGGACTCTGGGCAGCTTTAACTATATGGATACACAGTTCTTTCTCTGATTGGGTAGCAATTCAACAGCACTATGCCCCATCATAAAGTCAAATTTCCTACCAGTGTGGGTCATCTTGACTTAATGGCCAAGTTTAAACTGTGACCACTTTAATCTCTTTAGCCATGCAATTGGTGCCATGTTGGAAGCTAGGTTTGAACATCTTAGGCTCTTAGCTGATAAAATAAAATACAGCCCTTATTATTTCATAAGCGAAACATCTTAGTTCCCATTCAGTGTCCAGTGGGTAGCAGGTAGGCAGCCTTGAATTAAATGTGGGTCCTGCTTTTGCATTGGTCACAGGCAACACAACTTTCTGTACTGTCCTGGTGACAGTCCTAACTGTGGCACATTCTGAGAAATATTCACTCTTACATTGGGGTCACCTACAAAGATGGAAAAAAATATTCCATTCTCCCGCGGATTTTGCACATTTGCCCACTGACAAAGAAATAATCAGTCTATAATTTTCATGGTCGGTTTATTTGAACAGTGAGAGACAGAATAACAAAAAAAAAATCTAGCTTGTTACCTGTATAAAACACATCTGTCCACACAAGTAATCAATAAATCAGATTCCTAACTAACCACCATGACCAAGACCAAAGAGCTGTCCGAGGAGGTCAAGAACAAGATTGTAGACCTACACAAGGCTGGAATGGGCTACAAGACCAATGCCAAATAGTTTGGCAAGACGTTTACAGCAGTTGGTGCCATTATTTGCAAATAAAAGAAAATAAAGACAAAACATCTGTCAATCTCCCTCGGTCAGGACTCCATGCAGGTTCTCACCTCGTGGAGTAACATCTGTCAATCTCCCTCGGTCAGCACCTACAGCAACCAATCACAGCTCAACTTTCACTTTACCACAGCTCATTAGCTGAGCTGTTATTGGTTGCTGTGGGAAAATAATAAAAAAATGTTTTCACACAGTTGAATAAATCTGGGCCACTATCCCCATTGTCAAAAATAAAGGCTGAAACATTATGTTTAGGGCTATTTTCCTGCTAAGGGCAGGGGTCAAGTCCTGGGAAAAAAAGTGTGGGAACTTACTCAAGATTTCAACTTAAAGGGGTACTAGACATCTTATGCCCTATCCAAAGGATAGGGTTATAAGATGTCTGATCCAGGGGGTCCCACCGCTGGGGACCCCCACGTTCTCCCTGCTGCTCCCGGCGTTCGTTTAGAGCATTGGGTGCAGCGCCGTCACGCCCCCTCCCATAGAGTTGCATTGAGGGGGCATTACTGTGACTTCACGTGCCTCTGCCCTGGATCACCTGTCATCCGGCACTGAGCGAAGTTCGCTCTGTGCACCGGATGTCTGGGGTGCTGCAGCCGAAATCGTGCGGGTCCCCAGCAGAGGACTCCTGCTAATGGGAACTGTGTTCCTGCTGTGGAAAAAGTGCAGGATCTCCGTTCCCATGAGTTTCTGCAGGGCTTGAGCCCTGGCTAAGGGGATACAACTTCACTTCATCAAAAGGATGAATGATGTATCATTAAGGGTGAGAACCTCTTTCCCTCAGAATGGGTCATGAATGGGTATTCCAGCATGACAATGACCTAAAAAATATGGCCATATTAAGGTCTTTTAATGGCCTATCGAGTCTCTAGACTTTAATCCTATAGAAAATCTGTGGAGGGAGCTGAAGGTTCAAGTTGTCAAAAGTTATCCTTGAAACCTTTTTTTTTATTGCTTAAAATAATACATAAAACTGCAAACTGCATATATTAGTCGGCCTTTCATAAACAATTAGAGAGTCCCTGAAATCCACAATATTCTTTACAAGCCAACCTATCATTATACCAATAAATTAATGTACCCAATCCACCTCCACCCGAGGGGAGGACTTCCACAGAAGGTGGGTGGTGTCCTAGCGAATCATGTCCTGAAGAATATAAGACAATCAAAAAAAAGAGCTTCTCTACTAGTTTTTTCTCTAGGATCCACATTGGACGATTCCACCAGAATACATATTTTTGGGTCTTATGTTACCTTTTGACCTAATCTATTAAAAATTTCTGACTCAAATAGTCTCATTACCTTAGGGCACTTCCAACTCATATGGAGGAAATCTGTCCCTTGCATATCACATTCAGTCAGTTATCTTGACTAATTCTTCTGTTAATAGTACAACTGATGTATCAATATATGATTGTCACTATAGTACAGGAATCCAGGGAAGCAGCACAACCAAAGTGCATGGATGTAGGTGCCCACAATTTAAACAGCCTTGGTCCAGGGCTCTTCAAATACAAAGGGCTCTTCAAATACACTTTGTGATTGTCACTATAGATAGATTGGGGGGTGGGGAGATATTTAAAAACGACTGTAATTTCTGTTACATCAGTATTAATCTTGCCTTGAAACCCAAATGGCTTAGAGACAATCTATAAACATGAGTGGGACAAAGTCCTTCCTCAGATGATCTATTTGATCTACAAAAACATCTGACCTCTGTAATTACCAACAATGGTTTTGCTACCAAGTACTAAGTCATGTTTTGGAAAGGTGTCAAATACATATTTCAATTTTAAAAAATTTCTAACTTACTTTAACTGAGTTTTTCTGGATTTTTTGTTGTTATTCTGTCTTTCCCTATTTAAATAAACTGACTATTAAAATGATAGACTGATCATTTCCTTGTTCGTAGGCAAACAAACAAAATCAGCAGGGGATCAAACACTTTTTTCCTTGACTGTTTAGCTACATCATAGTAAATATAAAATGATAGCGTGTGATGATTCTGAGGCTGTGGAATCCCTGTGGGTAGAATTACAAAAGAAGGGAAACACTGAAAATAATTTTTTGGGGGTAATCTATAGACCCCTTAACACCACTGAGGAGATAGAAGGTCAACTGCATAAACAAATAGAGAGGGCTGTCTGGTTGGGTACAGTGGTAATAATGGGAGATTTTACCTATCCAGATATAGATTTGGGTCGGGGTTTGGCTAAAACTACAAAGGGGAAACAATTCCTACATTTACTGCAGGATAAGTTTATGGGCCAGTTTGTGGAGGACCCAACAAGAAGTGATGCTCTGTTGGATCTGGTCATTTTTAACCATGCAGACCTGGTTGGGAATGTAACTGTGCATGAAAACCTTGGTAACAGCGACCACAATATAGTTACTTTTGAGTTAAAGTGTAAAAAACAAAGACCGGTTGGGAGGGCAAAAACATATCATTTTAAACAGGCAAATTTCCCTGGGCTGAGAGCTGCACAGGACATAGACTGGGGGAGGTGTTCTCAAATACTGATACATACGGTAAATGGGAAATTATAAAATCAACTCTGAATAACTATACAGCTAAATTTATTCCTAAGGGGAACAAGTATAAACAATTAAAGCTGAATCCTACATGGATGATAAATGATGTTAAAAGAGCAATAAACAACTAAAAAATTGCTTTAAAAAAATACAAATCTGAGGGGTCAGCTATAGCATTTAAACAGTACAAAGAGGTTAATACCATCTGTAAAAATGTAATTAAAACAGCAAAGATTGAAAATGAGAGATAGGTGGACAAAGAAAGCAAAACAAATCCTTATAATTTTTTTAGATATATAAATGCAAAAAAACTATGACAGATCATGTAGGACCCCTTAACCCCTTGGGGACGGAGGGTTTTCCAGTTTTTGCACTTTAATTTTTTCCTCCTTACCTTTTAAAAATCATAACCCTTTAAATTTAGCAGATAAAAATCCATATAAAGGCTTATGTTTTGCACCACCAATTCAAATTTGTAATGACATCAGTCATTTTACCCAAAAATCTATGGCGAAACGGAAAAAAAAATCATTGTGCAACAAAATTGAAGAAAAATTTTGGGGGCTTCCGTTTCTACGCAGTACATTTTTCGGTAAAAATTATACCTTATCTTTATTCTGTAGGTCCATACGATTAAAATGATACCCTACTTATATAGGTTTGATTTTGTCGTACTTTTGGAAAAAATCATAACTACATGCAGGAAAATTTATACGTTTAAAATTGGCAACTTCTGACCCCTATAACTTTTTTATTTTTCTGCGTATGGGGTGGTATGAGGGCGTTATCTGAAGTTTTTAGCAGTACCATTTATGTATTGATTGGACTTTTTGATCACTTTTTATTCATTTTTTCATGATATAAAATGTGACCAAAAATACGCTATTTTGGACTTTGTCATTTTTTTGCGCATACGCCATTGACCGTGCGGTTTAATTAACGATATATTTTTATAATTCGGACATTTCCGAACATGGCGATACCACATATGTTTATTTTAATTTACACTGTTTTTTTTTTTAATTGGGAAAAGGGGGGTAATTCAAACTTTTATTAGGGAAGGGGTTAAATGATCTTTATTCACTTTTTTTTTGCAATGTTATAGCTCCCATAGGGAGCTATAACACTTCACACACTGATCTTTTACATTGATTAATGGTTTCTCATAGGAAACCATTGATCAATGATTCTGCCGCTTGACTGCTCATTCCTGGATCTCAGGCACTGAGCAGTCATTCGGCGATCGGACAGCATGGAGGAAGGTAGGGACCCTCCTGCTGTCTTTGCAGCTGTTCAGGATGCTGCGATTTCATTGTGGTGATCTCGAACAGTCCCCTGAGCTAACCGGCAGTTGTTAACTTTCACTTTAGACGCCACGTTGAACTTTGAACGCAGCGTCTAAAGGGTTAATAGCGCGCGGCACCGCGATCAGTGATCAGTGCCGCGCGCTATTAGCCATGGGTCCCGGCAGTTTTTAGAGGCCGGGCCCAACCCGCTATGTCACGGCGCGGCCCCGCGTTATAGAAAGGGAGTGGGCTGAGGGCGTATAGGTTAATAATGATAATGGGGAGGTGGTAAACTGACTTAATGTAGAGGTGGTACAAGGTAAATTAAGTAAAGTAAATGTAAGCAAATTTCCAGGACCAGATGGACTACACCCAAGAGTTCTTAGAGAACTAAGTTCAGTCATTTCTGTACCATTGTTTATGAAATTCAGAGATTCTCTGGTGTTTGGTATTGTGCTGAGGAACTGGCGCAAGGAGAATGTGGTACAAATCTTCAAAAAGGGCTCTAGGTCTTCCCCAGGTAATGATAGACCGGTAAGCGAGACGTGCATTGTGGGTAAATTGTCTGAAGGACTTATAAGGGATTACATACAGGAATACATAGGGGATAATAGTATTATAAGTGATAGCCAGCATGGGTTTACTAAGGATAGACGTTGTCAAACAAACCTAATTTGCTTTTATGAAGATGTGAGTAGAAGCCTTGACAGAGGAATGGCTGTGGATATAGTGTTTTGGGATTTTGCAAAAGCATTTGATACTGTCCCTCATAGACGTCTGATAGGTAAACTTTAGTCTGTAACTGGATTGAAAACTGGCTTAAAGGGGTACTCCGGTGAAAAACTTTTTTTTTTTAAATCAACTGGTGCCAGAAAGTTAAACAGATTTATAAATTACTTCTATTAAAAAATCTACTGACATCACGAGCACAGTGCTCTTTGCTGACATCTCTGTCCATTTTAGGTACTGTCCAGTACTAGGAGAAAATCCCCATAACAAACATATGCTGCCCTGGACACACACTTCCTAAAATGGACAGAGATGTCAGCAGAGAGCACTGTTCTCGTGATGTCAGCAGACAGTTCTGTGTTTCAAAAAGAAAATAATTCCCGCTGTAGTATTCAGCAGCTAATAAGTAAAGGAAGGATTGAGATTTTTTAATAGAAGTAATTTACAAATCTGTTTAACTTTCTGGCACCAGGTGATTTAAAAAAAAAAAAAGTTTTTCACCGGAGTACCCCTTTAAGGATCATACCTAGAGAGTAATGGCCAATGATTCGTACTCTTATTGGTCCCTGGTTATTAGTGGTGTACCCCAAGGTTCAGTACTGGGCCCGCTCTTGTTTAATTTATTTATTAACTAGCTGAGTATCTGGAGTTGCCCAGTTTTTCCTTCCTAATCCTTCTTGTGGAGGAAAATCAACAGAGGAAGCTTTTGACTTCATATTCCGTCCTCATATATTGTTGTCATATCCCAACCCCATATCTCATCCTCATATACTGTTGTCATATTCCAACCACATATCTCGTCCTCATACCCCGACCTCCTATCCCGTCCTCCTATCCCGACCTCCTATCCCGTCCTCCAATCTCAAACTCTCGACCTCCTATCCCGTCCTCATATCCCGTCCTCCTATCCCGTCCTCCTATCCCGACCTCCTATCTCGACCTCCTATCCCGACCATCCCATCCTCCTATCTTGACCTCCTATCCTGTCCTCCTATCTCGAACTCCTATCCTGTCCTCCTATCCCGACCTCCTATCTGGACCTCCTATCCCGACCATCCCATCCTCCTATCTTGACCTCCTATCCGGTCCTCCTATCTCGACCTCCTATACCGTCCTCATATCCCGTCCTCCTATCCCGACCTCCTATCCGGACCTCCTATCCCGACCTCCCATCCCGTCCTCATATCCCAACCCGTAATATGTGTGCCAGGTATTGAAATATCTCCAGCCGTATGGAAGTTATGTGGGAACATACATTTCCCATTGATTTGCATGGGACTTTAACCCCTTAAGGACCGGGGGTTTTTCCGTTTTTGCATTTTCGTTTTTTGCTCCTTGCCTTTAAAAAAATCATAACTCTTTCAATTTTGCACCTAAAAATCCATATGATGGCTTATTTTTTGCACCACCAATTCTACTTTGTAATGACGTCAGTCATTGTGCCCAAAAATCTACGGTGAAACGGGAAAAAAATCATTGTGAGACAAAATTGAAAAAAAAAAACGCCATTTTGTAACTTTTGGGGGCTTCCGTTTCTACGTAGTACATTTTTCGGTAAAAATTACACCTTATCATTATTCTGTAGGTCCATATGATTAAAATGATACCCTACTTATACAGGTTTGAATTTGTCGCACTTCTGGAAAAAATCATAACTTCATGCAGAAAAATTTATACGTTTAAAATTGTCATCTTCTGACCCCTATAACTTTTTTATTTTTCCGTGTATGGGGCGGTATGAGGGCTCATTTTTTGCGCCGTGATCTGAAGTTTTTAACGGTATCATTTTTGCATTGATAGGACTTATTGATCGCTTTTTATTCATTTTTTCATGATATAGAAAGTGACCAAAAATGCACTATTTTGGACTTTGGAATTTTTTTGCGCGCACGCCATTGACCGTGCGGTTTAATTAACGATATATTTTTATAATTCGGACATTTCCGCACGCGGCGATACCATTTATGTTTATTTTTATTTTTATTTACACTGTGTTTTTTCTTTTATGGGAAAAGGGGGGTGATTCAAACTTTTAATAGGGAAGGGGTAAAATGATGTTTATTCACTTTTTTTTTGCACTTTTTTTTTGCAGTGTTATAGGTCCCATAGGGACCTATAACACTGCACACACTGATCTTTTACATTGATCACTGGTTTCTCATAAGAAACCAGTGATCGATGATTCTGCCGCATGACTGCTCATGCCTGGATCTCAGGCACTGAGCAGTCATTCGGCGATCGGACAGCGAGGAGGCAGGTAGGGGCCCTCCCGCTGTCCTGTCAGCTGTTCGGGATGCCGCGATTTCACCGCGGCTATCCCGAACAGCCCACTGAGCTAGCCGGCATGCTTTCGGTTTCACTTTAGACGCGGCGTTCAACTTTGAACGCCGCGTCTAAAGGGTTAATAGCGCGCGACACAGCGATCAATGCCGCGCGCTATTAGCCACGGGTCCCGGCCGTTGTTAGAGGCCGGGCCCGAACCGCTATGACGCGGGGCCACGCCGTGGCCCCGCGTTATAGATCGGGAGTGGACACATGACGTTCCAGTACGTCATGTGTCCTTAAGGGGTTAAACAAAAACCCCGACCCTCACAAATTGGGGGTAGTTAAGGGTTAAATTAACTATCCTATATTTTAAGTGGACATATAAGTAACATGTGACCAAGTATTATTGAAATATCTCCATAATCTCCAGCCGTTTGGAAGTCATGCGGTAAACAAAAACCCCGCCCCTGCAAATGGGGGTGAGTAAGGGTTAAATTATATATCCCATGTTTGTTGTTGACAAATAAGTAACATGTGTGCCAAGTTTCATGTTAATATCCTTACCCGTTTGGATGTGATTGTGGAACATACACACATACACACACACACACACACACAATAGAGTGTTGTGTAGGTTTCTTTGTGGGTTTTAATCCCCTACAATTAATTTTCCACAGTATTTACTAAGGTTTCCCTACATTTTCCACTTTCCCTACACTTTGCTTTTTTTTTACACATGCTCTGATCTGTCGGGTTCTCCTCAGTTTAAATCCACCACACTTTATGTGGAAACCTTAGTAAATATGTTGGGTTTTTGTGAAAATGTCGGGAACACGCCCCTTTATGGAGACCACACCCCTTTTCACATTGGTCACACCCCCTTTCCCGGTTTTCTTAGCAAAATGGAGAGTTAGTCCCGTTTTTTTAAATTCTGGTGCAAAATCTGGCGCAAATTCAGGAGCAAACAGAATTTATGGCGCAATGCGACAGAATCTGGCACACAACCCAACAAAACATGTCGGGATTGCATTAGTAAATGAGGGCCATTGAGTTTTATATATATATATATATATATATATATATATATATATATATATATATAGATGATATAGCGGATGGCATTAACAGCTCTGTTTCTATCTTCACAGAAGACAACAAGCTTTGTAGCATGGTACAATCCATAGAGGATGTGCATAAGTTACAAGATGACTTGGAGAGGGGGCGTGGCCTGGCAGCCAAGTCACACGATCGCGCATTAACGGAGCTCCGTTACCTCCCCAGCTAAAGCGACATTTCCCGAGCTCACTGCCGGTCATTTTCACTGGAACCTGGCTCCTTTTCCTCCCACGAGATGGCAGGGAGACATAGGAAGCCAGCGCGCCACGGATTTACCTTCATACCCCATGAGGCCTTTCTGCATGATGGCACCGCTGGGACCAGAAAGACGACCTCTCCCGCACCGCAGATATCTCCTCACAGCAACGCAGGCCTGCTACACTCACCTCGGTGGTGCAGATCCACCTCTGACCCAGCGCTCCATGCCCTGCTTACAGGCTCTCATCCATAAAATACAGCCCCGGCTTCAAAGCTGACCCAGGGCGCAGATATGGTGTATCTCAGCGCGCCTCGCAGCACCTGCTCCTCCCTGGGTGTGCAAAGCACCGTTCACCAGCGGGATCACCTCCATTTAGTCCTATGAAGAGACACTTTACTTTCTCACCCTCTGCTTTACAAGACAAGGTAAGCACCCATGGCATGCCTACCTGTGAAACAGCTCCTGCTCCAGACCCATTAGCAACTATTCCTGTGCTTGGTCAGTCTCTTACAGATACAGCCATGAGAGATATGCTCTTACTGCTATGCTCCACATTTCTGCAAGACATGCACAAGCTGGTTAGCCCCTTACAAGCCACAGTGCACTCCTTGGGTCACAGAGTGGACCATATAGAGAGGAAATTCAGTGACTTTGCTACTTTCCACAAATAACTTTTTGATTCACACTATAAGGCGGAAGATGAAATAGCCATGCCTAAACATTTGGAGGACTCTGTCCCTCGTGATATCCTAGCCCATGTTCACTTTTTCCATATCAAGGAACGTTTCATGGAATAAGCTAAACGGAATAATGGACTGCCAGCTCCATACCACTGCATATCTGTTTATGCTGATCTCTCCGCTACCACCCTGCAAGCTACATGGGCATTATTGCCCATCACTACAGTGCTTCACTCTGTCAAGGTGCTCTACAGTTGGGGATTCTTCCTCTGCCTTCTCTTCCGGAGAGACAACACTGTTCATGTTATTCGTACCCTCTTAGAGTCAGAGGAATTGCTTCAATTGCTCCTGGAACATCACACCTGCCACTTCAGCCTCTTCAAGCAAGTCTCGCCGTCCGGCTCCAGTAGATAAAGACTGGTCTGTGACTTGATTTCTTTCTCAACTGACAGTGACTTTCAAGCCCCTTGTTTAAGCAGGCTCTGGTGATGTGCCCATGCACTCAGGCTTCAGAATGGACTCTGACCACAAATCCTTGGATAACGACACTTTTTCCTATGTATTGCCCTTTTTTCTATGTTTGTTGTGTTGTTCCATGTTTTGTATTGTTTCTTTTTTTGTAATGGCACTCACCTTGTTTTTGCTCCTGGGTACATGTTCTACACTAATCTGACAGAAACATGCTGGCTGGGAGGTGCACTCTGTCCCCTTTCAAAATATTTCATACAACATTTTCCTGTCTTATACTGTTTCTTATTAATATGGTTATAACGTTTTCAAGCATTAATGTTAATGGTTTAAATGCCCCGCACAAACGCTCCCATCTATGGAGAGAGGCACAAACCCTGAAGTGTGGTGTTCTCTGCGCTCAGGAGACGCACCTGCTCTCTAAAGACTCTTCTCTTCTCGCTTGAAACATCCAGCTTTTTAACATATATTTCATTCCCATTTCAGCTCTAAAATCACGTGGGGTTCTAATCGCAATAAAGAATACAGTTGCCTTCACTATGCAAGAGGTGGTCTCGGACCCGTGAGGAAGGTATGTGATCCTTCGCTGTTCCATCAATGCTGCACAGTTCACCATTGTGTCTCTGTATGCCTCATATACAGGACAACTCAGGTTTGTGAAACGTTTACTCAATTCAGTTCAGTTGTTGCCCTGGGGATCCTTGGTCATTTGTGGCGATTTTAACACTATTGCCGACTCTACTCTGGACTCTACCTCTCTTTCCCGCTTTCCCTCTACAACTATCTCCCCCGTTCTTTCTGAAATGGATCTATTTGACATTTGTAATATACAATGAGAGGGACTTTACATTTCTTTCTGGAGTTACATAGTTACATAGTTAGTACGGTCGAAAAAAGACATATGTCCATCAAGTTCAACCAGGGAATTAAGGGGTAGGGGTGTGGCGCGATATTGGGGAAGGGATGGGATTTTATATTTCTTCATAAGCATTAATGTTATTTTGTTCCATGAATGTATCTAATCCTGTTTTAAAGCTGTTAATTGTTCCTGCTGTGACCAGTTCCTGAGGTAGACCGTTCCATAAATTCACAGTCCTCACGGTAAAGAAGGCGTGTCGCCCCTTGAGACTAAACTTTTTCTTCTCCAGACGGAGGGAGTGCCCCCTCATCCTTTGGGGGGGTTTAACCTGGAACAGTTTTTCTCCATATTTTTTGTATGGGCCATTAATATACTTATATACGTTTATCATATCCCCCCTTAAAAGTCTCTTCTCAAGACTAAACAATTGTAACTCCTTTAATCGCTCCTCATAGCTAAGATGTTCCATGCCCCATATTAGTTTAGTTGCGCGTCTCTGCACCCTTTCCAACTCCGCAGTGTCCCTTTTATGGACAGGTGCCCAAAACTGAACAGCATATTCCAGGTGAGGCCGTACCAATGCTTTATAAAGGGGGAGTATTATGTCCCTGTCCCTTGAGTCCATGCCTCTTTTGATACATGACAATATCCTGCCGGCTTTGGAAGCAGCAGCCTGACATTGCATGCTATTCTGTAGTCTGTGATCTACAAGTACACCCAGATCCTTCTCTACCAGTGACTCTGACAGTTTAATCCCCCCTAAGACATACGATGCATGCAGGTTATTAGTACCCAGATGCATAACTTTACATTTATCCACATTGAACCTCATTTGCCAAGTGGATGCCCAGACACTTAGTCTATCCAAGTCATCTTGTAACTTATGCACATCCTCTATAGACTGTACCGTGCTACAAAGCTTGGTGTCATCTGCAAAGATAGAAACAGAGCTGTTAATACCATCCTCTATATCATTGATAAATAAATTAAACAACAGCGGGCCCAGTACTGAACCTTGGGGTACACCACTAATAACCGGGGACCAATCAGAGTACGAATCATTGACCACCACTCTCTGGGTACGATCCATGAGCCAGTGTTCAATGCAGTTACAAACTAAAATTTCCAAACCCAAAGACCTTAACTTACCTGTCAGACGTCTATGAGGGACAGTATCAAACGCTTTAGCAAAATCCAGAAACACTATATCCACAGCCATTCCTCTGTCAAGGCTTCTACTCACCTCTTCATAAAAGCAAATTAGATTGGTTTGACAACTTCTATCCTTAGTAAACCCATGCTGGCTATCACTTATAATACAATTATCCCCTATGTATTCCTGTATGTAATCCCTTATAAGTCCTTCAAACAATTTACCCACAATGCACGTTAAACTTACTGGTCTATAGTTTCCTGGGGAAGACCTAGAGCCCTTTTTGAAGATTGGCACCACATTCGCCTTGCGCCAGTCCCTTGGCACAATACCAGACACCAGAGAATCTCTAAATATCATGAACAGGGGTACAGATATTACTGAACTTACCTCTCTAAGAACTCTTGGGTGTAGTCCATCCGGCCCTGGGGATTTGCTTACATTTATATCACTTAACTTACCTTGTACCATCTCTACATTAAGCCAGTTCAGTACATTACATGATGTGTTACCAGCACTGACCTGGCCAATGTCAGCTCCTTTTTCCATAGTGTATACAGAACTAAAGAACCCATTCAGTAGCTCCGCTTTCTCTTGATCGCCTGTGACAACCACCCCATTATCATTATTAAGGGGTCCTACATGCTCTGTCCTTGGTTTTTTTGCATTTATATATCTAAAAAAATATTGATATGTTCATAACCCCTACTCTCGCATTGATATGTTTTTGATTGATAGATCCCTGTTACCACCTCCTATAATACAACCTATTAAATGGTCGGATCATGCGGCTATTACTTCTATTACTTTACAATTACAAAATGTGAATTCCCCCCCCCCCCCTTCATATACCTGGCATAGCAGCCCTTATTTATGGTCCCATCCCCACTATGCTAAATGTTTGCAGTGAGGCATTTCAGATTATTTCTCAACTAACCTTCATTCAGTTTCAAATGTTATTACACTATGGAACTGCCACAAGCAGTTATAAGTGGACTTTGCATCAAATTTGGTTCCATTTTGAAGAAGAAAAGAGAGAAAAAACTGAATGACATTTCGGCCCAGTTACGCCTTGCTGAACAGACTAATAAGGCCTCCCCTTCTCCAAACATGGCCTGTATAGTAGCTGATCTGCGTTGAGACTTGCGTTGCCACTTATTATCCATATACGAAAAGTCTCATCGCAAATTACAAGTTTAACAAAACAATAAAGCTGGCAAGTTATTAGCTAACAAATTAAAAAACGTCAATTGAAGGAGCCCATACCATACTTGATGCATCCAATCACGCATGAAAACCTATACACTCCAGCTAACATTGCTAATGGTTTTCAAGCATTCTATTCTCACCTTTACAATATTTGTGACTCTGTTTCCTCTTCCCCTGGTCTCACTGAGATCACTAATTCCTATCTTTCTCATCTTAATCTACCTACATTGTCCCTCTCCCAACTTTCCTCCTTAAACGCTGAGATATCCTCCGAGGAGGTTCTCCAAGTTATATCCTCTCTCCCTGCTGACAAGACTCCTGGCCCTGACGGCTTTATCAATTCCTATTATAAATTATTTGAAACTCTTCTTTCCACTCATTTAGCAGCCTTTTGTCAATCTGCTGTGACCTAAGGCAAACTCCCTGCTGAAAACTTGCAAGCCTACTATCATTACCCTACCTAAACCCGGTAAGACCCCGGACCGCCCTCAGAATTTCCAGCCAATCTTATTACTGAACCAAGACGTGAAAATTTTCGCTAAACTATTAGCCTCTCGAATTTCTCCATGTCTCCCTTCTTTGGTTAATATGGACCAGTTGGGTTTTGTTGCTGGCCGTCAGGCCTCTGACAACACCAGGCACTTATTGAACATCTTTCATCACCTCGAAGATTTCATAGCCCCGCTTTAATTTTGGCCTTGGACGCCAAGAAGGCCTTCAACCGCCTCCGGTGGTCGTACGCCTTCTCAGTCCTCCAACACATGGGTTTCTCAGGAGGCATTCTCTCAGCGCTTCTTTCTCTATACTCTTCATCCTCTGCCAGGGTGCTGGCTAATGGCTCCCTTTCTGAATTCTTCTCCATCACAAACGGCTCTTGCCAAGGGTGCCCACTCTCGCCCCTCATATACATATTATCTATTATATATGGCACAGGCCATTAGGCTAGACAGAGACATTTCTGGAGTTTTGATCAGGCAGAGATCACATGTCATCTCCTTATATGCCGATGAGGTGATTCTTTCCCTCACCAACACTGAGCTTTCACTCCTACCTATCAACCCCCCTCTCCTCTTTTCTTTAAAAACTACCTTTTCTTTTGAATGGCAGCCTATCTCTTTGCAATACTTGGGCATTCGCCTTTCCTACCCATACAACACATTATACCAAGTAAATTATGTGCCTCTGCTGACCTCTATATCCGAGGAGGCTGACAGATTGGCACAACCTGAAATTTCATGGATGGGCAGGGTCGCTACCTTTAAGATGTTCTTGCTATCTTGTTTCCTCTACCTATTCCGAACCCTTCCTATCTCGCTTTCCCCCACTTTCTTCACTAAAGCTCAAAAGCTTCTCTTACTTTCATCTGAGCTGGCAGACGACCAAGGTTATTGGCAAGCATACTTACAAAACCTACTGTTATGGGTGGGCTTGGCTCCCCCGAATTTGAAAATGTATTATATTGCTACTTTGGTGTCCATGTTGTGGCATTGGTGGTGCAGTCCGTCGGATCTCGCATGGGGGGAGATTGAGAGTAACTCAATATTTCCATACTCCACTAAGGACCTTCTATATTTACCATATTGGAACACACTTTCCCCCCACAATTCATAAGCTGTTAGTCAAAGCTACATACCAGGTTTGGGTCAGTTATATCCAAAGCTCTACTCCCTCTACCCCACACCCAAAGGTACCATCCCTCTAACACTCATTTAAGCTATCATTCCTAACCTTGATTTAACCACTTGGATGAGCCAGGGTTTGACACATGAACAATTATTATATGAGGTCTCTGAACTTTTCTCCTTTCAAACTTTGCGAGAGACTTACCACTTGCCACAACATGATTTTTATAAATATCTACAAATACTTCACTTCTTGCATAGTCTAACACCCTCTCCTACTTTGTCAAATGGACTAGACCATCCGACAACTAGCCACACCCCTTAAGGGCTTGAAATCCCTTTACAATAAAATGCTTCCTCAATAGAAAATAAAAAAACACTCGGCACTGCTGCCTCTATGTAGCGTCAATGTGTTAGCACTTCTGCCAGCTGACCTGCGCCAGGTGGTGCTCTCTGTGTGATAATTACTCCAATGTACAACTTCCAACAGAGTAGAGAATGAACAGGGCAACTCACCATATGCGTCTTCTTCAAACTTCTTTATTCAAGGAACATGGAGAATACATACAATGCAGGACAAGGGTGGACGGTAGAGTTGGGGGATGTAATTCGGGGCCCGAGTTACATCCCCCCAACTCTACCGTCCACCCTTGTCCTGCGCTGTATGCATTCTCCATGTTCCTTGAATAAATAAGTTTGAAGAAGACGCATATGATGGGTTCATTCTGTTCATTCTCTACTCTGTTGGAAGTTTTCCCCTTTACAATAATTTGCTAAACTCAACTACCTTCATCAAAACATATCCCTTGCGCCGCTGGGAGCGAGATCTGGCTTGCTCTTTCTCCTCGGAGGAGTGGCAAAAAACATTTAAAACTATACATGCTACTTTCCAATGCTCGACACATATTGAATAAGCTTTAAAATCTATCTTACGCTGGTACTACACACCTGATCGCTTGTCTCAGATTTATCCAGGGGCACCGCACCTTTGCTGAAGAGGTTGTGGCTCTCATGGTACAATATATCATGTTTTTTGGACCTGCCCACTACTCAAGCCTTTCTTGTTATCTTGCAGAAAATTACTGATAGATACACTAGGGTGTCACGTCCCTTGGACACCGCATTCTGTGTTACTGTTACTTAACCTACAAATTTTTCCCTGTGGCCTTCAGGATTTTTATTGTATAATTTGCCTACTAACTAAAATTGCAATAGTCAGCAATTGGAAGTCAGCAACTATTCCCTCCATTGTTTGCCTTATTTGAAAATTAAACGCAATCTTCTCATATGAGAAGATTATTGCCCTCAGGACAATATCCATCTTTCTCTAAAAGATGGCACAAATGGTTGCTCTCTCCTCAATGTCATAATATTTGAGGTGACATTTGTTATATCTTTCTTTACTTTACTAGTCGCCGAGCTCCAATTATACTTTGTTTGAGCATCCCATTTACCTCTATCTTTTCACATTAGCTCCCATATATATAATCTATGCAAACATTACCTAAGTGGAACCTGTACCGTCTTTATTGCCAACCGTTATCTACTACATAACATTGGACCAATATTTACATTTTCCGAATGTACGCTTTATGCAGTGCCATTACCTGTTCCTTGTTCATAGTTTGACTTTTGTTTACATTTTTTGTATCAGGTACTAGCTATCGTATAATCCCATAATACCTTTGCCATGCCACACGTGTAGTGACCTTGTCATGTGTACAAAAAATATTTGCGAAAAAAAATAGCTAACTTGGATAGACTATGTGTCTGAATTGAAAAAAGAAGAAAAAGACTGGCAACCACAAAAGATGCACACCACCATATGTACAAATAAATATAAATATTACTTTATTAGAAAAACCACAAAGGGAGAGACCGTCTTAAAAACACTTAAAAACATGAAATATTGATGTACAGAGAGAAGGGATGTAACCCTACCTCAACCCCCTAGCTTAGGTAGGGTTACATCCCTTCTCTCTGTACATCAATATTTCATATTTTTAAGTGTTTTTAAGACGGTCTCTCCCTTTGTGGTTTTCTTCTTTTTTCAATTGTGTTACGTTTGGGCAACCTCTTTGCACCCACGTTTATTATCTCAGCGGTGCCCATCGCTTTCCTTAGTGCAGTTAGACTATGTGTCTGGGCATCCACTTGGCAAATGAAGTTCAATGTGGATAAATGTAAAGTTATGCATCTGGGTACTAAAAACCTGCATGCACTGGAAGAGAAGGATCTGTGTGTACTTGTAGATCATAATCTGTGCTCCGGCCAGACACGTGAGTGCTCTCTTGTCATGTCCCCACTACCGGCGGGGCTGGTATTCGCATTGCGCCTGTGCCCCTAACCCCTTGGGCGCACACCATAGCTCTTACATTTAAAGGGCCAGTACTCATTTAATTAAGTGTATTCACCTGTGCTCTTGTTAGAAGTATCTGCTCCTCCCTTTGTTCCATGACGGATCTTTCTTGCCTTTGTGCCCTAGAGAAAGCTACTGTATTTCTGTGTTTCTGTGTTCCAGATCTTGTTCCGTTATCTCACCCTGCACCTGTGCCGCCTGCCCTGACCTTCTGCTACCTCAACAAAGTCTTGACAGTTTCCTTCAGTTTCCTTCACGCCACATCCCAGCAACCTGTGTGGACGAGTGGGTGCCGCCTGCTGCAGCAAGACCATCCCGTTTTACGGCGGGCTCTGGTGAAAACCAGTGGCACCTTAGACTCTGCTCCCTGGCACGGCTCACGTCATCATCCACACAGGCCCGGAGGATCCACCACCTGCCGTCACCCGTTACAGTAAGATCGGCCATGGATCCCACAGGGGTGCCTTTGCCAGATGTCTCAGATCTTTTCACCCTCGTGGCTCAACAGACACAGCAGTTAGCCTGTCAGGCGTAACAGCTGAATCAACTCTCATGGTGCAACAGCTTCTTGCCGCTCAGCAGCAACAACAACAACAGCAGCAGCCACCTGTTCCCGAGCCTCCTCCTGTGTCTGCAGCTTCTCCTGGGACCAAGCTTTGTTTGTCCTTGCCTTCAAAGTAAGACGGAGATTCTAAGCTGTGTAGAGGCTTTGTGACACAGTGTTCTATCCATCTAGAACTCATGGCTGTTCTGTTCCCAAAGGAGCATGCTAAAGTGGTGTTTGTGGTTAGCCTACTTTCTGGAAAAGCTTTAGCCTGGGCTACTCCTCTCTGGGATCATAGAGATCCGGTCTCCTTGAACCTGTTGATTTTCCTTGCAAAATTCCGCAATGCATTTGAAGAACCCGTGCGAGCCTCCTCTGCTGAGACGGCTTTTCTGAACCTCTGCCAAGGGAACTCTTCCGTTGACAACTACGCAGATAAGTTCCTCACACTTGCCTCTGAACATTTAGCCACTCGAATTGATGTGCGTTTTGCCGAGAGGCAGGAAGAACCTCCTTTGGAAAAAAAAACTGCCCAAACACAGTGATTACCTCGTCTGGCACCCGTGTCCCAACATCCACCTCTACTGTCTTCTTTGCCTCCTGCAAAAGAGGCTATGGAAGGGGACCGTTTTCACTTAACGCAGCAGGAAAGATCCCTATATTGTGCCTATATTGTGCCAGTCCAGAGCACTTTCTCAAAGACTGTTCTGTACGTCCTCCTTGTCCAGGAGAACTGTTTCATCTTGGACAAGTAGGAGTGGCATTCCTTGATGTGAATATTACCTCTCCTCGCTTGACCACCCCGGTTCAATGTTTACCTCTGCCAAGACGTCTTTCATCACTTCTGCTTTTTTGGATTCTGGTTTCGCTGGTAACTTCATTGGTGCCTCCCAGGTCCATAAACACCTTCTTCCAGTGATGCGTCTTGTCAAGCCATTCTACATTTCTTCTGTTAATGGACAAAATCTGAACTGTAAGGTGCAATTCCACACTGAACCCCTCGTCATGCAAGTGGGGGATTTGTATAAGAAAAAAATTGAGTCTTATGTGCTGCCACATTGTACTTCTGAGCTTCTTCTTGGTCTTCCTTGGCTTCAATGTCATTCTCCACAACTTGTCTGGAAATCTGGTGAAATCACTTGTTGGGGACAATTTTGCCAAGATCACTGTCTCATGCCTCCTCTTAGACCTGCTAATAAAAGCTTCAAAGCCGACGCTCTTTCCAGATCCTCCGATGTCGCAGGATTGGACTCCACGCCAAGGCATAATGTTCCTCATGTGATATCTTCTGTGCCTGTTAAACTCAGACATAAAGTCTTGAATTGGGGACATTCTTCTTTGCGAGTTGGTCACCTTAGAAGACGGAAGACTCCACGACAGAGCCTTTGCCCATTTCAGAAACCCCTTGGTCTCATGTAGTGGGGAACTTTCTGCATTCCAAAGAAGAGGGGGAGACCAAAGGGGGGTACTGTAACATCTGCACTCCAGCCAGACACGCTGGCAGTGATTGCTCTCTTGTCATCTCCCCACTGCCGGCGGGGCTGGGATTCCCATCACGGGACGTGGCTGCATGCGAATCCCAGGCCATCACTCACCTCCCTGGTCTTTCTGTTCCTGCAGCCCTGGTGCATGTGCCCTTGCCTTCAAGGGTGCGCACGCGCTGGAGCTCTTACAATTAAAAGGCCAGTACTCATTTAATTAAGTGTATTCACCTGTGCTCTTGTTATAAGTATCAGCTTCTCTCTTTGTTCCCTGCCGGATCTTTGTTGCCTTTGTGCCCTAGAGAAAGCTACTGTGTTTCTGTGTTCCTGATTTATGTGCACCAGATCCTTATACCGTTATCTTACCCTTCACCTGTGCCACCTGCCCTGACCTACTGCTACCTCGACCACGTCTTGTCAGTTTCCTTCTGTGCCATGCCACAACCCAGAAACCTGTGTGGATGAGTCGTGCCAGGGGTAGCAAGCTGGGTGCCGCCTGCTGCAGCAAGACCATCCCGCTTTGCGGTGGGCTCTGGTGAAAACCAGTGGCACTTTAGACTCGGCTCCCTGGCACGGCTCACGTCATCATCCACTCAGGCCCGGAGGATCCACCACCTGCCGTGACCCGTTACAATTGTCATGTATCAAAAGAGGCATGGACTCAAGGGATAGGGACATAATACTACTCCTCTGTAAAACATTGGTACAGCCTCATCTGGAATATACTGTTCAGTTTTGGTCACCAGTTCATAAAAGGGACTTTGTAGAGATGGAAAAGGTGCAGCGTTTCAAGACTAAACTAGTATGGGGGATGGAACATCTCAGCTATTAGGAAAGGTTAAAATAATTACAATTGTTTAGTCTAGAGAAGAGACATTTAAGGGGGGATATAATCAATGTATATAAATGGCCCATACAAAATATATGGAGGAAAACTGTTCCAGTTTAAACCTCCACAAAGGACAAGGGGGCGCTTCCTCCGTCTGGAGAAGAAAAAGTTTGGTCTCAAGGGGCAAGACGCCTTCTTTACCATAAGAACTGTGAACTTATGGAACAGTCTGCCTCAGGAACTGGTCACAGCAGGAACAGTTGAAAGATTTAAAACAGGGTTAGATAAATTCCTGGAACAATATAACATTAATTCTTATGCAGAAATATAAAATCCCACCCCTTCATCCCACGACACCCCTTCCCTTCAATCCCTTGGTTGGACTTGATGGACGTATGTCTTTTTTCAACCATACTAACTATGTAACTATAGTGTATTTTTACCAATGACACCGCAATGATACTCATATCTAAATGCATAAAAAAGTAACGCCATCCCGATTATAATTGCAGTGATTGACCTACAAGTGGCGCTGCATGCTTTACAATGGTAGAAACTAAAAAGACAGCTTGCTTTGTACAATTGTGCTTGGTTGTCTGGGGATTGCATTTCTTAGCTACACTTCTGCCTGGACCTGTGTGTAGAAGACATGACATAAAGTAATCACTAAAGATTTAGCTTCTTGTTAGAAAACAAGAAATAGATTATAAATATCTCATGAGAGAAGGCGAACCTTACTCATAGCAACTGTATTACGAAGATAAGGTCAGAGGATGATCTATTACTACTGGCCTCGGTATCCTTGTCTTGGAAGATAAACAAAGGTTCTTTCATTTGAACAAGAGTCTGAAATGTAGGACAATGTATATGAAGTGAGTTGCGCAGTAAAAATGTGTAGAATTGTAAAAAATTATATACATATTCAGTACAGACCAAAAGTTTGAACACTCCTTCTCATTCAGAGTTTTCTTTATTTTCATGACCATGAAAATTGTAGATTCACACTGAAGGCATCAAAACTATGAATTAACACATGTGGAATTATATACATAACAAAAAAGTGTGAAAATATGTCATATTCTAAGATCTAGCCACCTTTTGCTTTGATTACTGCTTTGCACACTTTTGGCATTCTCTTGATGAGCATGAAGCATGAAGAGTTAATCACCTGAAATGGTCTTCCAACAGTCTTGAAGGAGTTCCCAGAGATGCTTAGCACTTGTTGGCCCTTTTTGCCTACACTCTGCGGTCCAGCTCACCCCATACCATCTCGCTTGGGTTCAGGTCCGGTGACTGTGGAGGCCAGGCCATCTGGCGCAGCACCCCATCACTCTCCTTCTTGGTCTAATAGCCCTTACACAGCCTGGATGTGTGTTTGGGGTCATTCTCCTGTTGAAAAATAAATGATCGTCCAACTAAACACAAACCGGATGGAATAGTTTGCCGCTGCAAGAGGCTGTTGTAACCATGCTGGTTCAGTATGCCTTCAATTTTGAATAAATCCCCAACAGTGTCACCAGCAAAGCACCCCCCCCCCCACCATCACACCTCCTCCTCCACACCAGCACACCTGTGAAGTGAAAACCATTTCAGGTGACTACCTCTTGAATCTCAACATGAGAATGCCAAGAGTATGCAAAGCAGTAATCAAAGCAAAAGGTGGCTACTTTGAAGAACCTAGAATATTACATATTTTCAGTTGTTTCACACTTTTTTGTTATGTATATATAATTCCACATGTGTTAACTCATAGTCTTAATGCCTTCAATGTGAATCTACAATTTTCATAGTCATGAAAATAAATAAAACTCTGAATGAGAAGGTGTGTCCAAACTTTTGGTCTGTACTGTATATATATATATATATATATATATATATATATATATATATGTGCAAACAAGGTAGAGCTGCTCACCACTCCTGCGTCCACTGCACGTCCTCGTGCTACGGACACCGGTACCGCTCCTGGCTCAGTAGAAGTCACACAAGAAAACGTCCGGCACTCAGGGGGTTGCAGGTAAAACTTGTAAATGGCTTTATTCAGACGCTATAAGGCAGGACACAATTGTGTCCTGCCTTATAGCGTCTGAATAAAGCCATTTACAAGTTTTACCTGCAACCCCCTGAGTGCCGGACGTTTTCTTGTGTGATATATACATATATATATATATATATATATATATATACATACTGTATATTTACATACATTTACTCAAGACTTAATTGAAGCACCTTTGGCATTGATTACAGCCTCCCAGCTTCTTGTGATTGATGTCATAAGGATAATTCATCTGGATTTGGGGATTTTCTGCCATTCTTCTCTGCAGATCCTCTGAAGCTCTGTGAGGTTGGATGGGGACCACTGGTGGAAGCCATTTTTAGGTCTCTTTAGAGATGTTCTATTGGGTTCAAGTCAGAGCTTTGGCTGGATCATTCAAGGACGTTCACAGAGTTTCCCCTAAGTCACTTTGGTGTTGTCTTAGCTGAGTGCTTAGGGAGAGACCTACAAATGGCTTCCACCAATGGTCCCCATCCAATTTGACTGAGTTTGAGAGGATCTGCAAAAAAGAATGGCAGAAAATCCTAAAATTTAGGAGTGCAAACCTTGTGACATCATCCGCGAGAAGACTGGAGGATGTAATCACTGCCAAAGGTACTTCAACTAAGTGCACTGAGTAAAGGGTCTGAATACTTATGTCACTGCAATGTTTTAGTATGTATACTCATGAGCCACCGACAGGTGAGATTAACAACTTTGATCACTAATCTTTACAATGGCCCCTGTCAAGGGGGTGGGTAGAGTCAAAACATACATAAAACTGCAGGTTTTGTGGGGTCTTTCCAGGATGGTCCACAGAAGTATACCTGGCTAACCTAAACAGGGTCATGGGCCTGCACAAAATGTACAAAAAAGCTATGAAAAAAGATGGCATAGTACACAACGTATCAAAGCTTTCTGCATACGGGGGGCATTGCTGCAGACAGTTCAAAATGCCCATGCTAAAACTGGTCCACAACCCAGTGCACCTACAAGTATAATGGGCCCATAAGCATCAGAACTGCCTTCTACTTGCTCCCAACATAAGAGCTCAATGCAGAACCTGCCCAAATAGGAAAATATCCACAACCATTGGTTGGCTGAGCAGGCCGTTCCTGCTCTGAGCTCTTATCTCAGAAGCAGGCAGAAGACAGGTGCATTGGGGCATTATAAAGAGCTGAATGGAAGCTGCAGGGGATCAGGGGAGGCAGGTAAGTATAGCTTTTTTTAAATGTATTTTTATTTATGTATTTTTACAGCCTCTACAATGTCTGTTTTTTTAAACTCTAAAATACTCCCATAGGGTAGGGTCACACATAGCGTATATACGGTGCATATATGGTGTTGTGTATTTGACTCTGTGTATTTGACGCTGCATACTTCTGTGCTAGAAAAGTCTAAAAGGGAGGTAGAGTAAACATCCATAGACTTTGCTAACACTGAAATACAAAGAGTCAAATATGGAGCGTATACGCTTAATGTGACCCTTCCCTTAAAGGAAGAAAAAAAAGGGGGCTACATTAGAATGGCCTAGAATTAGACTTTTTATGTCACATAGTGGTCCTCACCTGCTGAGTTTTACAGTGCTTTTATTTTTTTATTTAGGTCAGATGTATGAAGTTTCAAGACAGAGCCAAAAACCCTTGAATTGTAGGCACATGTTTGTTATGGTGTTACAGATTCAGGAGCCACAGAAAAAAAAAGTAGTGTACAGTATGTTTTTTTTGGTCAAGACGCATCATATGTGCTGGAGTATGATCAAAATCTTTTTTATACATCTTCAACTACATAAAACTAAATATAGAAAACATGAAAAATAGCAATTGTTTTTCAAAGAATGGTAGCAATGGAATGACATCCCGTGTTCTGTTTATTTTTTTTCTTTCTTTTGCTTATTTTTTTATGATTTAAAATGTCATTATTTGTTTTATATTTTATAGAATTATAAATAAGCATAACATTTATATTAATAATAAATACCACATTATATTGAAAATTCCTATATTCTTTGTTGTACAGGTTCTCTAACCTCTAAGGCACTTACTTAGTCTTGTCCATGGGTCATATAATTTACACAATAGGGCATGACAAAATTTACAGGAATTCATTGCTAAGTCTAATAACTACTCCCATTCCATTAAAGGTATAGTACATTCGTATATGCACAAGATCAAAACTTTCTACCTATTAAATAAATGAATAGGAAGCAGAATTGTGATCAGCAGGTTTATCTAAAGAGTTGGACAGCACTCTGATTAAATCACTGGATTATTTGGTCAACAAAAATTATAGTTCCAGTAAAAAATAAAGAGGTTTTAGACATCAACTTATAGTCAGTACGTAACTGAAAAAAAAACTGGAATTAAATGCTAGTTATTATAAGACCTTTGGACATTCTCTCCTGTCAAATCTGTATGCCTTCTTTGGAAATGGTTTTATTTGATTATAACAATGTCTGTAGAAGCTTTTTGGTGTTTATACACTATCTCCCATAAGTGAGTCCACCCCCTCACATTTCTGTAATATTTTATTTTATCTTTTCATGTGACAACACTGAAGAAATTACCCTCTTCTACAGTGTAAAGTAGTGAGTGCACAGCCTGTAAAACAGTGTTCAATATTGTGTCCCTTCAAAACAACTCAACACACAACCATTAATGTCTAAACCTTGACAACAAAAGGGAATATACCCATAAGAGCAAATGCTCAAATTGAGCCCAATTAGCCATTTTCCCTCCCCGGTGTCATGGGACCTGTTAGTGTTAGTAGGTCTCACGTATGAATGGGGAGCAGGTGTCTTACATTTGGTGTTATCACTCTCACACTTTCTAATACTGGTCACTGGAAGTTCAACATGGCACCTTATGGCAAAGAACTTTCTGAGCATCTGAAAAAATAATTGTTGCTCAACATAAAGATGGCCTATTCTAAACAAAGATAGCCAAGATCCCGAAAATAAGCTAAAACATGGTGGGAAAGACCATACAGCAGTTTCACAGGACAGGTTCCACTCAGAACAGGCCTCTCCATGGTCGACCAAAGATGTTGAGTGCACGTGCTCAGCATCATATCCAGAGGTTATCTTTGGGAAATACTGTAGCAGAAATACTGTAGCAGAAGTGTTGCACATAGTGACATAGTTAGTATGAGTGGAAAAAGACATATGTCCATCAAGTTCAACCAAGGAATTGAAGGGAAGGGGTATGGTTGAATGAAGGAGAAGGGATGTGATTTTATGAAGACATAATTATCAATTAGCCCAATGATTTGGAGTATATGTGTTGCCATAGAGGGGTTAGGGCAGTACAGATTGTAATGCAGCCTTCTCAGACTATTGTATGGCAAATCTATCTAGTCAAAGAGCACTTATCCCCTCCTGAGAAACCTTATTTGATAGATCAAAATATAAAAAAAAAAAATATTTTCTGATATATTTCCTCTCTATTTTAATAATAAAGAACTTTAACCTTAAAAAAGAGACTGGACTTGGAAGCAGTGGCGCCAATGATATTTAGACAGTGGTGAGACATCCTACTTCTAAGATGGAAGAGTCTACTGTGAGTGGGTGAAACAAGGGAGATCTGTGCTTTTTAACATTTTGCGAAATAATATAGTAGAAGCAATATAAGAAGGATTCCTGTGTGTATTAAAAAGCAGGAGGAGGAGGCTAGAGGCAGCAGGATCAGGGTTAAAATCTGTCCCAGCTTGCAGTGTGGTTTGGACCAAGGATGGGTAAGTAGTTGAGGCCCTGTACACGAGATCGTCCACTTATCGCCTTTCCTGTGGGAATAATTTCCAGTGTTTGAAATATTTCCCATCATACGTATCTACAAGTTGAGAGCACACCAAACTGCATTCTAAAAAAAGGAAAAAACATGAACTTATTAGTTTATATTTTGGCTAGGGACTAAGGGACTAAGGAACATCCCAGTGCATCAAACAAAGTCATTTGCATATTATTATGTTTGACCAATTTTCCTACATGGCACAACGTATGCAAAAAAACACTGTTGTTATGAGTGTCACCCGTACTTTCAATCAGGACCAGCAGGCTATTATGGGCAACCTTGCTGTTAGTTAACCTTTAAATGGACATTGTCACAATCAAAAACTTTTTATATATTGTAAGTCTTGGCAAAATATTAACCTTTCAAATATATTTCATAAAAAATGTTATCTCTTGAGAAATCATGACTTATAAAAAAGACAACTAGGAGTCCCAATACTATCCAGAACACATTCCTGTTGCTATGCCCCAGCTGAAGCACAGACATGGAAAAAGTCCAGGAAGGGAAGGCAGGACAAGCACTCCTCAGTGCTCCTGTTCTATCAGACTGCAGCATGAAAACAGCATAGCACAGCAGGCTTAGGGTGGAAGTGAACACTTGATGAGTGAGGGCGGGCTCAGTGCATGCCTCGGACTTGCCCCTGCCCCGGGCAGTGGATGTTAGAATGAGGGAGCAGCATTACCGAGGGTTTTGTGAGCAAAATAAAGAAGCTAGACACATAATAAAGACATGGAAAGTAACATATATAAGCATAAGCTTTAAGTCTTACAGTTCAGTAGAAAATTCTGTCTTAATGCTGCTACCACAAGGGGGGGGGGGGGGCTCAATGCATTCTTATTTATACAGCTCCTATTGAGCTCAGTGGGAGAGATGTAAATTATATGAAGAAAGTCCCTCCTCTCGCTTTTCACGTTGGTGCAGTCGCCCGCCTTTACCTGCTCTGCATATCATTTGAGAGGCTGCCAAAAAAAAAAAAACTTCTCCAAATAGTAGAAAATTCCAAAAGGCTGGCATCGTCAAGAGCATATGTTTCTTTAGCTAGCCAGCTTCACTTGCCCTTTTTTTTAGCTTCATTGTAATGGAACTTTCATGTTACCCACACACATTTACTATGTATAGTCTTACTTGGCACTCAGTGCCATTATTGGTTAAATTGCAGTAGAAATTGGTGAGCTCTGTCTGAAAAAATTCCATTTGAGAGGCTGTAATGTGTTTGGGATCGTGTAGACGTTCCCACCATCAGCTGGGGTGGCACTGAGACATGCCAGGTTTTTAGTGACCCGCTGATCACTGCCATTCCTTCATTATTATAGCAGCAGCGCACATCTGCTCTGCGGTCACAGCCTGGATGTCACATTTCATCACCCAATTACTCTCTATCAGTGATGGAGGTGAATCTTCCCTGTGAATTTCCAGCATACAAGGAGTAGACTGTGTCCTTCCTTACCGAGATGTATGTCATTGGAGGTGGCAAATTTCAGACAATTATTTTATTATAAGGCTGGATGGAGGTAAAGCGGGATAAGTTATAGTGGTATTTCCCAACCAGCGTGCCTCCAGCTGTTGCAAAACTACAATTCCCAGCATAGCTTTGCTGCAGCCGCAGGCACATTGGTTGGGAAACACTGAGTTACGGAATCCATCAATATATATTATATTACAGTCCAAATAAGTAGAACAAGCGGACTTATAGTCTGGGGATAAGTGTGGGTCCTCAGCCTACCTGAGGGCTGACCAACAGTCCAAAAAAGTCAAGAAAGCGACACACAACGTGAATGTATAGTTTTTGCATTTTCTGTCACTTTTGGATGGGTGAATAAATTACACTTTCACATTGGATTGCTGGGGTGCCACTTTCTTGCCTTTTTTGGACTTTAATATATATGTTATATACATATATTAATATATATATATATATATATATATATATATATATATATATATATATGTGTGTGTGTGTACAGTGGAAAAGTTAACCAGTTGCCCATATCAACCAATCAGATTGCTTCTTTTATTTTTGAAAAGGCCTCTGAAAAGTGAAAGAAGCAATCTGATTGGTTGCTATGGGCAACTGGTTAACTTTTTCTCTGGACAGATTTAGATAAATCCCCCATTTAGATAACCCCCCACTGTTTGTAAATGCGCCATGGGATCCCCGTCTATTAACTCAGCATTAGCTAAGAAGGTATATGGAAATGGGTATTCTAAAATGGGCAATCCCTTACCCTTGACATGTTTTTTCACTTTTCATTATTTATCTTTTCCTCCTCTTCTATGAGATATAATTACTTTATTTTCATCTATAGACCCATATTAGGGCTTGACTATTGAACTTTCTAATTTCCTCCCTTATTTTTATCACACACAAGGCAAGGGCGTACATGTATAATATAACATGTATACTATATTAAAGTAGGGCCCATGTTCAAAAGCATTCTCAAAAAACAAAGCTCATGCAGGCAGCCTGTTGATTTTAGTAAAAAAAAGTGTAATACCTTGATTTTCCTGGGGCGGCACCACAGGGAGATTGAACATTTTAGTCTCTGGGATTGCCGAACAGGCTTTATAACAGGGCCTGACTCCACACTGTACACGGGCACCAACCTCATTGTTAGCACTTTTTTACAGAGCCTTTACACTGGCCTGTGTCTCCAGCAGGCTCAGATGCAGACAGCGTCTCTCTCTGGGTGGGCAGCACTGATGAGTGACGTCCCCCTGCGTGGCTCCTCGGCACAACGGCAGAACGTCATTCATTCGTCCCGGCAGCTGCTGCTGGTCACCTTTCCAGTTCGGGCCACGGACACTTTTAAAGAGTGACCAACGGCGACCCTGTCTCCAAAAATACTGCCCATTTCTTAGCCGGTATTTTTATTATGAAGATACCGGCAGGCTGGTAAAAATACTGACTGTGCCTATAAAATGCCATCCAGGTGACAACCCTACTGTATCCCTTCACTGCAATCAGCTATTGACCATACATCCCTTATTACACAGGGAGATGGGTGTCCAATGTCTGATGATTTTTTTGTTGTTGTACAGGATTACAGGATTATTCTTATATAGGTTGGTTCCCTGGGTGCTACACTTCTGTGGATGCCCTTCTCATATGTTGTACAAAGAACCATACCATTCAGTGTCTAAATATCAAAGCCATTGGTGGTGCCTACCTGAGCATAGTTGGGTGCCCCATGCACCCCTATTGCCGACCTATTGTGACACTGATTGCAACCTGTTGGTTCTCAATCACTTGAATATATCTGCAATGTTTAGCAAGCAATGCTATATATATATATATATATATATATATATATATATATATATATGCCATACAAAATCAATTTAGAGGTCTGGATATCTCTATTGAGTAATTAAATGGTGGACTCAAGGAAAGTTTCCTTAAAAATCCCCTTCCGTAGCAGGAGAGTAACCTTGTAAGTCTCTATCGGTGCTTTCTGGTTAGACATTGAATGTGACACTTGCAGTACATTGTGATCCCTATGTCATGAGCATTAGGTCTTGTGAGTCCCCTTCAGTGAACAAGCTCCTAAAGCAATAAACAGAATTCAATGGTGATTTTACTCGGTGGATTTCATCTCCATGTGGGTAGCAGTAATAAATGAGTGAAGCATTAGGAGGCTTAATAAGGGCTTTAACTTCATTGCGTCATGTCACCAAGACAACAAAGTTACTATTATATTTATTTAGGATTTGTTTTTGAATTCTTTTATTTCCTGAGGGTTGCAGTATATTTTATGGCTGCAGCATCATCGCGTCTGTCTCCAGCATCTCATTTATTTGAATTGCCTCTTCTCCACATTATTCTACACCTGCACACTTCCATTTTCAGAACAGGCGTCAGGGATTGCAGTGATAAAGGGCTGGGATGTTTATCTTGGCTTTTCTGAAGAGTCGCATCATGTGACAGGAGGCGTCTTTTTGATCAAGGAGAAGCTGAATCTCAGACTAGCAGCAGGGGTCATTTATCAAGATGTCATAAATACTGAAATGGCATGCCGTGAAGGCCTTCCTGCTGGATGTGGTTTGTGTATCTGATTTTTGGTAGCATTAATGGGACTCGGACATTTTGCTACCCCTTACTATGCAGCACAATTAGAATAGAGCCAATGTTGCACTTGCAGGACCTATGAGCTGTGGAGAAAGTAATGATTACAAGTATTGCACAGTATTATTTCCTGTCGTGTCACTCGGCTGTCTGGAGTAGGGCAGAAAATGGAATATTTTTACCCTAATTGATAGAGCAGCATAAATGTATTTTCTATGTTGTTTTATTAAAAACATGTAGCTTGAGAAGAATTTTTCATTAAATTAGTTATTCAAATATTTAAATATATCACCTATCCACAGGACAAGGATGGGGTTCGACCTCTGAGACACCCACCGATCATGAGAATGAAGGCCCCTTGTTCCCTGAGTGAATGGAGTGGCAGTGCAGATGCTTGACTGCTGCTCCATTCACTCTTTATGGATCTTCCAAACATAGCTAATGTGGTGGCCGAGCATGTGCACTACTGTTCCATTCACTTGGGGGATCTCCAGTCTCATGATCGGTGGGGCCCCAGTTCGGACCCTCACCAATCAGCTTGTTATCCCCTATCCCATGGATGGGTAAAAATGAGTGGCAATTTCATGCAGGGACTATAGGTCACCATATGTGGTCTCCAAGGGACGAATATAGCTCACCATACTAAGCACTACATCATTTCTTCTTGTAAACCTTCCAAGACAATCCAATGGTTTCATAAAGATCAAAATAGACTGAGACATCACGTTCATGATTTTCTCTATGGTGGACTTCAAATAAAAGTACTGAAAGAGCAAGAATTTCATGAATACCAAGTCTTTATATTGGCATGTATAACTAAAAGTACCATAGAATACACAAAAAACAAAAATTTTACAGCTGCCATAGATTTAAACTTATTTCTGTAAATTTTAGGTGCCCCTGACGAAGCATCATGATAGTGAAAGGTACGTTGGGGTACATATGCGGTTTGTCTGAGGTACCACACATGGCTGACTAGTTAGATATCCTTCTATACTTCAGGCTTTTGTTATTTTTGTCTATTCTCTTCTGACTCTGTAGTGCTTTGCATATTTCTTGCAGAACAATTTTAGTCTGCTTTTCAATTTTCACAGCTGGGTCATTCGATTGTCCTTCTTTTACACTGTTTTGTCAAATTTTCACCCCCCGCATATAATCTTTTCTTGAGTGTATCATGTGCCCTTTATTTGCTTGACATGCATTTTAATGCTGTTTTTAATCTGTGACTTTAATAAAGATATTTTTTTCTATTTATTTTATATTGTTGATGCTCTTTCTTGTTTTGGGGTCTATGTTTAGTGGGCTCAACAACCTTTCTGGATATTGTTTATAAATTATAGACCAAGCTCCTCCTGCTAATCCACTCTGCACATAGAGTACCCAGTCTGTATGGGAGCACACAAACCTGTGTGGCTACATACAGATAAGCTTATAGCCATGGTGCACTACCATACAGACTCTGGTTAAACAGCTCAGCCGAGTGCACTGATCTTGTTTTGCAGCATTTATCATTGCAGGTGTAAGTGAAGCATTTTTATACACTTTTTTGTGTGTTCTGGTAGGGCTGGGCGGTATACTGGTTCATACCGAATACCGACATTTTTGTGCTGCACGATATGAATTTTAACCCATACCGCAATAACGGTTGGCCTCTCCCCCTCGAGAATGAATGAATGAGCCCAGCGCTGCGTTGTCCCCACATCGGGGAACTAATCACAAGACACCCGCAAGCGCTGTTCTGCCCCCCCAATTAATTATCAGCCCAGCGCTGTCCCCATCGGGGTCAATACTGAGATGTCACCCGCATGCGCTGCCCTCCTCATGTTTGTTGCGGCCGCCGGCGCTGACACTCTAAACCAGTGGTCTTCAACCTGCCGACCTCCAGATGTTGCAAAACTACAACTCTCAGCATGCCCGGACAGCCGTTGGCTGTCCGGGCATGCTGGGAGTTGTAGTTTTGCAACATCTGGAGGTCGGCAGGTTGAAGACCACTGCTCTATATTGGGATATATAGGGATATATTGGTATCCCTATGCCCGGGCTGCAAAAAAATAAACAAAATAAATTTTAACTCACCTCCCGCTGGTCCGGTACCGGCCTCATCTGCTTCCCAGTGAATGGAACATCAGACAGCCGTCAGCCTATCAACGGCCGCAGCGATGTTCCGCCTCGGCCGCTGATAGACTGAGCCCACTATCATGTAAGAAGCCGCCCAGAGCTTCTTACATGACAGTGGGCTCAGCCTATCAGTGGCCGAGGTGGAACATCGCTGCGGCCGTTGATAGGCTGACGGCTGTCTGACGTTCCCGTCTCTAGCATAAAGCCGACTTCGGAACATGCGTGAGTTTATTTTGTTTACCTTGTGTCTGCGCCGGCGGTGGCAACAAACAGCACGAGGAGGGCAGCGGGTGACATGTGAGTATTTACCCCGATGGGGGCAGCGCTGAGCTGATAATTAATTTTTGTTGGGGGGGGCAGAATAGCGCAGCGCTGGGCTGATAATTAATTTTTGTTGGGGGGCGGGCAGAATAGCGTAGCGCTGGGCTGATAATTAATTTTTGTTGGGGGGGGGGGCAGAATAGCGCAGCGCTGGGCTGATAATTAATTTTTGTTGGGGGGCGGGCAGAATAGCATAGCGCTGGGCTGATAATTAATTTTTGTTGGGGTGGGGGCAGAATAGCGCAGCGCTGGGCTGGTAATCAATTTGGGGGGGAGGAAATACCATTATATACTGTGGAACCGCAGAAAGTTACGAAAATACCGTGATACGCAGATTTGGTCATACCGCTCAGACCTATGTTCTGGTAATGTGTAGGGGCACCAAATTTATTGAATGGTAACAGAGCATTTCATACATTTTGTGCAGGTAAACATTGCCTGAAATTTCTCTCTTCACATACACCAAAAAGCTAAGCTAAGTCTGGGCTGGTGTAGTTTTAGAGACTTTCAGTGGCTTTTTTGAGCCTTTTCACAAAAAGGCACAGTTGATAAGACCCTTCCATGTCATGTGTATTGCCAAAATCAGTGGATTGCAACTCAAAATCAGAAGAAATGTGTAAACCAAAAGGCGCAAAACAGGTGCAAATAAACCCTGCTTGCACCTTTTTAGCACTTTTTCTAGACACGAAAAACTGTCTAAAGACAACGATATATGTCGGCCAGAGTCTCTACAGGTCTTTATTACAGACTTGTTGGCTGTTTTTGTGTTGTCATATGAGGCCTTGGTGATATGCCATATTTTCTGCATTAAGTAAACAGTGCTTCTAGGTGAGAACACCTCATAATACACCAAGGAAAATGTCTTAAAGGAGTACTCTAGTAAAAAAACATTTTTTTCAAATCAACTGGTGCTAGAAAGTTAAAAGATTTGTAAATTACTTCTATTTCAAAATCGTAATCCTTCCAGTACTTATCAGCTGCTGTATGCTCCAGAGGAAACTGTGTAGTCCTTTCCAGTCTAACCACAGTACTCTCTGCTGCCACCTCTGTCCATTTCAGGAACTGTCCAGAGTAAAAGCAAATCCCTATAGCAAACCACTCCTGCTCTGGACAGTTCCTGACACGGACAAAGGTGTCAGCAGAGAGCACTGTGGTCAGACAGAAAAGAACTACACAACTTCCTCTGTAGCATACAGCAGCTGATAAGTACTGGAAGGATTAAGATTTTTAATAGAAATAATTTACAAATCTGTTTAACTTTCTAGCACCAGTTGATTTGAATAAAAAAAAAAATGTTTTCCACTTTAATTACAAAGAACTTTGTAAAAAAAAAAAAATACTTTTAGGGGAATAGATTTAGGTTTACATACAGAATGGAACCCATGTCATGCTCCGCCTCCTCAGGCCCTGCACAAGGCATAACACAATTGGTTAATTTTGCCAGAAGTGTTCTTTCAAGATTTTTTTTTGTGTCAGAAATAGCCAACAAGAAACATGTCAGTTAAATAACAAGCAAAATGTGAAAGCTATTTTCTTTCCTTAGGGATTGGGATTAGTGCAGTGGCGTAACTATCGCTGCCAGCACATTTATATTTAAAGATCACCTTTAGGAAGGGCGCGGGTCCTTTAAAAAAACGAGGAATGGAACAAGCCAGGTGCTGATGGGAGTTGACGTGTCCCACGTAAGGACGCACGTCTGCTCCATCACCTGACCCTGACCTTGGGAGCAATCCCGGGCAGTGTCCTGGGCAGTGACTACTGACAATACATCAGACTCTCACTGATTCTTAGACTGCATTCACACCTGCATTCTACAGGTGCCAGATTCGGCTGGGGTACGGGAGTGCCCGTTTTCCCCTCCCCCAGATCCGGCACCCGATGAGTGAAAACAAGGACCAGCGCTGAAATCCATTTACTTTAATGAGCCGACCGGAGTCAAAGGGTGACTCTGGTCGGCTCATTTCTGACCCGTATCCGGTTTTGTGACCGGACCTAAAACCGTAGTATACTATATAGTACTGTATACACTAATACCTGTGTATTTGGTGTAAAGTTCAGAGCAGACTCCAACCTCAGATCTTTAACACTTTAGTCTTTACTGCTGCAGTAGGAAGTTGGAGGCATATGGTGCTTTATTCAATTTGATCTGCGTCTTCAAAGAAGCACTACAGTTTTTTTTTTTTTTTTTTGTTTTTTGGGGGGGGGGGGGGTTCTGCCCATATAATGCACATTTACTATCACTTGTCTTACAACACCATTTGTTATTTCAGGGCACAGTTTTGGCAGGGTTATAATGATTATTGTTTTCATATAGAGAATGAGGATCTGCTGTCAAAGTGAACCAATGAAGTCTGGGCATCAGAGCAGATAAAGCTGGAAGAAGTCAGTCGGTTTGGACCAGATGTGGAAGAAAAAGACAACAGAGAAGACATCACTCAGGTCAGTGATATCATTGTGTATTCTGACTGTCCCACCATCAGAGCTGGAGTCACTTGTGAGTTCTGCAGTGATGATGGGTGGCAATGTACCCCAATCTGTGGCTCTCCAGCTGTTGCAAAACTCCCATAATTCCTGAGACTCTCTAGACATGATGGGAGTTGTAGCTTTGCAACAGCTGGAGAGCCACTTGAACCAAAGTGATTGCGGGCCCCCGCAGTCCGACCCTCACCAAATAAAGCAAAAACCGGCTGCTTATTCTAAAATATTTTTGGTCCCAGTCCAGCCCTTGCGTGAGGTGGGGGAGCGAGGGTTGTTGGGGGCCCCCAGAGGCTATTTTTCACATCGGGGTACTGTGGATTCTAGCTACGCCCCTGGATTAGTGTATTATGAATACTCAGTTTTATCAAATGGCTCTCTTGTTGAAGCTCTTCAGTAAATTGTTGGTGCTTGTGTTTTCTGCTGCCATTGTTAAATATGCTAAAAATAGGCAATGCTACAGAGTTTGTCTTATATATAACTCCTCTTTGTTGTGCTTGCATCCAGTGTTGTGCAATAAAATGACAAAAACAATGAAGGAGAAATATCTCAGCGTGCTTCCATTTTTACATTGGTCTCTGCATCAGTCTTAATAAGTTTAGGTAAGAGAGACAAATATGATCTGTGACCAATTCAATATCACATGTTTTGATCATGCCTGGAGAATGAAAGTCATATAAACTGTGAAGAGATGGATAGGACACTTCACATACAGGAGGATTATACAAAAAAAGGGTCTGCTCTTCTACTAACCAAACAGCACCACTCCTGCCCATGTGCTATACGTAGTATAGCAGCTCAGTCTCATCCACTTGAATAGGAATGAGTGCAACAACAGGCACAACCAATTGAGTGGTAGGTACTGTTTCTTTAATATCTTGTTTTTAATTTTTTTTAAGGCACTAAAGTACTAAACATGGCTGTGGAACTACTAGAAATGTGAGCCCCCCAAACAACTCCCCTATGTGATGAAAGGGGGGCATGGAGAAGTGAGCCCTAAACTTTCCCTAATACCACTCTCCCTGCCTACTTGCCCATCCGCCATAAATGACAGATTGATAACTTGGAGCTGGTCCCTTCCTAGCACTAAAGTGCATTGGCATATAAGTCAACAAAACAAACGGAACTGTACATAGTGGGGGAACAGGTCAAGAAAATAACGGGAATACAATAACCAGAACAGATATCTAAATACAAACAAGGCAGGATATAGCATACTAACATAAATCGGGTCAGGAAATCAAGAGCACTGTTGACACTGGACACAGAACAAAGAACACACTAGACACCCCACTTCAAACATGGAGGGACATCAATACCAAAGCCAAACAGACTCCTATGTCATGATAAAAGGCTATAACAAGCTAAGTGAGCATCATGGTCGCCCGTAGCCTCATGAACCCTTGACAAAGACAGTTTTCTAGCAAAATGTCGGGTAGGCTGGTGAAAAAGATTTTAAACAATGGTCCTCCTAATACAATGACCTAATACAGGGTGTGACATTTAACATCTATATGGTACAACAGAGAGAGTTTGTAAACTCCATTTGGGTAGGTGTGAGAGACCTCCCAAGTGGGAAGGTGTGAGAGGCCTTCCATTGACCTAAAATAGTACCTATTAGATGCATATCTAAATGGGATAAAAATGTATCCCGAGTACAGACATAGTAAGAGGAACCATTGATAATTTTAATCCACATGTGCGTTTTCTATTTTATTTAATAATACAATATTTTAGTGAGTCCCAATTAGAGGGCTTCCTTTCCCTAGGGGTTTCCCTGAGGGACACTGTACAGTATATTATACCCTGGGACTCATAGGGATGAGTTCTGAACCGTTTCTGTCTTTTTGTCACCACTTGGGTCTGCGCAGAGCAGTGTACAGATTTATAGACTTTCATAGATTTTCTATGGACTTTCTGTATATCTGTACACCCCTCTAAGCCTAGCTGAGTGGCGACAAGCAGAGATGAATGGGCACAGGAGCTGAGCTCATTCATTTTAATAATCGGTAAAGATCTCAGTATCCAGACCCCACAGATCAAATTTTTTTATTTGACATATCAGAATTATTATTATCTTCTTTTTTTTTTTTGCTTTAGTTACCCTTTAGGTTATGAATTCGGGTAGAAAAACAGACATGGTGCACATCTACAATCTTGTATAATGATCTGATTGCTTCTCAGCATAATATCAAAAACTAACAGGTTGTTAGTATACATTTTTGATCAAAAAGTACAAGCCCACTCGCCACGTCAAGGCCACCTATTTAGAGTGGGTCCCTAACGTCCCCAGCATAAAATGGCGCAGCACCGAGCGGCGACCACCACCGCCGCGACACCAATGCCCACAGGGGGGAACGACCCACCGGCAGAGCGGCCCCAATGCCACTCAAACCAGTCTATGGGCCGCACCCCCCCGCAGACACGGCGCCACGGCAGTAACGGACACCGCACAGCACCACACCAGTGTGAACAGGGTGTAATGGCTCACTTACCATGCTCTCCCAGTCAGACTGGGAGGCTGCTAGGAAAGAAATGACCCATGTGTAGCTAACTACTACTTATATAGGGTTGGGCTGAGGGGGTGGGGAAGAGTGCAGACAACATGTTCAAACAAAAAAAAGAGGGGATAGAAATCACAGTGTGAATTCGGGTAGAAAAACAGACATGGTGCACATCTACAATCTTGTATAATGATCTGATTGCTTCTCAGCATAATATCAAAAACTAACAGGTTGTTAGTATACATTTTTGATCAAAAAGTACAAGCCCACTCGCCACGTCAAGGCCACCTATTTAGAGTGGGTCCCTAACGTCCCCAGCATTTCTTTCCTAGCAGCCTCCCAGTCTGACTGGGAGAGCATGGTAAGTGAGCCATTACACCTTGTTCACACTGGTGTGGTGCTGTGCGGTGTCCGTTACTGCCGTGGCGCCGTGTCTGCGGGGGGTGCGGCCCATAGACTGGTTTTGAGTGGCATTGGGGCCACTCTGCCGGTGGGTCGTTCCCCCCTGTGGGCATTGGTGTCGCGGCGGTGGTGGTCGCCGCTCGGTGCTGCGCCATTTTATGCTAGGGACGTTAGGGACCCACTCTAAATAGGTGGCCTTGACGTGGCGAGT
The DNA here is from genome assembly GCF_029499605.1 of Hyla sarda. NCBI lineage: Eukaryota > Metazoa > Chordata > Amphibia > Anura > Hylidae > Hyla > Hyla sarda. The sequence goes on along the minus strand of NC_079195.1, from coordinate 62,018,141 downwards.
GGGCTTGTACTTTTTGATCAAAAATGTATACTAACAACCTGTTAGTTTTGATATTATGCTGAGAAGCAATCAGATCATTATACAAGATTGTAGATGTGCACCATGTCTGTTTTTCTACCCGAATTCACACTGTGATTTCTATCCCCTCCTTTTTTTTTTTGTTTGAACATGTTGTCTGCACTCTTCCCCACCCCCTCAGCCCAACCCTATATAAGTAGTAGTTAGCTACACATGGGTCATTTCTTTCCTAGCAGCCTCCCAGTCTGACTGGGAGAGCATGGTAAGTGAGCCATTACATCTTGTTCACACTGGTGTGGTGCTGTGCGGTGTCCGTTACTGCCGTGGCGCCGTGTCTGCGGGGGGTGCGGCCCATAGACTGGTTTTGAGTGGCATTGGGGCCGCTCTGCCGGTGGGTCGTTCCCCCCTGTGGGCATTGGTGTCGCGGCGGTGGTGGTCGCCGCTCGGTGCTGCGCCATTTTATGCTAGGGACGTTAGGGACCCACTCTAAATAGGTGGCCTTGACGTGGCGAGTGGGCTTGTTCTTTTTGATCAAAAATGTATACTAACAACCTGTTAGTTTTGATATTATGCTGAGAAGCAAGCAGATCATTATACAAGATTGTAGATGTGCACCATGTCTGTTTTTCTACCCGAATTTACCCTTTAGGTTATGTTCACACATTCTTTTTTTTTTTTTTTTTTTTTTAGCTGTAAATTGCTGAAAATTTGAACCAAGAGTAAAAAAGAGGTTATCTACCATAAGGTGATTTTAGTACTTACCTGCCAGACAGTAATGGACATGCTTAGGAAGGATCGGTGCTTGTCTTGGGGCTAAATGGTTATGTGTAGCTATCATTTTGTGAACTGGCTATTTCCTGTTGGAGTTTCCTTCTTCAACTACAAATCCCATAGTTCCTTGTTTGTAAGTGTGAGGACACTTTCTTCCCTCTCACACATCAGCCACCTTACCCATTGAAACCCAAATGAGTTGCATTTCATTCAAAAGACCAGTGTTTTCTAACCAGTGTGCCTCCAGCTGTTGCAAAATGATCTCTCTCCCACCCAGTGATCACTCCACACATTGAAGCAGACAGACTCCCTGTCATCACCTGACTAGTGATGAAATATCTCGGCCGCACTGCAACCTGGGAAAACTTGAGGCAACAGTAATTTTGTATGCTGCTAAAAATAAATATTGGGGCAAAAATCACATAAGAATTGCGAGGCCACCATCACACACAAGTACAGACACTATATTATGAACTACACTAACTTTACAGCCCCTGTAGCATGGTCAAATAAAAAAAATTCCTGGAGTTCCCCTTTAATGTTATGTCTGATTGTTGCATTGTGAAATAAATCAGCACAGAATCTTGAGCCTAAAGGAGATCTGGTGGCAAAAATCAGGGATTGACTAAAAAAAAATCCATAAAACAAGTGTCATTTATTGGTTGTTGAAGACCAGCCCTGAGAAATGTTCCCTTTAGTTAAGTGGTCTCAAACTGTGGCCCTCCAGATGTAGCAAAACTTCAATTCCCAGCATGCCCGGACAGCCGTTGGTTGTCTGGGCATGCTGCGAGTTGAAGTTTTGCTACATCTGGAGTTCCACAGATTTAGACCAGTGCTTAACCCCTTAACCCCTTAAGGACTCAGCCCATTTTGGCCTTAAGGACTCAGACAATTAAATTTTTACGTTTTCATTTTTTCCTCCTTGCCTTCTAAAAATCATAACTCTTTTATATTTTCATCCACAGACTAGTATGAGGGCTTGTTTTTTGCGCGACCAGTTGTCCTTTGTAATGACATAACTCATTATATCATAAAATGTATGGCGCAACCAAAAAACACTATTTTTGTGGGGAAATTAAAAAGAAAAACGCAAGTACGATTAAAATGATACCCATGATTACATACTTTTCTATTATTGTTGTTCTTAAAAAAAATAACAAACTTTTTAACCAAATTAGTACGTTTATAATCCCTTTATTTTGATGACCTCTAAAGGGATGGGGGCTCATTTTTTGCGCTATGATCTGTACTTTTTTTTGATACCACATTTGCATATAAAAAAACTTTTAATACATTTTTTAAAATAAAATGTATTAAAAAAGTAGCAATTTGGGATTTTTTTTTTCGTTCACGCCGTTCACCGTACAGGATCATTAACATTTTATTTTAATAGTTCGGACATTTACGCACGCGGCGATACCAAATATGTCTATAAAATTATTTTTTTACGCTTTTTGGGGGTAAAATAGGAAAAAACTGACGTTTTACTTTTTTATTGGGGGAGGGGATTTTTCACTTTTTTTTTTTTACTTTTACTTTTACATTTTATAACATTTTTTTTACACTTGAATAGTCCCCATAGGGGACTATTCATAGCAATACCATGATTGCTAATACTGATCTGTTCTATGTATAGGACATAGAACAGATCAGTGTTTTCGGTGATCTTCTGCTCTGGTCTGCTCGATCTCAGACCAGAGCAGGAGACGCCGGGAGCCGGACAGAGGCAGGTGAGGGGACCTCCGTGCGGCGTCCTGAATGATCGGATCCCCGCAGCAGCGCTGCGGGCGATCCGATCATTCATTCAAATCGTGCACTGCCGCAGATGCCGGGATCTGTATTGAGCCCGGCACCTGAGGGGTTAATGGCAGACGCCCGCGAGCTCGCGTGCGTCGGCCATTGCCGGCGGGTCCTTGGCTGCGATCAGCAGCCGGGATCAGCCGCACATGACACGGGCATCTCTCCGATGCCCGCGGTTATGCACAGGACGTAAATGTACGTCCTGGTGCGTTAAGTACCACCGCACCAGGACGTACATTTACGTCCTGCGTCCTTAAGGGGTTAAGGACTGAGCCCTTTTTCACCTTAAGCAATTTTGACCACTGTCACTTTATACATTAATAAATCTGGGATGCTTTTACTGATTATTCTGATTCCGAGAAAAACATTTTTTTTTTCCACTGGAGTACCCCTTTAAGTTCTGTTTCCAATGGTGTGAAATGCATTTATCTAGCTAACAGTTAATGCTTCCCCTACTCTCTATTTAACCAGGTTGCATCTGCAACATAACAGCACAATTTTTGTTATCAAGGCTTGATTTGTACGGTAATAATAATCGCACACCTGCAATCGTTTCACACGGATGAAGGAGCCGAGGAACATCTTGCGGCGTGGGAGTTGAAGGAAACGCATGTATTGCACTGACGCAATACTTATTTAGGCATATTTACTCTGCTGGAGGGGCTATGGTACATTAGGCTCCCCACACAGATCGTCACTATAAAGCAGCACCGAGCATTGGCCCCGCACAGCGTGAACCGCGATCACAACGTGATAGAACCACACTGACTCTTTTCATCTTGACAGGCCTGTGTGTGACATGCCATGTTCTGAAGGAATTACTCCAATCCGAGATCTTCAATGGGGAACATTAACAGCGAGCGTGGAGCCATTGTATAAAACATTCATTCTAATTCAAAGAAGGCTTCTGTGTCATACGGATTTGGCTGGATGTCCTTATTTCTGGAAATATATAAACGCTTCCTCCTTGACTTTGCCCACATGATCTAAGCCATAATCCTATGTGCGAACAAACCGGAGGAATAAAGAACTCATAGCCATCCTTATCAGGAAGAATAATAATGGCTGCTTAATTGATACCAGGCTATTTCTGGAATTTACTTTGCATGATACAGACAGCAAGAAAGATGATTCTGCCGGATAATAGGGATTTCTTCTCAATGTCATTTCCTTACTATAGAAACACATAGGGCTTCATGTTAGGGACCCCAGTGAACAATGAGGCTCTCCTTGTCCAGTACTCACTACAGGGTCGGTATGGGTAAGGGTAGGAAACAATGGCCATAAGGACATGTCAGAAGAGCACACTCCCTGCGCCCCTTCAATTTTTCTATGGCATCTTCTTATATTGCTGAAGTACCAATTGGCATCCTCAGACACCAGGGCCCAAATGATACCCCCTCCCGGGGGCACAGAGAGATTTGTTGTACAATATTTGACCTCTTGTCATACAATCTATACTACTATTTAGAGACATGCACATATTGGGAGTTATTTATCAAATGGGTGTAGGTGAACGATTATTTTTAGACCTTTAAAGGGGAACTCCGGCAAAAATTCACTTATCCCCCATCCACAGGATAGGGTATAAGTAGCTGATTGCGGGAGATCCGACCACTAGGACCCCCCAGTGATCTCTGGGACAGGACCCTGGTTCTCTCAGTGTGGAGCGTGTGTTGTCTACCAGTAGATGGCACTCGCTCCATTAATTTCTATAAGAGCGCCGATGATGCCCGAGTGCTGTACCCGGGTCTTTTCGGCACCCCCATAAAAATGAATGGAGCGTGTTCTGGCTGCATCATGTGCGCCTCACTGAGCGTCTATGGGATAAGTTAATTCTCACTGAATATCTCCTTTAATTTGTGTGGTGGTAATGTGTATGTGCATCAATTGTATGAATTTTTTTTTATTACACACCAGTACACCACTTTGCATGGTTCCTCCTCTGCAACTTTTTAACCTATTGTGCCAAAATGTGCAACTTTTTACAAATGCTGTGCACAGCCAGTTTTGTAAGTCAGGTCTGGGCTGGTGCAGAGCTGCGAAAAAATGTAGGGCTTTGCGACAGATTACACATGACAAATGACCACTGCAAAAAGTTAACCAGACTATGGCATAGCTACGCAATTTTAGAAAAAGCTTCTACAACAAAAGTCACAATGAAAAGTCTCTAAACAGCAACTGTGAGAAATCAACACAACAAAACAGGGTAAAACTAATGAGAAATGTCCCTTTGTCTAGAAAGGGGGCTTGAACCCCTGTACTTTTGAAAGAAGGCTTGAACCCCTATACTTTTTATTCCTCTCCTTACAAGTGTCTCTTTCCCTGGCACAGCCGACAGCCTTACACTGACGTCAACATAGTGCCGAGGAGGAGGCATCATCACATGGCCGTTGACCAGACAGAAAAAATGCTGCACAGTGCGCACTGCTGGGCGACACAGTTCTGAGGAAGAATTTGGGCTGCTGGTGCTTGGGCAGTGTGACATCATGTGGCTGAGGGTCTTTATTCGAGGCTACTGGACAGTGTGGCATGATTATGTGGGCATTTTATGGCGGCTACTGGGCAGTGTGGCATCATTACAGTGATCCCTCAACTTACAATGGCCTCAACATACAATAGTTTCAACATACAATGGTCTTTTCTGGACCATTGTAACTTGAAACCAGACTCAACATACAATGCTACGGACAGTCCAAATCTGTGCAACGTGTCACTGGCTGGAAGAACCGACCAATCAGAATGGGCAATTTACTGGTAAAACACCTGTATTACTGAAGTGTATGCACTGAATTCATGTCTTGTAGCACCCCCTACAGTATAGGGAGGTATTACATGTTCTGTACACTTTTCCTGTACCAGGGTTAGCTGCTCCTTTGGACAGGGTGGGCCATTTATATCAATACACCTTAATAAAATGGGAATGGTTGGTGATATTAACTTCCTGTTTGTGGCACATTAGTATATGTGAGGGGGGAAACTTTTCAAGATGGGTGGTGACCATGGTGGCCATTTTGAAGTCGGACATTTTGAATCCAACTTTTGTTTTTTCAATAGGAAGAGGGTCATGTGACACATCAAACTTATGATGTGCTTGGTTTTAACGAAACTTTATTCTTTCATGAGTTATTTACAAGTTTCTGACCACTTATAAAATGTGTTCAATGTGCTGCCCATTGTGTTGGATTGTCAATGCAACCCTCTTCTCCCACTCTTCAAGGGCGACTCCATTTTACTTTTTTAGGACATTATATGTATTGTACAGGACCCTGAAGAAGCTCCTGTCCTCTACATAGACCAGTGTTTCCAAAGCAGGGTAACCCCAGCTGTTGCAAAACTACAACTCCCAGCATGCCCGGACAGCCTTTGGCTGTCCGGACATGCTGAGAGTTGTAGTTTTGCAACAGTTGGAGGCTCCCTGCTTGGGAAACACTGAAATAGACAGTGATTTACAGCTCCCAGCAGATCTTTCTTACTTTTATATGTAAGAATTTGCTTTATCTTTATTAGTTATCTACTTAATTTTCTTTAATCCTCACTTTTTCCTATTTTTGGATGATATTTTGGTGGCTTCAGAACCAATTACCAGGTTTCCATAGAGTTCTGGTCTCAACATACAATGGTTTCAACATAAAATGGTCGTCCTGGAACCAAATTAATATTGTAACTTGAGGGACCACTGTATTTGGGCACTTAATGGGGCTTATGAGAAGTGCCCTTTTTTCAGTTGAGCTTCTGCCCCCCCCCCCCCAAAAAAAAAAATGTCTGTTTACTAAGAATTGCATATACTAAATGAATTTCTATTATTTTCACATTTTACCTAGTAGTTTTTGTAAGCAATGTAGCAAAATGCAAAAAAGAAGTTGTGTTTCTGGAAATAAGTACGTGTGATCTGAGCAAGAACAATGCTCCTCAGCTCTCCCCGCCATTGCCAAGACTCTTTACTCACTTGACTGACTCTGGATAAACAATGAGCGACAGAGTGAATAAAAGTCATGAACAATTCACCAGAGGTCAATTGCTACATGACTGCAAAACTTTATTTTGCTTAAAACAATAAAGTCCTTTGCCTGATGTTACACCAAATGTGAGACTATAGAGACTCATAATGCAGATGGTGGAAGACACAAATGTTTCATAACCCGTCAACCCTTTGGATTTGCTATATTCAGAATAAGCAGCACTCAGAAAGTATGTATACAAAATCATGATATGGAAGACGGCATATATGATTTTATGTATGGAAATCCTAATATATATATATATATATATATATATATATAGATGCAAATCATAAAATGTTGCAGTATCTTGTAATACCTTTTTTATTGGACTAACAGCATTTTGTAGAGACAAGCTTTCGGGATTCTTCCCTTTATCAAGTCCAAAGCAAGGGATTTGCTTTGGACTTGATAAAGGGAGGAATCCCGAAAGCTTGTCTCTACAAAATGCTGTTAGTCCAATAAAAAAGGTATTACAAGATACTGCACCATTTTATGATTTGCATCTGCATCACTGGACTAATACGGCTACTCAAATTTACTATCTATCTATCTATCTATCTATCTATCTATCTATCTATCTATCTATATAGACAAAACAATAAGTCAGCCAGCACTATTGATTCCAAACTATTGTTTGGACCTGGCTTACAGGTGCAAGCTGCTGGGCATTTTTCTGTTGCTATCTATCTATCTATCTATCTATCTATATATATACAAGATAGTAATCCGCAGCACTCCAGGAGTAGGTGCAAAAATAAAGTGCTTTATTCCATACTAATACAGAGCAACGTTTCAGCTGCCATGCAGCCTTTCTCAAGCTTGAGAAAGGCTGCATGGCAGCTGAAACGTTGCTCTGTATTAGTATGGAATAAAGCACTTTATTTTTGCACCTACTCCTGGAGTGCTGCGGATTACTATCTTGGATGTGTGACCGCCTTGACCGGGCTATTTCGCCGCTGGCACCGCTTTACTTATCTGCCTTTTGGATGTGCTGCTCTGTTGGTATTTTGGAAATATCTATATATATATATATATATATATATATACATACACACACACACACACATATATATATACACACACACATATATATATATATATATATATATATATATATATATATATATATATATATATATATTTATTCTAAAGTACAGGGTGGGCCATTTATATGGATACACCTTAATAAAATGGGAATGGTTGGTGATATTAACTTCCTGTTTGTGGCACATTAGTATATGGGAGGGGGAAACGTTTCAAGATGGGTGGTGACCATGGCAGCCATGTTGAAGTCGGACATTTTGAATCCAACTTTTGTTTTTTCAATAGGAAGAGGGTCATGTGACACATCAAACTTATTGGGAATTTCTCAAGAAAAACAATGATGTGCTTGGTTTTAGCGTAACTTTATTCTTTCATGAGTTATTTACAAGTTTCTGACCACTTATAAAATGTGTTCAATGTGCTGCCCATTGTGTTGGATTGTCAATGCAACCCTCTTCTCCCACTCTTCACACACTGATAGCAACACCACAGGAGAAATGCTAGCACAGGCTTCCAGTATCCGTATACACTGCTATATACTACTATATACACCGCAGGAGAAATGATAGCACAGGCTTCCAGTATCCGTATACACTGCTATATACTACTATATACACCACAGGAGAAATGCTAGCACAGGCTTCCAGTATCCTTAGTTTCAGGTGCTGCAGAATGGGCAAAACAAAAATTGGAACAGGACCCTCCGTTTACGCAGAAGATTTTGTTCAGTGATGAGGCAAACTTTTATGTGAATGGTGAAGTTAACAAACAAAACCACCGCTATTGGTCTGACAATAACCCACATTGGATAGATCCCTCCAAGACTGTTGGAACACAAAAATTGATGGTATGGTGTGGTATATGGGGTACAAAGATAGTGAGGCCATTCTTCATCAATGGAAACATCACGGCAACTGGATATGCGAAATTGCTACATGATGATGTGTTTCCCTCTTTATGCACTGAAGCTTGCAGATGTGCAGCACCTGAAAGTACAGATACTGGAAGCCTGTGCTAGCATTTCTCCGGCGGTGTATATAGTAGTATATAGCAGTGTATACGGATTCTGGAAGCCTGTGCTAGCATTTCTCCTGCGGTGTATATAGTAGTATATAGCAGTGTATATGGATACTGGAAGCCTGTGCTAGCATTTCTCCTGCGGTGTATATAGTAGTATATAGCAGTGTATACGGATACTGGAAGCCTGTGCTAGCATTTCTCCTGCGGTGTATATAGTAGTATATAGCAGTGTATACGGATACTGGAAGCCTGTGCTAGCATTTCTCCTGCGGTGTATATAGTAGTATATAGCAGTGTATACGGATACTGGAAGCCTGTGCTAGCATTTCTCCTGCGGTGTTGCTATCAGTGTGTGAAGAGTGGGAGAAGAAGGTTGCATTGACAATCCAACACAATGGGCAGCACATTGAACACATTTTATAAGTGGTCAGAAACTTGTAAATAACTCATGAAAGAATAAAGTTTCGTTAAAACCAAGCACATCATAAGTTTGATGTGTCACATGACCCTCTTCCTATTGAAAAAACAAAAGTTGGATTCAAAATGTCCTACTTCAAAATGGCCCCCATGGTCACCACCCATCTTGAAAAGTTTCCCCCCCCACATATACTAATGTGCCACAAACAGGAAGATAATATCACCAACCATTCCCATTTTATTAAGGTGTATCCATATAAATGGCCCACCCTGTACATACATGAAAATGATCTTGCAAGGTATATTGTATGGTTTCTCCCAAATATCTTATCACATCAACCATACCCTAATGTATGGTCAATGAGCTATGCCCCACAGTCCTTTAACATGAGCCAAATATAGGGCATCACCACAGCACAAGAACCACCATTGCTTTAATCTATGTGGTTCTGCTTCCATTGTGACACTTGCTAAAAATAGGCAAGAACTTTCAGCAAACAGGTCTATACCTTCTAGTCATTAACCCCTTAAACTTAAAGGGGTACTCAAGTGGAAAAATATTTTTCCCATATCATCTGGCTCCAGAAAGTTAAACATATCTGTAAATTACTTATATTAAAACATCTTAGTCCTACCAGGACTTATCAGCTGCTGTATACTCCGGAGGAAGTTGAGTTGTTCTTTTCTGCCTGACCACAGTGCTCTCTGCTGACACTTCTGTCTGTGTCAGGAACTGTCCAGAGTAGAAGCAAATACACATAGAAAACCTCTCCTGCTCTGGACAGTTCCTGGCATGGACAGAGGTGGCAGCAGAGAGCACTGTGGTCATACAGAAAAGAACAACTCAACTTCCTCTGTAGTATACAGCAGCTGATAACTCCTGGAAGGATTAAGATTTTTTAATAGAAGCAATTTACAAATCAGATGATATGAAAAAAAATGTTTTCCACTTTCCACTTTCTAGCAGCAGTTGATTTGAAAAAAAAAAAAAAAAAAAAAAATTATATATATATATATATATATATATATATATATATATATTAATAATAATAATTGTTTTCCACCGGAGTACTCCTTTAACCCCTTCCCGACCTATGACATACCTGTAAGTCATTGGTGGCAAGGTGTTCCCGACCCATGACATACAGGTATTTCATGAACATTACTGCCGCTACTCGCGGCATCCCGCAGCGCCCGGAAAGATGGTGGCTATCACTGATAGCCAGCCATCTTACCGTGCGACCACCCCCCCTAGCGATCGCTGCTATCAGCTGGTCAAATCTGACTAGCTGATAGCAGCGTTTCGCTATGAAAATACTTAGCAGCGCGGTGTGTGAGTCCCGATCACGGGGATCGGGACACACACCGCTCTGCTAAGTGTCCCTTACCCGTCCCCCGACGTCACTTACCCGTCCGAGCGGTGTCCCGAGCGGTCCCGGCGTCCTCCAGGCGGTCCCGGCGGCGCTGCGTCCCGGAGGTGAGTTTGCAGCAGCAGTGAGTCATTTTCATTGGCAGCAGTGAGATCGCCGTAAAGCGATCTCACTGCTGCCTCTGAGAGTTTCAAAACTGCAACTCCCAGCATGCCCAAACAGCCTTTGGCTTTCTGGGCATGCTGGGAGTTGTAGTTTTGCAACATCTAGAGGCCCACAGTTTGGAGACCACTGTATAATGGTCTCCAATCTGTGCTCTTCCAGATGTTGCAAAACTACAAATCTCAGCATGCTCAGTCTGTCCAGGCATGCTGGGAGTTGTAGTTCTCTAACATCTGGAAGAGCACAGATTGGAGACCATTATACAGTGGTCTCCAAACTGTGGACCTCCAGATGTTGCGAAACTACAACTCCCAGCATGCCCAGACTGCCCAGGCATGCTGGAAGTTGTAGTTCGGCAACATCTGATCCTTCAGATATTGCCGAACTACAACTTCCAGCATGCCTGGGCAGTCTGGGCATGCTGGGAGTTGTAGTTTTGCAACAACTGGAGGCACACTAGTTGGGAAACATTGTCCGTTTCCTACCTCAGTGCCTCCAGCTGTTGCAATTGTTGCAAAACTATAACTCCCAGCATGCACTGACAGACCATGCATGCTGGGAGTTGTAGTTTTGCAACAGCTGGAGGCACACTGGTTTGGAAACACTAAGTTTGGTTGCAAAACACTTGAAAGTTTATTACTTAACTTAGTGTTTCCAAACCAGTGTTCCTCCAGCTGTTGCAAAACTACAACTCCCAGCATGCACGGACAGCCAAAGGGCATGCTCGGAGTTTGCAACAGCTGGATGTTTGCCCCCTCCCCCCAATGTGAATGTACAGGGTGCACTCACATGGGCGGAGGTTTACAGTGAGTGCTGCAAGTTTGAGATGGCGCAAATTTTGCGCTGCAGCTCACACTTCCAGCGGCAAACTTGCTGTGAACCTCTGCCCATGTGACTGTACCCTAAAAACACTACACTACACTAACACTAACCTAAAATAAAAAGTAAAAAACACTACATATACACATACCCCTACACAGCCCCCCTCCCCCCAAAAAATGAAAAACGTCTGGTACGCTACTGTTTCCAAAACGGAGCCTCCAGCTGTTGCAAAATAATAACTCCCAGTATTGCCGGACAGCCATTGACTGTCCAGGCATGCTGGGAGTTTTGCAACAGCTGGAGGCACCCTGTTTGGGAATCATTGGCATAGAATACCCCTATGTCCACCCCTATGCAAATCCCTAATTCAGGCCTCAAATGCGCATGGCGCTCTCTCACTTTGGAGCCCTGTTGTATTTCAGGGCAACAGTTTTGGGACACATATGGGGTATCGCCGTACTCGGGAGAAATTGCCTTACAAATTTTGGGGGGCTTTTTCTTCTTTAACCCCTTATGAAAAGGTGAAGTTGGGGTCTACACCAGCATGTTAGTGTAAAAAAAAAAAAATTTTTACACTGACATGCTGGTGTTGCCCTATACTTTTCATTTTCACAAGAGGTTAAAGGGAAAAAAAAAACTCTAAATTTGTAACGCAATTTCTCCTGAGTACGGAGATACCCCATATGTGGGCGCAAAGTGCTCTGGGGGCGCACAACAAGGCCCAGAAGGGAGAGTGCACCATGTACATTTGAGGTGATTTGCACAGGGGTGGCTGATTGTTACAGCAGTTCTGACAAACGCAAAACAATAAATATCCATATGTGACCCCATTTTGGAAACTACACCCCTCACGGAATGTAATAAGGGGTGCACTGGTGTCTGACAGATTTTTGGAACAGTGGTCTGTGAAAATGAAAAATAAAATTTTTGATTTGCACAGTCCACTGTTTCAAATATCTGTCAAACGCCAGTGGGGTGTACATGCTCACTGCACCCCTTATTAAATTCCATGAGGGGTATAGTTTCCAAAATGGGGTCACATGTGGGGGGGGTCCACTGTTCTGGCACCATAGGGGCTTCCTAAATGTGACATGCCCCCCAAAAACCCTTTCAGAAAAACTCACTCTCCAAAATCCCATTGTCGCTCCTTCCCTTCTGAGCCCTCTACTGCGCCCGCCTAACACTTTACATACACATATGAGGTATTTCCTTACTCGAGAGAAATTGGGTTGCAAATTTTAGGGTGATTTCTCTCCTTTTCCCCCTTGTAAAAATTCAAAAATTGGGTCTACAAGAAAATGCGAGTATAAAAAATGAAGATTTAGAATTTTCTCCTTCACTTTGCTGCTATTCCTGTGAAACACCTAAAGAGTTAAAACACTTACTGAATGTCATTTTGAATACTTTGGGGGGTGCAGTTTTTATAATGGGGTCATTTATGGGGTATTTCTAATATGAAGACCCTTAAAATCCACCTCCAACCTGAACTTGGCCCTGAAAAATTACAATTTTGAAAATCTTGAGAAAAATTGGAAAATTGCTGCGGAACTTTGAAGCCCTCTGGTGCCCTCCAAAAGTAAAAACTTGTCAATTTTTTTATGCAAACACAAAGTAGACATATTGTATATGTGAATCAATATGTAATTTATTTGGAATATCCATTTTCCTTTCAAGCAGAGACTTTCAAAGTTAGAAAAATGCTAAATTTTCAAAATTTTCATGAAATTTTTAGATTTTTTTACCAAGAAAGAATACAAATATCAGTGAAATTTTACCAATAACATAAAGTAGAATATGTCACGAAAAAACAATCTCGGAATCAGAATGATAAGTAAAAGCATTCCAAAGTTATTAATGTTTAGTGGTCAGATTTTCAAAAAATGCCCAGGTCATGAAGGTGAAAATGGGCTGGGTCATGAAGGGGTTAATCAGGGCTTGTCAGGGGGGAAAAAAATTATCCATGGCTAGTGGTGCAAAATTAATAAACAAGCTATACTCACCTGTTTCTCAGGCCCTGTTCCTCTTGGCTTCTTCTTGCTTCCTGTCATATTGCAACAATTAAGGAATTATATTTCCTTGTCCTTCCTTAGTCACTGAATGGCTGAGTGGGGCAGTTCTTGCTTGGTCACCATGTCACAGGAACCAGAAAGAAGCTGAGAGGACTGAGGACTGTGGGCTGCCAGGGCTGCAGTGGGGGGGGAGTGGGATGGGTGAGTATAGCTTGTTTATTATTGTTATTATTATTATCATTACACCACCAGCTATAGAGAATGTCCTCCCAGTCCACCTCTTGAAATGCTACCTTTTTGTGTATGTGTGTGTGTTAATGTGTTTCATTGGAGACAAAAACAGCAGTTCTGCCACAGTTTTCTGTAATTTCTAATGCCGTTTTTCATTTTTTGGCCAATATGAATATGTTGATATACAATACATATACAGATTCAAGAGCCATAACTTTTTATTTGCTATCATATTTTTGTTGGATGAGTTTCAGCTTTTATTAGTAAAATTACATATAATGCCCTGGCAAACTAAAATGATTATAAGTTTTTTTGGGGGGAATTTTTGTCTTTTTTTTGTTTGTTTTTACTCCATGCACAATACAGTAAATGTTATCACAATAAGTAGAAAATGAACAGAATGCACTCACCCGTAGATAACTTACTTGAAGAACTTTATTCAGTAAAAGCAGACGTAGTTCAGCAGGTAAAATCAGTGGAGTTGCTCCACTGATTCAACCCGCTGTATTATGTCTGATTTTACTGAATAAAGTTCTTCAAGTAAGTTATCTACGGGTGAGTGCATTCTGTTCATTTTCTACTTATTCTGGCACTTTCAGAGACTGCGTTTTTTTTTTTTTTGAATAGAACCCCCGTACGGGATACTTTCAGGTGTGGCCATACCTTCCTACTGGAGAAGCCTTTCATTTTGCCTTAGGTGTTTCTTTATGATGGCAAATCCTAAGATTTTTCTGTCCAGTCTTCTCATGCTAATTCAGCCCCCTCCCCCCATGGTTGTGAATACCCCATTATAATGAATATGCATCATGCATGAATGGAAGATGTTTCCAACACAATAAAATATGAATAAAGTGCTGAATATCCGGCTGCTACTCCCTTTGTATTCTCATGTTGTCAGAGAATGTTGTAAATAGAATTCATCGGTTGCATGTTTTTGGAGCAGTAGGGATAATTTCCTGCATAATAACTAATAGCAAATACAGATTTCTTTTAGCAATACCTATGGGATTTTCTGTTTATTCACAGACCCGAGGGTGCATCAAAAACCTTATCCGCCTTACACATTGGGCACATAGATCTACCTGCTCTGTTTGTTCCTGGCGCTTTTCATTATAAACTGTGTAAATACTGTGCAGGGCTGAGTAGATGGTAATGGGAAATGTCTGACACGTGTTACATAACTTCTAAATATAGAAATGTTTCAGGCGATCAATTTTATTTAGCTCTAAAGACGTTCTTTAGTGGAACATTGTATACTAAAAAAAGGAGTGTTCAGTGGCCAGCTAAGCTGGTAAAAGCCATGGATTCTACAAGGTGATGCTGCTTACCATTTCATGCATAGTGACGATACAGCAGTGCTTCTCAATTATTTTCTGTCATGCCCCCCCCTAGGAAGAAGAAAATTTTTTGCGCCCCCCGCGCGACTGTAAATAGTATAATTTGTCTATAAAATTGTTATAAGTGTACACCTCTGCATAACACTGTATCCTTATTAACGTATATGAGAATAAAAAAAGAAAGAAATGTGGATCAATTTACAACAAAGAATAGCTTTATTAGCTTAACCTGGGGGTGGTCTATTGTATGGGGGGGTCGTATCTACTTGCGGCTCCTGTAATGGATATTGACCCTTATTATTGGTATCCTCTTGCGGTGTGCTTTGTACCCCTTCCACTCCTGCAATTATGCCCTTTTTTATCTAGGTTACCTTCAGGGCTTAGCAACTTTACCTGCAGAGTGTCTTTTTGCACCTTCCCCCTCCTCCTTTTGATCCAGGGTACTGTCTTCTAGTTCATATACTTTTTCCTCCTCCATCCCCTGGTTACTATTTCTTTTCCCCTTTTCAGTTTTATTATCAGATTTTGTGTTTGTCCTACCTCCTCTCCTTGACCCCGGCTCTTTATGTTCTATCTGTGCTTCAGCTCTTGTTTTCCCACCTGGTGATGCTGCGGATGTATCTTTGCGACTCAGCCTTGATGACATGCCGGCGTCCTGCTCTTTCTCCTCTGTGAGTGGCACTAGGAACCGGCGTATTGATTCCTGTATGTCTCCATGGGTCCTCTGCATGTGTCACGTGCGTTGGCGGTCACGTGGTCCTCCACTACGGGCTGCTACTGGGGCTGCGCTGGGACAATCTCCAGTGATCACGCTGCGCTGCTCCCTCTCTCCAGCCGTAGAGTTGCTAGGCAACCGACGCCGTGTGGGACGCCGCTTGCAAGTGAGTATTTGTCGAGGTCAAACGACCCCCCCTTTACGGAGCCTCGCGCCCCCCCACTATTTGAGAAGCACTGCGATACAGTGAGGTTCAGAGGTGAAAATCAGATCGCCGGATTTTAGGCAAAATTCTGAGCAATGACTATAGTATATCTCTAGGATTTCTATTTTACACATTATGGATACAAAAAAATGCTGTAGACTTTGTCCTAAACTTCAGGATGGGCCTTTTTGGTAAGAGACCTCCAGTTGTTGGTGAGGCACAAGGTGGGAATTGTGACAGATATGATTATATTGTGCAGAGGATTTTGGGGCTACATCTCTGGATTGGTAACACAATTGAAAATTTGTGTCTATGTACGCAGAGGCAAGGCCCATAGGCACCGAGTGTTACGATACAGGATGTGGATCCACTGACCTGTGAGGCCGATGACTTGGGCCGCATCGGGGAGCGGAGTCTAAGGTGCCACTGGTCTTCACCAGTGCTCGCCGCAAGGCAGGATGGGTTTGCTGCAGCAGGCGGCACCCAGGTCGCTACCCCCTATATGACTCAACCACACAGGTAGCTGGCGAAGCGAGGTACAGTAGGATGAGACAGATCCTTATTCAGACTTAGCAGAAGGTCAAGGCAGGCGGCAAGGTGGCGTAGTCAAGAAACGTAGCATAAGACTCTAATACACAGGCAAACAACAGACTTGGGAATGCTTAATCTCAGGCTATGGGGCACTGAAGATATGACAGGGAAGAGGGGGAGGTGCAGGAACTTATAGAGTGGGGACTGGTGTAAGACATAATTATGGGTGCACTGGCCCCTTTAAATCTTAGAGCTCCTGTGTGCGTGCCCTAAGGGACGGGGACGCGCGCGCCGGAGCTGAGACAGAGCGGAGGTAGCAGGGGAGTGAGGAGATGAGTGATGGGCTGGGACTTGCATGTGGGCACATTCCACGATGCGAATCCCAGGCCCGCCGGCAGTAGAAGGAGATGGGGCCATAGTGGAGGCAGGTGAGAAGCAGGAAGGTGAGAGCTCACGGTCGGAGCACCGGACCGGAGCGCTTACTGTGACACCGAGATGGAGACAGAAAGTAGGCAAGTGGCATCAAATAAAGGGGAGTCCAGTAAGGAACAGCACACTTGCATTTGAATTTGGTAAACATGAGTTCTTCTTACTTGTTAACTTGAGAATAACAATAAATAAGCAATATAGTTTAATTATTCCCCTTTCGAAGAGGCACATTGTTTAATGGTAACAACCACTACTATCGTACTGCCGTCCTTGTATTTGCTCCTTCTTGCACCTTAATACACTGCTCAAAAAAATAAAGGAAACACTTAAACAACACAATGTAACTCCAAGTCAATCACACTTCTGTGAAATCGCACTGTCCACTCAGGAAGCAACACTGATTGACAATCAATTTCACATGCAGTTGTGCAAATTGAAAAGAAAACAGGTGGAAATTATAGGCAATTAGCAAGACACCCCCAATAAAGGAGTGGTTCTGCAGGTGGTGACCACAGACCACTTCTCAGCTCCAATGCTTCCTGGCTGATGTAGTGGCTGAGGTAGTGCATCTCATCCAGGATGGCACATCAATGCAAGCTGTGGCAAGAAGGTTTGCTGTATCTGTCAGCGTAGTCTCCAGAGAATGAACAGGTCAGTACATCAGGAGATGTGGTGGAGGCCGTGGGAGGGCAACAAGACCGCTACCTCCACCTTTGTGTAAGGAGGAGCACTGCCAGAGCCCTGAAAATGACCTCCAGCAGGGTACAAATGTGTATGCGTCCAATCAAACGGTAAGAAACAGACTCCATGAGGGTGGTATGAGGGCCCGATATCCACAGGTGGGGGTTGTGATTACAGCCCAACACCATGCAGGGCGTTTGGCATTTGCCAGAGAACACCAAGATTGGCAAGTTCGCCACTGGCACCCTGTGCTCTTCACAGATGAAAGCAGGTTCACACTGAGCATATGTGACAGACGTGACAGAGTCTGGAGACGCCGTGGAGAACATTCTGCTGCCTGCAACATCCTCCAGCATGACCGGTTTGGTGGTAGGTCAGTAATGGTGTGGAGTGGCATTTCTTTGGGGGGCCGCACAGCCCTCCATGTGCTTGCCAGAGGTAGCCTGACTGCCATTAGGTACTGAGAGGAGATCCTTAGACCACACACCATATGCTGGTGTGGTTGTCCCTGGGTTCCTCCTATTGCAAGGCAATGCTAGACCTCATGTGGCTGGAGTGTGTTAGCAGTTCTTTCAAGAGGAAGGCATTGATGCTATGGACTGGCCGCCCGTTCCCCAGACCTGAATCCGATTGAGCACATCTGGGACATCATGTCTCGCTCCATCCACCAACACCACGTTGCACCACAGACTGTCCAGGAGTATGTGGATGCTTTAGTCCAGGTCTGGGAGGACATCCCTCAGGAGACCATCTGCCACCTCATCAGGAGCATGCCTAGGCGTTGTAGGGGGGTTATACGGGCACGTGGAGGATACACACACTACTGAGACTCATTTTGACTTGTTTAAAGGACATTACATGAAAGTTGGATCTGCCTGTAATGTGATTTTCCACTTTGATTTTGAGTGTGAATCCATATCCAGACCTCCATGGGTTGATAAATTAGATTTCCAGTGATCTTTTTTGTGTGATTTTGTTGTCAGCACATTCAACTATGTAAAGACAAAAGTATTTAATAAGATTAGTTCATTCATTCAGATCTAGGATGTGATATCTTAGTGTTCCCTTTATTTCTTTGAGCAGTGTATGAAGTCCTTTGGAAGTATGGCAGTCTGGACATGTCTCTCTCAGACATCTTGGTAGAGCACCAATGTACCTGGTGGTCCAACTAGGTAAGGTGTAACAGATAGCAAAAATAGGAGCTTGTTGTGCCTGATGTGTCTGCAGAAGAATGTGTTGCTTGACTTAAACCCCTTTCAGCAGCAGCAGGGGGCCACAAATCCATGCACTCTTTCTCCTTTTTAACTTAGGGTGCTACCACTTGGCTTAGAAATGCTACTGAGCATCCTTCTCAGTAAGGTTTCATTTAGTCAACAATGTAGAGCAATAGACAAAGCTAGGCAAAACTAGCAACTTGTAGAGTTATGGACAAATAATTAATAAATAATACATAATTAAAATGAGAGATGGATGGATATATAGATACGTATTTGAAGAAAAACAGCACTCCCCAAGTGAATTCCAAAAGTAAAAAATGGTGCATGCAGAAACCAGACCTGGGTCAGGAGTCCATAATTAATCCATGAGAAACGTAAAAAATGTATTCCATAAAAAAAAAAAAAGTGAATGTCACATAGCAACGTTTCAACCAGCTCTCCTGGTCTTTCTGAAGCTCAGTACAAATGGTGTATTCCACACACTATATAGGGATACCAATCTGTCATCTACTTAACAAATCAAGTGTAAAAAACATATGGATGGGAGTGGTAGGTATTTCTGAAATATGAGTCACCTGAATGTCAAATAAGGAACCTAGCGTTTTTTGGCACAGGTATAGAAATGTACTGCAAAAAGACACATAAAGCCCAGCTCAGCTCCTGTTACATGGCACATTAACTTCTTCAGCCCACTTGGTCACTGGGCAGTCACATTCAATCATGTCTCTTCAGCTTAACTATGAAGCTCTATCAGAAAGATTTAATGCGGTGTACAATTAGCGCACAGTAGACCTGCGTGTAGCTATAGCGTACAGCAATCTGATAAGTCGGCTCCAATACACTAAGCCAGAGGAAAAGTAATTAACTTCACAAAGGCAAAGTTAACTCAATCATTTCCTGAATACGGTGAAGACTGTAGGAATCATTTCTGCTCAGTTGACTTACCTGGTACATACGGTGTTGTAGATGGCACTGTATATTCTCATACACATAATGTACCAACCAACAGTAAACATGTATAAACTATTATTAACAAATAATAAATTGCCACTATAAAAGTTTCTGTAAAAACTGTAAGAAATAACATACAGTAGAAACTCTGGTTAAAAAAACAACTAAACTCAACTATGTTCAGTTTAAAAGTCCTTATATCTGGTACAGGCTTTTATAGGCAGAAATATGCTCAGAGCAGTCACTTCCCTCCTCCAAGTCCTTTGATAGCTTATATAAAGTATTATAGTAGGAAACACTATGCAAACCTGTGTGTCTGCTGTTCCTTGCTTTATCTAAAAAAAATGTGCACTGTGTGACACCTTAAAGAGGTTATCCACACTGAGAGAGAATAAGACAGCAACCCTGAGACATGTGAGATGTGTACATACATGCTGTGGTTTTCTACATCCTCCAGTGGATCTGTACTGTCAGAAAAGGCAAATGAAGGCTTCCTTCTCATGTCAGGAGAATCACAATTACCTGTTTATCTCTGGAAGGAGACCAAATAAAGGAAGTGTGGGAGGACAAGCAGGGCTCTGCACACTGAGGATAAGAGCTTTGTACACTGAGGACAAGCAGGGCTATGTGCACTGAGGATAAGCAGGGTCCTGTACACTGAGGACAAGCAGGGCTCTGTGCACTGAGGACAAGCAGGGATCTGTGCACTGAGGACAAGCAGGGTTCTGTACACTGAGGACAAGCAGGGCTCTGTACAATGAGGACAGGCAGGGCTCTGTACACTGAGGACACGCAGAGGTCTGTACACTGAGGAAAAGCAGAGCTCTGTGCACTGAGAACAAGCAGTGCTCTGTGCACTGAGGACAAGCAGGGCTCTGTACACTGAGGACAAGCAGGGCTCTGTACACTGAGGACAAGCAATGCTCTGTGCATTGAGGACCAGCAGGGCTCTGTGCACTGAGGACAAGCAGGGCTCTGTACACTGAGGACAAGCAGGGCTCTGTACACTGAGGACAAGCAGGGCTCTGTACACTGAGGACAAGCAGGGCTCTGTACACTTTGGACAAGCAGGGCTCTGTGCACTGAGAACAAGCAGGGCTATGTACACTGAGGACAAGAAGAGCTTTGTACACTGAGGGCAAGCAGGGCTCTGTAAACTGAGGACAATCAGGGCTCTGTACACTGAGGACAGGGAGGACTCTGTACATTGAGGACAAGTGGGGCTCTGTACACTAAGGACAAGCATGGTTCTGTATACTGAGGACAAGCAGGGCTCTGTACACTGAGGACAGGCAGGGCTCTGTACACTGAGGACAGGCAGGGCTCTGTACATTGAGGACAAGTGGGGCTCTGTACACTAAGGACAAGCAGGGCTCTGTACTCTGAGGACAAGTAGGGCTCTGTACACTGAGGACAAGCAGGGCTCTGTACACTGAGGAAAAGCAGGGCTCTGTACACTGAGGTCAAGCAGGATTCTGTGCAATGAGGTCAGGCAGGGCTCTGTGCATTGAGGTCAAGCAGGGCTCTGTGCACTGAGGTCAAGCAGGGCTCTGTGCACTGAGGACAAGCAGGGCTCTGAACACTGAGGACAAGCAGGGCTTTGTACACTGAGGTCAAGCAGGGCTCTGTGCACTGAGGACAAGCAGGGCTCTGTACACTGAGGACAAGCAGGGCTCTGTACACTGAGGCTATTTGACATGCTATGGGCTCACACAGCAGGATGATTGACAAGCCAGGAGCCTGCACAGTGTCCTGCTTGTCCTGCCCACACTTCCTGTATTTGGTTTTCGTTTCCTCATAGAGACACATTGGCAATAGCTGCAGGGACAACATTTTTTCACCCACAAATATACACATTTTATAACCATTGTATATTACAAATATACATAGAATGGTGTTAACTACATTATTTAAACATGTCTGCTAATGACTAGTGTTGCTCGCGAATATTCGCAATGCAAATTTTATTCGCGAATATCGCATATTCGCGAATTCGCAAATATTCGCGAATATAGCACTATATATTCGTAATTACGAATATTCGTTTTTGTTTTTTTTATCACAGTACACATCACAGTGATCATCCCTCTCTGCTTCCAGCTTGTGTGGTGTAAAGAAGGCTCTAATACTACTGCGTGAGACTGGCGTGCGAATTTTCGCATATGCGAAAATGTGCATATGCTAATTTTCACTTATGCTAATTTTGTATACGCTCATTTTCGCATACGCGAATTTTCGCATGTGTGAAAATAAAACGCGAATATTACGAATATGCGAATTTAGCGAATATATGACGAATATTCGTCCATATATTTGCGAATATTCGCGAATTCGAATATGGCCTATGCCGTTCAACACTACTAATGACAGGTAAACTTTAAAGAAGACTGTGGCCTCTCAAAAAATATCAGCTGTCCTTATCCACATATTCCAAGTTATTATCTGCTATTTCACAGATTTGAGTACATTCATTTTAGTGGTTGAAAAACAGGCATCGATACAATACTTCATACACTTTCACTAATTTTGTATGAAATATAAAATAAATAAAATAAAATAAATATCAATTATTAGGAAGAAACAGCATTTTAAAGGAAAGCACCATTGCCACCATTACAGAACCCCCCATCATGCCCCTACTAAAATAACCAGGATCATTACTGAACCAGCCATGGTACATCCTGAATAGAAATCACAGGGAGCTGTGAATGGGGAGGGCACACTGGCGTAGTAAACTGGTAATGGACACTTATATAGGTTTGATTTTGTTGTATACGTTTAAAATTGTCATCTTCTGACCCCTATAACTTTTTTATTTTTCCGCATATAGGGCGGTACGAGGGCTCATTTTTTGCGTCGTTATCTGAAGTTTTTATTGGTACCATTTTTGTATTGATTGGACTTTTTGCTTTTTATTCATTTTTCATGATATAAAAAGCAACCAAAAATACGTTATTTTGGACTTTGGAATTTTTTTGCGCATACGCCATTGACCGTGCGGTTTAAATAATGATATATTTTTATAGTTCCGACATTTACGCACGTAGCGATACCACATATGTTTATATTTATTTTTATTTATGTGGGGGTGAGTTGAACTTTTATTAAGGAAAGGGTTAAATGACATTTATTAACTTTTTTTAACACTTTTTTTTGCAGTGTTATAGCTCCCATAGGGACCTATAACACTGCACACACTGATTGCCAGCACTGTTCACTGCAAAGCCATAGCTTTGCAATGATCAGCGTTATCAGCGGTCGATTGCTCAAGCCTGAATCTCAGGCTTTGAGCAATCAATCGCCGAGGGGACACGCCGGAGGCAGGTAAGAGGACCTCCGCTCGTGTCCCAGCTGATCAGGACACCGCATTTTCACTGCGGTGGTCCCGATCAGCCCCACTGAGCAGCCGGGCAGCTTTCACTTTCGGTTTAGACGCGGCGTTCAACTTTGAATGCTGCGTCTAAAGGGTTAATAGCGCGCGGCACCGCAATCGCTGATGTGCGTTATTAGCCTCGGGTCCTGGCATCAGATACATGCCGGGACCGACCCGATATGACGCGGGGTCACCGCGTGACCCCGCGTTATAGCGAGCGAGCCGGCCAAGGACGTAAATATACGTCTTTGGTCATTAAGGGGTTAAAGCATATTGCATTGTCTTTTAAAGTATACCTGTTATTATCAAAAACTTTTATATGTATATTTGAAAAATACATTGGTTAAAAAATGTCTATATTTTTGGGTGAAAAAAATGCTGTCTGTGTGTCTCTATGAGGAGACCAAATACAGGAAGTGAGGGCAGGACAAGCAGGGCCCTATGCAGGCTCCTGGCTCAATCATCCTGACAGGTGAGCTGGGAGCATGTCATAGAGCCTCAGTGCACAGAGCCCTGCTTGTCCTCAGTGTACAGAGCCCTGCTTGTCCTCAGTGTACAGAGCCCTGCTTGTCCTCAGTGTACAGAGTCCTGCTTTTCCTCAGTGTACAGGGCCCTGCTTGTCCTCAGTGTACAGAGTACTGCTTGTCCTCAGTGTACAAAGCCCTGCTTGTGCTCAGTGTACAGAGCCCTGCTTGTCCTCAGTGTACAGAGCCCTGCTTGTCCTCAATGTATAGAGCCCTGCTTGTCCTCAGTGTACAGAACCTTGCTTGACCTCAATGTGTAGAGCACTGCTTGTCCTCAGTGTACAGAGCCCTGCTTGACCTCAATGTATAGAGCACTGCTTGTCCTCAGTGTACAGAGCCCTGCTTGTTCACTCACACTTCCTGTATTTGGTCTCCTCACAGAGACACATAGGCAGTAGCTGCAGGGACAAAAATATACACATTTTTTGCCAATGTATATTAAAAATATACATATGGTATTATCTACATTATATAAAAAGTTTTTGTTAACGACAGGTACACTTTAAGGGCACATTTTATTGTTACTTGCTTGCATAAGGATTTCTGGTATAGTAAAACCTTTCCAAAAGACCATCTCTTTAAGATGATCTCTACCTTTATTCAGAACAGATTTTGTGTAACATATTTTAGGCCATCATACATTTTTCATAGTGGCCATTTTCATTGAAAAGCCCACCTTCCTAAAAGAATACTTTTCGATGCAATTGTGGGTGGTTCTTAAAGAGAGGTTTCACTGTATTTTGACAGTAAGGATCACAGAGTCTGTTGTGCCATTTTTCCTATATAAAAAAAACTCAGAACCTGACAGGTTGCATTGTAAGGCAATGGGATACATACGAAAACAGATCCATTGTAACTGTTCTGGCTCTATTATAGATAGAAGTTATGATGCTTAATGGAAGACCTTTTATGTATATACTGTATAATCACTTGATACCATCTGCCTTGGCTCTGTTTTATATTACTATACAGGTAAAAATACAAGTTATCTTTTTACAATATAAATCAATTAAGCTGTATACCGTATTAGTACTCAAGAATAAAGTACAATAGGACTGCAGTCATTTTCCTTCTGCTCAAAATATGTTCTTCCTGTCTGCATCTGTCAATGAAGTGACTTCACTTTCTGTCTAAGGGTGTGTTCTCATATGCGAACTTGCCCTCCGGCACAATTCTGCCAGGTCCAAAAATATTACTACAGCATTTGCACATTTTTTGCAATTTGGATGGATGAATCAACAACCACAGTGACTATAGGTTCAGTGGCAAACCCAATTTGAATCTATGGAGCACTGGACCTGCCTTTAGATTGCTGGCCAAATGTGGGCATACTGTATCTTAAGTAACAACAGGATGTTATCCATTAACAAAATTTCTTCTCCTAAAAGACCTAAAAAATCTTGGTTACATACAATATTATAAATAGGACCTAAAGGAGAACAAGACAATGAAGGAACAGGGCAGGGACTTCAACCCACGAGGAGAACAGGACTGATAAACTCCACTTATGAGGTCAGAAGCAAATACGAGAGATGTCTCCAAGTCCTGGGCTGATGTGTGCTTGAACTATGGGATGGTGTGTGCTTGAGCTATGGGATGATGTGTGCTTGAACTATGGTATGATGTCTGCTTGAGCTATGGGATGGTGTGTGCTTGAGCTATGGGATGATGTCTGCTTGAGCTATGGGATGATGTGTGCTTGAGCTGTGGGATCATGTGTGCTTGAGCTATGGGATGACATGTGCTTGGGCTATGGGATGATGTGTGCTTGAACTATGGGATGATGTGTGCTTGGGCTATGGGATTGAATGCAGATAACTGGTATAAGGGGATAACTGGTATAAGGAGTGTTCATGGGAAGGTTTTGTAGGGGCCATAAAGAGAACACAATGTTCTAAATTTAATTTAAACAATGAACTCATAAACAAGACTAAGTCTGTCATACCTGAGCATAGGTTGCTTTGGGAATGGAGGCTGGTCACTATTCTGGTTCTGAGGAGGTTTTCTTGTAACTTGCTTGTAAATGTTCCTCGCAGTCACACCAATCCACAACACTGTGCACAGGCTTGAATAATGCAAGACAATGCCAACCTGGAGGAATTAGAAACAGGATACAGTTACATGAGTCTGTATTAGCACATCATTTATATAAAGCATGTACAAGTGTGATAGGTGAATAGACTTGATGATTCAAAGATATTAGTCAAACAAGAATTAAGAAATCATCCAATGATCACTGAAAATCCCTCTGACATGCCACTGTTGCTATTTCTATCTATATTATATCGCAATCTTGAAATCATGCAGTTTTAATTACAGTCTGACACTTCCAAATACTTCAACAGTCTCCTTCCTATCATCACAGACAAGATCACTGTGAGAGGTGATACCACTTTATAGATAAGATGGGGTAAGGCCATTCACAATAGGTCATGATCAGAGCTCAGCCTCCCCCTTTACTGCCCAGAAGACCATCTCATAGACATTCAATAGGGTTCCCTCCAGTTTGTGGCTTTCTATCTGCCATGGGGATGCTGTAAAGTGTATCTCTTAACTCTGTGTGAAAAGCTTAGGCAATATGGTTGCCCCCATGATAATCTAAAATTGTAATTAAAACATATTAGAACATAAACGTGTATCTGTCTCTAATGTGTAAAAACATATCTAGGTAATATATTTCTTCTTAAGTAAATGGCCGTATTTTAAATGTTTTAAAATATAGATTTTTGCGATAAAAATATTGTTCTGTTCAATTCCGTAATGCATATTTATAGTGGTGGCAGCACTGTTTTCTATTACAGAGCTCATGATCCCTGTTACAGTAGGAATGTCCTTACTTAATTCTTACGGTCCTCATCCACTCCAGTTTTTCTTACATCTATTGTTCACCATTGTACTGACATTTATTTTATTTGAAAGAAACCGAACAAATGCTACAATTTCCGAGCAGCTCAGGCCTCTAGAACCTGTTCCGCCTATATCTTGCGCTGTTGTATCTGTAAGCTGCTGTCATGACTTTCATAAATGCTATTAATGTGAAAATCAAAATACCCTTTCTGGCAGGATATTAACATCTGCGCTCAGAGAATAATTGTTAGCTATTGCCATGGAAACGGCAATTACAGTTTTAGCCAATCCTCGATATTCTTTTATTCCTATTATATGTGCATCTGGCTTTATGAAATGGGTATAAATGAATATGTTATTTTATATTCTGCACTGATCATTTACATTCTGTAATACATGGATACAAATAATTATTCATTGGGCCATTACCTAAAACACTGCGAAAAATCGGTGAGATTGAGTGTCTGGATTGAATTATTGGGTAATTGCAGAGGATCTGTAGCCACCCCACAAAATAGGAGATGTTACTTTCATTACCTGTTAAATATGTCACTGACTAGGTCACGCAGATTCTTTACATGTCTTTTTTATGTATCCAGCTACTGTGCAGGATTTGGCTCACAAATCCCTCTGTTCTGCTGCTCACTCATTCTGACATCCACTGCTCAGAAAGGGGCGTGTCTGAGGCAAGCACTGAGCCCTGGGTCTCTTCATTCAATCATTACAGGCTGTTCTGCAACCCCCTCAACCTCTGTTTTCAGACAGGAGTCCAAAAGACAGGACAGGAGAGAGGACAGAGGAGTGATAGTCCCACGCTCACTCCGTGGACTTTGTCCTAGCCTGTGCTTCAGCTGGAGCAAAGATACTGCTGCAGGTGGACAGGATTATGTTCTGGATGATGTTGGGACCCCTAGTGGTCTTTTTTTAAAGGCAAGATTTCTATAAAAAGGAGATACTTTTTTTTATAAAGTATTTTGGGAAGGTTAATGTTTTGTCATAGAAAAAGTTTTTGATTCTGACAGTGCTTATTTAAATAGCTTAGGATGTGCCTGATTCTAGTCCTTCCCATTCCAGAGATATGTGGCTTTATAATTTACCAAACCAAAAAAAACAAACTTTTGAGGGGTCCTTTTTACAAGTCCTTTTTTAATATCAACATCATTCCATGTTCTAATTTTCACTTGTAAGCTAGTTTCAAACCCAAACTGACAACTTGTGCTTTACTATATATAATAAAACAATAAATATACAGCAGTAACTGTGGCCATGGACAACCAAATGTGATCACCTTGAAAAAAAATCAAAAATGGTCACCATAGAGAATTAGTTACTGCTATCTTGTTTTTTTTTTTTTTTTTTTTTTTTTACCTTGTTACTATTGATATGAAAACCAAACCAGATTAACAATGTCAATCTGACATGGACAACTAACTTGGTCACTGTGATATGAGTAACTTAAGTCTAAAGATCCATTTACAAGTAGTGTTGCTCGCGAATATTCGCAATTCGAATATTATTCGCGAATATCGCATATTCGCGAATTCGCGAATTTCGCGAATATAGCGCTATATATTCGTAATTACGAATTTTCATTTTTTTTTTTATTTTTTTTTTTTCTTCACAGTACACATCACAGTGATCACCCCTCTCTGCTTCCAGCTTGTGTGGTGTAAAGAAGGCTCTAATACTACTGTGTGAGACTGGCGTGCGAAAATTCGCATCTGCGAAAATTAGTGTATGCTAATTTTCGCATATGCGAATTTTCGAGTATGCGAATTTCCTATATGCTAATTTTCACATATGTTAATTTTCACATATGTTAATTTTCGCATACGCGAAATTTCGCATATGCGAAAATAAAACGAGAGTATAACGAATATGCGAATATTCGCGGATATATGACGAATATTCGTCCATATATTCGCGAATATTCGCGAATTCGAATATGGCCTATGCCGCTCAACACTATTTACAAGTATTGAGGATAGGCAATAAATGTTAAAATGAATGTTCCTTCAGTAAAGCATTGTCTCATGTAAACAAGTCCCCCTATCAGCTCAACCAATTATTAACTAAGGCACAACAATGCTTGTTGGTTGACCACACATCTCCCTGTTTAAATAGGACATGTGCTGCTGACATACTGTGAACTGTTGGGGGACCAACAGTATCATAAATAAGAGTTTTGTCCCCCAAGTGCCAAGCGCCTGTTCTGCTCAATATTGACCTGTTTAAATGAACCTTAAAGAGTACCTGTCACCAAACTAAACTTTTAATATATTGTTCCTTATAAGACTCTGCTATTTACTTCTCAACCTTTATATGTTTTTAATGTGATTGCAAAAACAGCCACTAGGTGGCTCTGTTCTGTTCCCTGCTGCAAGTCAAACAGTTAGTTTGGTCTCCTCACAGCCTGTCAGTAGACCAAACCCAGGAAGTGTGTGCGGGGCATGGAGAGGCACAGCTCTCACAAGCTTGAGTGACGTTGCACCTGCTGGGGAACACCCACTTTCTCCTGCCGGGAGCTCACACAATGTGAGCAAGAGGAAAGGTATGATATAGAGCTTTTTAAAGCTAGGAAAATCTTTTTTAAGGGCAGGAGGGGTGTTAGGAGTAGTTAGGGAATATAATCTGAGTTAAGAAAATATTATTCAATGACAGATACTCTTTTTGGCTAGTTACATAGACCGCATAAGCCATATCTTTCAACAAAGCATTTTAGTTCAATATTTTATTGATACAATAAGTCCACCGCTTTAAGAAGATCACCCCTTAGTCTTGAGTAGCTTCTATGACTGATTTCTAGTTTTATCAAATACTATGTATATTGGCTGATCTCCTTGAGAGGACAATCCCTTTAAAAAACTGTTTTTCAACTTTGGTGGTTATCTTTAAGAGTTTTCAGTATACTGTGGAAGTAGAGAATTTTAATAAACCCCTTAGGTTAAATGACACCTACTTTAATACTTGAATAGTTGACAACAAATTAAATTTAGCCAAGCAAAACCGATGAGCTAGCGCTATAGATGTTCACCAAAGCACCCCTTGGATTTGCCATTCTGATATCTATATCTATCATCAGGGACAAAAACTGGATTGTAGACCAGATCACTGTATTGTAAATACATATTCACCTAGTTATAACTCATATATACAAGTAGAATGGTGTTTTGCCAGCATGAAAGACCTGTGTACAATAAACAAAATGTATCTTTCCAGCAGGAAAATCATATTTGTTCTTTAAGTTTTGGTAAATAACATTTATTTCACGTGAACCGGTCCTTTCTACCAACTCCATGGATCTCAGATACCAGAGATTGTGTATTTTTAGTGTGTTTGATAAGGTGAAAGATGATAAAATGACAACGTGAAACCGTGTTATACCTACAGCAAGATGAGTCAAACTAAATGCATTGTGTCAACTTATTTTTGTCATTTTTAGCTGTAAAAAGGATTCGAGCAAAAAAACAATAGATTGTCAAATGTGTTAAATTAACCGAGACCAGTACAGAGCATTTCTTTCGGCTTACTAAGTAGCAGAACATAGTCACCAGAACACCATGAGAGATGGTAGACGGTGGTTTGTTTAGAGTACAAACAATTGTTTACAGATACAATGAAAAACTTTAAAATTTGGGGGATTTCATTTTCAAGTATTCACATGGGAAGACAACTTTAAGGCTGAAATGTCTGAATATTTGACAATTTTAAAGGAACATTAATGCATGCCAAGTTCTAAACATAGTGGTATTGTGCTCAGTCCTGCATTTTTTTCATGGTGGGCCCATATGATTACATTAAAGGGGTATTCCAGGCAAAAACATTTTTTTTATATATCAACTAGCTCCAGAAAGATAAACAGATTTGTAAATTACTTCTATTAAAAAATCTTAATCCTTCCAATAGTTATTAGCTTCTGAAGTTTTCTGTCTAACTGCTCAATGATGATGTCACGTCACGGGAGCTGTGCATGATGGGAAAATATCCCTATAGGAGCTGGACAGCTCCCGAGACGTGAGTCATCAGAGAGCAGTTAGACAGAAAACAGCAACTCAACTTTAGAAGCTAATAACTATTGGAAGGATTAAGATTTTTTAATAGAAGTAATTTACAAATCTGTTTAACTTTCCGGAGCCAGTTGATATATATAAAAAAAAGTTTTTGCCTGGAATATCCCTTTAACAGCTAGAGATGAGCGAGCCGAAACTGTAGAACATGGTTTCGCTCAGAACTTGTGAGCCTTCATGTGAGCCTGGCAACGGTGTTATTATAGGAGAAGGGATAAGGAACGCATGACAATTTGGCACCTAAATACATAGGATGACGAAGGAGGAGCACTGAGATGACGTCAGAGTAGCAAAACATACTTTGCAGCTAGCAGCAGGATCACATGACCGCAGGTTAGCCAATTATTGCAAACAGCTTCATGTCTCATGAGGAGACAGCATAGGGATGAGTCTAAAAGGAGTAATGAAACCTACACCACAACACAAAGCAATTTGAGAAAACATTGTGCAGTGGGATAACCTGCATTACTGTGTCCAGTGATTTTGTTGCACTACAGATCCCAGTAATGTGATTGTCGTAGCGAGCAAAGCTATGTAAAGATTTCACACTGTCTACAACATAAATCAAAGCATTGACACAGTTTAATCGTGCGGTAGACTGACCTGTATTTTACCTGTATTTTTTGGGTTTAACAAAAAACAGGGAATTTCTAGCTGGGTTTAACAAAAAAACAGCATTTCTAGCTGTTAAAAAATTGTCTAGGCTTTTTACGCCACTTTACCTGCATTTTCTGGCTTTAAAGGGGTACTAAAGCCTTAAGACATCTTATCACCTATCCAAAGGATAGGGGATAAGATATCTGATCACTGGGGACCCCCACAATCTTGCATGCAGCACCCGCCTGTGGGAGCTTCACGCAGCGCTGCAGCATCTGAGCCTGCCGGGTCATGACTACGGGGCCGGAGTATCGTGATGTGGCGACTCCGCCCCATGTGATGTCACGCCCCACTCCCGCAATGCAAGTCTATGGGAGGGGGCATGACGGGGCAGAGTCCTTACATCACGATACTCCGGCCCCGTAGTTGTGACCCAGCAGACTTGGAGGCTGCAGCGCTGCGAGCATGCTCCCACATGTGGGTGCTGCATGCGAGATTGCGAGGGTCCCCAGCGGCAGGATCCCCGGGATCAGACATCTTATCTCCTCTGCTTTGGATAGGGGATAAGATGTCTTAGGGCCGGAGTACCCCTTTAACAAAACACAGAGCATTAATAGCTGTAAGAGTGAAAGTTAACTGGCAGTTTCTCCACCACTTGACTAGTTGTTGAATGAGAAATAACCCAAAAACAAAAGAAATCACCTCAAAATCTTTTTATTTTTTATTTTATGTCTTGTAATGGAAGTAAAGGAATCATTGGATGATGATTGAGTAGAGGAGCCCTGCAGTAACATCAATGTGGGCACCACCCATTTGGCCCAGCCCAGTATAGGTAACAGAAGCAGCCAGGTGCCTGGTAGTAGCAGCCGCATCAGCAAGCAAAAGTTCTCAATTTCTTCCAAGGGTTGTGTCATTTCAGGATTAAATAGCCATTGTGGACTAGCTGGCTCGTTCTCTGTCATCTTAGGAGGAGAAAGAGTCTGATGATAAGATATGAAGCCAGGTTTCAGTGGATTCCACATTGTCTACAATTACATGGTGTGGTGGAAATGTCTCTCCTAGACGGCCTGTTCAATCTCTATATTTGTTTCTTTTGAGCATGTGAGCATGGCACTAGTGGGACTGGTTGTGGTAGGCACGGTGGTGTGATTGTAAGGCATCATCGTGGATATGCTGAGGGGAGCAAAGAGCCCATGATCAGATATCAGAAGTTCAGATCCAGGGTAGGGCCAGAACATTTCTCAAATGTACCAGATGTCGGTCTGCTGGTATGACTGCTGGCAATACTAATACATCTGTAGGCTTGAGAAAAAAGCTGAGCAGAGCAGAAGCACAGTTGGGGGGGGGTGGCATACCTATTTCTTTACGGTATTCTGATGTGTGAAAAAATTTTTCTACCTTACCAAATGCAGAAAACTAGGCATAGTGCCATCTCTGCAAACAGAGAAAGTAAGGCATAGCCATGGTTGGAGATTAGGAACTATAGCTATAGGTAAACATATGGAGCAGCATCACAACGCCTGACTACAATGATCACCTGTCCACCACTGCCTGCTGTCCACTGGCTACTACAACAACTGACAGTCCACCACTGCCTGCTGTCCACTGGCTACTACCAGGGCTGGTGCACGGATTTTTGCTGCCCAAGGCGAAAGTTAATTTTGCCGCTCCCTTGACCCCGCCCACTGGCTCCGCCCTTTGACACGCCACATCTTACAACTGCGGTGACACACTGTAACAAACCTCCTCATGTAATCTCCTTATTACTGGGGTGACACACTGTAACAAACCTACTCCTCATGTAATCACCTTACTACTGGGATGACACACTGTAACAAACCTCCTCCTCATCTAATCTCCTTACTACTGGGGCGACACACTGTAACAAACCTCCTCCTAATATAATCTCATTACTACTGGGAGGTAGTATGTGTAAAACTACAACTCTGGTCTTGCTGGGAGTAGTAGTTTTGCTACATCTGGCACCCAGGTTGGGAAAAATTGCCTCAGAAGTTACAGGACAAGGAGTAAAGATGGCGATAAGGAGTTATAGGTACATGATACTTTATGCACCAGGGCATACCTCCTCACCTCCATCTTTACTCCTTCTGTAACTTCTGAGGCAGTGTTCCCCAACCAGGGTGCCTCCCGATTTAGAAAAAAACTACAACTCCCAGCATGCCCAGAAAGCCTTTGGCTTTTGCTTTTGCTATATATAGTGAGGAGGTGGTGACACCAGTGCAGTTTCATTGAGATACCTGGTGTCCTGATGGTGTCATACCTGGTGTCCTGCATGACACGGGTGAGGAGATGTAACCGCCGATGGGCCCATGGGTAGGGTAAGTGGCGAGGCGCTCCGCTCTTCCTCGGCACGTTTCAAAACGCCGGCCCGCCTGTTCTTCCTGCTCTTCAGAGCAGTCATTGCAGGCGGACGTTTGTCTATTAAAAAAAATATTTTAAAACACAGGAAATATCTATCTATCACTGAGATAAAAAGATAGATAGAAGATATATCAATAGATTTAAGATAGATAGATATGAGAGAGATAGATGGATAGATAAATAGATAGATATGAGAAAGATAGATAGATATAGATATGACATAGATAATAGATAGATAGATATGAGAGAGATAGATAGAGATAGATATGAGATAGACAGATATGAGATAGATATGAGATAGATAGACAGATAGATAGATATGAGATAGATAGATAGATATGAGATAGATAGATAAATATATAGATATGAGATAGATAGATATGATATAGATAAATAGATAGATATGAGATAGATAGATATGAGATAAATAGATAAATAGATATATATGAGATAGATAGATATGAGATAGATAGATATGAGATAGATAGATAGATATGAGATAGATAGATAGATATGAGATAGATAGATAGATAGATAGATAGATAGATAGATATGAGATAAATAGATAGATAAGAGATAGATAAATATGAGATGGACAGATATGAGATAGATAGATATGAGATAGATAGATAAATAGATAGATATGAGACAGATAGATAGATATGAGATAGATAGATAGATATGAGATAGATATGAGATAGATAGATATGAGATAGATAGATAGATATGAGATAGATAGATAGATATGAGATAGATAGATAGATAGATATGAGATAGATAGATATGAGATAGATAGATAGATATATATGAGATAGATATGAGATAGATAGATAGATAAATAAATAGCAACAGGATTCTCCTGTTGCTGTATATTTGGCCCAGCAGCCTGCACCTGCAAGCCAGGTTTTTACAACATTTTGGATCAATAGTGCTGGCCAATTTATCCTTTGGTTAGATAAATAAATAGATAGATATGAGATAGATAGATATGAGATAGATAGATATGAGATTGAGATAGATAGATATGAGATAGACAGATATGAGATAGATAAATAGATAGATATGAGATAGATAGATAGATATGAGATATGCAAAATACCCGAAATACCCAAAATATGAGATATGCA
Organism: Hyla sarda; assembly: GCF_029499605.1. Taxonomy (NCBI): domain Eukaryota; kingdom Metazoa; phylum Chordata; class Amphibia; order Anura; family Hylidae; genus Hyla; species Hyla sarda. Next base: position 61,983,490 of record NC_079195.1, on the reverse strand, counting down.
AAAAAGTTGATATGAGATAGATAGATAGATAGACAGACAGACAGATAGATATGAGAGAAATTGATATGAGAGAGAGATAGGAGAGATAGATAGATAAATAGATATGAGACAGATACATAGATATGAGATAGATAGATTGATGATAGATAATAGACAGATGTATAGATCAGTATTTCCCAAATAGGGTGCCTCCAGCTGTTGCAAAACTATAACTTTCAGCATGCCTGGACAGCCAAAGGGACAGCCATATTGGGAGTTAAAGTTTTGCAACAGCTGGAGGCACCCTGGTTGGGAAATGCTGAAATATAAGATAGATAGGAAATATATAGGAGAAAAATAGATATAGATAGATAGAGGGAATGGGACAAAGTGCTGTTTAGGAGTCAGTGGGCAGTAAATGGGCAATTTCTCAATGTTTCCTCAGCAGGGTGCCTCCAGCTGTTGCAAAACTACAACTCCAAGCATGCCTGGACAGGCAGAGGCATGCTGGTAGTTGTAGTTTTGGCACAGCTGGAGGAACCCTGCTGAGGAAACATTGAGAAATAGCCCATTTACTGCCCACTGACTCCTAAACAGCACTTTGTCCCCTTCCCTCTTACCCCCTAGAAATTTACCTTGTAGATGGTGGCCTCAGCGCGGGCAGGTGTAGGAGTGCGCGCCGCGGTGGAGCAGGAAGCAAAGCATGTGCTCCTGCTCCAATAGCATTGCAGCCTGGTAGGAAGGGGAGGGGGGAAGGGGAGGAGCATCACTCACCTCCCAGAGAGTCAGTGCGGCTCGGGCTCCTGCACTGACAGCCTCAGGCTGAATGTTTTATAGTAAGATGGTGCCCCTTTGATGTTAATTTGTACGCTGTTGATTTGTACGCTTGGAGGAGTGCAGCGCTTCATGCCGCACTCCTCCAAGGTAAGAAGCACAAGGGGGTGAGCACTCTCTGATTTCTGGTGAAGTTTTTTTTGCGGATGTCAGAGTTGCGCCCCCCAAGAGAGGCCGCTGTAGGCGTCCGCCTACTTTATCTATAGGAAAAACCGGCCCTGGCTACTACAACGACCGACAGTCCACCAGTGCCTGCTGTCCTCTGGCTACTGCAACTACCACCAGTCCACCACTGTCTGCTGTTAGCTGGCTACTACAACTACTAACAGTCCACCACCCCTGCTGTCTTCTCCAACTAGCACCAATCTACCACTGCCTGCTATTAGCTGGCTACTACAACAACCACCAGCCCACCACCCCTGCTGTCCGCTGGCTCCTCAAACTAGTACCAATCCATCACTTCCTGCTGTCCGCTGGCTACAGTTAACAATAGTTTACCACTGCATGCTGTCTGCTGGCTACTGCTGCCCCCATTTCACAACCCCTAATATCCGCTGGATATTAAAACTACCACAAGTCCACCACTGCCTGCTTTCTGCTATGACTTGTTCACAACTGTTTGCTGTCCGCTGGCTACTACAACTACCACCAGTCCACCACTGCCTGCTGTATGTCGGCTACAACCATCATTAGTATACCAGTGCCTGCTGCCTGTTGGCTACTGCAAATACCATTAGTCCACCACCCCTGCTGTTAGCTGGATACTACAACTTCCACCAGTCTACCACTACCTGCTGTCCACTGTCTACAGCTACCAACAATCCTACACACCTGCTGCCCACTAGCTACTACAACTACCAGCTGCCACTACCAGCCAGGCCTACATATACACAACTTGCTATGATTCCCAAGAAAGGGATAATTTTTTTCACCTTTTCATAGAAAAGATATTTCTTCTTCCACTATTTTGAGACAGCAATCCTGCTGCAACTCATAAAAAGGGAGACTTTTAAATTTTTCTTTCCAACTTTTCAATGTTAAAAAAATAGTATCTTTTTAAAACAGCATCACCAATCCTACAACTCGATTTGTATAATTAAGCCACATTGTAGTCATTATTGATTACTAGTTAACTAAACAAAATCGGAGGGAAGAGTTTAGCTAGTTGATCAGATGCAGGAAATTAGTCCTAATGTTAACACTCACATAACCATTGTTGGAAATAGTTAACAAAATTGTTTTTCCCAAGATCCAATGAGTTTTACACCGAAGAGCCGTGAGTTTTCATTTTAACCACTGTCAGGTATTTATAATACAATAAGTCATGGGTGAAAAATGTTTGAACATTTTATATAAAATACATAAATCTAAATGGATAATAATGAGGACATGTCACATTCAGGAAGCATAAATCTCCTATTTCAGTAGTTAAGTATTTTGTAACAGCTACGCAGATGAGCTCCTTATGACAGCTCAGACTGTCTTTGCTAAAGGAATGATTTACCTTAGAGCTCCTGACAAGGAAACCCTGAAGTATTAAACAGTATGCGCTGAAGGATCCTCAAACCTACAGATAAATAATCAGATTACCAGAAAAAAAAATGCCTAGAGTATCTGCCGGATTGTCTCATTTCCCACTTTCCCCCATTCAGGTTCAGCTGGGGGTAAGGCTTCCTTAGAGATTGAGCTTGATGTGTGTTTTTTTGTTGCTGCAAAAGCAGTGGGGTTGGTTTGTGTTGCAGCAATTTGCTTTACAACCAGAAATTGTAGCTTTGGTCTGGAGGTTTGTGATGAAGAAAAAGAAGATAATGATTTCCGAGAACACAGTGAGAAATCCATATATATCTGACAGTAATGAGTGCAATGTAATACTGAATGAGGGAGAGGATGTTAACCTGTTGGGGGCACATGACCGGTATGCTAGTCATGAGTGCTATGCAGTTGGTGCATCATGATGAGCTATCTTACTGATCATACGGTGTTACACTGTGTCCACAGCCAGATTCTGAAGGTAGCGCTAAGAGATGCCTTTGATCCACAGCATTAAAGTCTTTAACTACTATGATACATTTTTACCATGGCATTCAAAGGAAAGAGACCTGAGAGAACACCTTGGAAATCCTTGTGATATTATGTGGGCCCATACCTTCTATGAAAAGACAGCCGTTGTCCATTTTAGAACCCCAGTACTGTCTGTCTATATTTCCTGTTGTAATACGTATTATTACCACCTATCATTCCTATCAGTACACAGGCTACACTTAATGGTCTTCCGAGACTTTAATTTATACCACTTAAAAAACTGTCTTTAAGGGTAGGGTCACACGCAGCGCATCCGCAGCATATCTGACGCTGCAGATGCACTGCAGGCAGTCACAGAGCGACGGCAGAGCGAGCTCCTTGCTCCCTATAACTCTGTGTTGTCACTTATAGTGGTGGATTTCCCACCAGCAGTTACGAGCTGACACACAGAGCTACCTGGCCACAGCATTGAGCTCGCTCTGCAGTCGCTCTGTGAATCCACCATGTTAAATTCTCTATTCTGTCTTCTTGATATATGTTGAAGAAATGCAAAGTATCATATATGGTTATCTGCATATACTGTGATCTGTTTTTTTCAGGGTTTTTTTTCTTACAAAAAAAAAAAAGAAAAAGAACTAATACGAATCAAAAGAGTACTTGGGTTTTCTAAAATTTAGCCCTTTGGATAAGGGATAAATTATAGTATATCGGAGTACTCCTTTAAACACTAATCGATACTGTTTGTAGCAAAATATGGCACTGGCATAAAGTACTATAAAACCTATCAAAAACAAAGCCTTATACAGCTAAAAAAGTTTGACCCATTGGAATGAAAAGTAGTTCTTATCCTTAAGGACAAAATTAGAGGATTAAGAAGAAAATGTTGTTTTATTTAAATGTGTATATATTGTATATTTACTGTGCCTTTAAAAAATGTTGACAGCTGTATCTGCTATTTCAAGCTTTTTTTTTCTATCCGCACATCTGATACTCTTATACTCCTCAATATTCATGTTAACAGTCTATATGAATACTATATTAAATCCTTTCCAGAAGAAATCTCCTCCATAAAAGGAATAAACCATTGTCACAGAGAAGCAGAATATCCATAGCAACCCCGTCCTGATGCAAGGAAAAAAGCAACAACTGAAATGCAAAATGGAATATAAGTCTTACTTTTCACACTGCTAAGCTGTTTATTCCACACAATTCTATTCTTAGATAACAAAATTGTTCCTACATTGAGATAATGTTCATTTCATAACACGGTAATTGTGTGAAGGAAAGAAAAAAAAACTTATAGCAACAAATATAGAAAATTGTTTTGTGTGCGAAAACCTGGAATGATGGTGAATGTAATAGAAAATAACAATTTCAGGAATTGCTTTCAGTTTGCCAAAATGTATTCTATGTGATTCCATTCAGAAGTGTTTTCCTATTTAAAAAGAACGGACATTTTGAAACTATGTTGGCAAAAAAATAACAAATAAAAATAAAAAATACCTAAATAGTTTAGTAGAGGGTGACTTGAGGATCCTGAGCTTCAATGCTTAATCTGTACCAGTTCACAAACTATGACGTGGGACACTCAGTCCTGGTGAATGTATAATAGCTTATAATTTATCTTGAAGTTGATGTTAAGGGTCTGTACTGACAGGTTTCAATGTTCTTAGTTTTCAGAGGAACTCGATAGCCCAAATATTCTAAAGCTGTTCCATTCTTAGACAGTAAAAAATGTTCTAGATGTATTAAAGTGACTGAGACCGTTTAATAAATTGGGCACATCTTTAGAATGTCTAATCTAAACAAAAATTCTTCTATAGTACAGGATTTCCTTTTCAATGTGTCTGTGTATGTGTAGAATGTATAGAGACACAGAAGTGCAGGATCTCCTCCTATGTGTGTACAGTGTATAGAGATATAGATGTGCAGGATCTCCTCCTCTGTGTGTACAGTGTATAGAGATATAGAAGTACAGGATCTCCTCCTCTGTGTGTACAGTGTATAGAGACATAGAAGTGCAGGATCTCCTCCTCTGTGTATACAGTGTATAGAGATATAGAAGTGCAGGATCTCCTCCTCTGTGTATACAGTGTATAGAGATATAGAAGTACAGGATCTCCTCCTCTGTGTGTACAGTGTATAGAGACATAGAAGTGCAGGATCTCCTCCTCTGTGTGTACAGTGTATAGAGATATAGAAGTACAGGATCTCCTCCTCTGTGTGTACAGTGTATAGAGACATAGAAGTGCAGGATCTCCTCCTCTGTGTGTACAGTGTATAGAGATATAGAAGTGCAGGATCTCCTCCTCTGTGTGTACAGTGTATAGAGACATAGAAGTGCAGGATCTCCTCCTCTGTGTGTACAGTGTATAGAGACATCGAAGTGCAGGATCTCCTCCTCTGTGTGTAGTGTATAGAGACATAGAAGTGCAGGATCTCCTCCTCTGTGTGTACAGTGTATAGAGATATAGAAGTAAAGGATCTCCTCCTCTGTGTGTACAGTGTATAGAGACATAGAAGTGCAGGATCTCCTCCTCTGTGTGTACAGTGTATAGAGATATAGAAGTGCAGGATCTCCTCCTCTGTGTGTACAGTGTATAGAGACATAGAAGTGCAGGATCTCCTCCTCTGTGTGTACAGTGTATAGAGACATCGAAGTGCAGGATCTCCTCCTCTGTGTGTAGTGTATAGAGATATAGAAGTGCAGGATCTCCTCCTCTGTGTGTACAGTGTATAGAGATATAGAAGTGCAGGATCTCCTCCTCTGTGTGTACAGTGTATAGAGATATAGAAGTACAGGATCTCCTCCTCTGTGTGTACAGTGTATAGAGATATAGAAGTACAGGATCTCCTCCTCTGTGTGTAGTGTATAGAGACATAGAAGTACAGGATCTCCTCCTCTGTGTGTACAGTGTGTAGAGATATAGAAGTAAAGGATCTCCTCCTCTGTGTGTACAGTGTATAGAGACATAGAAGTGCAGGATCTCCTACTCTGTGTGTACAGTGTATAGAGATATAGAAGTACAGGATCTCCTCCTCTGTGTGTACAGTGTATAGAGACATAGAAGTGCAGGATCTCCTACTCTGTGTGTACAGTGTATAGAGATATAGAAGTGCAGGATCTCCTCCTCTGTGTGTACAGTGTATAGAGACATAGAAGTGCAGGATCTCCTCCTCTGTGTGTACAGTGTATAGAGACATAGAAGTGCAGGATCTCCTCCTCTGTGTGTGTAGTGTATAGAGATATAGAAGTGCAGGATCTCCTCCTCTGTGTGTACAGTGTATAGAGATATAGAAGTGCAGGATCTCCTCCTCTGTGTGTACAGTGTATAGAGATATAGAAGTACAGGATCTCCTCCTCTGTGTGTACAGTGTATAGAGATATAGAAGTACAGGATCTTCTCCTCTGTGTGTACAGAGACATAGAAGTGCAGGATCTCCTCCTCTGTGTGTACAGTGTATGGAGACATAGAAGCGCAGGATCTCCTCCTCTGTGTGTACAGTGTATAGAGATATAGAAGTACAGGATCTCTTCCTCTGTGTGTACAGTGTATAGAGACATCGAAGTGCAGAATCTCCTCTTCTGTGTGTGCAGTGTATAGAGACATCGAAGTGCAGGATCTCCTTCTCTGCGTACAGTGTATATAGACATAGAAGTGTAGGATCTCCTCCACTGTGTGTACAGTGTATAGAGACATCAAAGTGCAGAATCTCCTCCTTTGTGTGTACAGTGTATAGAGACATAGATGTGCAGGATCTCCTTCTCTGTGTACAGTGTATATAGACATAGAAGTGTAGGATCTCCTCCTCTGTGTGTACAGTGTATAGAGAGACATAGAAGTGCAGGATCTCCTCCTCTGTGTGTACAGTGTATAGAGACATAGAAGTGCAGGATCTCCTCCTCTGTGTGTACATTGTATAGAGACATAGAGGTGCAGGATCTCCTCCTCTGTGTGTACAGTGTATAGAGACATAGAAGAATAGGATCTCCTCCTCTATGTGTACATTGTATAGAGACATAGAAGTGCAGGATATCCTCCTCTGTGTGTACAGTGTATAGATATATAGATGTGCAGGATCTCCTCCTCTGTGTGTACAGTGTATAAAGATATAGATGTGCAGAATCTCCTTCTCTGTGTGTACAGTGTATAGAGATATAGAAGTGTAGGATCTCCTCCTCTGTGTATACAGTGTATAGAGACATAGAAATGCAGGATCTCCTCCTCTGTGTGTACAGTGTATAGAGATATAGAAGTGCAGGATCTCCTCCTCTGTGTGTACAGTGTATAGAGACATAGAAGTGCAGGATCTCCTCCTCTGTGTGTACAGTATATAGAGATATAGATGTGCAGGATCTCCTCCTCTGTGTGTACAGTGTATGGATATGTAGAAGTGCAGGATCTCCTCCTCTGTGTGTGTACAGTGTATATAGACATAGAAGTGCAGGATCTCCTCCTCTGTGTGTACAGTGTATAGAGACATGGAAGAACAGGATCTCCTCCTCTGTGTGTACAGTGTATAGAGATATAGAAGTACAGGATCTCCTTCTCTGTGTGTACAGTGTATAGAGACATAGAAGTGCAAGATCTCCTCCTCTGTGTGTACAGTGTATATAGACATAGAAGTACAGGATCTCCTCCTCTGTGTGTACAGTGTATAGAGATATAGAAGTACAGGATCTCCTTATCTGTGTGTACAGTGTATAGAGACATAGAAGTGCAAGATCTCCTCCTCTGTGTGTACAGTGTATATAGACATAGAAGTACAGGATCTCCTCCTCTGTGTGTACATTGTATAGAGACATAGAGGTGCAGGATCTCCTCCTCTGTGTGTACAGTGTATAGAGACATAGAAGAACAGGATCTCCTCCTCTGTGTGTACATTGTATAGAGACATAGAGGTGCAGGATCTCCTCCTCTGTGTGTACAGTGTATAGAGACATAGAAGTACAGGATATCCTCCTCTGTGTGTACATTGTATAGAGATATAGAAGTACAGGATCTCCTCCTCTGTGTGTACAGTGTATAGAGATATAGAAGTGCAAGATCTCCTCCTCTGTGTGTACAGTGTATAGAGATATAGCAGTACAGGATCTCCTCCTCTGTGTGTACAGTGTATAGAGACATAGAAGTGCAAGATCTCCTCCTCTGTGTGTACAGTGTATAGAGATATAGAAGTGCAGGATCTCCTCCTCTGTGTGTACAGTGTATAGAGATATAGATGTGCAGGATCTCCTTCTCTGTGTGTACAGTGTATAGAGATGTAGAAGTACAGGATCTCCTCCTCTGTGTGTACAGTGTATAGAGACATGGAAGAACAGGATCTCCTCCTCTGTGTGTACAGTGTATAGAGATATAGAAGTACAGGATCTCCTTCTCTGTGTGTACAGTGTATAGAGACATAGAAGTGCAAGATCTCCTCCTCTGTGTGTACAGTGTATATAGACATAGAAGTACAGGATCTCCTCCTCTGTGTGTACAGTGTATAGAGATATAGAAGTACAGGATCTCCTTATCTGTGTGTACAGTGTATAGAGACATAGAAGTGCAAGATCTCCTCCTCTGTGTGTACAGTGTATATAGACATAGAAGTACAGGATCTCCTCCTCTGTGTGTACATTGTATAGAGACATAGAGGTGCAGGATCTCCTCCTCTGTGTGTACAGTGTATAGAGACATAGAAGAACAGGATCTCCTCCTCTGTGTGTACATTGTATAGAGACATAGAGGTGCAGGATCTCCTCCTCTGTGTGTACAGTGTATAGAGACATAGAAGTACAGGATATCCTCCTCTGTGTGTACATTGTATAGAGATATAGAAGTACAGGATCTCCTCCTCTGTGTGTACAGTGTATAGAGATATAGAAGTGCAAGATCTCCTCCTCTGTGTGTACAGTGTATAGAGATATAGCAGTACAGGATCTCCTCCTCTGTGTGTACAGTGTATAGAGACATAGAAGTGCAAGATCTCCTCCTCTGTGTGTACAGTGTGTAGAGATATAGAAGTGCAGGATCTCCTCCTCTGTGTGTACAGTGTATAGAGATATAGATGTGCAGGATCTCCTTCTCTGTGTGTACAGTGTATAGAGATGTAGAAGTACAGGATCTCCTCCTCTGTGTGTACAGTGTATAGAGACATAGAAGAACAGGATCTCCTCCTCTGTGTGTACAGTGTATAGAGACATAGAAGTGCAGGATCTCCTCCTCTGTGTGTACATTGTATAGAGACATAGAAGTGCAGGATCTCCTCCTCTGTGTGTACAGTGTATAGAGACATAGAAGTGCAGGATCTCCTCCTCTGTGTGTACATTGTATAGAGATATAGCAGTACAGGATCTCCTCCTCTGTGTGTACAGTGTATATAGACATAGAAGTGCAAGATCTCCTCCTCTGTGTGTACAGTGTATAGAGATATAGAAGTACAGGATCTCCTCCTCTGTGTGTACAGTGTATATAGGTATAGCAGTACAGGATCTCCTCCTCTGTGTGTACAGTGTATAGAGACATAGAAGTGCAATATCTCCTCCTCTGTGTGTACAGTGTATAGAGATATAGTAGTGCAGAATCTCCTCCTCTGTGTGTAGTGGATAGGGACATAGAAGTGCAAGATCTCCTCCTCTGTGTGTACAGTGTATAGAGACATAGAAGTACAGGATCCCCTCCTCTGTGTGTACAGTGTATAGAGAAATAGAAGTACAGGATCTCCTCCTCTGTGTGTACAGTGTATAGAGACATAGAAGTGCAGGATCTCCTCCTCTGTGTGTGCTGTGTATAGAGACATAGAAGTGCAGGATCTCCTCCTCTGTGTACAGTGTATAGAGATATAGAAGTACAGGATCTCCTCCTCTGTGTGTACAGTGTATAGAGACATAGAAATGCAGGATCTCCTCCTCTGTGTACAGTGTATAGAGATATAGAAGTACAGGATCTCCTCCTCTGTGTACAGTGTATAGAGATATAGAAGTACAGGATCTTTCAGTGGACAGTGTGGTAGCAAGAGCAATAATCTTTAAATAAGCACTGATCGTTGAGGATTAAGTATGGGTTGCACCATATGTCAAAGGGATGATGGTTTCTTTATTATTCAGTCTGTCAGGTGACATTTTACTGGAACAACCTTGTTGTTGAGTTTTGTTGCATTACAGGGTAGCTTTTTGGAATATTCTGCCTTACTGTGTTTCCACTCCACTGAAGACTATGCTTGAATCTCTACGAAACTTTACACCTGACAAGGATGTTTATCCACTCTTTTTCTATTCACCATGTGTTCTCCATGATTTTGGCAGACCGAATGTTATCTTGTTGTACTGGGCTGCTTTGACTTTTATTTGTCTTTGTTGATTCACATTTATTATGTACCGTATATACTCGAGTATAAGCCGACCCGAGTATAAGCCGAGACCCCTAATTTCAACCCAAAATCCCAGGAAAAGTTATTGACTCGAGTATAAGCCTAGGGTGGGAAATACATCATCCCCCCCTGTCATCATCCAGACCCGTCATTAACATCCTCATCATCATCACCGCCTGTCATCATCCAGACCCTCATCATCATCCCCTGTCATCATCCCCTTGTCATCATCCCACACATCCCCCCTTCATCATCCCCTTGTCATCATCCCCACCCCCCTTCATCATCCCCTTGTCATCATCCCCACCCCCCTTCATCATCCCCTTGTCATCATCCCCACCCCCCTTCATCATCCCCTTGTCATCATCCCCACCCCCCTTCATCATCCCCTTGTCATCATCCCCACCCCCCTTCATCATCCCACACACCCCCCTTCATCATCCCCTTGTCATCATCCCCACCCCCCTTCATCATCCCACACCCCCCCTTCATCATCCTCTTGTCATCATCCCACCCCCCCCTTCATCATCCTCTTCTCATCATCCGCCCTCAGTGGTCTTCAACCTGCGGACCTCCAGAGGTTTCAAAACTACAACTCCCAGCAAGCCCGGGCAGCCATCGGCTGTCCGGGCTTGCTGGGAGTTGTAGTTTTGAAACCTCCGGAGGTCCGCAGGTTGAAGACCACTGCGGCCTTCGACATCATCCAGCCCCCTCTCACCCCCCTTTAGTTCTGTACAGTACTCACCTCCGCTCGGCGCTGGTCCGGTGCTGCAGGGCTGTCCGGAGAGGAGGTGGTCCGGTGGGATAGTGGTTCCGGGCTGCTATCTTCACCGGGGGCGCCTCTTCTCGGAATAGAGGCGTTGCCTTGACAATGACGCAGAAGTACGTTGGCAATGAACGTACCTCTGCGTCGTTGTCAAGGCAACGTGACTATTCTGGGGCCGGGCCGCTAAGTGCTTAGAAGAGGCCTCCCCGGTGAAGATAGCAGCCCGGAACCACTATCCCACCGGACCACCTCCTCTCCGGACAGCCCTGCAGCACCGGACCAGCGCCGAGCGGAGGTGAGTACTGTACAGAACTAAAGGGGGGTGAGAGGGGGCTGGATGATGTCGAAGGCCGCAGTGGTCTTCAACCTGCGGACCTCTGGAGGTTTCAAAACTACAACTCCCAGCAAGCCCGGACAGCCGATGGCTGCCCGGGCTTGCTGGAAGTTGTAGTTTTGAAACCTCTGGAGGTCTGCAGGTTGAAGACCACTGCGGGTGGAGAGTTCACTCGAGTATAAGCCGAGGGGGGTGTTTTCAGCACGAAAAATCGTGATGAAAAACTCGGCTTATACTCGAGTATATACGGTATGTTAATTTTTAATGCCAATTAAAACAAGGAAAAAAATAACACAAAGCAACACAAGTCACACAGCTCTAAAAATGAACTTCTACGGCAAATAATAAAACAGTTTATATGTAGTTTTTTGGTAGCAGAGTGAGTCCAACAAACAAATCCTGCTCTTCCGAATTCAGCAAATGTTAAAACTTCCAACACATTTTTCAATTAACAGTAAAGACATCTCCAGGACAGGAGAACTCACAAACCAAAATGGTAATATATGCCACTAATAACAAGAGCTCAGAGCGCTCACTCCTCTGAAAGGAAATTTATTTTGGAATATATCTCTGGATACTCATGAATGCACTCTAGTCATAAAAAGGGAATCGCTTCTAAATTACAATCAAAAACTAAATATATATCAGCATCATAGTTCATCCTAGTAGTGCAGGCAGTGGCATCTGGAGTCAGAGGAGTCTTTTATGGCTTTCTGTAAAGGTTTACAATTCCAACAATTTTTTATGTTAATACAGTAATAGAATCCTAATATGAGAGAACATGTACACAAGATAACTAGTTTATGTAATGAAAGCAATGAAAGCCCCACTCCGAGAATATAACAGAAAAATATGACTGTACTCATAAATATCAGTAATAGAATTCCAAAAAATGCAAATTATTGGCCAAGGTGGTGGTGCCATCCATAATAATATTACAGCTTCTCCCAGTACACTGCTTCCACAGTAAGATGTGCTGGGGATGTAAATGAGATGGGACCACAGCACCAGTGGCAGTAAAACCTTGTTGAGAAGGTCACCCAAAATTGAATTGAAAAGTGATTTTCTATGGGGTTGATTTTCTTAAAGTGGCCAGAAGTATATCTATTGTATATTGTATGGTGGGTTGAAAATCCACATACAAACAAATATGAACAGGCTCTTAACACTCTTATGGTTGATTTTCAGATGTGTGTATTAACAAGATCCCACCTCTTTATTTTCCAGCAGTATTCAGAAAGCTTGAGAAAGGGGGGGGGACCCCGAAATGAAGCTTGTCATTGTGAAAGAATGCTCTATCCCTTCTGGTGGAGATGCCCCTATACACTTGACATGGAATAGCCTCGGCTAGTCGGATGATCAGAGACTGCCTGTGGATTGAAGCTACAATCGGTGTACACTTTTTGGGTGAAATATGTTTTTGCATGTCTTTTAGTATATGCAGAAGATGGAATTTATTTTAAGTATTTGAAGATGAAAGGAATGGCAAAAAACTACATTTTTTTTCAGCGTGTGTTCTTTGATACTGCTCGATTGAAAATCCATCACATAAATTCTGGTATGGATAAGGGGGTGGTCTTCTCAAAGTTTTGTTTTTTTTATAGAGCAAAACCTCTCTAAATGACCACCTAACAGATACAGTGCGCAGAGAGCCTGATTCTATAGCTATACAGGGGCTCTGGTTATATGTATTAGGAACAAAGGAGATCCACATCCTATAAAGATATATTTATATAAAAAATCCATCAGCACAGAATTTTGAATTCCACCAATTCCAATGGACATAGATGTGAGCGTTACTTACTGACTGGCATATTATAGGGTAGCCTGTTCGATTGATTCCTCCAGCAAACACAGCAAAAGTGAGCGCAGTGTGGAAACAGAAATTAAGGAGCATATGCCATCCTTTTCTGCTGATCCGGATAGTACTGCAGATAAAAACAAAGACAGATTAAGTGTGGGGCACATTATATAAAAGCAGACTTAATTATAAAAATAGTTTACACTTTGTTTGGATATAGAGAGATGACAAGCTGTGCTCATACTGCAAAAAGCAATGAGAGATTTAACCAGTTGTTTCCTCAATATAAAGAAAATCCAATAATTCTACTAAACACTGGTCACATGTGCACTGTCTCTATGGAAATAACCATTCACTGGTACAGGGCACCCCACATAGAACATCCTATGTACTGGCACATGGCATCCTACATAGAGCATCCTATATACTGGCACAGGGGACAGCGCATCCCACATAGAACAGCCCATGTAGTGGCACAGGGCATTCCACATAGACCATCCCATGTACTAGCACAGGGCATCCCACATAGATAATCCCATGTACTGGCACAGGGCCTCCCACATAGAACATCCCATGTACTGGCACAAGGCCTCCCACATAGAACATCCCATGTACTAGCACAGGGCCTCCCACATAGACCATCCCATGTATTGGCACAGGGCATCCCACATAGAACATCCCATGTGCTGACAAAAAGGCATCCCACATAGACCATCCCATGTACTGGCACAGGGCGCCCCACATAAAGCATCCAATGCACTAACACAGGAAATCCCACATAGACCATCCCATGTACTGGCACAGAGCCTCCCACATAGACCATCCCATGTACTGGCATAGAGCATCCCACATAGACCATCCCATGTACTGGCACAGGGCCTCCCACATAGACCATCCCATGTACTGGCATAGAGCATCCCACATAGACCATTCCATGTACTGGCACAGGGCCTCCCACATAGACCATCCCATGTACTGGCACAGGAAATCCCACATAGACCATCCCATGTACTAGCACAGGGCATCCCACATAGATAATCCCATGTACTGGCACAGGGCCTCCCACATAGAACATCCCATGTACTGGCACAGGGCCTCCCACATAGAACATCCCATGTACTAGCACAGGGCCTCCCACATAGACCATCCCATGTATTGGCACAGGGCATCCCACATAGACCATCCCATGTACTGGCACAGGGCGCCCCACATAAAGCATCTAATGCACTAACACAGGAAATCCCACATAGACCATCCCATGTACTGGCACAGAGCCTCCCACATAGACCATCCCATGTACTGGCACAGGGCATCCCACATAGACCATCCCATGTACTGGCACAGGGCCTCCCACATAGACCATCCCATGTACTGACACAGGAAATCCCATATAGACCATCCCATGTACTAGCACAGGGCATCCCACATAGATAATCCCATGTACTGGCACAGGGCATCCCACATAGAACATCCAATGTACTAGCACAGGGCATCCCACATAGACCATCCCATGTATTGGCACAGGGCCTCCCACATAGACCATACCATGTACTGGCACAGGGCCTCCCGCATAGACCATCCCATGTACTGGCACAGGGCCTCCCACATAGACCATACCATGTACTGACACAGGCACACTTACATTCATCAATATTTATTAATATGTCTGGGCTATTTATTTTTACATAGTATTGTTGAAAATATAATGCATGTGTTTTGCACGCTGGACTTATTTTGCCTCTATTGAACAAGGGGAAGGCAAATAAAAACATAAGGACCAAAGGATCATATACATTTACCAAGCAGAGATATTTGTTTTGGTAACATCATCTAAGGATTTCTAGAAGCCATAATCTGTTCCTGGTGTCCAAACAGTATATGACTATTCCACAGCATCACCGCTCTTATGGTAATAAAGCCTTGTTACCTATGGAGACTAAAGCTTTTTTTCTCCAACTGGAAAGAGATTTGGATGGAGTTTCTTTAGGTGCAGCCAAACTGTATCTTCTTCTGTGATATTTAAATAGTTATCATTATACGAACTACATGACAGATCCTAATGGGTTTGTCCACCTTACTTACTGTGCAAATAGCTTGTAATTCAGTATCAGTACAGAATAAGTAATGCAGTCTGTATTATAGTCAAGATCTGCATTTAGAATTACAATGGCTGGTTTTGCAGACAGTCAAAAAAAAAAAATACAGTGAAAAAACCCTTCTCAAAGAATGGCCACTGCATAATAAAGGGTAGTCCCCAACCCACTCCTCAAGCCCCACCAACAGTCCAGGACTAGATGTTTCCCTGTTCTATTCCAATGAAGTAACTAAAAATAAAAACCAGAATGTTGCTGGTCCTTGAAGAAAAACTGGGTTGGGGAACACTGCTCTATAATATCAACTATAAGAAAAGAGAGTGCTCCATAGCGGAAAACCACCCGGGTGAGAGTGACAATTGATTGGAAGAAACCCTTACCACAGGCGGTTGTGTGAGCTCACACACAACAATGGTCAGCGTGAGTGAGTATAAGACCCGGTCTGCAGCCTCCCAAACAAACGAGCAGTAGTGGGTGAAGACTTCCAGAGGACGGTGGGTTACCATGGCGCTGACCAGGGATAGGCACGTCAAGTAAGTAGAAAGGAAGGATTTTATTTAAAACAATACAACGCGTTTCACCACGCTTGCACGGCTTCATCAGGCAAGATGCCTGATGAAGCCGCGCAAGCGCACTGAAATGTGTTGCATTGTTTTAAATAAAATCCTTCCTTTCTACTTACCTGACGTGCCTATCCCTGGTCAGCGCCGCTGTAACCCACCGTCCTCTGGAAGTCTTCACCCACTACTATAATATCAACTGACAATCTGGGGCTTGATTTATGAAAGACCCATGTAATTCAATACAGTCTTTGCAAATGGCTTTTTAAAACAAACGTGCATTATTTTTTAAGGATCTTACACAATTCACTATTTTTGCTACAGCGACAGAGAGGCCATGTGTCATTTATAGTATTGATTAAGGACAGAGGGACCTTTTGGGCTTCCTCAATATCAAGGATCCAGATTCAAATGTTACCTTTTCACCATCTTCAGGTTAGACCCTGTCAAATTATTATATTATATGTTACACATAAAAAGGGTTTCATGCAGTGCCAAGGAGTCCCCCAAGTATCATGCTATAGGTATAGCAAAGGGACTTTTTGGACCTCCTTGAGCTCCAGGGCCTATGTGCAACTACTACATATTTACCCCGTATTGTTAAATAGCTATCACCATTTACCGTCTTGACATTTATGGCATATACAAAGAATATCCAATCGATACCTGACAGATGTGGATCCTAACTCCAGCTTCCACACTTATCTTAAGAATGAGGGCTAAGTGGAGGGAAGCTAAAAACAGCCAAAATGTCCTCCAGCCCTAAATGGTTGTATAACTCTCATAGAGTTATACAGCTTTCTTTGTGTTAAAAACAAATAGAGTACTTTTTATGCAGACTTACAGGGTAGCATTACATTCAGATGTTTTCATAATTTTATAAAATGTATAACATTTGTTATAAAGTTGATGTCTGTCAGACAGCTTGACATCAGGATGAACAATCCAGTAAACTTTAATTTCTGTAACCTTTAAAGGCCAAATCCCATTCTCATCTAGTAGTTTCTCAATTTTTCATTTAATTTAAATTTTTACTGATGTGCAGAATAGATGGGCGATTATTGTTATTATTTTCCATTTCTTCCGGCTGAAGCGCTTCTCTCTAGTTCTTATCATATGTATTTTATCTAGTGATTTAAGGATTTTAAATTGGAGGATTTATGTAGCACAATTGTGTTCAATACACATATAGTAATGAGATTTTTGAACAGTTCCTTCAAGGGTCAACACACTTTCTGTTATAGTCTGCAGAAAAATTACTGGTAAAAGGAATGAAGGGAACTACACTAAATGTTACCTTTATAATATAAAGATCTAGAAGAAGTGATCAGCCATAACATTAAAACTGCTGACAGGTGAAGTGAATGCCATTTATCACAATAACAACTATCAATAGGTTGGATATATTGAGGAGCAAGGCGCAGTCAGCTGCTGGAGCTGATGTGTAAGAAGAAGGAAAACGGAGGAAAATTGGAATGTCTAGGCACCTGGATTAGAGCATCTCCAAAATGTAATTTCTTTAGGCATGTTCTCAGTATTTAGTGGATATTACCCACCAAAAGTGGTCAAAAGATGAACAACTGGTGAACCTGCAACAAGGTTATGTTGTGGATACACATACATATAAGTCTTCTTCATGGCAGTGGTGTTCCCTTATGGCAGTGGTCTCTACCAACAGGATATTGCTTTAGCCACAAAGTAAAAATTAATCAGGGAATGGTTTGAAGAACATGACCAAGAGTTAAAGGTGTTGACTTGGCCTCCATATTCCCCAGATCCCAATCCAATCAAACATCTGTGAGATGTGCTGGAAAGTCAAGTCCTCGCTATAGAGGCCCCAGCTCAAGATTTAAGGGGGGTACCGCAATGTAGGACAACTTATCCCAGCGGTCGGACCCCGGCCTCTTCATCCAATTACTGCAGGCTGTTCTGTAACCCCCTCCTCTCTATTTTCAAACAGGGATCTGAGTGAGCACAAAGGAGTGCTAGTCTCAGCCTCATTTTTTGGACTTTGTCCCAGTCTATGCTTCAGCAGGGCAAAGATGATGCTGCAGGTGGACAGGATTATGTTTTTGACAGTATGGTGATCCCTAGTGGTCTTTTTATAAGCCATGATTTCTATAAAAAGGAGATTTTTTTTATTTTTATAAAATATATTAGAAGTTAATATTTTGAGGATAGAAGTTAATTGTTACGCCGAGCGCTCCGGGTCCCCGCTCCTCCCCGGAGCGCTCGCTACACTCTCCTCACTGCAGCGCTCCGGTCAGATCCACTGACCCGGGGCGCTGCGATACCACCTCCAGCCGGGATGCGATTCGCGATGCGGGTAGCGCCCGCTCGCGATGCGCACCCCGGCTCCCGTACCTGACTCGCTCTCCGTCGGTCCTGTCCCGGCGCGCGCGGCCCCGCTCCCTAGGGCGCGCGCGCGCCGGGTCTTTGCGATTTAAAGGGCCACTGCGCCGCTGATTGGCGCAGTGGTTCCAATTAGTGTTTTCACCTGTTCACTTCCCTATATCACCTCACTTCCCCTGCACTCCCTTGCCGGATCTTGTTGCCATCGTGCCAGTGAAAGCGTTCCTTGTGTGTTCCTAGCCTGTGTTCCAGACCTCCTGCCGTTGCCCCTGACTACGATCCTTGCTGCCTGCCCCGACCTTCTGCTACGTCCGACCTTGCTTCTGTCTACTCCCTTGTACCGCGCCTATCTTCAGCAGCCAGAGAGGTTGAGCCGTTGCTAGTGGATACGACCTGGTCACTACCGCCGCAGCAAGACCATCCCGCTTTGCGGCGGGCTCTGGTGAAAACCAGTAGTGACTTAGAACCGATCCACTAGCACGGTCCACGCCAATCCCTCTCTGGCACAGAGGATCCACTACCTGCCAGCCGGCATCGTGACAGTAGATCCGGCCATGGATCCCGCTGAAGTTCCTCTGCCAGTTGTCGCTGACCTCACCACGGTGGTCGCCCAGCAGTCACAACAGATAGCGCAACAAGGCCAACAGCTGTCTCAACTGACCGTTATGCTACAGCAGTTACTACCACAGCTTCAGCAATCATCTCCTCCGCCAGCTCCTGCACCTCCTCCGCAGCGAGTGGACGCTTCTGGTCTACGACTATCCTTGCCGGATAAATTTGATGGGGACTCTAAGTTTTGCCGTGGCTTTCTTTCCCAATGTTCCCTGCACTTGGAGATGATGTCGGACCAGTTTCCCACTGAAAGGTCTAAGGTGGCTTTCGTGGTCAGCCTTCTGTCTGGAAAAGCCCTGTCTTGGGCCACACCGCTCTGGGACCGCAATGACCCCGTCACTGCCTCTGTACACTCCTTCTTCTCGGAAATTCGAAGTGTCTTTGAGGAACCTGCCCGAGCCTCTTCTGCTGAGACTGCCCTGTTGAACCTGGTCCAGGGTAATTCTTCCGTTGGCGAGTATGCCGTACAATTCCGTACTCTTGCTTCAGAATTATCCTGGAATAATGAGGCCCTCTGCGCGACCTTTAAAAAAGGCCTATCCAGCAACATTAAAGATGTTCTGGCCGCACGAGAAATCCCTGCTAACCTACATGAACTCATTCACCTTGCCACTCGCATTGACATGCGTTTTTCCGAAAGGCGTCAGGAGCTCCGCCAGGATATGGACTCTGTTCGCACGAGGCGTTTCTTCTCCCCGGCTCCTCTCTCCTCTGGTCCCCTGCAATCTGTTCCTGTGCCTCCCGCCGAGGAGGCTATGCAGGTCGACCGGTCCTCGCCTGACACCTCAAGAGAGGACACGACGCCGCATGGAGAATCTCTGCCTGTACTGTGCCAGTACCGAACACTTCCTGAAGGATTGTCCTATCCGTCCTCCTCGCCTGGAAAGACGTACGCTGACTCCGCACAAAGGTGAGACAGTCCTTGATGTCTACTCTGCTTCTCCACGTCTTACTGTGCCTGTGCGGATATCTGCCTCTGCCTTCTCCTTCTCTACTATGGCCTTCTTGGACTCCGGATCTGCAGGAAATTTTATTTTGGCCTCCCTCGTCAACAGGTTCAACATCCCGGTGACCAGTCTCGCCAGACCCCTCTATATCAATTGTGTAAACAATGAAAGATTGGACTGTACCATACGTTTCCGCACGGAGCCCCTTCTAATGTGCATCGGATCTCATCACGAGAGGATTGAACTTTTGGTCCTCCCCAATTGCACTTCTGAAATTCTCCTTGGACTTCCCTGGCTTCAACTTCATTCCCCAACCCTGGATTGGTCCACTGGGGAGATCAAGAGTTGGGGGCCCTCTTGTTCCAAGGACTGCCTAAAACCGGTTCCCAGTAACCCTTGCCGTGACTCTGTGGTTCCTCCTGTAACCGGTCTCCCTAAGGCCTATATGGACTTTGCGGATGTTTTTTGCAAAAAACAAGCTGAGACTCTACCTCCTCACAGGCCTTATGATTGTCCTATCGACCTCCTCCCGGGCACTACTCCACCCCGGGGCAGAATTTATCCTCTGTCCGCCCCAGAGACTCTTGCCATGTCTGAATACGTCCAGGAAAATTTAAAAAAGGGCTTTATCCGTAAATCCTCCTCTCCTGCCGGAGCCGGATTTTTCTTTGTGTCCAAAAAAGATGGCTCTCTACGTCCTTGCATTGACTACCGCAGTCTTAATAAAATCACGGTTAAGAACCGCTACCCCCTACCCCTCATCTCTGAACTCTTTGATCGCCTCCAAGGTGCCCACATCTTTACCAAACTGGACTTAAGAGGTGCTTATAATCTCATCCGCATCAGAGAGGGGGATGAATGGAAGACGGCATTTAACACTAGAGATGGACACTTTGAGTATCTGGTCATGCCCTTTGGCCTGTGCAACGCCCCTGCCGTCTTCCAAGACTTTGTTAATGAAATTTTTCGTGATCTCTTATACTCCTGTGTTGTTGTATATCTAGACGATATCCTGATTTTTTCTGCCAATCTAGAAGAACACCGCCAGCATGTCCGTATGGTTCTTCAGAGACTTCGTGACAATCAACTCTATGCCAAAATAGAGAAATGTCTGTTTGAATGCCAATCTCTTCCTTTCCTAGGATACTTGGTCTCTGGCCAGGGACTACAAATGGATCCAGACAAACTCTCTGCCGTCTTAGATTGGCCACGCCCCTCCGGACTCCGTGCTATCCAACGTTTTTTGGGGTTCGCCAATTATTACAGGCAATTTATTCCACATTTTTCTACCGTGGTGGCTCCTATCGTGGCCTTAACCAAAAAAAAAGCTGATCCCAAGTCTTGGCCTCCTCAAGTGGAAGACGCCTTTAAACGGCTCAAGTCTGCCTTTTCTTCGGCTCCTGTGCTCTCCAGACCTGACCCATCTAAACCCTTCCTATTGGAGGTTGATGCCTCCTCAGTGGGAGCTGGAGCTGTCCTTCTACAAAAAAATTCTTCCGGGCATGCTGTTACTTGTGGTTTTTTTTCTAGGACCTTCTCTCCGGCGGAGAGGAACTACTCCATCGGGGATCGAGAGCTTCTAGCCATTAAATTAGCACTTGAGGAATGGAGGCATCTGCTGGAGGGATCAAGATTTCCAGTTATTATTTACACCGATCACAAGAACCTCTCCTACCTCCAGTCTGCCCAACGGCTGAATCCTCGCCAGGCCAGGTGGTCTCTGTTCTTTGCCCGATTTAATTTTGAAATCCACTTTCGGCCTGCCGATAAGAACATTAGGGCCGATGCTCTCTCTCATTCCTCGGATGCTTCTGAAGTTGAACTCTCTCCGCAACACATCATTCCTCCTGACTGCCTGATTTCCACTTCTCCAGCCTCCATCAGGCAAACTCCTCCAGGAAAGACCTTCGTTTCTCCACGCCAACGCCTCGGAATCCTCAAATGGGGTCACTCCTCCCATCTCGCAGGTCATGCGGGCATCAAGAAATCTGTGCAACTCATCTCTCGCTTCTATTGGTGGCCGACTCTGGAGACGGATGTGGTGGACTTTGTGCGAGCCTGCACTATCTGTGCCCGGGATAAGACTCCTCGCCAGAAGCCCGCTGGTTTTCTTCATCCTCTGCCTGTCCCCGAACAGCCTTGGTCTCTGATTGGTATGGATTTTATTACTGACTTACCCCCTTCCCGTGGCAACACTGTTATTTGGGTGGTCGTTGATCGATTCTCCAAAATGGCACATTTCATCCCTCTTCCTGGTCTTCCTTCAGCGCCTCAGTTGGCTAAACAATTTTTTGTACACATTTTTCGTCTTCACGGGTTGCCTACGCAGATCGTCTCGGATAGAGGCGTCCAATTCGTGTCTAAATTCTGGAGGGCTCTCTGTAAACAACTCAAGATTAAATTAAATTTTTCTTCTGCATATCATCCTCAATCCAATGGACAAGTAGAAAGAATTAACCAGGTCTTGGGTGATTATTTACGACATTTTGTTTCCTCCCGCCAGGATGACTGGGCAGATCTTCTACCATGGGCCGAATTCTCGTATAACTTCAGGGTCTCTGAATCTTCCTCCAAATCCCCATTTTTCGTGGTGTACGGCCGTCACCCTCTTCCCCCCCTCCCTACCCCCTTGCCCTCTGGTCTGCCCGCTGTGGATGAAATTTCTCGTGATCTTTCCATCATATGGAGAGAGACCCAAAATTCTCTCTTACAGGCTTCATCACGCATGAAGAAATTTGCGGATAAGAAAAGAAGAGCTCCTCCCATTTTTTCCCCTGGAGACAAGGTATGGCTCTCCGCTAAATATGTCCGCTTCCGTGTCCCTAGCTACAAGTTGGGACCACGCTATCTTGGTCCTTTCAAAATTTTGTGCCAGATTAATCCTGTCTCTTACAAACTTCTTCTTCCTCCTTCTCTTCGTATTCCTAATGCCTTTCACGTTTCTCTTCTTAAACCACTTATCATCAACCGTTTCTCTCCCAAATCTGTTCCCCCCACTCCTGTTTCCGGCTCCTCGGACATCTTCTCCGTCAAAGAGATTCTGGCATCTAAAAAGGTCAGAGGCAAAACCTTTTTTTTAGTCGATTGGGAGGGTTGTGGTCCAGAAGAGAGATCCTGGGAACCTGAGGACAATATCCTAGACAAAAGTCTGCTCCTCAGGTTCTCAGGATCTAAGAAGAGGGGGAGACCCAAGGGGGGGGGTACTGTTACGCCGAGCGCTCCGGGTCCCCCCCTCCTCCCCGGAGCGCTCGCTACACTCTCCTCACTGCAGCGCTCCGGTCAGATCCACTGACCCGGGGCGCTGCGATACCACCTCCAGCCGGGATGCGATTCGCGATGCGGGTAGCGCCCGCTCGCGATGCGCACCCCGGCTCACGTACCTGACTCGCTCTCCGTCGGTCCTGTCCCGGCGCGCGCGGCCCCGCTCCCTAGGGCGCGCGCGCGCCGGGTCTTTGCGATTTAAAGGGCCACTGCGCCGCTGATTGGCGCAGTGGTTCCAATTAGTGTTTTCACCTGTT
The DNA here is from genome assembly GCF_029499605.1 of Hyla sarda. Classification (NCBI taxonomy): domain Eukaryota; kingdom Metazoa; phylum Chordata; class Amphibia; order Anura; family Hylidae; genus Hyla; species Hyla sarda. The sequence continues at coordinate 61,960,319 of NC_079195.1, read as the reverse complement.
CACTTCCCTATATCACCTCACTTCCCCTGCACTCCCTTGCCGGATCTTGTTGCCATCGTGCCAGTGAAAGCGTTCCTTGTGTGTTCCTAGCCTGTGTTCCAGACCTCCTGCCGTTGCCCCTGACTACGATCCTTGCTGCCTGCCCCGACCTTCTGCTACGTCCGACCTTGCTTCTGTCTACTCCCTTGTACCGCGCCTATCTTCAGCAGCCAGAGAGGTTGAGCCGTTGCTAGTGGATACGACCTGGTCACTACCGCCGCAGCAAGACCATCCCGCTTTGCGGCGGGCTCTGATGAAAACCAGTAGTGACTTAGAACCGATCCACTAGCACGGTCCACGCCAATCCCTCTCTGGCACAGAGGATCCACTACCTGCCAGCCGGCATCGTGACATTAATGTTTTGTTATGATATAAAAAGGTTTTGATTCTGATAGTGTCCATTTAAAGATGGGCAACTTGACAATGACATAGTGGTCAGGTACGGTCACCACAAGGACGGGATCACAGAATATAAGAATTAAATGGGGGGGGGGGGTCATAAACTTTAACAAAGGTATACTGCATTTAGCAGAAACAACCATGGGGCCCATTCTGAGTAATGTTATGAGGCTCTGTCGATTTTATATACACCCATGAATGTGCACATCACATTTTACAGACCACCCTTCCTAGGCCATAAGCTACGCTTCATTGTCTTTGCATCTTGACAAATATTTTTTTTTGCTGCCAAAGACGTCTGATCTATTTGAAATTAACGGTGCACTATACTGCGGCACATTACAGCACACAGTAAAGTGATACTATATCTCAATGAAACACAATCCTCTGCTGTACGGAATGGCTTGCTTCTATGGAATAAAAAAAAAAAAAAAAAGAAAACGCAAAAAAAAAAAATCAGGATAATTTGTGTTTTAGGGGCAATCAGGCGCCATGCATATTCTAATGTAGTCAATGGTAGAAGTCAGGCTGTTTGATTTTAAATCAGCGCAGAAAAAAAACAAGTTGTTAATCAAACTGCAAATCACACTTTAATGGACAAACTACACGTAGCTACTTTAAAGACTCGCTTTTTGGGACAGATTGTGTTCATCATCATATCTAGGGTTTTAATTTCTTTCTTGCAATTTGCATTCAGCCCAGCCCATCATTTGCCGCTTTAATTTTTTTTCCCTCTCTTTTTCTACACATGGCGGCTCAGAAATGACTTTTAGGTAAATGATCAGCAGAACTGACTTACATGATCCCAGCCTCTAGTCTCCATCAGTCGTGGATAGTTACTACTGAACTGGCCGACATGGTTTCAGACTTAACTGCTTTTCTATTATTAATCATAGAGACTCAAGAGTTCAGTCAATAATTCATACAGTCATATTAAAAAAACATTTCTACCTTATATACAATTTTACATTATTGCAATAAGAGATTTCTATGATTCTGAATTTTGAGACCATTTTGGTCACATCAGAACAATCCTTCCATAATGTAATATATTTTTCTTTATGGTCGGGAGGGGGAAGGTAGGCTCAGCAGGTTGTCAGTACATTGGCTTCAGGCTCCTCTAGGGCGCTAAGTTAGCTTGTATAGATGGTGGTTGTGTATGACATTCTGTGTGTATGTGGCAATGTGTGTGTATGTAACATTGTGTGTATATCACATTGTGTGTATGTGTTCAGATGCCATTGTGTGTTTATGTGTGTGTATATCCCATTGTGTGTATGTGTTTAGAGGACATTGAGGGAGATTTATCAAAACCTGTGCAGAGGAAGAGTGGTGCAGTTGCCCATAGCAACCAATCAGATTGCTTCTTTCATTTTCCACAGGCCTCTTTAGAGGCCTGTGGAAAATGAAAGAAGTGATCTGATTGGTTGCTATGGGCAACTGCACCACTCTTCCTCTGCACAGGTTTTGATAAATCCCCCCCTTTGTGTGTGTATGGGTGTGTATATCACATTGTGTGACTGTGTTTAGATGACATTGGGGGATATTTATCAAAACCTGTCCAGAGCAAGAGTTGTTGAGTTGCCCATAGCAACCAATCAGATCACTTCTTTCATTTTTTTTGAAAAGGCCTCAGAAAAATGAAAGAAGCGACCTGATTGGTTGCTATGGGCAACTCAGCAACTTTTCCTCTGGACAGGTTTTGATAAATCTCCCCCATTGTGTGTATATGTTTAGATGACATGTGTGTATATGATGTTGTTTGTGTATTTGTGTATATGACATTTTGTGTGTGTATGTGTGTATGACATTATTGTGTATGTGTGTGTGGTGTCCCGGTATTGCATCTTATACGGTACCTATGTATATGTGGGTCCCCATAGCCAGAGTCCCTAGGACGTAGGGATCCCTGTTGTGTAGCCTACCCCTTGTCGCCTCTATTCCAACTAATAGCCTAGTAATTTATGTAAGGGTGATGTAAATATAATAATATATGTAAATAAATGGTTAATTACCGGTTCCATGGTGTTGCAGGACCTGCGGGTCACGTGACTAGGTAAACTCTATGGTATTCTGCTTAAGGACCTTTGGAGGCCCGGTGACGTATGCAATCCCATTACTCTGTGTAATGGTGAGTGACAGATGTTCGGACCAATCGGATTTGCCCCGCCCTCTGCCCATATAAGGGAGCGGCGGCCATGTTTTTCTCTCTTGTTCCTGGGCTCTCAAACGAGAAGAATCTGCACGGCAACTATCGCAGCGAGTTAGGCCCGAGCCTTGCGGCAACGGCTGAGTAATTCAGAATATAGAGTGTATCAATCCCCAGACACTCTGCAGCATCACCAGACCTAATATAACCCCTAAATCTGGACGGATCTGCAAATATCTACCCTAAATTCAGAGACTTTCTAAATAGCTCAAGGTCCGGAACAACTGTCAGTCACTGAGCGATATAAGGACTGTTTGTATGAGACTGTTACTGTGCCTTGGATGTATCGCAAGCACTTAAGTAAAGTTGTTCAAGTTCAAATTCAATCTCCTTGTGGACCTTCAGTCATTTCATGCACCTATCGTTACTGGGAAGGGCGGCAATAGGCCGGAGCATTACCTCAGCATACCAGCCCTCAGGTTGGCGTCACAAACTATAGGGTTAACAATAACCACTCATATACCGATACCATACCACCACTACCATATACCCCCCAAGGGCTACCACATGTGTATATGGCTTTTTTTTTTTTTTTTTTCCGTGTTTTGTGGAAAACATGTTTATTTATTTTTTTTTTTGTGGAAAACATTTTTTTTTTTTATCAATTGGTTCCAGAAAGTTAAACAGATTTGTAAATTACTTCTATTAAAAAAACTTAACTCTTCCAGTACTTATCAATCTGCTGTATACTACAGAGGAAAAAAAGAAAAAAAAGAAAAGAAAAATATAGACAGAAGTTGAAAACAGATTCACTTTCTTGTTCGATAATACCCCCCTAAATAAAACTACATGTACTGCTATATATAACAATTGGTACATCCTACAAGCAGATGAAGATATTAAAAATGAAGTTAAAGCCAAGCCAATTATTACATATAAAACAAAAAACATTACAATTAGGGGATTTTTAAACAAACAAAAACACAAGATGGAAAACAGCAAAAAAAAAGTACATTGGTTATCTAAGTCTAGACCAATGGGAAATTTTAAATGTGGGTCTTGTGCCTTCTGTCATTTAAATTCAGGAGCAAAAAATATTATATTGGTAGGAGATAATATCACCATCCAACAGTTTATTACATGTAGATCCACATTTATTGTATACAGCCTGATATGTACCTGTAATTTTTTTTTACATTGGTAAAACGAAGCGGCCGTTGTTCCATTGTAATCGCGAGCATGTCTGATCCATTATAACCGGAGTTGTCAAGCATATGAATGACATATATGAATGACGTGCATAATGGTAATACAAATACTCTATCTTTCACTGCTCTGGAATGAGTCGAACATGATGGCGGGGGAAGGATAGACATCAGCTCTTATTAAGAAAAGAAGCTAGGTGGATCTTGTGCCTTGAGGCTATGGGGCCCTTTTGGCCTCAATGAGTGCAATGAGATCAATGTATTATTGTTTATCATTTTTTGTTTTTAGATATGTTTTATCTCTGTGTACACCTGTCACTTTAAATGGGATTTGTTTATCCATCACTATAGCTACCGGTGCTCAGAGTATATAACACGTATCTTCTAACGTGATGATGCAAAAGGCCAGTTGAAGCGCCGCTGTGCGCAAAATGGCACCGTCACCCACCATGGTAGCCCTGCTGCTGCTCACCTGTCTGTCCTGCACTGATGTTCTGTAAGTTGCTTATGAAAAGTCTTCAATAAAGTTATCCACTTTAAGACCAGCCTGGTGAGTGCCCTACATCTATTCTATATGCAGAGACTGTTTGCTGAGAAGTTCCACTGTTAGTGAGCACCACATGGGGTTGTGATTGCGGAGCTGTGTGAACTAGTCCCTGGAATCTCTATTCAGGAGTGCGGCTTTATCTAGGTGGAAGAGCTGTGCCCGGATAACTATAATGATAACGATAACAGAGGAAGTTGAGTTGTTCATTTTAGTTTGACCACAGTGCTCTCTGCTGACACCTCTGTCCATGTCAGGAACTGTCCAGTAGGAGTAGGAGAAAATCCCCATAGCAAACATATGCTGCTCTGGACAGTTCTTGACATGGACAGAGGCGTCAACAGAGAGCCCTGTGGTCAGACTGGAAAGAATATAAAAAATAAATATATATATAAACTTCCTCTGTAGTATATAGCAGCTGATAAGTACTGGAAGGATTAAGATTTTTTAATAGAAATAATTTACAAATCTGGGAAAAATAGATTACTCAGTCCTCAGCTGCATCACTCGAGAAAAAAGTGTATGATGGATGGATGGTTCAGATGGAAAACAGTAGGCTTCAAGACCAATTAGGTTATAATATTTAAAGGAGTAGTCCAGTGGTGATTCAGTGGTGAGCAACTTATCCCCTATCCTAAGGATAGGGGATAAGTTGCAGATCGCGGGGGGTCCGACCGTTGGGGCCCCCCGAGATCTCCTGTATGGAGCCCCGACAGCCGGCGGGAAGGGGGCGTGTCGACCTCCGCACGAGGCGGCGGCCGACACGCCCCCTCAATACAACTCTATGGCAGAGCCGAAGCGCTGCCTTCGGCAATCTCCGGCTCTGCCATAGAGATGTATTGAGGGGGCGTGTCGGCCGCCGCCTCGTGCGGGGGTCGACACCCGCTATCTCGGCGGAGAGCCGGGGCCCCGTACAGAGAGATCGCAGGGGGCCCCAGCGGTCGGACCCCCCACGATCTCAAACTTATCCCCTATCCTTAGGATAGGGGATAAGTTTTTCACCACTGGACTACCCCTTTAATAAGAAAAACAGCAAAATTGCTAAAAAGTCACAGCCGTAGGGCCCTTCGGCTGTGTACTAATTATTAAAATAATAACATAAATATCTATCACAAAAATTAGATAAACCCTGGGGAGTAAAAATTATGCTCACATCTGGGGAATCAAATGGAGTCACATGGAATATTGATATACAATGTAATATAATATATCCCTACAAAAAGATGTAACAACAATAAAATGCAGTAACAGTATCCCTGCAAAACAATGTAGCAACAATATAACAGTCTGTCTATGTACCAGCTTGAGATTAAAAAGCCTGTAAATTAACCTTTAAATGAACAGCAAAAAGAAATTGGTCAAAAAGAAACCAGTCTTATAGTAGCAAAGTCAATCCTGCAATGAGAATCCTGCAATGAGAAATCAGTGCTGAGAGTTTAAACATAGAAAGTTTTACGCAGAGGGAGAATCAGCTTATACACCGCAAGTGGAGGCTAGGAGCCCGGCTAATGTGACCTGCTGTGCCAACAGTTGGGGAAACGACACAAGCACTGAAGTGCTGCTGCCATTCTTAGCTAGAGCAGGACATCCCAGACATCGGGACCAGCGCGGAGTGGGTGAGTGGCACTTTGGTGCTTGTGTCGTTTCTCCAACTGTTGGCACAGCAGGTCACATTAGCCGGGCTCCTAGCCTCCACTTGCGGTGTATAAGCTGATTCTCCCTCTGCGTAAAACTTTCTATGTTTAAACTCTCAGCACTGATTTCTCATTGCAGGATTCTCATTGCAGGATTGACTTTGCTACTATAAGACTGGTTTCTTTTTGACCAATTTCTTTTTGCTGTTCATTTAAAGGTTAATTTACAGGCTTTTTAATCTCAAGCTGGTACATAGACAGACTGTTATACAGTGACCCCTCCCCGACCTACGATGGCCCCAACATAAGATAATCTCAACGTGATGGCCTCTCGGAGGTCATCGCATGTTGAAGGCAGCATCAACATACGATGCTTTTGTATGTCGGGGCCATCGCATAAACGGCTATCTGGCAGCGCAGACTGCTTCAGCTGCCACCGGATAGCTGTTTAAGGTGCCCCGTGTGGTCCGGTGGGTGTCACTCAACTGTCCCCGACGTTCCAGACCGCCCTCTTCGGGATCCCCTGCATCGCCGTCGCTCTCCGTCGTCATCATCCCGTCATTGCGCACGCCGTCCCATCATCCAGTAGGAGCGGCGTGCGCAACGATGTGATGACGGCGATGAAGAGACGCAGCAGAGACGGTCCGGGGACGCGGCGACAGTGATGGAGGGCAACATCCAGGGCAGCGGTGAGCATCGGGGACAGGTGAGTACTGTATAACTTCCTATACCAGTGGTATTCAACCTATGGACCTCTAGATGTTGCAAAACTACAACTCCCTGCATGCCCGGACAGCCGTTGGTTGTCCGGGCATGCTGGGATTTGTAGTTTTGCAACATCTGGAGGTCTCCAGGTTGGAGACCACTGTCCTATACTTTACATTGCACGGATCCCTCAACATACTATGGTTTCAACTAACGATCGTTCCTTTGGAACGGATTACCATAGTATGTTGAGGGATCACTGTATTGTTGCTACATTGTTTTGCAGGGATACTGTTACTGCATTTTATTGTTGTTACATCTTTTTGTAGGGATATATTATATTACATTGTATATCAATATTCCATGTGACTCCATTTGAGTCACCAGATGTGAGCACCATTTTTACTCCCCAGGGTTTATCTAATTTTTGTGATAGAAATTTATGTTATTATTTTAATAATTAGTACACAGCCGTAGGGCCCTACGGCTGTGACTTTTTAGCAATTTTGCTGTTTTTCTTATTAAATATTATAACCTAATTGGTCTGGAAGTCTACTGTTTTCCATCTGAACCACCCATCCATCATACACTGTGATGTAGCTGAGGACTGAGTAATCAATTTTTCCCAGATTTTTTCTTCTCAATTCTCATTAGGGTTAACCTTGCATATTTTTTCTGTGAGCTGCACATACTCTAATATCTATAATTTACAAATATGTTTAACTTTCTGGCACCAGTTGATAAAAAAAAAATCATAATAATAATAAAATTTTACCGGAGTACCCCTGTGTTTGGTGCCTCTGCCATAGCTTGCATAAAATACAAAAAATACCAGATGAACTAATGAAGCGCTGCACTATTTTATCTGGTAAAATGGTGGACCGCATGCTAGAACCTCTACAGACCCCATTAATGGCAATGGGGGCTGTTGGGTGCTATTGTTGTCAAGCATGTAGCAGATTCTCTGGTGCCTTTTGTTGTTTTGCTCCAATGATAGAACAGAATGACGGATTAAACAGCACAAGTGTGACCCCAGCCCATTGAGTAGGAAAGCCTGTATAAGGGTACGTTCACATGTTCATAACTCTGTCGCGAGTTTCACTACCATTCATTTCAGTAGATCAGTAGTCAGTCAGAAAATGTACCACTATTTTACTATTTCACTATTATCCACCAACCCAGTAAAGTGAATGGAAACTTGCAGCAGAGTGTCCAATTGTGTCCGCATTGTCTCCTGGTGCCCTAATGTTTTGTCCACATTAGGGCTTTTTTTTGTTGCAGGGGATATATGCTGTAGTTCTACTGTATATAACATGTGCCATCTGCATAACAACTGCACAATACTATAAATTGTAGCATGTATGCTATATAATATGTGAAAATGGGCACTGCAATATAGCACGAGTGAGCTCTGCAGTTTAGCATGTGCTATATTGCAGCCCAATCTCCTGAGTACTATTTACTGTACATAGTACATGCTATACTGTATAGTACTGTGGTGTCCCGGTACAGGACCTTGTCCTGTTCCTGTCTTAAGTCCCCACAGGGCTTCCCCCCCCCCCCCCCCTTGTCATCAGTTACTGCTTCATAAGTATGCACATAATATATGTATATTGTTCAGTATGTATAAAGGTTGTACAAATGTAAAAATGTATAGGACCTTCCTGGGTCATGTGATCTACTGTCATGTGATGTACTCAGAGTTCCCTGGGTACAGGACCTACAGGTTTGCAGTCAATGGGCTTTAGTCCAGCCGCCCTAGTATAAAAGGCGCTGTAGTCTCTAAATTCACTCTCTGGTTGCTGCACTCTCTCCCTGCTAGACACTAAAGAAGCACAATCTCAGCATATACTACCAAATTCATCTCATCTAGGCCAAAGCCTAAGGAACCTGCAGCCACTTCAAAATGTGAGTTATCAAGCTCTATCTACAATTCTAGTGACTACTACTCCACTCAAGTATACAATTAGTAGCACAGTGGCCTCCATAAATCTCAACACTACAAGTCCCAGCAAGCCTGTGAGGTACCCTGCATCCCGGTTGCCTCTAAAGAAACCGCATAACTGTAAAGACTGTTCCATAAGAAGTTTAAGTAAAAGTTCCAGATATTTGCACAATTCCTGCTGTGGACATTCCTTTATTGCCTGTCGTTTCTGGGTTGGTTGTCGGCAGGGCCATAAAGGGGTACTCCGGTGGTCAACATGTTTTTCCGTTTTTGACTTACCCTATTTGTTTTGTTTCATTTCTATTCTTGTTGTTTAGGCGACTCTATTTCCGTTATTTGTTGTCTTTTTATCCCCCACTTTGTTTTCCCATCTTTACTTCTATTTCCTGTTGCTGAAAACTACAAATTCCAGCATGCCACATGCCTTGCTGGTTTGGGGCGGCTTCTTTTTTTTTTTTTTGTTTGTTTGTTCTGCCCCTTACCCATCCTACTATTTTCCCGGGTCAGCCCCCTTATACACAGCACACTAATATAATCAGCCCTGGTTGGGATTCACTGTCATACACACACACACAAAAGGGACTACAACTCCCAGCCTGTGTCATTCAGGAGTCTTCAGTCTGTGGTATAACACCAGCATGCTGCCTCTGTAGTCTCCTGGGGTTGTAGTTCACCACACCTCTATAGGGCATACACCAGTGTTTCCCAACCAGGGTGCCTCCAGGTGTCAGCCTTTGGGCATGCTAGGAGTTGTAGTTTTGCAACAGCTGGAGGCACACTGGTTGGGAAACACTGGTGTAACATGATGTGTATGCTGATTAGGCTAGAACAGTGTTTCCCAACTAGTGTGCCTCCAGCTGTTGCAAATGTACAACTACCAGCATGCCCAAAGTCTGTCAGGGCATGCTGGGAGTTGCAGTTTTGCAACAGCTGGAGGCACACTGGTTTGGAAACACTAGCATACACAAACATAACTGGGACTACAACCTACAACTCCCAGCATGTATCATTCAGGAGTCCCCCTCCCCTGAGCTGTGTACTATGGCTTCTCATGCAGAACTCCAGGAGGGGGGAGATGAGGGGGCGTGGCTTATTCCTGTCATGCAGACAGAGAGAAAAAAAAAGCTATGACGTCTTGTCCACAAGAGTTTCCGAAGATTCAGAACATGGTGGGCGACAGTAAAAGAAAACCCTCTGAACTACAGAACGTCCTGCCCAACAAATAGGTAAGTAAACACACACATGCTTCCAAAACATATAACACATCTATATTGCAAAAAAACTAAACTTACAAAGAAGATGCCATATTGTCAAAAAAATTAACCACCGGAGTACCCCTTTAAACAGAAAACAACCACATCCTGAAGTCACGACAAATCAGGGGTTAATAACACCTTGCCCTACAGGGTTAAAGGGGTACTCTGGTGAAAACCTTTTTTCTTTTAAATCAACTGGTGGCAGAAAGTTAAACATATTTGTAAATGACTTCTATTAAAAAATCTTAATCCTTTCTGTACTTATTAGCTGCTGAATACTACAGAGGAAATTATTTTCTGTTTGGAATGCTCTCTGATGACATCACGAGCACAGTTCTCTCTGCTGACGTTATTATAATAATAATAACACTTTGGCCCTCATTTACTAAGAAAATCGGGTTGTAAGTCTATGTTGCTTTCTTACCCGACTGCTTTTTTCCCCTGGTATTTATTATTATGTCGCATCCTGTTTGTCGCACTGGGTTTTGTTGGTTTTGGTTTCCAACTCCTCTGAGCTGTCGGGAAAAAATCCACAACAATACAACAAATTCGGGTTGGAAACCTTTATAAATACGTGGGAAAGCTCAGAAATGTCGGGTTACGCCCCTTTTTCGGGTTTGGGAGAATCCACATCGGGTCCCTCGGGAAAAAATGTCTCATCGTGTCGCAGACTGGCGCACGATGTCTGCGACATGGCGCAGACAAAGATGCGACAAAAAAGGTCGGGTTTAGAATAGTAAATGAGGGCCTTTATTTATTGTTTTCCTTAGTGGGATTTGAACCCAAGTCCCCAGCACTGCAAGGCAGCAGTGCTAACCATTGAGCCACCATGCTGCCCTTAGCATACATCTGCTATGCATCTGCTATGCATCTGCTATGCATGGTTGCTAAAATGGACAGAGATGTCAGCAGAGAGCACTGTGCTCGTGATGTCATCAGTGTTCCAAAAAGAAAGGAATTTCCTCTGTAGCATTCAGCAGCTAATAAGTACTGGAAGGATTAAGATTTTTTAATAGAAGTAATTTACAAATATGTTTAACTTTCTGCCACCAGTTGATTTAAAAGAAAAAAGGTTTTCACCGGAGTACCCCTTTAATACCACCAGACCCTGCTACACCGTTGCAAGACCCCAGACACCGCAGTACTGTCTGAGTATACATACAATATGGTATATGCTTTTTTCATGCACAGTATAGGATATCATATACACTAGGGCTGCACGATATGGGAAAAATGTGCGATTGCGATTTTGGGCCTAAATATTGCAATTGTGATATGCGATGTGATATAATAAAAAAAAAAAAAAAAAGGTGAAATCCCTCCCCCATTTCATGTCTAATCGCCTCCATTTCACATCTACCTACCCATCAAGGGAAAGGCCCTACACCCTGTACTAAGAAGAGATGAAACTCCGGAGCGCACGGAGACGAATCTGCAGGGACCAGGACATGTGAGCTGAAGTTTTTTTTTATTTTTCTCCCTGCGCCCTTAGCTCAGTGTTTTTCTAGCAGGGTGCCTCCAGCTGTTGTGAAACTACTACTCCCAGCATGCCCAGACAGCCTTTGCAGGTCCAGGCATGCTAAGAGTTGTAATTTTGCAACAATTGGAGACCCCCTGGTTGGGAAACACTGACTTTTAGTATTTAAATAATTTTTTACCTGCTCTGGCCGGCCCCCGCCACGGGACCGAGCCCGAGCAGAAAATCGCATGTTTTCCCGGGGGGCCGTATCGCCATATCGCAAAAAAGCTAAAATGGCGATTCGATTGCTTTTACGATATATGGTGCAGCCCCAATATACACTAGTGATGCAGTTCATTGTCTATATATAGTACCATATGTTATATTATGGACTGTACTGTGTATGTAAGTGCATATACAATATTGTATTGTAGCCTCCTTTTCTACTACCATATATTATATAGGTACATAGCACAGTATAAGTGTTAAATACAGTGATCCCTCAACTTACAAAGGCCTCAACATACAATGGTTTCAACATACAATGGTCTTTTCTGGATCATTGTAACTTGAAATCAGACTCAACATACAATCCTACAGACCATCCGGATCTGTGAAATGTGTCACAACTGGAGGAACTGACCAATCAGAATGGCCATTTACTGGTAAATCACCTCTATTACTAAAGTGTATGCACTGACTGGCTGTCTGGTAGCGCCCCCTACAGTACAGGGAGGAATTACAAGTTCTGTACTACTCCTTACCTGTGCCAGGGTTAGCTGCTCCTTTGGACACCAAGTAAGGGCGGCTCCATTTGGGACATTGCATGTACTGTATAGGACCCTGAAGAAGCTCCTGTCCTTTACATATACCATTGTTTCCCACCAGGGTGCCTCAAGCTGTTGCAAAACTACAACTCCCAGCATGCCCGGACAGCCAACGGCTGTCCGGGCATGCTGGGAGTTGTAGTTTTGCAACAACTGGAGGCACCCTGGTTGGGAAACACTGGCATAGACAGTGATTTACAGCTCCCAGCAGATCTTTTTTTTATATGGAAGGATTTGCTTTATCTATTTTAGTTATCTACTTATTTTTTTTTAATCCTCACTTTTTCCTATTTTTGGATGACATTTTGGGGCTTCAGAACCAATTACCAGGTTTCCATAGAGTTATGGTCTCAACATACAATGGTTTCAACATACAATGGTCGTCCTGGAACCAATTAATATTGTAACTTGAGGGACCACTGTACTATAGTGAGGTGTTTACATGTAGTATGGGTGAGAAGGGGGGGCATACATTTTTTTATGCCTGCAGGCACCTGCAATGTAAATCCGGAGACATCAGATGACGTGTCCCTCCCTCTCCCTGCCTGGCACCCACCAAAGTGGAGCAGAGCAGTTGACTGGAGGACAATGCTCCTAGTGGTAACTATGCTGGGGATCTTTGGCTGTATGGGGGCCTATTGCCACTCTGTGGGAACCTAATACTACTATATAGGGGCCTATTGCCATTATATGGGGGCCAAGTACCACTATATAGGATCCTTGTACCACCATATGGTGGTCTGTTACTGCTATATGGGTGCCTACTACTGCCAATCTATGGCCTATCACTTCTATATGGGTGCCTACTACTGCTGTATGGTGGCCTACAACTGCTATATTGGGGCCTAAAATGGATTAATTACAAAACCCTGTCAGAATCAAAAGGAGTCCAAGGGGTTGGGCACCCATCAACCATACATTGATGGCATTTACTAGCAATACACCTAGGGGTGTAACTATAGGGGAAGCAGAGATAGCTGTCTCTCCAGGTTCCTGTTGCCTAAGGGAGCCCCCCCCCCAAGGCACATCAGCCCTATTAGAGACCGGTATTATAAATAGCACATGGGGCCCTGTTGAAGATTTTGTATTCGGGCCCAAAAGGTACAAGTTATGCCTCTGAATACACCATGGGGGACATTTATAATTTTTGTTGTTGTTTTGTTGTCTTTCTTGGGGGCAGTTTAGTCGCAGTTTTTTTTTTTTTGCGACTTTTGAAATAGACATTCTTCACAATGTTGACTTGCAGTACACCATTTATCCTTTTCACTATGCAGTGTTCATGTATTTATCAACTGCGACTTTAAAGGGGTACTCCGGTGAAAACCTTTTTTCTTTTAAATCAACTGGCTCCGGAAAGTTAAACAGATTTGTAAATGACTTCTATTAAAAAATCTTAATCCTTCCTGTACTTATTAGCTGTTGAATACTACAGAGGAAATTCTTTTCTTTTTGGGATGCTCTCTGATGACATCACGAGCACGGTGCTCTTTGCTGATGTTATTATAATAATAATAAGTCTTTATTTATTGTTGTCTTTCGTAGGATTTGAACTAAAGGCCCCAGCACTGCAAGGCAGCAGTGCTAACCACTAAGCCACCATGCTGCACTTCGCATACATCTGCTATGCACGGTTGCTAAAATGGACAGAGATGTCAGCAGAGAGCACTGTGCTCGTGATGTCATCAGTGTTCCAAAAAGAAAGGAATTTCCTCTGTAGCATTCAGCATCTAATAAGTACTGGAAGGATTAATATTTTTTAATAGAAGTAATTTACAAATATGTTTAACTTTCTGGCACCAGTTGTTTTAAAAGAAAAAAGGTTTTCACCGGAGTACCCCTTTAAAAAAAAAATCGCAAATTTTTGTGCAAACACTTCCAAAAATTCATAAAAATACACCAGCCCAGACCTGGCTTAGCTTTTTAGTGTATGTGTAGAAAAGTCGCAAAATTTTGCTCAGCAGGATAAAAAAAGTTGCAAAATTTGGTGCAAAATATTTCCAGGAAATGTGTATCTGCACAAAATGTATCAAATATGCTTGGTCCATTTAATACAGTTGATGCAACTACACATTACCAGCACACAAAAAAAAGGTGTAAAAAAAAATGCTTCACCGGCAATGATAAATGTCCCCCATGTCTTTATGTGTAGCGATGTCGAGAACATAAAATTTTCGGAACGCGAATATCCGCAAAAGTTCACGAACCGGGCGAACCGCCATTGACTTCAATGGGCAGGCGAATTTTAAAACCCACAGGAACTCTTTCTGGCGCAATAGTGATTTAAAAGTTGTTTCAAGGGGAACACCTGGACTGTGGCGTGCTGGAGGGGGATCCATGGCAAAACTCCCATGGAAAATTACATAGTTGATGCAGAGTCTCGTTTTAATACATAAAGGGCATAAATCACCTATTATTCCTAAATGGTTTGGAATAATGTGCTTTAGCCCCCTTTAGGCAGCACATAGTTAGATTCCCCCCTTTAGGCAGCACATAGATTCCCCCATATTAGGCATCACATAGTTAGATTCCCCCTTTAGGCAGCACATAGATTCCCCATGTTAGGCAGCACATAGTTAGAGCTCCCCTTTAGGAAGCACATAAGATTCCCCCATATTAGGCAGCACATAGTTAGAGCCCCCCTTGAGGCAGCACATAGTGGGATTTGAACAAGGCCCCAGCACTGCAAGGCAGCAGTGCTAACCTCTGAGCCACCATGCTACCCTTAGCATACATCTAATATCCATGGTTGCAAAAATGGACAGAGATGTCAGCAGAGAGTACCTGAAAAATTAGGCATGTACACATGCCTGAAAAATTTGGTATTGTTGCAGCCGCTTCTGTAGCAGCGGCCATAAAAATTGCAGCATCATAACAATTGCAGCAGCAGCGGCCAGAAAAATTAGGCATGTACACATGGATGAAAAATTGGGTATTGTCGCAGCCGCATCTGTAGCAGCAGCCAGAAAAATTGCAGCACCAGAAAAAGTGCAGTAGCAGAGGCCAGAAAAATTAGGCATGTACACCTGGCTGGAAAATTTGGTATTCTCGCAGCCGCTGCTGTAGCAGCGGCCTGAAACATTTCTGTTTGTTTTGCCAGGCAGAAAGTGCCCTAAAACATTGCGGCTTGAACCCTAGTTGGTGGTGGATAAGTCACGCAAGTCATTCGGCATTCAGAGTTCAAATACAGCAGTGTGTGGACCATTTTTAGTCCAAGGCAGCTCATCTGATCAGGCCTTGTTCAGTCAAATGTATCGCCCAGTGTCAGTCCCTTCGGGATCCATCCCTCATTCATCTTAAGAAAGGTGAGGTAACCCAGACTTTTTTGACCAAGGCGACTCCTCTTCTCAGTGACAATAACTCCTGCTGCACTGAAGGTCCTTTCTGACAGGACACTTGAAGCGGGACAGGCCAGAAGTTCAAGCGCAAATTGGGATAGCTCAGGCCACAGGTCAAGCCGGCACACCCAGTAGTCAAGGGGTTCATTGCTCCTCAGAGTGTCGATATCTGCGGTTAAGGCCAGGTAGTCTGCTACCTGTCGGTCAAGTCGTTCTCTGAGGGTGGACCCCGAAGGGCTGTGGCGATGCGTAGGACTTAAGCTCTGCATGTCCTCCATCAACAGCATGTCTGTACATGACATGACCCTTATACGCTGTGTACAGCATACTTCTTAATTTATTTTGGACCTGCTGAATCCTTTCCGCCTTGCTGTAATGTGGTAACATGTCAGGTACTTTATGTTTATACCGGGGGTCTAGTAGCGTGGACACCCAGTACAGGTCGTTCTCCTTCATCCTTTTTATACGAGGGTCCTTCAACAGGCACGACAGCATGAAAGACCCTATTTGCACAAGGACGGATGCCGAGCTACTCATGTCCCGTTCCTCGTCCTCAGTGATGTCAGGGAAGGTATAATCTTCTTCCCCCCAGCCACGTACAACACCACGGGAACCAGATAGGTGACAAGGAGCACCCTGGGATGCCTGCTGTGGTTGGTCTTCCTCCTCCTCTTCAAAGCCACATTCCTCCTCTGACTCCTCTTCCTCACAATCCTCTTCCAGCGTTGCCGCAGGCCCAGCAAGCAATGCTGATAAGGCTGTTTCTAGTGGTGATGGTGTCCACAACTCTTCCTCTTCACGCTCATCTACTGCCTGATCCAGCACTCTTCGCAGGGCACGCTCCAGGAAGAAAACAAACGGTATGATGTCGCTGATGGTGCCTTCGGTGCGACTGACCAGGTTTGTCACCTCCTCAAAAGGACGCATGAGCCTACAGGCATTGCGCATGAGCCTCCAGTAACGTGGCAAAAAAATTCCCAGCTCCGCAGATGATGTCCTAGCACCCCGGTCATACAAATATTCGTTGACGGCTTTTTCTTGTTGGAGCAGGCGGTCGAACATTAGGAGTGTTGAATTCCAACGTGTCAGGCTGTCGCAAATCAAGTCCCTCACTGGCATGTTGTTTCGCCGCTGGATATCTGACAAGTGCGCCATGGCCGTGTAGGAACGCCTGAAATGGCCACACACCTTCCTGGACTGCTTCAGGACATCCTGTAAGCCAGGGTACTTGAGCACAAAGCGTTGTACAATCAGATTACACACATGTGCCATGCACGGCACATGTGTCAACTTGCCCAACCTCAATGCCGCCAACAAATTTGTTCCGTTGTCACAAACCACCTTGCGGATCTCCAGTTGGTGCGGAGTCAGCCACTGGTCCACCTGTGCATTCAGGGCCAACAGGAGCGCTGGTGCGGTGTGACTCTCCGCTTTGAGGCAAATCAACCCCAAGATGGCGTGACACTGCCGTATCCGGGATGTGGAATAGCATTTGGGGAGCTGGGGGGGGGGGGGGGTGCCAGTGATGTGGAGCAAGACGCAGCAGTGGAAGAGGACTCGGCTGAGAATGTTATGGAAGAGGATGGAGTAGGAGGAGTAGAGGAGGTGGCAGCAGGCCTGCCTGCAAGTCGTGGCGGTGTCACCAACTCCTCTGCAGAGCCACGCATTCCATGCTTGGCAGCCGTCACCAGGTTTACCCAATGAGCAGTGTAGGTGATATACCTGCCCTGACCATGCTTTGCAGACCAGGTATCAGTTGTCAGATGGACCCTTGTCACTACACTGTGTGCCAGACATGCCATAATTTCCTTTTGCACAATGGAGTAAAGGTTGGGGATTGCCTTTTGTGCAAAAAAATTTCCACTGCGGTGTCCCAATGGCTACAAATTTTTTAAAGGCCTCAGACTCCACCAGCTTGTATGGTAAAACCTGGCGGGCTAGCAGTTCCGACAAGCCAGCTGTCAGACGCCGGGCTAGGGGGTGACTTTGAGACATTGTCTTCTTGCGCTCAAACATCTCCTTGACAGACACCTGACTGTGGGCAGATGAGCAGGAACTGCTCAAGGCGAGAGACGGAGAGGCGGATGGTTGAGAGGGGGCAAGGAGGGCAGCAGTGGTTGACCTGGCTGAAGATGCTGGACCAGGAGGAGGATGGCGGCTTTGACTTTGTGTGCTGCTTGTACTGACGTGTTGATCCCATAGGCATTTGTGATGTGACATCATGTGCCTTCGCAAAGCAGTTGTGCCTAGGTGGGTGTTGGACTTCCCACGACTCAGTTTCTTCTGGCACAGGTTGCAAATGGCTTCGCTGTTGTCAGAGGCAGACACACAAAAAAAATACCACACTGCTGAGCTCTGCGATGACGGCATCCTGGTGGTGTCAACAGCATGCGTTGATTGGCGTCCCGTCTGGCTGACCCCGGGTGCCAATGCATGCTGCCTGACTGTGCCATTAGCTCCTTACGACAACCCCCCCCTGCTTCCAACTCGTCTCCTCCTCCTCTCTGTCTCCCCATCTGAACTTTCCCCCTCTTCTTCTCTTCTAGCGGGCACCCACGTGGCATCCACGGACACATTATCATCATCAACACCTTCACTGCTATCTGACACCTCAAGAAAGGAAGCAGCAGCGGGTACAACATCATCATCACACCGTACGTCCATGTGTGTAATGCTGCCTGACTGAGACATATCCCTGTTAACTACATCCTCTGGCAATAATGGTTGTGCATCACTCATGTCTTCAAACTGATGTGTAAATAACTTCTCTGACGGATCAAGTAAAGCTGCTGTGGTGCTAGTGTTGGTGGTGGCGGCAGGCGGGCAAGTGGTAGCATGAGAGGTGCCCGAAGCTAAGCTAGAGGAGGAGAAGGACGGTGCGTCAAGGTTCCGAGCGGAAGCTTTAGTAGTAGATTGGGTGTCTTGTGATAGCCAGTCAACTAAGTCCTCAGAACTTTGGGGGTTCAGGGTACGTGGCCTCTGAACACTGGCCATTCTAGGGCCAAAGGGAATCCCAGTACCACGACGGCCCCTGCGGGGTGGCCTTCCTCTGCCTGTCATTTTTTTGGTTAAATTTACACAAGTGTCACACCTAATGTGATTTGCACTAGGGTGACACAATTTGCCCTGCAGGCAAGAAAAATGGCAACTGTGACGTGAACCCACAGTGACGGCTGATTTTATTTAACAGCCAAAAAAAGGTATTTTTTTTTATTTGCACAACTGTCGCACCTAATGTGATTTGCACTAGGGTGACACAATTTGCCCGGCAGGCAGGAAAAATGGCAACTGTGATGTGAACTAACAGTGACCACTGATTTTATTTTACAGCCAAAAAAGTTTTTTTTTTTTTAATTTGCACAACTGTCACACCTAATGTGATTTGCACTAGTGTGACAATGAGCAAAAAAACTTGCCAGCGGAGTTCCCCTTTTATGCAGTGGTCCCCATCCAGGGTGCCTCCTGCTGTTGCAAAACACACGGACTGATATAATTCAGCCCTTTGAATACTGTAGTAGTTAGTTGCTTTAAAGAAAAAAAGCTTGTCAGCGGAGTTCCCCTTTTAACCCCTTAACGACGCAGGACGTATATTTACGTCCTGCGCCGGCTCCCGCGATATGAAGCGCAACGGCCGGGACCCGCGGCTAATACCACACATCGCCGATCGCGGCAATGTGCGGTATTAACCCTTTAGAAGCGGCGGGCAAAGCTGACCGCCGCTTCTAAAGTGAAACTGAAAGTATCCCGGCTGCTCAATCGGGCTGTTCGGGACCGCCGCGGTGAAATCGCGGCGTCCCGAACAGCTGATCGGACACCGGGAGGGCTCTTACCTGCCTCCTTGGTGTCCGATCGACGAATGACTGCTCCGTGCCTGAGATCCAGACAGGAGCAGTAAAGCGCAGATAATGCTGATCACAGGCGTGTTAATACACGCCTGTGATCAGGATGAGAGATCAGTGTGTGCAGTGTTATAGGTCCCTATGGGACCTATAACACTGCAAAAAAAAAGTTAAAAAAGTGTTAATAAAGGTCATTTAACCCCTTCCCTAATAAAAGTTTGAATCACCCCCCTTTTCCCATAAAAAAAATAAAACAGTGTAAAAAAAAAAAAAAATAAACATATGTGGTATCGCCGCGTGCGTAAATGTCCGAACTATAAAAATATATAATTAATTAAGCCGTATGGTCAATGGCGTACGCGCAAAAAAATTCCAAAGTCCAAAAAAGCGTATTTTGGTAACTTTTTATAACATTAAAAAATGAATAAAAAGTGATCAAAAAGTCTGATTAAAACAAAAATCATACCGATAAAAATTTCAGATCACGGCGCAAAAAATGAGTCCTCATACCGCCCCGTACGTGGAAAAATAAAAAAGTTATAGGGGTCAGAAGATGACATTTTTAAACGTATAAATTTTCCTGCATGTAGTTATGATTTTTTACAGAAGTGCAACAAAATCAAACCTATATAAGTAGGGTATCATTTTAACCGTATGGACCTACAGAATAATTATAAGGTGTAATTTTTACCAAAATATGCACTGCGTAGAAACGGAAGCCCCCAAAAGTAAAAAAATTGGTTTTTTTTTCGATTTTGTCACTCAATGATTTTTTTTTCCGTTTCGCCGTGCATTTTTGGGTAAAATGACTAATGTCACTGCAAAGTAGAATTGGCGACGCAAAAAATAAGCCATAATATGGATTTTTAGGTGGAAAATTGAAAGGGTTATGATTTTTAAAAGGTAAGGAGGAAAAAACGAAAGTGCATAAACGGAAAAACCCTGAGTCCTTAAGGGGTTAAGCAGTGGTCCCCAACCAGGGTGCCTACACCTGTTTCAAAACACACGGACTGATATCTTTCAGCCCTTTGAATACTGTAATAATTAGTTGCTTGAAGGAACTTAAGTTTGATTCTGGAGTACCCCATTTAACAAGCGGTTCTCTCCCAACCAGGACTGATATCTTTCAGCCCTAAAAAGGGCTTTTTTTGGGTGCTGTCCTTAAAGCAGATGTTACACTAGTGCTTTAGGAGTAAACTGGACCCTGAATACACCATCTAGCAGCAACCTAGCTATTGCATTCCCTATACAGCAGGAGCAGCTTCTTTAACCCTCCACTTCCTATGCCTGCAGCATGCTGAATAAGGCTAAAATGGCGTCCGTGCAAGAGGTAGGAGGGTCTGGAAGGGAGGGACTGCTGCTGATTGGCTGTAATGTGTCTGCTGACTCTGACTCACGGGGGGCAAAGTTTACTGCAATGTTAAAGTATAGCGGGCGGATCGAACTTCACATATGTTCGCCCGGCGATGCGAACGCGGACATGCGAAATTCGCCGGGAACTGTTTGCCGGCGAACAATTGCGACATCTCTATTTATGTGGTGGGAAAACATAAAAATGTACCCAAATGTGTTCCTATTCTATATTTTTGAGCAGAACATGATGGACAGATAAAAATAATGTGCACCAAACTTTGTAAGTCTTGAAAAATGTGGCGAGCCATCCTGACAGATTTGGCACCTTCTACTGTCTGGTCTAAATTTCCACTATTTTCTATATCTGTGTGCCTTTATGAATTACAGTTATGACAATTGCCCAGACTATCCCATAAACAGCAGGTCTTGAGAAAACTCTTTGATTTTACCAACCATGAGATGTGTCTTATGTCAGCTAATATTAATTTGCACTGACAAGGGACAGGAATGCTTTTTAATTACTGATAGATTTCAGCTGTTGGCTTGGCTCTCCATGCCTTTTTGCATCTCCTTTTCATCATGTGTTCCGTACTTTTTCCTTGTGTCATTTCACATTATTACATAAAACTTTATTTCTGATCTTATTAGTGTTGGTTTCTTTGTATGTATGGATTAGGCTAAGTTTCCACTTGTTTATTTTTTTTTTGTGCGTTTTTCCCCAAAAACGCCAAATCGGCCCCTATGGCGTTTTTTCATTGAAAAAACTCTGCGGCCAGATGTTAGCTGTAAATCAGTGAAAAATTGCTAAATTCTTTTTCCACTTTGTGTTTTTCAGTATGGCTTTTTCTTTAATTCTTTTGTGATCGTCCTTCATCCCTGAGATGCAGAGCGGCTTTCTCCTGCACCCGCATCTCTGCTCTGTACTCCGGCCACTCACTCATTCATATTTCCCGCTGAGAGTGGTGATTGGTTGCCACCATCTGGCCAATCCCCACTCTGAGTGGAAAATAAGAATGAGTGAGGGGAATTTCTATTCACATCACTGGCCGGCCTGGAGTATAATGCAGAGATGCCAGGAGTGACACCCGGGGCTATCTGTCTATTAGTACAGAAACTAGTACTCCCATCAAGGAACAGTTTGTTCCATGCTGGGAGTAGTAGTACTACGTAACAAAATATTTAAAAAAAAAAGGAAAAAAAAGGGAAAAACACACACACACTACATTTTTATCATTGTTAGTGCCCTGTTCGCCCATATAAATTGATCCCTGTTTAAAAATTTATAAAAATGTAGTTAAAAAAATATCAGTTTCGTAAATTTTTTTTTCTTCCATCACTACTGCATCCTTTTTTTTTTTTTTTTTTGGTACCCAACAAATCTAGAAAAAACATCAAAGGGGCTGTCACGATTCGGCTTACAGGTAGTGGATCCTCTGTGTCAGCGAGGGATTGGCGTGGACCGTGCTGGTGGACCGGTTCTAAGAGGCTACTGGTTTTCACCAGAGCCTGCCGCAAAGCGGGATGGTCTTGCTGCGGCAGTAGCAACCAGGTCGTATCCACTAGCAACGGCTCAACCTCGCTGACTGCTGAGAAGGCGTGGGACAGAAGGACTAGGCAGAGGCAAGGTCAGACGTAGCAGAAGGTCGGGGGCAGGCGGCAAGGTTCGTAGTCAAGATGGATAGCAAGGGTTCAGGTAACACAGGCTTTGGACACACTAAACGCTTTCACTGGCACAAGGCAACAAGATCCGGCAAGGGAGTGCAGGAGAAGTGAACAGATATAGTCTGGGAGCAGATGGAAGCCAATTAAGCTAATTGGGCCAGGCACCAATCATTGGTGCACTGGCCCTTTAAGTCTCAGAGAGCTGGCGCGCGCGCCCTAGAGAGCGGAGCCGCGCGCGCCAGCACATGACAGCAGAGGACCGGGATGGGTAAGTGACCTGGGATGCGACTCGCGAGCGGGCGCGTCCCGCTGTGCGAATCGCATCCCCGACGGCCATGTCAGAGCAGCGCTCCCGGTCAGCGGGACTGACCGGGGCGCTGCGGGGAGAGAGACGCCGTGAGTGCTCCGGGGAGGAGCGGGGACCCGGAGCGCTAGGCGTAACAGGGGCCAAAAATGCAATTTCCACAAAAAAAAAAAAAAAAAAAACGGCACAAAAAATCGAAGAAAAAAAGGCTGTGGCATTGTTTCTGGCATTTTTCTTGCATTTTTTTGGGCCACAAAAAAAATAACAAGTCGAAACTTAGCCTAACTTGAGTTGTTACCAACATCTGGTGAAAACTCATGTCAATAGCTTCTTTGGAAATATGGTGAGGTGTTTAATACTTCTTTTACCTTCTGTAAGTTGAAGCCCACTGGCACCCAATACAAAGTCTGTAAATTGTGCCCTTACCAACCAAATTATATCATATTGGTGTCTTCTTATGTGCAAGGGGGCCTGGGTATGTCTAATACCACTGCACCCCTTCAGCTACATCACTGTGCATAATTACATTAGGGGGACAACTTGGATCTGTAATGTGGCTCTATTGAAGTGAATGGGGTTGGCTGCAGTTTCACAAACAGGGGCCGATATGCCTGAGAAAAGCAGTGAGTAAAGGGGTCACATACCAACGTTGCACCCCTTTCTGCTCATGGGAAGAATACATTAGGGGCCAAAGTTCTGATTTGGTGCTGCACCCCAATGATATAAAAGTAATTATGCCCAGTGGGGTAGCTATAAGGGATACAGCCGTATCATATCTGGACCCTCTCCTATTTGAAGGATTGGGTTCCCATTACCCCATTTTCTGGGTAAGGTCAGCTGCTCTGCTTATACAGTATGCTTTGAAATCTATGGGAGGTTTAGAGAGATCAGAGCGCTACTTGTTCGCTTCGGACATACTGCTTTGAATACATTTTTACAATTAGTTATGTTTGGTACAATACAACATTCAGGAGCTGTCGATTCTTTGCATATTACATCTGCCTTTTCCTCCGTATCTAGTATCTCTATAATCCTTTAACCGAAGCTTTGTACTATTGGAGAACAGGAATGGCATACAGAAGTAGGCAATGCGCCCGCACCAGATACATGTTCACATATTTATCTACTCATTCAATCTGGAGCCGTAAATGACCTCAAGGAAAAAAAGAAGAGTGGCCGTCAAATAATGACGGGTGTTTGATCAGCCGCTGAAGATATAGGGACCGTGACATTACAGGCTCTGGGTTGCTAAGCAACAATGCATCTAGGGATACAAATTCCATCATTTCTATACCAACCCCTCAGCTGCAATATTAGAATAATCACGGTATAAGGACACCTTTCTCCATGGATCATGGTCATGCATTGGTTTCAGGTCAACTGGTGCATCCTCATTGTGTAATGTGCTGTACTGTATATAATGATTTGTGATACTATTATTCAAAATATCCTATTCTGTATTTTATATTCTCAATTCATAGCTTCATTAGAGAACTTATGTGGGCTTATGTGGCTTTCTAAGGCTAAACTCTGACTTGGATCGATTGTCTGACATTTTTTAATTCTTTTTAAGGCCTCGTTCACAAGGTGGAAAAATTCAGTTGCAGTAGAGTCCAATTGTTTTTGGGATTTCATCGCCGGAAACATCTAGCGGGAAAATTCAAATTACGGCCTCCAAAAAAAGAACGACATGTCAATTCTTTGGTGGAGTCCGTTTGGAAATGCATTGCCGTCAATGGAGATGGGGTATTTTCGAGAGGTCTATGCACCGACTGATCAGCCGACGCCTGCTGTAGACATTTTTTTTCCTAAACCTGTGTTACTTGTGTCATGACATCACAGGAAATGGTGAAGAGTGAGAACTGACTGTGCAGCAGCAGCATGGGATCATGGCAGCTAAGTATTTTTATTTTTTTTTATTAAAAGAAAAAAAAAACTATTAAAAATCACATGCAACTTATCTGATAGTTGGTTTTACTGTTTATTTCTGTAGTTTTTTTTTTTTTTTATATAGGGAAATAGGTTATGTATGACAAGGGAAATTCTCCCTTGGCTGCCCTGACACAGACCAGTTTTTTGTGTGTCAAGAAGTAGAAGCCCCTTTTGCCCCTTAGGGGGTATTCCCACACACCATATCTGCTGTGGCTTTAAAGTTGTGGATCTTCAGTTGCAGACTTTAGGCAATCACTTTATTGACATGTCAATCAAATATATATATATATATATATATATATATATATATATGAATTGCCTTGTAAAATCTGCAATTGCGGATCTGGTGTGAGTGAAAGACTAGAATGTGTATATATATATATATATATATATATATATATATATATATATATATATATTATATGAACCCATTTGGATTAGATACAGTATTTTGATACTTTTCAAGGCCATTTACAAAAGCAGGTTTACAGCAAGTTTTTCACAGAGGAAAACCTGCAGCAGAATCAACCAAAGTTAATGTAACCTGCTGTGGATTTTCTGGGGCAGCCCAAACTCGCAGTATTCCTGCCCATGTGTGTGTACCCTTAGGGGGAAATGTATCATTTCCTATACCAGCACAGAGTGGCAAAATTTCACAAAGTCTCTGTGCAAGCTCAGTTTTTGCTAAAAAAATTTTTTGCACAAAGTGGGAGTCTGAACAATATTTTTGGTGCAAAGATGGGGCTTGTGCAAGAATGCACAATTTTGCCACTCTGCGCCAGTGCAGGGAATTGTAAATGTTCCCCTTAGTGTTCTCTTTATCATTGGAGTCTACCAGTTTTATTGTTTTTAACACAATTTAAGTTAACCTGTTTTATTGTGGATGCTGGACCTACTCCCAAAGCAAGTTGGATCTTCTTTGCTTGCCAACAAGCCTCCGTGCTCCACTCCCTTTCTGTCTGTGTGATATGGACCTGGACTTATTTGATCAGCATAGTGAGCTATACATTCTCTTTATCTGCTTTATGGAGATTGTTGCATCATTAAAACAGGCCATATACAGCTATCCACTAGAGCTACATTGAAACTCAACCCATCCAATACTTGTTTCCCCTAACAGTCCCATATTGGGGGTACATGCGAAATAATGACCCTTATAAGAAGGGTTACATTTAAAGACGGAGGGTATGTAGGAAAAGAAAGAGCTCGACAAAGAAAAAGGAGCGGGTGGTGGGGATATAGGATAAGAAATTGCAGGGCACATGTCCCAAGGGGGCACAAACAAGACATTCTATCTGAACTAAACATTTTGACCTGGATGAAAGGTCTATCAGTGGAACAACCCAGAGACCTGTACTTAATAGTGATGTCATAGTATTTTGAAAGAAATAATTCTGTGATCTGCAGTGATTCGTGACTTTCTAGCTCCGTTGTCGGATATGACCATCTACCCCTCATTAACAATGGAAATCTGTGGATTCTCTGCCTCATGGACTTTATTCTCCATGTATTTGCTTTTGGAGGCTGATTTATCTCCGCGCTGTGACTGAAATTAATTAACTACATTAATATCCAAGGAAAACCTCCTGGATATAAAGAGATATTTTCTTTTGATTTGAGCCATCAATTAGAAGTTCATTAATGTATTCGGTTTACTAATAGAACTTTATATCGCCGCCATCTCATCAAGGTGTCTCTTTTTTATGTTTTAAGTAGGCTTTACGTATTGACCCACATTTATTATGATTGGCATTTATAAGTCATTCTATAAAAAAAGAACACTACCCAGCTGAAAGAGACCACTGTCAATAGGGAATCCCACTGATATAAAGGGGTATACTTGGTCTGCAACAATGCAATGTTTAACTAGGTGGTATATGTCAAAGTAACTAGTGATGAGGGGCATTGCCCATATTCAAATTTGCGGAATTTCACGAATATATAGACGAATATTCGTCCTATATTCACAAATTTCGTGAATTTGTTATATTCACATATGTGGATATCCGCATATTCGTGTATTTGAGGAAGAAAACAGTGAGGGGGTGGGCAACTTTACTATTGGTTGCTAGGGATGTTGTTGATAACCTCTGACAAGTGTATTTGCATAATTTTAATTGGCCCACAAGTGAAAAGAAGTAATATGCAAATATTCACATATGCGCGTATGCGAAAAAACTGAGCGAATATTCGCAATTTCGAATATATAGCGAATATATTTGCAATATTTGCAAATTTGCGATATTCGCGATAAAAATTGGAAATGCGAATATTCGTGGCCAACAGTAAAAGTAACATCTATGTGATAGCCAGGCTGCCTTATTAGTCCAGATCTTATACTCACATTTCATATGACAGTGGTTTTAATTCCACAGATAATAAATGCTTATATGATATTTGATTTCATCGAAAATTGAGACTGTTGAATTCCCCATAGAAATTAAAGCTTAGCAAAACTCCAGTACATCCACCACCTGCAGTTTTTCTTAGTTCAAACAAAGTAGGGAGACAAAATGTATCCAACATTAACTAATACATTATTATACCAATAAAGGAGTCAGAATTTGGCATATGTATCCATGGTGCCAACAGTTTAGGATTATAGACATTGTTGTCTCCTTATTGTACAGAAATGGTCCTCTTTCCACTATTGGAATCGTATAGATTCGACCAGTGGAGTGGGCCTGAAATCTTCAGCCATGGTTGGTAAAAGGCAAAGACTCACATAAAATATTTGTTTTCAAGGCCATATTTATTGTGCATATGAAATTGGGAGTGGATCCTAGTGGAAGTAGAAAACTTTCTTCAAAGCTTAGTTTTTGTAGTATACTTGTTGCCCAAAAAATTGCAACATCTGGAAGAATTCATGGATATTTGCGGCACAATGTTGATTCCATGTCCCGAATTTAATAAGAGTGTTAGGTTTTTCTTAGTGTGGAATATTGTTTCAGACTTACCTGATTTCACTCTATTTACTATGGGGGCTCATAGGTTGGGACATATTTTTTTGGCCATATATTTACATGATTGTGGGTAAATTTTTTCAGTAAACATATTAAGAAATTTTGAAGACAGACCCTTTTTTGGGAGTTTTCAAGTGTTTTTGGTGTGTAAGGGTGCATTCACACCACGTTTTTGCAATACAGTTCCCGTATCAGGTTTTTGATGAAAAACGGATTCCTCAAAACCTGACTAAACTGTATCAAAATGTGTGTACAAATTTCAACCCATATACAGTTAAAAACTGTATACAGTTTGAAAAATGATGTCCGGTTGCATCCGTTTTTTAAAAAAAAAATGTATACGTTTTTAACTTTTCACTCCATTTTCACCCGGACCAAAAAAACGAGGTAGACTACGGTTTTGGGTACGGGAAAAAAAGTGACAAAACCGTACAGGATGCAAAGCGGACACAACCTAATGCATCTTTTGGTATACGGTTTTCAATGGAGAGTCAATGCATACAGTTTTCAATACAGTTCCGTACGGTTTTCACATTGAAAATGTATACGGGAACTGTATTGCAAAAACGTTGTGTTAATGCCCCCTTAGGCTAGGTTTCCACTTGTTTTTTTTTCTGACAGTTTTTGGAAAACTGCTACTGCAGTTTTTGAGCCAAAGCCAGAAGTGTATTCAAAAGGAATAGGACATATAAAGGAAGAACTTACACTTCTCGTCCCTTATGGATCCACTTCTGACTTTGGCTCAAAAACTGCAGTGACAGTTTTCCAAAAACTGCCAGGAAAAAAAAAAAAAACAAGTGGAAATCTAGCCTAAGTCAGGTTATTTGCTTTTTGTGTGTAATTCCTGGTGAAGCCTGTGCCACAGTTGGCAAAAGTAGGCCTTGCTTATTACTGGAATAGTATAGCTCATAAAGTGTCCACACAATAGTCTGTAATTGTCCGCATCTGAAGTTGGAGGTAAAGACTGAAGAGAAAAGCGCGGGATAGTTTAGCCTTATAAATGGTCATGTGATCTCTAAAGATGCCAAGGTGCAACTTCAGGGTATCTAAAGCAGAAGTGCCTAACCTATTGGGCTCTGTGAGCCTCATTGAACAATAAGTGATGGTAGGGAGCCACATCAACTCAAAATTGTACATAGTGAGTAGATACATATTGAATTAAGAGAGACAGGGAATCGTGAATTTTCATTACTGATGCCTGTTTCACTGTTACATTTCACAATGATTATATACCATCAAATTCAGCAATGCTCTATGGTTAGGATATGTCTGCAGTTATTGTCAGTGCATATGGTCATAACTCAAAACTGCTAAAATGAGCCAAATGGGTCATGAGACAGATGTGGCTCCTGAGCCATGGGATGGGGGCCACTAATATAAAGTATATTACTGAAAGGTTATTGGATGATCATTACTGTTCATTTCTACACAGTACTGTAGTTGCAAAGAGAGATTCCAGCGTAATATACAGTAGATATAAATCTGTATGAGATTCAGTATGTAATAATAATCACCATAGGACATAATGACTAATATACTGTTGCTGTCATATTGTTTTATCATCAGATGTGAATTCTTTTGAGGGTTTTATTTTTCTTGGCAATTATGTTAATCTTCTTTTACTACTATTTGGTTGGCACAGAACAACTATGGGGATGGAGCGCAATACTGTTTTACTGTTTAAAATATTTAGGATGCTTTTAAATTGTTAGCAACCATTATGCCAACCCCAAGGACACCTTTCCTGTGCAGCATCTTCTCTGCACAGTGCAGACATTCAACGCTACTAAATTTCTCCTATTTAAGCAGCAATTCAGGATAATAGCATGATAACACATGTGAAGGTAAAGCATAAGAAGAGGCTTCCTACCTGTGATGCACAATGTAGGTGATGATAGATGCGAACAGGCACAACAACATAACAGCAGTGCATGCATAAACCACAGGGTGCAGGAACTCCCCTGGGTACTGAGGAAGAGACAGCACGGTCTTCAAATCCTAACAAGAAAAGCAAACAACATTATATTTCCAGTCTCATCTACATGGATCAAGATTCTCGAATATATCCTGAAACATAATGACAACTCAAGTCTGAGTTGTTTTATACATTTACATTCAATACACGGTAAAAGGACAATAAAAGGGTATATACATAGAAATACAGCAATTCCTAGAAGGGTAGATCGGTCACAGTAAAATATGGTAAAACATAACAGCACATGTGTAGGAAACAAGATAAATGCTGTCTACATGGAGTACTGAGAGTAGAATTAACCTTATATAGAGCATAAAGGTGCAGATTGATTCTGTACGATCAAGTAGGGTAAAATTTTCTACAAACAGCTAAGACTGGTGTAAAATAAGTAAAAGAAGTCATAGTCACTGCCAAGAAAGAGCCCAAGGTTTATAGAGGCCACGCTACTGACCTTTGATCTTCCCTGCGCACGTGGCCCCAGGATGTGATTGTAAAGGGGTACCCCACATCTGCACTTACCCATCATAATAGGCCATACAAATTACATGCACCCCAAAACCTGTCCACCCAGCCACATACATATGCTTCCACCACCCATTACTTATGGTAGGCAAGTACTTATAGGAAGCCTAGCACACTAGCATACAAGGTCTAATACAGCAAAGCCATACTTTCCCTCTTCAAAGTGGGCACATATAGAGCCAAGGACAAACATTCATCTAAAGATTTAATATACAGGAGAACTCAGCTTACAAAGTTATACAAACCAAAATTAAATAACAAAACTTGCAGTGAAGGAAAACATTTTTGATCCCCTGCTGATTTTGTATGTTTGTCCACTGACAAAGAAATGATACATCTATAATTTTAATGGGCGGTTTATTTAACCGATGAGAAAAAGGACAACAACAACAAAAATTCAACAAATCACATTTGAAATAAGTTATGAATTGATTTAGCATTTTACTGAATAAAATAACTATTTGACCCCTTATCAATAATCAAGATTTCTGGGGCCTATTATAGAGGTAACAATGCTGCGATTAGGAGCACTCTTTTATAGGGAGTGCTCCTAATCTTAGCGTGTTACCTGTATAAAAGACACCTGTTCACAGAAGCAATTAATCAATCAAACAAAGGATTCCAATCTCTCCACCATGGCCAAGACCAAAGAGCTGTCCAAGGATGTCAGGGACAAGATTGTAGATCTACACAAGACTAGAATGGACTACAAGACCATCGCCAAGCAGCTTGGTGAAAAGTTTACAACAGTCTGGAGCTCCATGCAAGGAATCAGCCCAGAACTACCCGGGGGATCTTGTCAACAATCTTGGGACCATAGTCACCAAGAAAACAATTAGTAACACACAACACCATGAAGGGCCGATATCCTGCAGCACCTGCAAGGTCACCCTGCTCAAGAAAGCTCATGTACAAGGCCTGTCTGTAGTTTGTCAATAAATATCTGAATAATCCAGATGATTGACAAGATCCTCTTGTGTTGTACAAAATTAAAAGACATAGAATAAAGAAGACCTCCTACTTATTGGACTGGAAATTATGAACAGCCCAGCAAGTTAGATTGCATCTCCTGAATCTAATCTGATTGGAGTACCCAGAATTGATTGTTAAATGGTCTTAGCCAAACTGTTTTTTTTTTTAATGATTGGAAAGCATAATTCCAACTAAGGATCAACCCTTTACCGATGCTCCACACCAATTCTTATCCTGAGATCAACAGGACTTGGTGTTTACGTACGCCATTTTCCCTCACATCCCTTATAGGAATGAAGGTCATCATGAGATTTTGCTTAGACAGACTTGAAACCCTATGTATAGTAGCTTCATAACACATTGATACAACCTTAGCTGGAACTATTGCGCTCTATGAACTCATATTTACAGGGATGACCTCTATGGCATATATACCCTTGCATAACAAACATGTCCAAGAATTAATATACAGTTGTAAGAACCCGAAGGCTTAATCTGCACTGAGGTATTTTGTTATTCTTGTTACTGTGGAAATGCCCTGTTCTCTGGATGGTCAGCTGACCTCGTTTCGCTTTATCGCCTACTGTGTCAAGCGTCCGCACCCAAGTGGCAATCGTGGAGGCCTCTCAGAGAGCTTCGCCTAGCAAAGTTCCTCTGGTGACATTGTTCCACCTAGTATACAACCTGATTTAACATCTAAAAGTGTTCTATAGCCTGTTTTGCAGCAACCTCTGCCTGAATCCGCATGTTGTGGCACCATGGGCAATAAGATTGTTGAGAGCACTCATGCGAACTTGCGGTCAGAGGGAAGTAGTGAGATTCTGGAGGATGACTGTGAGGACACCAATGAGTGGTGTGATTTGGAGGATGAGGATACAGATGAGGACATTGATGGTCAATCTGTATACAAGTCAAGACCTTTGTACTCTCAGGTGGTTAAGGGTCCAGTGGCCCCTTTTAAAAGGGGGGTACTGTAAGAACCCGAAGGGTTAATCTGCAGTGAGGTATTTTGTTGTTCTGGTTATGATGGAAACGCCATATTCTCTTTATGGTCAGCTGACCTCATTGGCTTTTCACCTGCTTAGCTCCCTATTTAAACCCTCAGTATTCATCCAGCTCTTGCCTGCGAAAGAGCTCATACTCCTAACTAGCGTTTGTACTGTATCTTGCATTTCTGGGTTATTTGACCCATTGGCTCTGCTCTCTGACTCCTCTCCTGTTTCTGCAATTTGGCTATTCTGTAATCTCTTTGTACTGACTCGACTTGTGAACTGTGACATGTTGTGTGTATGGTTAGTTATTATTTCTGTTAGTGTGTGTGATTCCATACAGTTTCCCAACCTGCATCTTTATTGTAAGTTTATTTTGTTGATGTTTTACTCCCTGAACTTATTCAGGCAAAGACTATCACCTTGGTTGTGGACCCGTCGCCAAGGGCGGGTACGCAAGTAGGTAGGGCAAGTGGGAGCGGGTGAATTCAGGGCTTCACTCTTCCTTGTCCATATGTGACAACAGTGGTGTTTTTAAACTAGAGATTTGAATAACTGTAGTGTTTTTAGGGGATTCCACAAAAGACTATTATATTAGGGATGGCAAGTTTATGTCCGCCTGATCAAGTGCATTATTATAGGGTTAGCCAAAGCAGTCAACAACTCTCATCCAAACCATAGGACCTCCCAAAGCATATGAAAAGTTTTGCTGGCCTCCTAGTTGAGCCGTTGTGTGCCAAAATTATGTTGCCACCTGTTTTTTCTTCCAGATAAAAAATATTATGCAACCAGGTAGAAAACGTATTAACATCTGATCAGTTGATCAACACAGTAAGGTTATAGGTTAAACTTGATGAACTTTTCTCTTTTTTCAACCTTATTAACTATGTAATTGTCTACTAACCCTAAATCCATATAATGGGACCTTTTGATTCCCTTTCATCGAGCATGGGGATTTTGGGTTACCAACAAATGCAGTGTGAACTTTGTCCTAATAAAACTGATATTTTGTAACAAGCTTCAGATTTGTATAAGTAGGATAGAATTACATGCACCAAACCCCAGTCACCAGCAGAACTGGATGAGGGGTAAAAAAAAAAAACCCTAATCAAAAAATATCCCTCCCCCCCTTTTTTTTGTATTTCATCAAAGTGTTATGTAAAACTTCACTTTTATTAATGAACTAGCTGAGTATCCGGCGTTGCCTGGTTTTTCCTTCCTCATCCTTGTTGGGGAGGAAAATCAACAAAGGAGGAAGCTTTTGACTTCAAATCCCATCCCCATATATTGTTGTCATATCCCGTCCTCATATCCCGTCCTCATATCCCGTCCTCATATCCCGTCCTCCTATCCCGTCTTCTTATCCCGTCCTCCTATCTCAACCCCCTATCCCATCCTCCTATCTCAACCCCCTATCCCATCCTCCTATCTCCACCTCCTATGCCGACCTCCTTTCCCGACCTCCTTTCCCGACCTCCTATCCCGTCCTCCTATCCCTAACTCGACCTCCTATCCCGACCATCCCGTCCTCCTCCTATCTTGACCTCCTATCTCTACCTCCCATCCCGTCCTCATATCCCAACCTGTAATGTGTACCAGGTATTGAAATATCTCCAGCTGTACAGAAGTTATGTGAGAACATACATTTCCCATTGATTTGCATGGGACTTTAAACAAAAACCCTGACCCTCACAAATGGGGGTAGTTAAGGGTTAAATTAACTATCCTATATTTTAAGTGGACATATAAGTAACATATGACCAAGTATTATCGAAATATCTCCAGCCGTTTGGAAGTTATGCAGTAACATACATTTTCCATTGACTTGTATGGGACTTTAAACATAAACCCCGCCCCTGGCAAATGGGGGTATGTAAGGGTTAAATCACCTAGCTTATGTTTGTTTTTGACATATAAGTAACACATGTGTCAAGTTTCATGTTAATATCTTTAGCCGTTTGGAAGTTGTTGTGGAACATACATACATACACATACACACACACACACGTTGAGTTTTATATACAGTATATAGATTATCTAAAAGTTCCAACAGAAAAGTGCATTAAAAGTTGCAGCAAAATTTTATAAACTCTCCCACACAGAGTATTCAACCAGTGTTACCAGCGTCTGCAGTATGCTGCACAGATTGGGAATAAGGCTGCTATTAAAATATCTTTAAATATTAAAATTAATATCTTTAATATTAAAATATTTTTTGATTAGGGGTCTTTTACCCCGTCATCCAGTTCTGCTGGTGACTGGGGTTTGGTTCATGTAATTGTGTTATACTCCTTCCCCACCTTGGGGCATTTTGTGCTTTTGTTAAGTAGGACAGAGAGAATATGGCAAGTACTTGGTTAAACTTTGTGCAAGCTGTTGAATCACTAGGTTACTCTTCATCGTGATTCTTAGCTTACAGCTTGCGGCTCTTTGTACTCGATGTTTACACAGGTCTACTCCGTAATTGAATGAGGATGGTAATTGTGCATGTCTGTGTGAAGTTCAGTCAAGGGCATCATAATAGGGGGTAATAAAAATTTGTTTGCAAATTTACTAACTTAGTATTATGCTGTGGCAACATTAATAAATAGGATGATATCCACAGGAGAGACCAGTCAGTGTATTCATAGGGAAACTCTTGTGTTATTTAGAAATTAATAAGTCAGTATTGGTGTAATGAAAACTGCAGTACTAAAACTAATTACAGATGATAGCCTTATGAAATAGCCCTCGGACGGAGAACACGCCACTTACATTGTTATGGAAACTATACTTTTACAATTACTCTACCTTATACTCACAATATTCCAGTAAAGACAAGCTTATTGATATCAGGAGTAATTAATCAATCAGTTATTATCTGTTTTAAGATCACAGTAAAAATTCAATCACAGAAATAGGATATTTTCAGGAAATGGACTAAATGTTGTCACAAAAAAAAAAAATGTTATGCCCAATAAAGGGGTACTCTGCCCCTAGACATCTTATCCCCTATCCAAAGGATAGGGATAAGATGTCTAATCACGGGGGTCCCACCGCTGGGAATCCTCGTAATCTCTCCTGCAGTACCCACTTGTCATCAGCCTCACGGAGCGAAGATTGCTCCATGTCTGAGGACTCACGATACAAGGGCCGGAGTATTGCGAAGCCACGGCTCTGCCCCTTGTGACGTCACACCCCGCCCCCTCAATGCAAGCCTATGGGAGGGGGTGTGATGACTGCCACGCCCCTCCTATAGACTTGTATTGGGGGTGGGGCATGACATCACGAGGGGGAGGGCCGTGACATCACGATACTCCGGCCCCTGTATCGTGAGTCATCAGACATGGAGTGATCTTCGCACCGTGCAGCTGATGACAAGTAGGTGATGCAGGAAAGATTGCATGATTCCCCAGCGGTGGGACCGCTGCAATCAGACATCTTATCTCCTATCCTTTGGATAGGGGATAAGATGTCAGGGGCAGAGTACCCCTTTAAAGTCAATGGTCTTCCTAGGAAGACTGGACTATACCCAGGTATCCCTTTTGACACTTTTCCATCATCCTGGCCAATGGAAGGCTGAAAATGTGATGTAAATGTAGCCTTATTTGTATATATTGATAAAAAATTCCACTTATTCTGGGTTTAAGAGTCCAGTGGGTGGTCCTTTTCAAGGATTGACTGCTAGCCATGCAGGGAAAGGTATCAGTCACTGAGTAAGAGTTCTAACTGGACGTTCTGTCAGGCAGCCTCCATACAGTGTCACCTGGGCCCCTTTTCACCTGTTCCCCTTGTTCATGTGCTTCTATGCTTATGTTCTGCTGTGTGTTGGATATAAAATGTGTTATAGCTTTAAGAACATTTGACATGTAATTAACCTGTTGTCATGTGATTGTAACCCAGGGAGGTATAAGTGGCCATACAATGTTGATGGATTGTATGCCAATGAATATATATTTAAACCTATAGTGTGTCATGACAATTCTATGAGATAATGAGTATGTGATTAGAAACATAGAGGATATCAACTAATAGTGTAGCATAATATCTGATCTATTGTTTAGGCCTGCAGGATATAATATCTGATCTAATATCTAATCTATTGTTTAGGCCTGCAGAATAATACTGCAATGTACTATATTATGCCTGATCGGCTTCCATAACCAGGAGATCAGAGGCTGTTCTTAGGCCTCTGCAGGGGCATTGCCAGGCTTCCAAAAGACCATAGCTGGAGCCCATAGCCCAACCACGCCCCCTAACCACACCCTCAAACACACTCATAACCCCGCCCTCAGGCACGTCCTAACCACACCCTCAGACACGCCCCTAAGAGAATGCATGAAGCATTACCAGGGACATTACTGCTCCATTCTGGTGATCGGTGGGTGTCCCAACAGGCAGACCTCACCGATCACCTAGCTATCCCCTATCATGTGGATAGGTGATCATTTAAAATTTTGGGA
This sequence comes from Hyla sarda, assembly GCF_029499605.1. Lineage (NCBI taxonomy): Eukaryota > Metazoa > Chordata > Amphibia > Anura > Hylidae > Hyla > Hyla sarda. Next base: position 61,923,869 of record NC_079195.1, on the reverse strand, counting down.
ATACCTCTAAGAGCAATATTGTTGCCAGACTGTAAGTTTACTGACAGACTGACAACCACCATCATTACCACCATAGACCATATACTGTACCGTATACAGTAAATATATATTAATAGTTGCATTTGCTGTGGGGAGAATAAAGTAATCAAGTTTTTCAAGATCCATGACCTGGCTGGTGCTGTGATTTTGGGACTTTGACTACATTGATCCTGGGCTGTCTGCCTGTGTGGTCGATCCCCGGTGCTGTCTCACACCCCTGTCATATATATATATATATATATATATATATATATATATATATATATACATATATATATACACACACATATCTAGCCAGGATTTCTTTTGATTGCCACACGTCATGCAAGTGGTATTATGTGATGTCATAGACAGTGAGGACACTGGAAAGGCACTGTGGGAGACTATTACAAGCTCTGGACAGGATAATGGGACCCAGGTGAATCATAGACTGCGGCATTTATAAAATCCAAAACACATATAAATATAAAGTCCAAAACACAAGAAAACTGAATTAAATAGCACTCACCAGTCGTAAATAAATAACTGTACTTTATTCAAGCTTCAGAAGTCACATAGCAATGATACATCTGGTACAGTTAAGCAGAGAAAGCGGACAAAGCAGCAAGCAGGAGCGCAGCAAAGGAACGACAGACTGTTTCACGTCAGTGACTCTTCATCTGGTTTATTTTTACCTTCATCACCAAGCCCCATTATTTAAATCGAACCTGTGTCTCTAAGTAGTAATAACTTTAAAATGCTTTTTCTGAGTGAAGCGTTTCTGAGAAAGAATTTTGTGACAATTTGAATTTAATATTAGTGGTAAGTTCTTGAGACTACAGGCAGCTTTTTTGTGGAAAAACTCAAAAATATTGTGGAAATTTTGAAATTTAGAAGTTTGAAAATGTAGAAGTTTCTTTTTCTTATTATGGCGTTCCCTGTGTGGTAAAATTATGTTATCTTTATTCTGTGGTTTGGTACAATCATGGTGATACCCAATTCATATTGCTTTTTATGTTCTTTTCTATTTACAGCAAAATTCTTTTCTTTCTCATTTTTATGTAGCAATGTTCCAATTTTATTTTTTGTCCGATTGTATTGTGAGTGGGCTTATTTTTTGTGCGACAAGTTGTACTTTTAATTTACATACTTTATTTTATTATATAAAGCATTATGTAGCCAGAAAATAACTACCGTATATGTAGGGCAAAATTGAAAAAATATGAAACTGCTCAATTTTGTGGGGCAATATTTTTTTCCAACTTCACAATACGGTAAAACTAACAAGGTAACTTTATTCTATGGGTCAGTATGATTGATCTTTGACACCAAACGTAGATAACTTTTGTTTTAGCTGGTACCACTTTTGTGCAGTTCTGGCTTTTTGATCACTTTTTATAAAAATTTTTGTGGAAGTTGTGGAGTTGTGATTTGATCATAAATCATAAATTTGGGCATTTGGAATTTTTTAAAGTTTACTCTGTTCCCGCATGGGATAATAAACATTATATTTTCAAAGTTCGGACATTTACGCATGCAGCAATACCAGATATATGTAGTGAATTTTTATTTTTAGTATATTTTTTTATTTCTTTAATGGGAAAAGGTAAAGATTTTTATTTATATTGGGGAGAAGGGTTATATATTTTTAAAATATTTTTTTTTCTTTCTCCTACCTTGCTGGTTAGCAAATAAAGGGGGAACATCACGCATTTTTTTTTAACCCCTTAGGGACATGCGCCGTAAATGTACGCTGCAGCGAGTAAATTCGCACACAGCACCGTACACTTACGGCGCCTATGACTCACCAGCTGTTTCAAAACTGCAATCCCAAGCATGTCCTTAAGGTCAAGGCATGCTGGGAGTTGAAGTTTTGCTAATGCTAGAAAGCCACAGGTTTGGGACTGCTTTGTTAGTATACAGCAATCCCCAACCTATGACTCTTCAGATGTCAAACTACAACCCCCAGTATGCCCTCACTGTCAGGGCATGCTGGGAGTTGTAGATTTGTTAATGCTAGCAGGCAAAGGAGTCAGTGCGGCGATGTCAGCAACAGGAAGATGTCTGAAGGGGGGGGGGTTGAGTTGCTGTGTGAGTGGTGGACTGGCCCGGAGATGTGTGGCACAGACGAGAGGGAGCAGGTCTGTCTGTGCTCCACAGTCTGTCTGCGGTGAGGAGATTTTGTTCTCCCACTCTCTGTACTGAGCCTGAAAGGCTTAAATCTTCTGTGACCATGGCTATGCGTGAAGGACGGGAGAACAGCTAGGAGCATCACATCACTTCCCAAAGGCCACCACTGTCTTAAAGACCCATGAGGGCTATGGGCCTGAGACCCGGGACTACAGCTCCGTTAGCCCCCCCAGCAATGCCCCTGGACCTCCAGTTCTTATGGCTGCATTGGCACTCCCCGATCACATTGTGGAGTGCCAATGGAGGACAAAGGGACCACCCTGTTGCACTGACCACAACATCTAATGGGTAAACTGTCAGGATCTAAGCACAACTCCACCCCTGACAGTTGTGGTGGGAGCCCATTGATATGTCACAGCCCGTTCCAGCTGCAGATGACTGAGGCACTGCTCCCTAGCTGGTGTCATTCTCAGGATATACGTAGTAGGTTCAAATGAGGGAAGCACCCTCCTATTTATGTTTTTTACATTTTTATTGAATAAACAACACAGAAGGGTTACAAAGAGCATTCAATGGGGAGAGAATGAGATAACCAAAGTGACCTTACAGGTCCAAATAACATAAACAGTGCTCAAACATTGAAACAAATGGATGTAATGAAATAAGCATCTCAGGAGGGAGGGAGGTAAACAAGGGAAAGGCTCATGAGAAAGGCACAGGAACCGATGGGGATAGGAAAAACGCAAAGGGTGAGTAACGGAGTAGAGGAGAAGACAGCTCGTGAGAGCAAATTAATAAACAAAAAAAACTATTAAAGCATCACGATATACAAGCAGCGACACGGAACAGTGACAAATAGAGACAAACAAGAGAGGGAAAAGGGCAGAAGGTTGGGGGGGAGGGTAAAGTAGAGGTACCAGTGTCAGGTGCAAGAAATGAAAAAAGAAAACAGGGGACCAGAAAGAAAGGAAAAAAGTGGAAAGATGGGGAGACAACGCAAGGCCAGCCCCAGGGTTTCAAGATATTGAGCAATATGCATCCGAGGAACAGAAACTAGACCAGGGTTACCAGGTGGAAGTGTAGCATGTTAGGTCAGACATGGCAACAGCCATGAGCTCTTCCATACGTTGAGGCCACTTCAGCGACCCACTCTCCTACAGTGGGAGCATCTGGGGAGCACCAGTGCCAGGGGATGACCATCTTGGCGCTTGAATAAGATGCCGCAACAGGGAACGTTTGTATTTAGAGATGGCCATGGGGAGCATAAACAGCAGCACAGTGCCAGGGTCACAAGGGATAGATACTCCTGTCACAGTCTGGACAATTGAAAGGACAGAATACTAAAAAGGGGACAGAGCCGAGCAACTCCACCATATGTGTGTCATCGTACCCTCGGCAGCTCCACATCTCCAACAAGAATCCGGGAACGATAGGTACCAGCGGTGAAGTACCGACAGCACACAGTACTAGCGGGAGAGGATTTTGAATCTAGTATCCCGGGCTTTAGTAGCCATGACCGCTTTGTGAGTCAAACAGAAGCAGCGGGACCATTGTTCAGGAGAGTATTGTCGGCCAAGCTCTGCCTCCCATGCCGCACATAAAGGGGGAAGGGTTGGCGATCTAGGCAAGAGCAGTCGGGCATATAGAAGGGAAATGGAGTTCTGAGGACAGGACGAGGATATGCAGAGCTGCTCAAAGGGGGTGAGGGCGCGCATTGCGTTTTGATAAACTACATACATCATACGGCTTAAATGGGTCGTTAGGGCCGTATTTCTATCTCAAACTGCCCTAGGCTCTTGGACAGATTCCACAAGCATCATCATTTCAGGTCTGTCCAAACACACAGCAATAAACACATGTGTAACATGTGGATTTTACTGCAGATTCACTGTGGATCTCAGAAAATGTTGAAATCTATCACAAATTAACAACATAATAAGCAGCGGCAAATCTGCAGGGAAATTTCACAGCAGTTCTTACAAATGTGGATTCCCCAAAGTGGAAAATTATTGTTTTTACTCCAGACCACAGCATGGCGATAGCAGCAATATCAAAAGCATTTATCATTTTTTTACTCACTGCCCTAGGCACAGGCCCATGGGTGTCTAATAGCAAATACAGCCCTGGGGGTTGTCCAGAGCAAATCCACAGGCTAGGTAATAGGTATCTGATCAGTGGAAGTCTGACTGCTGGGTCCCCCAATGATCATGAGAACAGGGGTCATAAGTACTCCTATTTAACTGGAGTGGCAGTCAAGCACATGCACTGCGGCTCCTTTCATACTCTATTGGACTGCCAAACACAGCCGAGTGGGGTGCTCAGCTATGGTATATTCCGATGACACATTATAGGAAACTCCCTTAAAAAAAGAGAAACCCTAACATATGACATAAGACAGTGTATGTTTCCAGATGATTGGTAATCATAAAAGTGTCACTAGTGGGCAACTGGGGGGCCCCCTCTGGTCAGATTCTTGTCTGGGGACCATTTTAACACAAATTAATTCTCTATAGTGGACAATTCATGTAAGATTAACAAAGGATTGCAGTAGAGATAAATATTAGAAATTTCTGACACACTTGTCAAATCATGGCACCATTATATATATATATATATATATATATATATATGTATATATATATATATATATATATATATATATATATATATGCCCTCTGAATAAATGGATTTTTGTTTTAATAAATTATTGCAAAGTAAATTTGTTAACTGTTTAATTATATCACTTTATATACTGTCTGAATTAAAGTCAACTATTGATATTGGGTATAAAGCGCCTATGTACGACCTGTGACCTGTGATAAAAATTACTTTTCACTTGACTGTATGTACCGTATATTTTTTTTTTTACATAGGGGCATACTGCCAATTATATATTCATATAATTTTTCACAAATGAAAAAAAAAAAACAAATTATCACATTGTTAGTTGCAAAATCCAAAGGAAATGAATACTTAGTGTATGGCATTTTCACTCATAATTTGCAGGTCTGCATTAAAACTATAGCAACCGCTCAACAATATGCTATGTTTTGTCTAAGCGATGCAAAACATGTAAAGCATATGTGTGCTGTCATTACCATACTGAAGCACTGAAAACAATTAGGCCTACATACGAAATCCCTATAATGCTTTGTAGAAAACTCTTAGGAAATAGACCCTCAAGAGTGAAGAACAGCTTCAAAGAGCATATTTGTGCATCCATGCAGTAAAGCCCATTTTTAATGAAAATTGTGTAACTCTTTCCTTCTACTGTATGTAGATTTGAGCAAATACTTTCCAAAGTTCGTCTTTGGTTTGCGGTGAACAGGTTTTCTGCTAACCAGCAATGCAATAAGACTCAAATAACGTGTATAACACTGCATATGATCTATATAAGACCGGGTTCACACTATGTTTTTGGCATACGGCTTCTGGATCCGGTGGGAAAATTAAAAAACCATCTGCTGCCATATCCCTGCCGCATCTGCGCCGCATCCCATGTATTTTAATGAGCCGGCCGGAGTCAGATTGGCTCATTTTTGCACAGTATCAATTTTATTGCCAGACTGAAAATAGCGGCATACCAAAGTTTTCAGTCCGGCGATATGTGACCGAAGGGCTAAAACGTGGTGTGAATGCACCCTAACACTGTTAGGGTCACCCAGGGATGTATTTAAGTAGTCTTATAGTGGTTTTAAGGCTAAGCTAATGTCAAAGGTATGGCAACATGTGGTAACCCATGGTAACTTAAAGCTTGTTTAAAAACAGCCTCTGAAAAATAAAAGAAGCACTCTGATTGCTTACGATGGGCAACTGGTTGACGTAAAGGTTATTGTGGACAATAATAATAATAATATTAATCTACCACACTGGAAAAATATGATAGGAGTTAACTCCACACGCAGACATAGTGTTAAGGTAGATCTTTATAATTCGAGAAGGCTTAGGAATAATTTTAAAGAGAGGCTCCATTATTCGGGGGCTTTCTAAATAAGATGGACCTATCCAGATATGAAACTACTCTCGGCCACTGGGTGTTGGGCAAAAGGTAACATGGGCAACACCCTTCCCTCCAGATTGTTTGTTTGTATTTTAGGATCCTTATTTTATAGCGAAGTGTATTTTCTTGTTTTAGATATTTTGTATCTTAATTCAATTATTGTGTATCTTGTGCCTCACTTGTTGCTTTGTATTTAAAGAGTACCTATCATCAAAAAATGTTTTTGATATGTTAGAGCTGATTGTACATAGAACAACTTTGTAATTAGATTTAATAAAAAAAAACTGTTTCCTTTTATGTGTTTTTTAGTTTAGAAAATGTGGCCGCTAGGGGTCTCCCTAGCCGCAAGCTTTTCATTGATTTTGGACTCACGCCGGACTGGCAGGGAGTCCGAAATCGCAGTGCTGGCTGAGCACGTGACCTGTCAATCAGACATGCGCGAGTGCTGTGCTCACATGCAGGACACTGAACACCGAGGATAAGTGGCGCTCTGAACACTGAGGATAAGCGGCGCTCTGAACACTGGGGACAAGCAGGCATTTGGGCAGTGAGAACAAGCGGCGCCCCGTACACTGAGGACAAGCTGCGCTCCATACACTGAGGACAAGCGGCGCTCCATTCACTGAGGACAAGCAGGGCTCTGTACACTGAGGACAAGCAGGCATCTGGGCAGTGAGGACAAGCGGCGTTCCATACATTGAGGACAATTTGTGCTTCATACACTGAGGATAAGCGGCACTCCATACACTGAGGACAAGCGGCGATCCATTCACTGAGGACAAGCAGGCATCTGGGCAGTGTGGACAAGCGGCGCCCCGTACACTGAGGATAAGCAGGTACTATTCCCATGCCCCCCCCCCCTCAAAGTGAGGGTGGAAGCAGTCCCCCCCAGCAGGCTTCAGTGACGCAGCGCCTGCTGGGGCACGCCCACATCCTCCTGCTGGGTGCTCACACTAAGTGAGCAAGAAGATAGGTAAGTTACAGAGCTTTTTAAAGCTCTTTAAAAAGTTTTTAAGGGCAGGGAAGGTGTTAGATGTAGTCAGGGAACATAGCTTAAGTTAGGTACTCTTTAGGTACTCTTTAACTTTATAACTTAAAGTGTGCATGTAACAAGCGACGGACATCATTCAAGTAAATGGGATCTGTAAGAACTTGGTGGTATCAGTGTTGCTCCGACCCGTTCAGGGTCTATTCAGATTAATCTGCCCCAACCTAATGTTTAACCTGTGCCACAAATCATCTGGCAGAGTTAGATAAGACCCTTCTTGGGAAGTAACCTGGTGACCTCAAACAGCAGAAGTCCATCTTTCACATCCCAGAGTGGGATAAAGGGTTAAAAAAAAAAAAAACTAAAGGATACTAAGACTCTGCTCCAGAGTTTGGCCCAAAACCAAACCAGTTGGGTAGCACAGTGGGTCCATAAGCATTGGGTAGTTTCATAATGACCTATACTAAAAAAAAAAAAAAAAAATGCTATTTATATAGTTCAATGCTGTGAAAGAAATCTAAAAAAAACTATGGTGGAATACATTATGTGTTTTCTCAACATCCCCCTCTCGAAAATTTGAATAAAAAGTAACAATGTGATTACTCAAATTTGCAAGTAAACCTGTAATCTCTCACACAGCTAAGTTGATGGAAAACTGAAAACTTTTATAGGTCTGGGAATGAAGCTACATAAAAAAAATAGGGTTTAGAAAAATAAAAATAAAATCATACATAAAAAACCTACATAAAAGTAATATTCTTGTAACCATAATGACCTGCAGTATAAAATCAACAGTATGGTTGATGTAAAAACAAAGCCAAAGAATAGTAAATAGACATATATAACTCCCTTAAAAGAAATAAAAAAAAGTTCTAGTATGAGTATGTAGCTTACATAAATGTGAAATAGTGTATTATAATGCATTAAACCAGGAATTTTTTCCTATTTTATAAAGTTTTCTAAACTGAGAAATCCCATGTACTTTTAAGATAGGATGATCCATCATTTATAGTAGATATTTAAAGAAACTGATGGTTTGGCTGATTCCTCTCCAGCGTTACGGTTAGTAATAAAAACATTACTCCTCGTGTTCCTATCTATAATAAAAATATAACTAGTGGAGACCAACATGGATTTAGTCAGTTATGACAGATCTACTTTATGTAGATGGACACTTTGGAACCTCAATGCCAGATTGCACAATAGCAGCGATAAAGCCTTTGGCAAAAGTACTGTACATTCAAGTAACATTCCTTTTAGACCTTACGCCCATCTATCACACAGATATAGTGAACTACTGGCAGGCTATTCAGTACATCACAAACAGTCAAGAATAGCAATCTAGTTTATCAGATATAAGAAGAAAAAAAAAATTGGAGAACGCTCGATCAATATTAAAAGCTCCTGCAGTGACGCAAGGGAGATGGAGCAGTTAGACAATACTTAATTAAAATAACTCTGCTGGGCCAAAAGACTGATATCAGCTGACGGGAACAGTGGGACGGAACAGGGTTTTTAGGTTCATTACATAATGACGTTGGAACCATTGGGAAAGTAGTTAGGGAGAGTTTAGGGTGTGTGTGAAGCTGAAATTAAAAGTAGTCACAAAGTCTTCCATGCTCTTTTGTGCTCCCAATAGATTTTGAACACCATCCGCAGCTTTGTCATGTGATCTCAATCTTACAACCAGCCAGAACTTGGTTTTCTTTGTAGACAGGAAGTAAGTTTCTCTTGTATGGAGGTCTTCTTCTGAACTACAGGATTACATAATTTCATATCAAATCCCTCCTGGCAACTCAGAGGCCCCTTCTGATAAGTTAGAAAGCATAATAAATCTGCTAGTATAGTGTGTTTTTATTAAGCCTGTTAGTTACCGACAGGTAGCATCTTTTTACCCATAACCATACATGTGCCTTAACTTTAAAATTAACTTTGCCTTAAAAAAAATAGCTCAGTAGTATGTAGATACAATCTTACAGTATAATACATGACTTTTAGGGCTCTTAGTGTTAAACACGTGTTTTTAGGCTAATGGTGAATGGCAGGTTTGATGAGAACTAGAATTTTTTGTCAACCAACAATACCAAACTTTTATAAAGGTCTCTCATCTCTAGTGATAAAATAGATGAGACTATAATGACTAGCTGCAGAATTACACAAACCTTGTCTGGATCAAACTTAATCTTAACTGTCTTGTAATGCACAAATACCATGTAGAGAAAGAAGAATAAGGAAAAACAAAAGTACTCCCTATGTGAACAGTGCATGGCAAAAAGTTACACAGATGTGGTAGTATATCATAAAGGCTTATGAGCAAACAGAACTGGTTGCAACCAGGTCCTCTCCCCAGGATGGTGTGGCATGGTAATGTATGTAGCTTGGCTTGGACTTTCAGATGTCTGGGAATAAAGAACGGGATCCCCACAGCGCTGACCTTACTGGATGACAGAGTTTCTACCCTAATACGAGCAGCCCAAAATAAGCTCCGTGTTCCTAACAATATATTCATGTGTTTTGTCAGAAATAATGATTATAATTGTATGGTCAGGCAAAGTAGTCCATGTTGTGGTCTACTTTAGTCAACATCTTAATGAAGAAATTAATTAAAGGTGTCATTAAGGGGGGCGCCAGGGAGTTAGCGAGCCCTAAATGTCCCTAAAACAGCGCACCTTTCCTATTGCCCATCCGCCCTATGCAACAGATCGACAACCACGAAGACAGTCCCTATACTGTGCTAAAGTGCATGGGCGTCAAGTCAAACAAAATGGATAAGTACGTATCGGGGGAACAAGTTAGAAAGATAAGAGATAAACTACAAAGCAACAAACAGATACTGTACATACAAGGCAGGATATAGCACACTAAACAGGACAACAAAAGCACAATTCACACTAGACAAAAAGACACCCCACTCCATAAAAGGAGTGGACAACAATAATAACTCAAAATGGACTCCTTGCTAGAGGAACACTAAACAGTGTGTAACGGACACACACCAAGGAGTAAACATAAAAATACATGAAACATGGACATAGAATCAATATACTCCTAGATAGACGGATTAGCACAAAGCTCGGAACAGGATTCTATCCTAGGAGACCCAGGATCCAACATGGTCAAACCGGACGGATACAAAGGCATAATGTGAACACTGACTAAGATTCACAAAACACAGGCAGAACAGCATACAATCTGAACACAAGTCTAAACCAGGAACATTAAATATATGCAATGCAAGAATACTAAAACCCGACAAAGTACTACACAAATCAAGCTAAAATCTAGTTATTGAATACACAGCAGACAGGACAGATAACCATGGTAAAATCAGGATACATGTGCTCAGACAGACATAAAGGTGCAAAGTAGAGATGAGCGAACTTACAGTAAATTTGATTCGTCACGAACTTCTCGGTTCGGCAGTTGATTACTTATCCTGCATAAATGAGTTCAGATTTCAGGTGCTCCGGTGGGCTGGAAAAGGTGGATACAGTCCTGGGAAAGAGTCTCCTAGGACTGTATCCACCTTTTCCAGCCCACGGGAGTACCTGAAAGCTGAACTGATTTATGCAGGATAAGTCATCAACTGGCGAGCCGAGAAGTTCATGACGAATCGAATTTACTAAGTTCGCTCATCTCTAGTGCGAAGTGAAAACATGGTCAGAGTAAAAGGGGAAATTACCAGACCAGAGCATAACCTGAAGAGGCATTATATACCCTCCCAGTGCTAAAGGGCTGGAAGCATTAACTCTCACATTACCAGAGAGAAGTTAACACAGAAACTGTTCAGACATAAACTGCATGTCTGAACAGGCCCCAAAACAGAAACTGCAAAAACACAGAAAAACTGAAATTACAAAAGAGATATTCTGCCCTCAGACATCTTATCCCCTATACAAAGGATAGGGGATAAGATGTCTAAGGGTGGAATACCCCTTTAATATGATGTCACAATATTTATTTGTATTACGGTTCCCAAGACTTTACTAAGACTGGCTCTTGGAGATACAGTAGTTTCAAAAACTCTATATGGTTTATGGTGCCTTAGGCACAAAGTTACAGTTGTTGAATGAGCCTCCCCCCTGCAGTGATCTATATACTGCTGTTTCCAATCCCACTGAGATATTATTTCTGATGTCCATGGTCTAACACTCTGAGATTTTTTTCACTCCCAGCCTATTGAATTCAGTGATAGATGCACTTTAGAGCGATACACTGTTTCCAAAGTATTACAAATAGCTGATTTTCTGCAGTTTTTTAGACTTTTTTATTTTCTTTTATCAGCTTTGGCTGGATGATTCACTTCTCATGCTTCATATTGTGACTAGCATTTCATAAACAGTAATAGGATCTAGCAATGCTTTTCTATAGTTACAGGAAATAGCCTGCCAGAAGGTAATGCCACACATCTTGTATTGTCTGTGTCTACACTGAAGAATGGCAAATGGGATACTCTACAAGGTAAACACTTTTTATCTGCTTTTATATTAATGTTTAAATTGTACTTGCTATTTTATCCCAATTACCCAATTTTCTTTGTATTTTCATAGAAAGGTGATAGAACAACTACTTATAATGGACAACAATGGCAGTGAAAGGGTGATGCGATCTTTTCTTGCAATGGCTACAAATACATGCTTCTCTGACATCCTTGGAACATATGAATGTGTTGTACACATTTTATTTAAATTCCAACTGCTAGTACTTTAGCTGAGTTTTTCAAGGAGACAGAAAAAATGTCCACTCCTTGCTTAGTGCCAGCCTAGCCACTAAGATGGTGAGATTAGTTACTTGATGGGCAGGTTGTTATATACACTAGCTCACTGGCAGACAACTGCTAGGTGAACTGACTATCCAAGTGAAATCTGAGGAAATCTGGGACATTGAAAATTAAATAATATGATTCTTAACAATCACCGCCATATACACTATACAATTGGTTTGAGTTAATAGATTGAATTTGAATACCACCTTTCAATGTATTATTATTGTTATTATTTTTTATTATTATTGTTATTAGTCTGTGGGATTTTCTCACCATGGACCCTTGGGCACTATTCTAATTTTAAAATAGTCAGCACATTTATGCAAGACACAAAGGAGCAGTACAGTTTAAAAAAAAAAGTCTCCTCCCTTCACCATCCCTCCCGGCCCTGCATGATTGATGTGGAAGACAAAACCTGTAAACCAATCATGCAAAGCAGGAAGGGGTGGGGAGCGAGGAGGCCTGCACGCTGCGCTCAGCACCACCTCTTTGACTCTTGATGTTAAGATCATTTTTAGAGATGCACAAACTTTTAAAAAATGTGATTCTGCCGATTCGCCAAATAAAAAAAAAAAAGGTTTGATCTTAATTTATTTGCTGCAAATCTATATTAAAAACTGCAATTTCTGTACTAGAGAGAGCCTCAATAGGAGTGTAGAACACGTTGCTTTGTTCTAACACGCATATGGAATGTGCTGGGGTAGTGAAGTAATAGTTATTCTGTATGACATGCAGACTACAGGCATCGCTTATAGAATCACTGCCACAGAGCGGCACAATGACATAACCTGGAGGTGGAATCAGTATGAGGAGACCATATAGTGGCTAAATGACACAGCATGGAGGTGTTGGCAGCATGAGGAGACCATATAGTGGCTAAATGACACAGCATGGAGGTGTTGGCTGCATGAGGAGAACATATAGTGGCTGAATGACACAGCGTGGAGGTGTTGGCAGCATGAGGAGACCATATAGTGGCTGAATGACACAGCATGAAGGTGTTGGCAGCATGAGGAGAACATATAGTGGCTGAATGACACAGCATGGAGGTGTTGGCAGCATGAAGAAACCATATAGTTGATGAATGACACAGCCTGGAGCTGGCAGTAGCATGAGTAGACACTAGGGCTTCACAATCTCTAAGATTAAAAGATTAATTTTGAAATTGAAATTGAAGATTTATGGTAGCTAGTGCTACCATAAAAATTTTTAGGCCCAGGCCCAGCAGCATCAGTATACCATATATTGGCTGAATGACACAGCCTGGAGGTGGTTGAAGCATGAGGAGTCCATATAGTGGCTGAATGACACAGCCTAGAGTTGGCAGAAGCATGAGGAGACCCTTGAAATTTTAGATTTTGAAATTGAAATAGAGGATTTTGAAATTGAAATTTTAACTCCCAAGTTTTAGTGTCCCGGGCCCTGGTGTGTGGGTACAAAGGACCAAACCTAACACAGAGTCACATGTCACATGGCAGCACAATGACAGAGCCTGGTGGGGCATCAGTATGAGGAGACCATATAGTGGCTGAATGACTGCCTGGAGTTTGTGGTAGCATGGGGAGACCATATAGTGTCTGAATGGCACAGCCTGGAGCTGGCAGCAGCATGAGTAGACAATAGGGCTTCCCAATCCCTAAGATAAAAAGCCGAATTTTTAAATGTAACCCCTCAAGGATGCAGGGTTTTTCAGTTTTTGCATTTTCGTTTTTTCCTCCTTACATTTTAAAAATCATAACCCTTTCAACTTTCCACCAAAAAATCCATATTGTGGCTTATTTTTCGCATGATTAATTCTTCTTTGCAGTGACATTCTTCATTTTACCCAAAAATCCACGGCGAAATGGAAAAAAAATCATTGTGCAACAAAATCGAAGAGAAAACGCCATTCTGTAAATTTTGGGGGCTTCTGTTTCTACGCAGTGCATATTTAGGTAAAAATGACACCTTATCACTATTCTGTAGGTCCATATGGTTAAAATGATACCCTACTTATATAGGTTTGATTTTGTCGTACTTCTGAAAAAAATCCTAACTACATGCAGGAAAATCTATACGTTTAAAAATGTCCTCTTCTGACCCCTATTACTTTTTTATTTTTCCACATACAGGGCGGTATGAGGGCTAATTTTTTGCACAGTGATCTGAAGTTTTTATCAGTACCATTTTTGTTTTGATCTGACTTTTTGATCACTTTTTATTCATTTTTTAATGGTATAAAAAGTGACCAAAAAAATATGCTTTTTTGGACTTTGGAATTTTTTTTACGTGTACGCCATTGACCGTGCGGTATAATTAATGATATATTTTTATAGTTCGGACATTTACGCACGCGGCGATACCATACATGTTTATTTTTATTTACAACTCAATAGAAAAGGTAATAAAGTCCGAGTGGCACCACTTGTAATCCTGGACAGGTATACTAGACACTAGACAAATACATAGGTTGGTGAGAGGGAAAGAATGGGCTATGGATTTAGTTCCCTGGAGTACCTCTTTAATTAACAAACGGAACTGAAAAGGATACAATGGCCGGGTATTCAGACCTAGGAACCTCGTCCTGCAGTTGTGCTAGGACCACATTTTTTTATTTTTTTATTTGAAACTGTTTTATTTTTTTAATGGGAAAAGGGGGGTGATTGGAAAACTTTTTTTTTTTTTTTTAAATCAACTGGTGCCAGAAAGTTAAACAGATTTGTAAATCACTTCTATAAAAAATCTTAATCCTTCCAGTACTTTTTAGGGGCTGTATATTAAAGAGAAAGCCAAAAAATAAATGCATTTCCTCTGAGGTCATGACCACAGTGCTCTCTGCTGACCTCTGCTGTCCATTTTAGGAACTGTCCAGAGCAGCATATGTTTTCTATGGGGATTTTCTCCTGCTCTTGGCAGTTCCTAAAATGGAGAGCAGAGGTCAGCAGAGAGCACTGTGGTCATGACATCAGAGGAAATGAATTTCTTTTTTGGATTCTCTTTAATATACAGCCCCTAAAAAGTCCTGGAAGGATTAAGATTTTTTAATAGAAGTGATTTACAAATCTGTTTAACTTTCTGGCACCAGTTGATAAAAAAAAAAAAAAAAAAAAGTTTTCCACGGGAGTACCCCTTTAAATTGAAGATTTATGGTAGCTACTGCTACCATAAACATATTTAGTCCCAGGCCCAGACCCAGCAGCATCAGTAAACTATATATTGTCTGAATGACACAGCCTGGAGGTGGCTGAAGCATGAGGAGACCATATAGTGGCTGAATGACACAGCCTGGAGTTGGCTAAAGCATGAGGAGACCATATATTGTCTGAATGACACAGCCTGCAATTGGCAGAAGCATGAGGAGACCATTGTAATGTAAGATTTTTTTAAAGAAATGTAAGATTTTTAAATTGAAATTTAGGATTTTAAATTGACATTTTAACTCCCAAGTTTTAGTGTTCCATGCCCCGGTGTGTGGGTACAAAGGACCAAATCTAACAAGGAGTCACATTTTACATGGCAGCAAAATGACACAGCCTGGAGGTGGCATCAGTATGAGGAGACCATATAGTGGCTGAATGACTGCCTGGAGTTTGTGTCAGCATGGGGAGACCATATAGTGTATGAATGGAACAGCCTGCAGTTGGCTGAAGCATGAGGAGACCATATAGTGTCTGAATAGCACAGCCTGGAGTTTTCAGCAGCATGAGTGGACAGCAGGGCTTCACAATCCCTAAGATTAAAAGATGAATTTTGAAATTTAAATAGAAGATTTATGGCAGCTACTGCTACCATAAACATTTTTAGGCCCCAGCCCAGGCCCAGCAGCCTCTGTAAACCATATATTGCCTGAATAACACAGCCTGGAGGAGGCTGAAGCATGAGGAGACCATATAGTGGCTGTATGACACAGCCTGGAATTGGCTGAAGCATGAGGAGACAATATAGTGGCTGAATGACACAGCCTAGAGTTGGCTGAAAAGTGAGGAGACCATTGAAATTTAAGATTTTTAAATAGAAATGTAATATTTTGAAATTGAAATTGAGGATTTTTAAATAGACATTTTAACTCCCAAGTTTTAGTTTCCCAGGCCCCGGTGTGTGGGTACAAAGGACCAAATTTAATAAGGAGTCACATGTCACATGGCAGCACAATGAGAGCCTTGAGGTGGCAGCAGCAGCATGAGGGCCATGCCAACTGAGGGTTGAGTCTGAAGAACCCACCAACTGTTGACTGGGGGTGTCGGATGTCACTTGGGATGAAGTGGATGACCGAGTGAACCGATCAATCACGGCTGTTGGGTTCCTGGTCGAGACACGACTGCTAGCTGACACCGAGTCTCGCTCAGACCTCTCGCTGCGAGTCCGGCTGCCACACTCCTCTACTCTGCTGCAACCTCGACCTGTGCCTGAGGAATTTAGGCCTCTGCCACTTCACTGTGCACATCCTGGCACTACTCTGCCTGACATATTTATTGCGTATATGAGGGGAGTACAATACGCTTCACTATGCTTAAAACAGTATTTGTCTAGAACAGCAGCAGGTGTGTACTATTGGCTGTCCTTTCACAGTATAAAGACCTTTGACAGAATGACAAATACAAAATAGAACACTACTTAAATGTAGGTATGTGATATGCACTTTTGAGGGCAGAAAAATGTCCTACAGTACGATTAATAATACTTATTTTTACCTGTGTCCGCTGCAACTTTTTATATATTTTTCCATTTTCTATACAAGTGTTTTCCTCAGGGCCCTTGCTTAAAGTGTCTATAACTATGTTATATATTTGTTTGTTAGGCATCACAATATATGATTGTGTTGTTTTGTAATTGTTATTAATATTTGAAAGATTTTGTGATTTAAAGAAATGTTATGTGTTTGCTGTTTTGTAATAGAAAACTGAATTGACACTTTTCAGCTCTTAAGTGAAAAATGAAGTCAGCACCCTTATCATCTGTTGAGCAGCGATTAAAAAGTGAAATTGTTTGTTTAAAAAAACATGCCTTTTGAAAAAGTTTGGGGGGTTTGGTGTTCCCCAACAAAAGGAAAAAAAATAAAAATACATATTTTTGCACATCACCAGCAGTACACAACAGTGCTGCAGCACACAGTCGCTGTGTAATAAACCCAAAATTGCACTCTCTCAGAGACTATTAGGAATTGACTGCTGGGTATGTAATTATACTGTATACAGACTGTTATAACCAGCAGACCATTTGTTGTGGAACAAAGAGAAATGCAGAAAAATGCACTACAGTACGCTTAAAAAACATATTGGAGTAAAACAACAGCTTTTGCCTGGACTTTCACAGTATCTAGGCCCTTGACAGATTAACAGGTACAAAATAGTACACTACTTAGATGTATGTATGTGGTATGCACTTATGAGGGCAGAAAAATGCGGTACAGTACACTTAAAAAAAACATATTTTAGTAAAACTCCAGCCGGTGATTACTTTTGCCTGGGCTGTCACAGTATCTAGGCACTTGACAGATTAACAGGTACAAAATAGTACACTACTTAGATGTATGTATGTGTTATGCACTTATGAGGGAAGAAAAATGAGGTACAGTACGCTTAAAAAAATATTTTAGTAAAACACCAGCCGGTGATTACTTTTGCCTGGACTTTCACAGTATATAGGCCCTTGACAGATTAACAGGTACAAAATAGTACACTACTTAGATGTAAAAAAAAACTTATTTTTGCACAACAACAGCAGTACACAACAGTGCTGCAGCACAAAAAAGCTGTGTACTAAACACAAAATTGCACTCTGTCAAAGACTATTAGGAATGGACTGCTGGGTATTATACTGTCTATAGACTAGTATAACCAGCAGATGATTTGTTGTGGAACAAAGACACAGAATTGTGCTGAAAAATTATTCCTGCATCCTCTGCTAAGGGTTATGAAGTTGAGGCAGCTTTTTGAAATGTATAAGGCAACACACAGCTATCTGCCCCTCTCTGTAATACAATGCTGAAGAAAGTGACTGGGTGGTTAATGGCTTCAGTAAAAATAATTTCTGTAAAAAAAACACTGCTCTCAGTCCACCAGAACGCTGATGTGACTAGGATGTGAAACGCTGTTGGAATGAGCTTTTCTGTGTAACACACACACAACGATGACCGTCCTATCTGTATGCAGTGTAATGAATTATATGACGAGCTGCAAAATGGTGGCCGAATATATAGGGCTGTGACATCATAGGGGTGACTGGTTGCTGACAGGCTACATCTTGAATGTGATTCAGGGTCATCCCGCCTACTTCCCTTCCCGCCTTCCAAGTGTTCCTTGCCCCATGCAAATGTCACTATTTTTTCACCCCCCAGACTACTGCCAATATAGTACTGATGTCATAAAACTAAATACAGCCAGACCTTTGGCTTGGCTTCTTCATTATTTTATAATGTTTAAAATCTTTATTTTCTGTGGTCACCCACAGTTGGAAAGGCATGGCTTGGGGTTCGCAAAGGCCTGCCACTGCCAAGCCTATCCTCTCTGTCAGCGCTGGGACCGCTGTGTAATAAGACATTTTTGCACGATACCAAATATGTTTGATTATTTATTTATTTTTATTAGTAAAATGGGGAAAAGGGGTGATTTTATTTTTTTATTGGAGGAAGGGCTTATTCACTTATTTTTTTTTTAAACTTATCACTTTTTTTTTAACACTTTTGCATTGACATAGCACTGATCAGTGTTAGACCATACAGATGGAGTCTGAATAAGTGGCAGGAAGACCTTCAACTGCTATCTTGCCTCATCAGATTTCATAAGTTAAATCACACTGAAGGTGGTCATGTGACTCCCCCAAACCCTGCAGATACAAAAGATGCTGTGATCTGTATTAATCATGACATCTAAAGTGTTATTGGTGGACATCAGCAGGATCACTGGTACCTGCCATTATCCATGTGGTTCCTGCTGCTGACTTCAGCAGCTGGCTTCCCCCGATCGCCATGTCAAGAGGCGTCGCAGTGTACCAAGGCACAAGCAATTTACATGTACGTCATATTTCCTCTAGGGGGTTAAAGAATATCAACCGCACACATTAATTTTGCCTCACTGTTTATTTATGGCTCCCATATTAGAATTATTTCCTGATCATACATCATAAGTCATAAATGACAAGTTCCAGTGTAAAAATGTCTTAATTTTCAGATAACAAAGACATGGATAGCTTCACTGTCGAATTAATACCACAGAGATTAATAACATTTTACCACCAGCCGATGTTTCGGTTGGATGACCTTTGTCAATTTGGTATTGATCATGGATCATGGAAGAAGAGGAAATGTGAAGAGAGACTTTGTGCTGATGTATATCCAAATGGTGTATGAAGTGGTCTGGACTATACAATAAACAGCAATTCATAGTCCTTTAGTGTTTACTGTACAGGAGCTGGGACTGTTCTCTATATAGTTTCTATGGTACCCTACACTATGGTGCCATGAAAACTAAGTTGTGAGCAGTATAGGGTATACCTCTTGCTCACCATAAGGAGTTAAGTGGCAATATATAACCTCACCAATTAAATCCTAGTAAGAACAGAAAGCAGCGATGCATGGTGAAAAAACTGCTTACTGTATATTAACAGGGACACCTGTCAAAATGACAGGAGTCCTTGCTCCTCTTCAGGACTCAGTGAACACATTCATTGCTTCCTTTTGTTCAGGCCCAGACTAGCATCTTCCTCTGCAGCCTTCAGATTAGGATAGTATTATATTCAATACTAAATATTATCCTCATCCAACTTAGCTACACCCAATGCAGCTGTCTTCTTTGGAAATTCTATATTGATATAAAATGCAAGAGAGTTGTCAAGAACTGAAAAAGTGTGTCATACATATACACAGGTTGTGTGTAGTTTTGCACCTCAAGCCCCATTCCCTTCAATAAAGCCAAAGTGCAATATGTGGTTCCTACTCGAAAGTCAAGAATGGCATTGCTTCACAAAAAAAAAACCAGGCATGATTTTTTTTTTTTATCTTTGACAAATACTTTAAATTGGCACTATTATTTAAGCAAACTTTGCACAGATCAACAGTAAAAGCGAATATAAAAAAAAACTTATTTTAAAGAAAGCTTCTTTCTCTTGTTATCAGACTACAACCCCCCCCCCACCCCCCTCCCAGCACGCAAAATTTCTGAAAACCAGCTCAGCTTTGTCCTGTTTCTGCAAGACAAGCAATATAAGTCTATGGAGGGGAGGGGGGGGGGGAGCTCCATCCTCCAGCTCTGGCAGGACTGCAAATTAGAGATGAAGCCTGCAGAGCAGAAATCTGCTAAAAATACCATATGCAAGTGGTCAGAAATAGTGCTGCTCCTTATAAACACACACAGGACAGCTTATCAGGAAAAGTCATTTGAACAGACAGGTACCCTTTAACCCTTTAACGACCATGGAGGTAAATATACGTCCTGGTGCGGTGGTACTTAGCGCACCAGGACTAACATTTACGTCCTGTTTATGACTGCGAGCATCGGAGCGGTGCTTGCGTCATACTCTGCAGGTCCCGGCTGCTATCAGCAGCCCGCTGGTAATGGCCGACATCCGCGATTGCGCGGATGCCCGCCATTAACCCTTCAGATGCCATGATCAATACAGATCACAACATCTGCGGCAATGCGCATGTTAAAATAGATGATCGGATCGCCCGCAGCACTGCCGCGGGGATCCAATCATCTGTAATGGCGGCCGGAGGTCCCCTCCCCTGTCTCCGTCTGTCTCTCGGCATCTTCTGCTCTGGTCTGAGATTGAGCAGACCAGAGCAGAATATCGCCGATAATATTGATCAGTGCTATTTCCTATGCATAGCACTGAACGGCATTAGCAATCAACTGATTGCTATTGATAGTCCACTATGGGGACATAAAAAGTGTAAAAAAAATAAAATAAAAAGCTGAAAATGTAAAAATAAAAAGTAACAAAAAAAAGTGAAACATCCCTTCCCCCAATAAAAACGAAAATTTTCCCTTTTTCCCATTTTACCCCCAAAAAGCGTAAACATTTTTCTTTTATAAACATATTTGGTATCATTACATGCATAAATGTCCAAATTATCAAAATATAATGTTAATGATCCCGTACGGTGAATGGCATAAACTTAAAATATAAAAAAAAGTCCAATGCTGTTTTTTTGTCTCATTTAATTAAAATAGTTTTTATAAAATGTGATCTAAAAGATGTATATATGCAAATGTGGTATCAATAAAAAGTACAGATGACGTTGCAAAAAAATGAGCCCTCATACTGCCCCATAATTGGAAAAATGAAAAAGTTATAGGTGGTCAAAATAGGACAATTTTATATTACTGAAAAGGAAACAAAAAAAAAGGACAAGGTGCAATAGGTTTAAAATGGTAGGCCCCAAAATAAGGTAAGATGTAAGCTTACCAGATGGTGTTGTGCTGAGGGCCTGTAGACTCACTCGAGACAATGAGGGTAACCGCTGCTCCGAATCCTTTCTGAGTGGCCCGCAGGTACTCAGCAGGGAAAGCAAAATTTTGGCATATGGAAGCAGTTAAAATAAGGATATAGTCCAGGCGCTGGTCCTCACAATTGGATGGTGTCAAGATTCAGGTATAGGTAAAATCAAAGGTTCTTTAATGCGACATAAAAGTTTCAAGTCCTGTGCTGGACTCTTCATCAGGCATAACATACATGAAACAGGTAACGTTTAAATACACTAGACAGGTAACTCCTACCGGGTCACAGGTTACATGGTGACGTCAAACCTGTCCAAACATAGTAATTTCTAAATAAGATTATTAAAAGCTAGGTAAAATATACTTTTAATTCACACTGTTCCGAATTAAAATGGGGGAGCTTGTTGTGTTTTGCAGCGCTGGAGTACCCAAGTTCGGGGAACACCAGCGCTGCTTGTTAGAGTGAGACCGGTATTGCCCAACTAGCAAAACTACAATTCCCAGCTTGTCCTCACTGACAATAGCGAGACACAAGCTGACAGTGGGAGGATTTTTCCTCCCACTGTGAGCCCTGCACTCACAGCTGTCAATCAAGGAAGTGTGTCCATGACATAGGTGATGATGCATGGACACAGCAGGAATAATATGCGTCCAAGCAGGCAGGGGGGGCAGTTGTTTGACTGGCTTTTTCAGTATGAAATACTGAAAATTTTCTAATAAAAGCAATTGCAAAACCTATTGTTTTTGCATGCTTTACAACATATCAAAAGTTTTCGTATCTGACAGTGCCCATTTAAGGTCAAAATGTGCTTGGTCCTTAAGGGGTTAAGGGTTAAATTCACATTTACTAATATATCAAAAACTTAGATAGGAGCTACAGTATTTAGAATTGCTTTGCATTATAAGAATGTAGGAAATTAGGAGAAGAAAGGTTTTTCCATTGTTCCTATTTTACGTTTTAAATTCTTTCTTACAATAGGCAGTAAAAAGTCAACACTTGCAGAGATAAAAGACATTACATCTTAGCATTGAATACAGGAGGTTGGATAATGGGGATTTAATAAACACTTAATCAAATAAGGATGTTCAATTCTGGTGACATTGCATATAATCTTTTGAGCAAATAAAAGAAAAGATGGAATGAATGTGAATTCAGCCCACACAAACATCTGGTAAAATGTATATCTTATAATAGCGGGAGATCGCCTTTAATCAAGTGTAACACGGGAAATGCAGAAGTCCATGAATATTGTTACACTTGGCTGCTGCTGGGAGATCAAATGTCACATCTTACTGGAGCCATTTTGTTGGCAAATTCTGACAATAATGAGACTAAGAAAATAGTTAGGATTTCAGAGTTCACTTCTTTCATAATGAGGTTTTTATCCTGTCCTCTTTTTGGAGAGCGATCCAATATAAATATAATATAAGACAAAAAGTGTAGAAATATTCAAGTCTTTAAAGTCTGTTCAAGCGTACTCAACCTTTTTATCATCTGCTATGACTAAAAACATCTCTATTTTGTTTTCTGTGGCAACTTCTCACAGTGACAATTGAATAGAATGGGTAGGACCAAGATCATAGCAAAGGGGAGGCTGGTAAGGTAGGTGCCCCATGTATGTAGGTTATTTAGATACAGGGGTAGGAAAGCAACCTGAATGTAAGGGAAGAAAACCTAGCTATGACTTTGAGTAATATAGCAAGATTAATGGGGTCTTCCTGGACATTTATGGCCGATTCATAACTCCCATATAAGTAAATGGAAAGTGGTACACATTCATTTATATGGCTACCTGCCTCACTGCTAGCGGGGTTGGTTATTCAATCAGAAAGCAGGCATGCCAGGCCAATATCGCTCTGCTCTGCCCTCCCATGGTCTCATAGCCCAGGCCATTCAAATAGAATTCTGCCTTAGGCAGATGCCTGTGATTGGTTTCCATCACCTCACTAATATTTTCTTCTGTTATTTTCCTTGCTGGGATTTTTACCTTTTCTATGGAATTCCTGTTTACTCTTTTTCCTCTCGATTTGGATACTGACATTACTTCTGTGCTACCTGACTCTGGACTCGGTTTGACTATCCGCTGTCTTGCGTCTCTGCTCATACAGGACCTCCTGGTTTACTGACCATTGGACTGTGTTTAGACCACCCACTGTCGGCTAATTCTGTTTCCTTTTGACCTCCAGGTTCTCCATACTGCCCTATTTTTAGCTTCAGCTGTCTCTTGCACTTAGCTTAGATAGGGACTTTCTCCATGGTTGGGGGTTGCCCTTATCAGGGCAAGTGCTCCAAGTCTGCAGAGACAGGTGTTTGGGTACAGATTAGTGCATTACATCCCTTTCCCTTTCATAACACTAGCTTCTCCTACCCATTCACCTTTCCATAGACTTCTACAGACAGTATGTAACTTAATCTCTCAGTGAGCTGATCCATCCCAAGAAGGATTAAAGTCGTTTTTTTTCATGGTGAATTAACAACTATAAGGAAAGGGTTGAAGAAGAAAGGGGATTAAAAAGAGGAAAATCAGCATTTCTCTCTAATAAGATATTATTAACCCCTTAAGGACCAAAGACGTACCGGTACGTCCTTGGTCCTGCTCTTCTGATATAACGCGGGGTTACACAGCATCATAGTGAAGCCGGGACCCGCCTATAAAAGCGCGCAGCGCCGATCGCGGCGCCGCGCGCTATTAACCCTTTAGCCGCGCGCTCACAGCTGAGCCGCGTGGCTAAAAGTGAAAGTGAAAGTTCCCGGCTGGCTCAGTCGGGCTGTTCTGGATAGCCGCGGCTAATCGCGGCATCCCGAACAGCTGACAGGACAGCGGGAGGGCCCCTTCCTGCCTCCTCGCTGTCCGATCGCCGAATGACTGCTCAGTGCCTGAGATCCAGGCCTGAGCAGTCATGCGGCAGAATCGTTGATCACTGGTTTCTTATGAGAAACCAGTGATCAGCATAGGAGATCAGTGTGTGCAGTGTTATAGGTCCCTATGGGACCTATAACACTGCAAAAAAAAAGTGGAAAAAAAAAGTGAATAAAGATCATTTAACTCCTCCCCTATTAAAAGTTTGAATCACCCCCCTTTTCCAATAAAAAAAAAAACACAGTGTAAATAAAAATAAAAATAAACATATATGGTATCACCGCGTGCGTAAATGTCCGAATTATAAAAATATATCATTAATTAAACCGCTCGGTCAATGGCGTGCGCGCAAAAAAATTCCAAAGTCCAAAATAGTGCATTTTTGGTCACTTTTTATATCATTTAAAAATGAATAAAAAGCGATCAATAAGTCCTATCAATGTAAAAATGGTACCATTAAAAACTTCAGATCACGGTGCAAAAATACCGCCCCATACCACGGAGCCCTCATACCGCCCCATACACGGAAAAATAAAAAAGTTATAGGGGTCAGAAGATGACAATTTTAAACGTATTAATTTTCCTGCATGTAATTATATTTTTTCCAGAAGTCCGACAAAATCAAACATATATAAGTAGGGTATCATTTTAATTGTATTGGCCTACAGAATAAAGATAAGGTGTCATTTTTACCGAAAAATGTACTACATAGAAACGGAAGCCCCCAAAAGTTACAAAACAGCGTTTTTTTTTTCAATTTTGTCGCACAATGATTTTTTTTCCCGTTTCACCGTAGATTTTTGGGGAAAATGACTGACGTCATTACAAAGTAGAATTGGTGGCGCAAAAAATAAGCCATCATATGGATTTTTAGGTGAAAAATTGAAAGAGTTATGATTTTTTAAAGGCAAGGAGCAAAAAGCGAAAATGCAAAAACGGAAAAACCCCCGGTCCCTAAGGGGTTAAATATACATGCATGCAATGTTTATTGAAAGTTTAGTGACCATTTAAAGAGAATAAACCTCAGTGTCCAGGACATATTTATTATTATTATTATTTGTATTGAACCGGTCATCATGCTGAATTTAGATGGCATTTGTCTCTGCATTTTCAGTTACTACCAATGTTATATTACAATATATTCTCATGGGAGGATTCAACTTAAAGGGGGGAAAAAAAATTCTAATCAACTGGTGCCAGAAAGTTTGACAGATTTGTAAAAAAAAATCCTAATCCTTCCAGTACATATCAGCGGCTATATACTGCAGAGGAAGTAGTGTAGTTCTTTCCAGTCTGACCACAGTGCTCTCTGCTGACTCCTCTGTTCGTGTCAGGAACTGTCCAGAGCAGGAGAGGTTTGCTATGGGGATTTGCTCCTACTCTGGACAGTTCCTGACATGGACAAAGGTATCAGCACAGAGCACTGTGGTCAGACTAGAAAGAACTGTACAACTTCCTCTGGAGCATATAGCAGCTGATAAGTACTGGAAGGATTAAGATTTTTAAATAGAAGCAATTTACAAATCTGCTTAACTTTCTGCCACCAGAAAAAAATTGGAGTCTCATAAGTACATCTACCTCTGAAGGATGGACCTTCAAGCACAACTCTCATGAACTCTGGGTGCTATAACCTACACACAACCTTTGTACTGTGTGCAGACGGTGTGTACAGCAATGTTTCTACCTTATTTTTGCAGCCTTTCATCACCCAAAAAATGCTTTAGATCACAGCCACACACACTCCAATAGGCATGGTGCGAGGTATGCTATGCCCCACTGCCACGCCCACCCCCTGTGTCAGCGCTGGGACCGCTGTGTGATTGACACAGGCGCACTGAGGAGGCAGATGACGGCAGGAGTGAGCGCTCGCTGGGGGAGCGAGGGCTTGCCTGGATAACACGCGGCGGTGCGCACGTTAGATGAGCTGTCAATCACACAGTGGTCCCAGCGCTGACACAGGGGGTGGGTGTGGCCATGCCTATCCGACTGTGTGTGGCTGTGATCAAAAACAATTTTTTAGGGTGATAAAAGCTTGCAAAAATAAGGTAAAAAACAATGCTGTACACACACAGTACATATGCTGTGTGTAGGTTATAGCACCCAGAGTTTAGGACAGTTGCGCTTTCAGCTATGGCTTTGACAAATCCCATTGCCTGTTAATTAGAGTTTACACTTAGTATTTTAGTTAGTGTTTTCAAAGCCAGAAGTGGGTCCAAAACACCCAAAAAATATGCAAATCTTTCAATTATAGTTTATCTCTGTGTTGGTTCCATTGGTTTTGGTTGAAAATACTGACCACAGCCTTACACAGATATTAATGTCAGGTCATATGACAGGACATGTGCACGAAGATAAGCCAGGCCAGCACTCCACTCACCACTATGTAGCTCTGAGATTGTTGGCTGAACCGACCTTCTGTGACTCTGATCTTCAGCAGTGCTCAGAGATATAAGGTAGGCAAATGGTATGAGAAAATAAAAGTTTGCGGCACTCGGCAATTGAATGCATTCCCCTTTATTAAGCATGCAGGTCAGTGATACAGAGTGTAAAAGGGAACCAGTCAGCAGATTTTAGCATATATTGTATAATGCTTGACAATGCATTATGTACGATAAAATCTGTATCCTCATCATCCTCGGAGAACGTTTTTGAATAGATATGAAGTTATAATGTCCCCCCGGCCGCCCTGTAAGTAGTCCCATGGGTGGGGACTTATACTTACAGGTCCTGTCACTCCCGTCGCTCTGGCCGTGGTCCCACCCCCTCAGCTTGATTGACGGCTTGTGTCATCACTCTGCTCTGTCTGCTTTACGGAGCAGAATGATGACACGGGCTGTCAATCAAGACAAGGGGGCAGATCACGTCCGGAGCAAGGGGACACGGTAAGTATAATTTCTCATATGTATGACAATAATTTCTCATAAAACAAAATATATTTATTCTGTTGTTCTTAATAATTTAAAAATCGAAAAAAAATATTTCTGTGACAGGTTTTAGAGAAATATACCGCCATTACAAAAGCAGTCAAGGTTACTGTTCTACTCATTAATACACACCTCTGTATGTTTATCTTATTGGTTAATATTTTAATATCTGTAATGGCAAACACTCCATCATTACGACCAGTCATGGTACTTTCATGCTTTTTAGGATTTATTGTAAATGTTAGGATTCCACATCAAAAATCATGGCATTTGCAGGTTATGCTGTATTAAGATTGGAAATGTCCCCTTTGGTTCCCTATTACATGCATGAGAATATATTCTGATTAAATTGAACCTTTGCTTTCTCTGCTCTGATGAGTCTCATAATTTTTTTTCCCTTTTGTTAGCATACCTCTTCCCAGTATTGTATTGTGTTGTGAGACATGCCTGGCTATATTTTTCATCAATACCACATATTAATTTATTTTATTGTAAAATGTTAATGTACAACTGTCGCATAAGACTAGCAAGTGTTTGTAAATTACTAAAAACTCATAGCATTCAGTGTTACAAACCAGTTGTCACAGCCAATTACCAGTAAACCCCATATTGCCCCTTTTTAAGGCTCATTTACCTCCATCAGTATACAATGCAGATCTGTGCCTACGCACAATCCTGTCTCTGAGCTCTACAGGCAGTTCTTTCAACCTCAAGGCTTGGTTTTGGCTCTGATATCCATTTTAAGCTGTGAGCCCTTAACCCCTTAAGGACCAAGCCCATTTTCACCTTAAGGACCAGAGCATTTTTTGCACATCTGACCACTGTCACTTTAAGCATTAATAACTCTGGGATGCTTTTACTTATGAATTTGATTCCAAGATTGTTTTTCCGTGACATATTCTACTTTAACATAGTAGTAAATTTTGGTCGATACTTGCATCAACATTCCAAAATTTAATGAAAAATTTGAACATTTTGCATTTTTCTAACTTTTAAGCTCTCTGCTTGTAAGGAAAATGGATATTCCAAATAAATTATATATTGATTCACATATACAATATGTCTACTTTATGTTGGCATCATAAAGTTGACAAGTTTTTACTTTTGGAAGACATTAGAGGGCTTCAAAGTTCAGAAGCAATTTTCCAATTTTTCTAAAAATTTTCAAAATCTAAATTTTTCAGGGACCAGTTCAGCTTTGAAGTGAATTTGAGGGGCCTTTATATTAGAAATACCCCATAAATGACCCCATTATATATAAAATAACATTCAGAAAGTTTGTCAACCCTTTAGGTGTTTCACAGGAATAGCAGCAAAGTGAAGGAGAAAATTCAAAATCTACATTTTTTAAACTAACCTGTTCTTGTAGACCCAGATTGTGAATTTTTACAAGGGGTAAAAGGAGAAAAAGACTCCCAAAATGTGTAACCCAATTTCTCTCGAGTAAGGAAATACCTCATATGTGAAGGTAAAGTGCTCTGTGGGTGCACTAGAGGACTCAGAAGGGAAGGATCGACAGTGGGATTTTGGAGAGTGAGTTTTTCTGAAATGGTTTTTGGGGGGCATGTCACATTTAGGAAGCCCCTATGGTGCCAGAACAGCAAAAAAATAAAAATAAAAAACACATGGCATACTATTTCGGAAACTATACCCCTCAAGAAAAGTAACAAGGGGTCCAGTGACCCTTAACACCCCACAGGTGTTTGACGACTTCTTGTTAAAGTTGGATGTGTAAATTATTATAATTTTTTTTCACTATAATGCTGGTTTTCCCCCAAATTTGAAATTTTTACAAGGGGCAATTGGAGAAAATGCCCCCCAAAATTTGTATCCCCATCTCTTCTGAGTATGGAAATACCCCATGTGTGGATGTCAAGTACACTGCAGGCGCACTACAATGCTCAGAATGAAAGGAGTCACATTTGGCGTTTGGAAAGCAAATTTTGCTGAAATGATTTTTGGGGGTATGTCACATTTAGGAAGCCCCTATGGTGCCAGAACAGCAAAAAAAATAAAAACCCACAAGGCATATTATTTTGGAAACTAAACCCCTCAAGGAATGTCACAAGGGGTACAGGGAACCTTAAAGGGGTACTACCGTGGAAAACTTTTTTTTAAATCAACTGGTGCCAGAAAGTTAAACAGATTTGTAAATCCCTTCTATTAAAAAATCTTAATCCTTCCAGTACTTTTTAGTGGCTGTATACTAAAGAGAAATCCAAAAAAGAAATGCATTTCCTGTGATGTCCTGACCACAGTGCTCTCTGCTGACCTCTGCTGTCCATTTTAGGAACTGGAGAAAATCCCCATAGCAAACATATGCTTCTCTGGACAGTTCCTAAAATGGACAGCAGAGGTCAACAGAGATCACTGTGGTCAGGACATCACAGGGAATGCATTTCTTTTTGGATTTCTCTTTCTGGCAACAGTTGATTTAAAAAAAAAGTTTTCCACGGTAGTACCCCTTTAACACCCCACAGGTGTTTGACAAATTTCTGCAAAAGTTGGACATGAAAATGAAAAATTAGATTTTTTTTCACTAAAATGCTGGTGTTTCCCCAAATTTTTCATTTTCACAAGGGGTAATAGGAGAAAAAGCCTCCCAAAATTCGTAACCCCATTTATTCTGAGTATGGAAATACCCCATATGTGGATGTAAAGTGCTCTGCTGGCAACCAGTGTGCCTTCAGCTGTTGCAAAACTACAACTCTCAGCTTGAACTTACAGCCAAAGGCCATGCTGGGACCTGTAGTGATGCAACAGCTGGAGGCACACTACTGCAACTTACAGCATGCCCTTTGGTAGTTTGGTAATTGCTGGAGGCACACTTTTTCATAGAAAAAATGTGCCTCCAGCTGTTGCATAACTACAACCTCCAGCATGCACAAACTATACCAAAGGGCATGCTTGGAGTTGTAGTAGTGCCTTCTGCTGTTGCATAACAACAACTCCCAGCATGCCCTTCGGCTGTAAGTGCATGCTGAGAGTTGTAGTTTTTGCAACAGCTGAAGGCACACTGGTTGCGAAACACTGAGTTTGTTACCTAACTCAGTGTTTTGCAACTAATGTGCCTCCAGCTGTTGCATAACTACAACTCCCAGCATGCATGGTCTGTCAGTGCATGCTGGGAGTTGTAGTTTTGCAACAGCTGGATGTTTGCCCCCCCCCCCCCCATATGTGAATCTACAGGGTACATTTACAAGGGAGGGGGTTTACAGCGAGTTTTCTGCTGCAAGTTTGAGATGCGGCAAATTCCCCCTCCCCACCCCAATTGAAAAAAAAAAATGTCTTGTGTGGCACTGTTCCCAAATAACAGCAACAGCAAAAGGCCAGCCTTATCTCCTGCTGCTGCACACACGCCGAAACCTCCTGCCACCGCCGTCACTGTCTTCACCACTGCCTATGCCAGGGATCAGGGGCCCCCAGTCCAGGTTCACACCCCCGACACCCGCTCCCACCTTCCGGAATGGGGGCGGAGCGGGTGCCATTAGGGACACTCCCACAGCAGGCATCTTGATTCATCCGCTGGTAACCAGTGCCACCTCACTCCTGCTGCTATAGGGTGATAGGTGCTGTGTTGGACGGCACCTATCACCCTCTTTTTCCGTGTCACCTGGGACCCGATTGACCCGGAATCGCCGCAAATCGCCGATCTGAATTGACATGGGGGGGGACCCAGAGGTTTGAACGGGGTGCCTGCTGAACAACTTCAGTATGCATCCCGGTCAACTCCCCGTCCGGCGAGCGGCAGGGACCGGAATACCCACAGGCGTACAGGTACACCCTTGGTCTTTAAGTACCAGAATGTCAGGGCGTACTCATACGTCCTTAAGGGGTTAAAAAATACAGGGCTGTGTCTTCTCAAATCATGTCCATTGATATGTAGTGCAGATTTTTTACATTTCATGTTATGAAATCATTGTGGATTTGTTACGGATTTTCCTAATTTAATTCAATGAGTGAGTTCCAAAAACATGAGATGTTGCAGTTTTTGTTGAGAATTGCTCAAAAGGCCAGGAAAAAACATTGCACAAACTTTAAAATAAAAAAATAATAAAAAACTAAATATATAAAAAAAATGCCATATACTTACCTGTCCTGGCACTCCGGTGGCAAAACCTCACTAGTCACTTGCTGATCTATATACATATTCGACTTCTACAGCTAATCACAGCCTGCAGTGGTCACAGCCTGCAGAGGTCATGTGTACAGAGACCAACCTGGTAACCAGGAAAGCATTGACACCAGATCAGCAAAGGCAGGGAATGGTAAAGTTTGGTTTGCTGTTTTTCAAATTTTATCTGTTGTTTCAAAGTATGTTTATAAACCTGCATGGTTCTGTAATATTAACCCTTCAAAATTGGCAATAAAATTATTTTAATGCTCTTACTGCTCTTATTGAGCACCTAGAGTCCCCTCCCCTATGGTGTCCAGCTATTTCTCAATCACTCCATTTCAGGGGTAGCACCAGAGCCGAGTTGTTTGCCAGAACAAGATACATCTCTCTGGTATTTAATGACATACAACCAATCACCTAACAAAGAAGATAATGCTTGCGTTACTTACACCAGGCACAATGTCCCCTTTTTGAGTCTCTAGCCCTCAGGTTCCTCACATCCTCAGCTTGAAGAATGAGTTACTCTTAGTTTTAAACCCCATTAACTAGCTGTCTTCAGCACCTGTGCTGGTCTGGAGCACAATAATGGTAGGTAGAAGAAATCCCGGCACTCACTAGGTATGCTGAATCATAATGGTTTTATTAATCCATATGCAAGATAATGTAGCGACTCGCAGGACGCGTTTCGGCCAGGTGGCCTTTGTCAACTGATCTACCAAACACAGATCACAGGTGTACATATATAGGGAGAGGAAGCCCTCCCCTTCCGGCTCATAGGTGTAAACACCTGACGGCTGAGTCGGGAGGAGACTGCATCTTACAAATAATACATAAACAAAGGAAAATAAATAAAGGAAAATAAATAGATGTAAACCAATAATGGTAAGGAAGCAGCATGAATTTCATTGAATACAGTAGTCATCAAGGAAAAACAAAATATCTGTACTTGGACTATATAGAGATTCGTTTGGAATCATTCTGACCGTGCTCTATGCTTGCAGTGATGAGTGACAAGAAGAAATATCAATGTGGTCTCTAGAAAAGAAGGAGACATAATCAATTAAAAAACAACAATATTAAATGCAATGACATTACTATAGAATTTGACTGATTTCATAGTCCCTATTAAGACCCCTAGGTTCAATAGTTTTGAGGCGGTGTATCCAGTATGTTTCCTTTTTCAGTAGGAGTCGTTTAATGTTGCCACCCCTTCGTGGTTTTTCAACATGATCTATGACTTGGAATCTCAGTTGTGAGATATTGTGACCCATTTTGTCAAAGTGGAAAGGGATGGGGAACAAAAGATTTTTGCAACGGATTGTGGACTTATGTCTACTGATGCGGTCCCCTACACGCTGGGTGGTTTCCCCAACGTATAGGAGACCGCACGGACACTTAATGGAATAAAGACATTCCTAGACTCACATGTGTAAAAAGAACGAATTTTAATGTTTTCGCCGCTATGTGGATGTTGTACAGTATCACCCTTAATGATATGGCTGCATTGAGCACAATGCAGACATGGGTATGTGCCATTCTTTTTACTTTGTAAAAAGGTTTGTCGTGGCAACACTTTTGTTGACCCTATATCAGCCCTAACTAGTTTGTCACGTAAGTTAGGTGCTCTTTTGTTGCAGATAAGGGGAGGGTTTTTAAATTCGGCAATCTTAGAGTAAGATCTATTCAGAAGGTACCAATATTTTTTGATCACATTGTCCACTTTATAGGAGAGGGGATGAAAATTTCTTACAAAGGGGATCCTAGGGTTGGTTGAGGAAATCCTAGTGGAAGGTATTTTTGCTGCCTCCAGGACAGTTTCTGGGTAACCCCTCTCACGGAATTTGTCATCCAATTCCCGCAGTCTCACATCCCTCTTTTGTGGGTCACATACAATCATCTCTACTCTTTGTCGTTGTGCTCTCGGGAGGGATTTTTTTTTACCGAGGTGGGGTGTGAGCTGGAGAAGTGGAGTAGACTATTCCGATCAATGGACTTTCTATAAAGATCAGTCTCAAGATCGCCCTTTCCATTTTTAACAACCAGTGTGTCCAGAAAGTTAATACTTTCCTGGTTGCATGACATGGTGAACTGTAATTCACTCCTAATACTGTTCATGTAGTCCAAAAAACGATCAAGGGTAGAACGTAGCCCCTCCCAAACGCAAAAAATATCATCAATATAACGTTTCCAACATCTAACGTGTTGGCAAAAAAGTGTATTGGTATAGATAAAAAGATATTCAAAGTGAGCCATATAAGCGTTTGCATAGGGAGGGGCCACGTTCGCGCCCATCGCCGATCCACGTTGCTGTAAGAAAAAGTTGTCACCATACATAAAATAATTCTCAAACAGGACCAGCCTCAATAGTCCCAACAAAAAATCCTTCTGTTGTGGGCTGAAGTCACTAGATTCTAGTAGCCCTCTGGTGGACTCCAGATGGCTACTAGAATCTAGTGACTTCAGCCCACAACAGAAGGATTTTTTGTAACAAAAGAGCACCTAACTTACGTGACAAACTAGTTAGGGCTGATATAGGGTCAACAAAAGTGTTGCCACGACAAACCTTTTTACAAAGTAAAAAGAATGGCACATACCCATGTCTGCATTGTGCTCAATGCAACCATATCATTAAGGGTGATACTGTACAACATCCACATAGCGGCGAAAACATTAAAATTTGTTCTTTTTATACATGTGAGTCTAGGAATGTCATTTATTCAATTAAGTGTCCGTGCGGTCTCCTATACGTTGGGGAAACCACCCAGCGTGTAGGGGACCGCATCAATAGACATAAGTCCACAATCCGTTGCAAAAATCTTTTGTTCCCCATCCCTTTCCACTTTGACAAAATGGGTCACAATATCTCACAACTGAGATTCCAAGTCATAGATCATGTTGAAAAACCACGAAGGGGAGGCAACATTAAACGACTCCTACTGAAAAAGGAAACATACTGGATACACCGCCTCAAAACTATTGAACCTAGCGGTCTTAATAGGGACTATGAAATCAGTCAAATTCTATAGGAATGTCATTGCATTTAATATTGTTGTTTTTTAATTGATTATGTCTCCTTCTTTTCTAGAGACCACATTGATATTTCTTCTTGTCACTCATCACTGCAAGCATAGAGCATGGTCAGAATGATTCCAAATGAATCTCTATATAGTCCAAGTACAGATATTTTGTTTTTCCTTGATGACTACTGTATTCAATGAAATTCATGCTGCTCCCTTACCATTATTGGTTTACATCTATTTATTTTCCTTTATTTATTTTCCTTTGTTTATGTATTATTTGTAAGATGCAGTCTCCTCCCGACTCAGCCATCAGGTGTTTACACCCATGAGCCAGAAGGGGAGGGCTTCCTCTCCCTATATATGTACACCTGTGATCTGTGTTTGGTAGATCAGTTGACAAAGGCCACCTGGCCGAAACGCATCCTGCGAGTCGCTACATTATCTTGCATATGGATTAATAAAACCATTATGATTCAGCATACCTAGTGAGTGCCGGGATTTCTTCTACCTACCATTTGTACCTTTGGTCCACGTGCATCACCACCTAGACGAGTGCCGACTCTCTACTACTTTTGTTTGGATCACAATAACAACCTGGACTGGCCCAGAAAGGGGATGAAACCCCACTACCAACCTGCCTTTCATCCCATAAAAATCCAGGTAAAAAAACAGGACCTGCGAAAGACCTTACCAAGCTAAGTCTTGTCAGGGATTTTAACGATTTCTGGGTTTTCCATATCTTACCCAGCTTTCCCTGGATGAGATATGGGCTTCCCAAAACCTGGTACCTACATATCACAGGTGCCATGGGGAAATATAGCAACCCTTGGCGACCATTCTGGTCACTTTCTCACACTAGAGGCAGATTTCCAACATCAGACAGCGGGCAGCAGATTGCAATTAGACACTCAATGGCCAATAATTAAGAGCTATTTATGTGGAGTAAGAAGTCATTTTTTAGTATAAAGTGATTTACA
This sequence comes from Hyla sarda, assembly GCF_029499605.1. Classification (NCBI taxonomy): domain Eukaryota; kingdom Metazoa; phylum Chordata; class Amphibia; order Anura; family Hylidae; genus Hyla; species Hyla sarda. The sequence continues at coordinate 61,888,653 of NC_079195.1, read as the reverse complement.
AATACAGTAGAGCAAAAAAGCATTTAGTCAGCCACAAATTGTGCATGTTCTCCCCCTTAAAAAGAGAGAGGCCTTTAATTGTCATCATAGGTACACCTCAACTATGAGCGATAGAATGATAGAAAGAAATATCCATAAAATCACATTATCTGATTTTTAAAGAATTTATTTGCAAATTATGGTGGAAAACAGGTATTTGGTCAATAACAAAAATTAATCTCAATACTTTGTTATATACCCTTTGTTGGCAATGACAGAGGTTAAACTGACAGAGGTAAGTTTTCACACACTGTTGCTGGTATTTTGGCCCATTCCTCCATGCAGATCTCCTCTAGAGCGCTGATGTTTTGGGACTGTAGCTGGCCAACATGGACTTTCAACTCCCTCCAAAGGTTTCTTATGGGGTTGAGATCTGAAACTGGCTAGGCCACTCCAGGACCTTGAAATGCTTCTCAAGAAGCCACTCCTTCATTGCCCGGAGGTTGTGTTTGGGATCACTGTCACGCTGAAAGACCCAGCCCTGTTTCATCTTCAATGCCCTTGCTGATGGAAGGAGGTTTTCTCTCAAAATTTCACGATACATGGCCCATTTATTCTTTCCTTTACACAGATCAGTGGTCCTGGTCCCTTAGCAGAAAAACAGCACCAAACAAAACTCAACTCCTCCAAACATGACGAGTTGAGTTTTTACCAAAAAGTTCTACTTTTGTTTCATCTGACCATAGGACATTCTCCCAATACTCTTCTGGATCATCCCAATGCTCTCTAGCAAACTTCAGACAGGCCCAGACATGTACTGGCTTAAGGCGGGGGACATGTCTGGCAATGCATGATTTGAGTCCCTTGCGGCTTAGTGTGTTACTGATGGTAGCCTTTTTTACTTTGGTCCCAGCTCTCTGCAGGTCATTCACTAGGTCCTCCCGTGAGGTTCTGTGATTTTTGCTAACCGTTCTTGTGATCATTTTGACACCACGGGGTGAGATCTTGCGTGGAGCCCCAGATTGAGAGAGATTATCAGTGGTCTCGTATGTCTTCCATTTTCTAATAATTGCTCCCACAGTTGATTTCTTCACACAAAGCTGCTTGCCTATTGCAGATTCAGTCTTCCCAGCCTGGTGCAGGTCTACACTTTTGTTTCTGGTGTCCTTCGACAGCTCTTTGGTCTTGGCCATAGTGGAGTTTGGAATGTGACTGTTTGAGGTTGTGGACAGGTGTCTTTTATACTGATAACAAGTTCAAACAGTTGCCATTAATACAGGTAACAAGTGGAGGGCAGAGGAGACTCTTAGAGAAGAAGTTACAGGTCTGTGAGAGCCAGAAATCTTGCTTGTTTGTAGGTGACCAAATACTTTTATTCCATCATAATTTGCAAATAAATTATTTAAAAATCAGACATTGTGATTTTATGGATTTTTTTTCTGATTATGAGGTATACCTATTATGAAAATTACAGACCTCTCTCATCTTATTAACAGGGAGTACTTGCACAATTGGTGGCTGACTAAATACTTTTTTGCTCCACTGTGTGTTATTGATAACACTCACTATCAAATGAAGGGAAAGTACTAGTGACCATTTATATGGGGTTGCCTAGTGAAAGTCAACATTTCTCCTATTCAAGGTGTCTGATCGCAGTAGGATAGACCACTGGGACCCCTAGGATCTTGTAAGTGAGACCTCGACTCTCTGAGATAAGAGCGTTCTGCAGATAGCTCACATATCATTCACTTCTATAAGAGACCGGAGTGCTGTACATAGCCATCTGTAGCGCTAACATAGAAATGAATGGAGTGTGCGCCGTCTACAGCACATGCTCCTATCAGAGAGCCGGGGTCCCGCTTACAAGATTGTGGGGCATCCCCGCAGTCGGACCTCTGGCAATTAGATACTTCCACAGAAGAAAATCTGCTACAAAATCTGCACCAAAATCAGCATGATTTGGTGTGGATATTATGAATCTGATTTGCAGTGGACTGAGTACATCTATGCTGGAACATTGGGGGAGATTTATCAAAGATTGTTTTTTTCCTGTCTAAATTTGTCACACAGAAAGTTGCAGTCTAAATATGTGCGACTTTTCTGCGACTTTTGCTTTAGAGGATTTTTAGAACATGATGCATTCTACTCTATTTTAGACGGAAAAATGCATTGGCGCTGAATTTATCAAAAGCGACTTTTCAGTGACAAGTCGCATCGGCTGAATGTACGCCAAAATGTCAGACCATACTGGAGCAGGTTTAAATAGAGTCTAAACCATAGATCCCGAAGTCTGTGCACAGAATTTATCAAGAGCCGTGTGACTTTTGATAAAATAGGCGCACAATAGACCGGCCTAACCCTCTGTAGTTTGGTCTATATTGATGCGAGACATAGACAGCTTTGATAAATCTCCCCCATTGTGACTAAAGGTACCAACATGTTTTTATTACAATCTGTTTGGCACTAACTTAATTCCATAATTCTTTTTGGCAATGGTATTTATTTTCAGTATCTAGACTATTACTAGGTTACACAGTTCATAGATAGCCAGCACGGCACTACTTCCCCTTAGGTGTAGAACGGTGATGAAATGGTAGACTGAGACTGGGAATGCTGGAGGTGGTGCTCTGACTAGCAATAGTGCATGGAATCGCAACAAAGAAGCAGAGAAATAATCGGCAACTCACCGCGGCCAGCTGAGTAAATCTTCTTTTATTTCATACTCACAAATGTATCATATGGGAAGAGGGTAGTGGGGGGACACAGGATGGCGACCAAGCTCCGTTTCGCACGATGGTCGTGCTTCCTCCGGCCATGAGGAAGCATGACCATCGTGCGAAACGGAGCTTGGTCGCCATCCTGTGTCCCCCCACTACCCTCTTCCCATATGATACATTTGTGAGTATGAAATAAAAGAAGATTTACTCAGCTGGCCGCGGTGAGTTGCCGATTATTTCTCTGCTTCTTTATTACTAGGTTACGTCCATATTCTAAGGTTGTTCATGTCTGGGGGCGATGCTGTCCTCATCTCTATCTTTATTCTATAAAGCAGTTCTCCTACATGGATTGGAAATAAAAAGTAACTTCAATATTACAAGAAGGTAGCAAATCTTGAAATCACATTTAAAACCTGGAGATTAGGGAAACCCAGCAGCTAAATCCACCTTAAACGAATGTCTTATCTAGAACCTCTCCATAGAACGTAACAAGTTCTGTACCACTGACCTTGCATTGTGTCCCCTCTAAGGAAACGCATTTAGACTTTCCATGGTCATTTTTGTTATCGGTACATTCAGAAGCTCCACATTTTTATTTGATACATTTTGCATGTAAAATTATTTTAGGGTTTGAATATACAATTCACAAAGTAGGTGTATGTACTAACTGTACCGTATTTATATATTTGCTATTTTTGTACAAGCTAGCAGGGATATAAATATAATTCATTGGGCCTTATATCAAAATGGGTTGGGCCCACACCACAAAAAGAGTGAAATAGAATTAGTATAATTAATTTCTAAAGATAAATCACACATATAACTAAATGTTTATTTTTATATACTGTTTGCTGCCTTATCACAGTATTTCCCAGTGTTTTCCAACCAGTGTGCCTCCAGCCATTGCAAAACTTCAACTCCTTTTTTATAGAAATCCAAAGGTGAGGGTGGGACTAGCACTCCTCTGGCTAAGTTTCCACTATTTTTTTTTTTTGGGGGGGGGGGGGGGGGACGTTTTGCCCCAAAAAATACCAAAACGGCCCCCATGCTGCCAGATGTTAGCTGTAAATCAATGAAAAAACGCTAAATTCTTTTTCCACTTTGTGTTTTTCAGTCTGCCGTCTTTTATAATCCTTTTGGCGTTTTTTTCACTTTTTTTGTGCGTTTTTGAGCTCTTTGGCGGTTTTGCAAAGTTGCAGCATGTTGAAATTGTGGCATTTTTCTCCCATAGAACGCCATGTGACTTTTAACTTTGGCATTTTTGCAGGTGGTTTTTATTCTTTTTTGGACTTTAGCGATCCAAAAAAGTGATAGAGATACCTTTTTTTTAATAAAATTTCATAGGGTACCATTAAAAAAGAATAATAAAAAAGATACAGTGGTGATGGAGAAAATTGTATTTGACAAAATTTTTGTGTGTGGGCAGGGCACTAACAATTTAGCCGACAATAATAAAAATGTAGTGTGTGTGTGTGTTTTATTTCTTTATTTCTTTATTTATTTTAGGTAGTGCTTCTACTCCCATTATGGAACACACTGCTCCATGATGGGAGTAGTAGTTACCTGTACTAATTGACCGATCGCCCTGGGTCCTTTGCGATCCTCCTGTACAATTTATAGATGCGGGCGGCCGCTCTTCTATGGTCCCCTGCACTGACGTATATATACACATATTCATATTTTCCACAGAGAGCTGTGATTGGCCAGATGGTTCCAGCCAATCACAACTCTCTGTGGGAAATATGAATAGGTGTATATATACGTGAGTGCAGGGGACCATAGAAGAGCATCCGCAGCATCTATACATTATACAGGAGGATCACAGCGGGTGTCACACTCTGCTCCATGCTGGGAGCTGTAGTACCTGCATTAATAGACAGATCACAACAGGTGTCAGAAGTTACACTTGCTGTGATCTGTCTATTAATGCAGGTACTACAGTCCCCAGCATGGGGCAGGGTGTGCTCCATGTTGGGAGCAGTAGTACCTGCAGTTAAAGACATCACAGCGGGTGTTATTCATGACGATTGTCCTATCTATTGCAGAGATGCGGAGCGGCTTTCTTCTGCGCTCCCCATCTCTGCACTATACTCCGGACGGCCAGTGATGTGAATAGAACATCACTCAATCATATTTCCCACTGAGAGTTGTGATTGGCTGCAACCATCCGGCCAATCTCCACTCTGGGCGGAAAATATGAATAGGTGATGTAAATTTCTATTCACATCACTGGCTGGTGTACAGAGCAGAGATGCGAGCGCTGTATAGAGACACTCGACATCTCTGCTATATTATGGACGATCGCATCGGGTGTCAGGAGGAGTGACACCCGGGGAGATATGTCTATTAGTACAGGTACTACTACTCCCATCATGGAACAGTCTATTCCATGATGGGAGTAGTAGTACTACCTAAAAAATGTAACTAATAGAGAGGAAAAAAAGTGAAACACACACACTTTATAAAAAATTTATAAAAAATTTGTTATAAAAAAATAAACATTTTTTAAATACATTTTTTCCCATCCCTATGCATCCTTTTTTTTTTTTTTTTTTTGGTACCCAACAAATTTTGAAAAAAACGCCAAGGGGCCAAAAATGCAATTTCCACTCAAATGCAAAAAAGGCCAGATAAAACGTCAGATGCAGGAAATTGCACTGGCGTTTTACTGGCTTTTTTTTTCAGTGAAAAAGTAAATAAAAAAAAACTTAACCTCTGAGCTCTCTCCTGTCCTGTCTATTAGACTACAAAACAAAAGATCTCTCCTGTCTTAAAACAAAGAGGAGGGGGTAACAGAGCAGCCTGTAGTGATTGGATAAAGAAATCCAACACAGCACAGCAGACTCAGGGAGACTCATCCCTTTCTGATCTGTGGATGAGTGAACAGCAGAATAGAAGGATTGGTAAGGCAAATACAGAAGCTAGGCACCTAAAAAGACATGTAAATAGTGTACATAATCTAGAGAGTAACATACAGAAACATTATTTTTTTCTGTGATATGACAGATACGCTTAATATCAGCAGAATGCTAAGAACCTGCTGATATGATAGAAATTGTTCAAAATAGACACCCTTAAAGGGGGACTTTGGTGGAAAACAAATGTTTTCAAATCAACTGGTGCCAGAAAGTTAAACAGATTTGTAAATTACTTCTATTAAATAATCTTAATACTTCCAGTACTTATTAGCTGCTGTATACTCAAGAGGAAGTTGTATAGTTCTTTCCAGTCTGACCACAGTGCTCTCTGCTGCCACCCCTGTAAATTTCAGGAACTGTCCAGAGTAGGAGCAAATCCCCATAGCAAACCTCTCCTGCTTTGGACAGTTCCTGACATGGACCGAGGTGGCAGCAGAGAGCACTGTGGTCAGACTGAACTACACAACTTCATCTAGAGCAGGGGTCTCAAACTCAAATTATCCAGGGGCCACTGGAGGTAGCAGCTGGGTGAAGCTGGGCCGCATGCGCCCATTACATATAATGCCCTCATCATACGCTCCTCATCATCCACCAGCAACACCCTCCACCAGCAGTAGCAACCCCATCATCCACCAGCAACCCCCCCATTCCCCTGCCCCGTGTGATAATAGCATGAGCTGACGGATGATGGGGGTGCTACTTCTGAGGGTTCCCAACATTAGGTAGGCAGCAGGTTCCCCACATTTGGTAGGCAGCAGGTTCCCCACATTAGGAAGTAGCAGGTTCCCCACATTAGGTAGTAGCAGGTTCCCAACATTAGGTAGGCAGCAGGTTCGCCACATTAGGTAGTAGCAGGTTCCCCACATTAGGTAGAAGCAGGTTCCCCACATTAGGTAGGCAGCAGGTTCCCCACATTAGGTAGGCAGCAGGTTCCCCACATTAGGTAGGCAGCAGGTTCCCCACATTAGGTAGCAGCAGGTTCCCCACATCAGGTAGCAGCAGGCTCCCCACATTAGGTAGGCAACAGGTTCCCCACATTGGGTAGGCAGCAGGGTCCCCACATTAGGTGGGCAGCAAGTTCCCCACATTAGGTAGGCAGCAGGTTCCCCACATTAGGTAAAAGCAGGTTCCCCACATTAGGTAGCAGCAGGTTCCCCACATTAGGTAGAAGCAGGTTCCCCACATTAGGTAGAAGCAGGTTCCCCACATTAGGCAATAGCAGGTTCCCCACATTAGGTAGAAACAGGTTCACCACATTAGGTAGTAGATGGTTCCACACATTAGGTAGAAGCAGGTTTCCCACATTAGGTAGCAGCAGGTTCCCCACATTAGGTAGCATGTTCGATTACTACCCCCCCCCTCCGACTCACACACACACACACACACAGACACACACACATAGACAGACACACACACACACAACACATGCACACAGACATGCATACACATAGACAGACACCCACACATGCACACACACATAGACGGACAGACACACACACATAGACGGACAGACACATACACACACACATAGACAGACACACACACATGCACACACACATAGACAGACAGACACACACACATGCACACACACATAGACAGACAGACACACACACATGCACACACACATAGACAGACACACATGCACACACACATAGACAGACACACATGCACACACACATAGACAGACACACACACACACACATGCACACACACATAGACAGACAGACACATACACATGCACACACATAGACACAAGCAGACAGACAGACACCCACACATGGACACACACATAGACAGACACACACACACATGCACACACATAGACAGACACACACACACACACGCACACACACATAGACACAAGCAGACAGACACCCACGCATGCACACACACATAGACAGACAGACACACACACATGCACACATGCAGACAGATAGACAGACACACACACACAGACATCCTTACCTGTCCAGCACTGTGCTTCTCCTCTCCTGAGTAGTGAAGAAAACTGTGTCTTGAAGCGTTCTGTGTCCCGAATAGCTGAGGAAAGTGCTGAGTCACTGTGCTGAGTGCTGAGACACTGTGATTGGTTGATGGGAGGCGTGTGTGGTCTCTGCTCTGCTCAGGACACAGAACTGCTTCAAGACACAGTTTTCTTCACTACACACCTGGCGCGGGCCACAAGGAGTTTGAGACCCCTGCTCTAGAGAATACAGCAGCTGATAAGTACTGGAAGGATTACGATTCTTAAATAGAAGTAATTTACAAATATGTTTAAGTTTCTGGCACCAGTTGATTTGAAAATATTTTATTTCCACCGTAGTATCCATTTAAAGGGTTCCTGGACTTACACAGCAATACAGTCAATGTGCAATCTTATAACTGGAACAAGATACAGTGTCAGACACAGCTTCATGCCCCCCATAGTAATATGCAGTGAATACAAACCTCATAGTAATGTGCAGTGAATACAACCGCAATAGTAATGTGCAGTGAATACAACCTCCATAGTAATGTTCACTGAATACAAACCCCATAGTAATGTTCACTGAATACAACCCCCATAGTAATGTGCAGTGATTACAACCCCCATAGTAATATGCAGTGATTACAACCCCCCATAGTAATGTGCAGTGATTACATCCCCCCATAGTAATATGCAGCGATTACAACCCCCCATAGTAATGTGCAGTGATTACATCCCCCCATAGTAATATGCAGTGATTACAACCCCCCCATAGTAATGTGCAGTGATTACAACCCCCCATAGTAATGTGCAGTGATTACATCCCCCCATAGTAATATGCAGTGATTACAACCCCCCATAGTAATGTGCAGTGATTACAACCCCCCATAGTAATATGCAGTGATTACAACCCCCCCCCCCATAGTAATGTGCAGTGATTACAACCCCCATAGTAATATGCAGTGATTACAACCCCCCATAGTAATGTGTGGTGATTACAACCCCCCATAGTAATATGCAGTGATTACAACCCCCCATAGTAATGTGTGGTGATTACAACCCCCATAGTAATATGCAGTGAATACAACCCCCATAGTAATATGCAGTGAATACAACCCCCAGCGTAATGTGCAGTGATTACAACCCCCATAGTAATATGCAGTGAATACAACCCCCAGAGTAATGTGCAATGATTACAACCCCCCATAGTAATGTGCTGTGATTACAATCCCCCATAGTAATGTGGGGTGATTACAACCCCCATAGTAATATGCAGTGAATACAACCGCCATAGTAATGTGCAGTGAATACAACCCCCATAGTAATGTGCAGTGAATACAACCCCCATAGTAATGTGCTGTGATTACAACCTCCATAGTAATTGGCAGTGATTACAACCTCCATAGTAATTGGCAGTGAATACAATGCCCCCCCCCCCCAGTAATCTGCAGTGATTACAGCCCCTCTATAGTAATGTGCAGTGATTGCAGCCCCTCTATAGTAATATGCAGTGATTACAGCCCCTCTATAGTAATGTGCAGTGATTACAACCCCTCTATAGTAATGGGCATTGATTATAACCCCCATAGCAATATGAGGTGATTACAATCCTCCCCATAGCAATGTGCAGTGATAACGACACCCCCGGCCCATAGAAACATGCAGTGATAACAACAACACCACCAGCCCATAGCAACATGCAATGATAACAACAACAGTCCCAGCCCATAGCAACATGCAGTGATAACAACGACACCACCAGCCCATAGCAACATGCAGTGATAACGACACCACCAGCCCATAGCAACATGCAGTGATAACAGCAACAGTCTCAGCCCATAGCAACATGCAGTGATAACAACGAAACCACCAGCCCATAGCAACGTGCAGCGATAACAACAACACCCCCAGCCCATAGCAACGTGCAGTGATAACAACAACAGTCCCAGCCCATAGCAACATGCAGTGATAACAACGACACCACCAGCCCATAGCAACGTGCAATGATAACAACAACAGTCTCAGCCCATAGCAACATGCAGTGATAACAACGACACCACCAGTCCATAACAACGTGCAGTGATAACAACAACACCCCCAGCCCATAGCAACATGCAGTGATAACAACAACACCCCCAGCCCATAGCAACATGCAGTGATTACAACAACACCCCCAGTCCATAGCAACGTGCAGTGATAACAACAACACCCCCAGCCCATAGCAACGTGCAGTGATAACAACAACACCCCCAGTCCATAGCAACGTGCAGTGATAACAACGACACCACCAGTCCATAGCAACGTGCAGTGATAACAACGACACCACCAGCCTATAGCAACATGCAGTGATAACAACAACACCCCCAGCCCATAGCAACATGCAGTGATAACAACAACACCCCCAGTCCATAGCAACATGCAGTGATAACAACAACACCCCCAGTCCATAGCAACGTGCAGTGATAACAACAACACCACCAGCATATAGCAACATACAATGATAACAACGACACCACCAGCCCATAGCAACATGCAGTGATAACAACAACACCCCCAGTCCATAGCAACATGCAGTGATAACAACAACACCCCCAGTCCATAGCAACGTGCAGTGATAACAACAACACCACCAGCATATAGCAACATACAATGATAACAACGACACCACCAGCCTATAGCAACATACAGTGATAACAACTCCCCATCCCCGGTCTACAAAACATTAGTGAGGCTTTGTACAGTGAGGCTTTGTACAGTCATAGCTTACGGCGTAGAGATAAATATTTAGGGTGATTTTATTTTACGTTTTGATTTCTTTCTTCTCTAACAATCCCATCATTTACCACAAATACAAAACCCACCACGATGCCGTAGGGTAATTTGTGCATCTCTGTATAATAGTGTTCTGTCATTCCCGAGGTAAACATGCCATGTAAGCTGATTTCTCCAATCACATAGAACAGGTTTATCAGAACAGGTTTTTTTTTTTAATATTTTACCAAACACATTGAATGTCTAATTCTCAGGGAGTTGACACTTCAGAAATCAGAAATGTTTATCAATGACAGACATAACAATTTAAGTGCCCCACTATTCGGCTAACCCGAACCATCTTAGCTGGAGAAGATTTTTTATTTGATTTATTGACTCACTAATTTTACACCTGGTCTGGGGAGCTAAGTGTGAATTAATTCCACAGTCACTTCTCTTTAAAAATCCCTTATCAGCATTATTCATACCATTTAACTTCAGGGAAATTCTTCATGTCTTCATATTAGTCTTTGGGTACTACCGAGCCCCACAGTGTGAATTCTGCCATATCTGTCACTCCCATGGATTTTGAACAGAGAAGCAGTGCAGCTCCATGGGAACTGCGTATAGCTGTGGTTGTTTGGCTGGGAAACTTGGGTCTCCCTTTTGAGCGATTGTAGGGTTCCTACCAGTCAGACCCCTACCAGGGGATGTGCAATAAATGGTTTGGCTGGGATACTCCTTCAATGTCTTTTTATCAATTTAAATACTTACTAACCTGAATATACTGCAGGACAGCAATCTAAATGTAAAGGATATTCCTCCAACTAATATTGAGAGTATAATTAAAGGGGTATTCCAGGAATATTTTTTTATTTGACAATACTACAGGGGCTGTAAAATTGGTGCAGTTCATAATATAGTGTCTGTACCTGTGTCTGATGGTTTTTTCACAATTCTTATGTGATTTTTGCCCCAATATTTATTTTTAGCAGCATACAAAATTACTCATGTCTCGGGATTTCCCAGGTTGCAGTGCGTCTAGACCTGACATCACTAGTCAGTTGTACAAAGGGAGCCAGTCCTGTTTCAGTGGGTGGAGCAACAGAGAGATAATTTAGCAACAGCTGTAGGCACCCTGATTAGGAAACAATGCTCTTTTGAGCTTATTTGTGCTGCAATGGGTGGAGTGGCTGATGTGTGAGAGGGAGGAATGTAACTTCACACTTACAAGCATGGAACTATGGGATGTGTAGTTTAAGAGACCAAACTCCAACAGGAAATAACCAGATAGCCTGGCAGGTATGTACTAAAATCCCCTTATGGTGGCTAACCCCTTTAACCCCTTAAGGACCGGGGGTTTTTCCGTTTTTGCATTTTCGTTTTTTGCTCCTTGCCTTTAAAAAATCATAACTCTTTCAATTTTGCACCTAAAAATCCATATGATGGCTTATTTTTTGCGCCACCAATTCTACTTTGTAATGACGTCAGTCATTTTGCCCAAAAATCTACAGTGAAACGGAAAAAAAAATCATTGTGTGACAAAATTGAAAAAAAAAAACGCTGTTTGGTAACTTTTGGGGGCTTCTGTTTCTACGTAGTACATTTTTCGGTAGAAATGACGCCTTTTTTTTATTCTGTAGGTCCATACGATTAAAATGATACCCTACTTATATAGGTTTGATTTTGTCGTACTTCTGGAAAAAATCATAACTACATGCAGGAAAATTAATATGTTTAAAATTGTCATCTTCTGACCCCTATAACTTTTTTATTTTTCCGTGTATGGGGCGGTATGAGGGCTCATTTTTTGCGCCGTGATCTGAAGTTTTTATATGGATAGGACTTATTGATCGCTTTTTATTCATTTTTAAATGATATAAAAAGTGACCAAAAATGCACTATTTTGGACTTGGAATTTTTTGGCGCGCACGCCATTGACCGAGCGATTTAATTAATGATATATTTTTATAATTCGGACATTTCCGCACGCGGTGATACCGTATATGTTTATTTTTATTTTTATTTACACTGTGTTTTTTTTTTTATTGGAAAAGGGGGGTGATTCAAACTTTTTATAGGGGAGGAGTTAAATGATCTTTATTCACTTTTTTTTTCACTTTTTTTTTGCAGTGTTATAGCTCCCATAGGGACCTATAACACTGCACACACTGATCTTCATCATTGATCACTGGTTTCTCATAAGAAACCAGTGATCAACGATTCTGCCGCATGATTGCTCATGCCTGGATCTCAGGCACTGAGCAGTCATTCGACGATCGGACAGCGAGGAGGCAGGTAGGGGCCCTCCCGCTGTCCTGTCAGCTGTTCGGGATGCCGCGATTAGCCGCGGCTATCCCAAACAGCCCGACTGAGCTAGCCGGCCACTTTTGGTTTCGCTTTTAGCCGCGCGGCTCAGCTCTGAGCGCGCGGCTAAAGGGTTAATAGCATGCGGCGCCGCGATCGGCGCTGCGCGCTATTAGAGGCGGGTCCCGGCTTCACTATGACGCCAGGCCTGCCGTGATATGACGCGGGGTTACTGTGTAACCCCGCGTTGTATCAGGAGAGCAGGACCAAGGGCGTACCTGTATGCCCTTGGTCCTTAAGGGGTTAAAGGGGTAATCCTGTGGAAACCTTTTTTTTTTTTTTTTTTTTAAATCAACTGGTGCCAGAAAGTTAAACAGATTTGTAAATCACTTCTATTAAAAAATCTTAATCCTTCCAGTACTTTTTAGGCGCTGTATACTAAATTATTTCTGAATCTTTGCTGACTCCTCATGAATCCTATTAAATTTCTCTTTATTTTTGGCTTGGTTTCCACTGATAAGAAAATACAAAAAAAAAAATGGATAGTGCTGTCACTGTCTGCGTCATTTGGACTATGGAGGAGCTCTCTGCAGAGAAAGATTACGGTGAAGCAATTGTGGCTTTTTCTGAAATCTACAAGACCATTGATTCTGAAAATAATCGAGACAACCGGTGCAGCATACCCTGCCGAATCCTGCCGAGAGCCGCTAGGTCTGGGCTAAGTAATATTGCCGTGTTGGAAATACTACCTTTTATTGTCACTCATCATAATGTAATACAAAATTATGTAGCACTAAAGTATGCTTAGAAAAAACGAGAATTACAGGAACCACTGAAGGGAAATATATGAGGTGTAAGGAGCATTTACAGGCTCTAACCTGATTTAAATCCCAGCCCATACTACTTGCACAAATTGGTCTCTGCCATCATATCCAGGGTTCTTTTCCTTAAAGACAAGCTATTATCATAAGTACAGATGCAGCAAAACTGATAGTACTAAAAGGAAGTAGATGACATTATCCATATAAGCCAGTATGGCTCTCTAGAATACATCATTTGTAAAGACTACTGCACATTCACCACTAAGATCAGCGATGAGATCATCAGTGCTGAGTACTGGGAATTTGTAATGATAAAAACAAAGGGGGTAAAGCAGCGCGGTCCCATAAAGGACTTGGAGCCTACGAAGGTCCAAGCATCCCTCTACCACATAGGAGACCGGTTGGGAGGCCATGTTACAGATTTTCCACTATTCCCTCTTGTAATGGAGGGCTATAAAATGTTCTCCTGGATGCATTAATCTTTGAAACATCACTTCTTGCTTATCATTAACTCTCTTGGTTAAATAGTAACCATCATTTTATCAAACATTTGATATCTCTTGGCACCTGGACTTCTTCATATCATTAAAAGATAGGAGAAGAAGTAATCTGACTTCGTGCCCCTTCGCATTTTCATGTTCTCCTCGATAGCTAAGCAAAAAGTGTACAGGGTTAGAGAGAGTCTATAGAGTATGTTCACCGCTCGTTCGGATCTACAGGGAGAATTAAGCAGATAGACTTAACATTTGGGCTAACATTGTTTAACCCCTTTAGGACGGAGCCCATTTTGGCCTTAAGGACCGGAGCGTTTTTTGCACATCTGACCACTGTCACTTTAAACATTAATAACTCCGGAATGCTTTTAGTTATCATTCTGATTCCGAGATTGTTTTTTCGTGACATGTTCTACTTTAACATAGTGGTAAATTTTTGTCGATACTTGCATTCTTTCTTGGTGAAAAATCCATAAATTTGATGAAAAATTTGAAAATTTTGCATTTTTCTAACTTTGAAGCTCTCTGCTTGTAAGGAAAATGGATATTACGAATACATTTTTTTTTGGTTCACATATACAATATGTCTACTTTATGTTTGCATCATAAAATTGACGTATTTTTACTTTTGGAAGACACCAGAGGGCTTCAACGGTCAGCAGCAATTTTCCGATTTTTCTCAAAATTTTCAAACTCAGTATTTTTCAGGGACCAGTTCAGGTTTGAAGTGGATTTGAAGGGTCTTCATATTAGAAATACCCCATAAATGACCCCATTATAAAAACTACACCCCCCAAAGTATTCAAAATGACATTCAGTCAGCGTTTTAACCCTTTAGGTGTTTCACACGAATAGCAGCAAAGTGAAGGAGAAAATTCACAATCTTCATTTTTTACACTCACATGTTTTTGTAGACCCAAATTTTGAATTTTTACAAGGGGTAAAAGGACAAAATTTTTACTTGTATTTGTAGCCCAATTTCTCTCGAGTAAGGACATACCTCATATGTCTATGTAAAGTGTTCGGCGGGCGCAGTAGAGGGCTAAGAAGGGAAGGAGCGACAAGGGGATTTTGGAGAGTACGTTTTTCTGAGATGGTTTTTGGGGGGCATGTTACCTTTAGGAAGCCCTTATGGTGCCAGAACAGCAAAAAAAAAAACACATGGCATACCATTTTGGAAACTAGACCCCTTGGGGAATGTAACATGGGATAAAGTGAACCTCAATACCCCACAGGTGTTTCACGACTTTTGCAAATGTAAAAAAAAAAAAAAAAAAAATTTACCTAAAATGCTTGTTTTCCCAAAAAATTTTTATTTTTAAAAAGGGTAATAGCAGAAAATACCCCTAAAAATTTGAAGCCCAATTTCTCCCGATTCAGAAAACACCCCATATGGGGGTGAAAAGGGCTCTGCTGGCGCACTACAGGTCTTGGAAGAGAAGGAGTCACATTTGGCTTTTTGAACGCAAATTTTTCTCTGGGGGCATGCCGCATTTAGGAAGCCCCTATGGTGCCAGGACAGCAAAAAAAAACCCCACATGGCATACCATTTTGGAAACTAGACCGCTCGGGGAACGTAACAAGGGGTTAAGTGAACCTTTATACCCCACAGGTGTTTCACGACTTTTGCATATGTAAAAAAAAAATTTTTTTTTTACCTAAAATGCTTGTTTTCCCAAAAATTTTACATTTTTAAAAAGGGTAAAAGCAGAAAATACCCCCCAAAATTTGTAACACAATTTCTCCCGAGTACGGCGATACCCCATATGTGACCCTAAACTGTTGCCTTGAAATACGACAGGGCTCCAAAGTGAGAGCGCCATGCGCATTTGAGGCCTAGATTAGAGATTGCATAGGGGTGGACATAGGGGTATTCTACGCCAGTGATTCCCAAACAGGGTGCCTCCAGCTGTTGCAAAACTCCCAGCATGCCTGGACAGTCAACGGCTGTCCGACAATACTGGGAGTTGTTTTGCAACAGCTGGAGGCTCCGTTCTGGAAACAGTGGCGTACCAGACGTTTTTCATTTTTATTGGGGAGGGGAGGGGGGCTGTGTAGGGGTATGTGTATATGTAGTGTTTTTTACTTTTTATTTTATTTTTTGTGGTAGTGTAGTGTAGTGTTTTTAGGGTACAGTCGCATGGGCGGGGGTTCACAGTAGTTTCTCGCTGGCAATTTGAGCTGCAGCAGAAAGTTTGCGGCAGCTCAAATTTGCAGCCAGATACTTACTGTAATCCTCCGCCCATGTGAGTGTACCCTGTACGTTCACATTGGGGGGGGGGGGGGGGGGGGGGACATCCAGCTGTTGCATAACTACAACTCCCAGCATGCCCGTTTGCTGTCGGTGACTGCTGAGAGTTGCAGTTTTGCAACAACTGTAGGCACACTGGTTATGACCTAACTCAGGTGTTTCACAACCAGTGTGCCTCCAGCTGTTGCAAAACTACAACTCCCAGCATGTACGGTGCATGGTGTACGGTGACTGCTGAGAGTTGTAGTTTGCAACAGCTGGAGGCACACCGGTCGTGAAACACTGAGTTAGGTAAAAAAAAAACTCTGAGTTTCACAACCAGTGTGCCTTCAGCTGTTGCAAAACTACAACTCTCACCAGTCACCGACAGCCAACGGGCATGCTGGGAGTTGTAGTTATGCAACCAGCAGATGCACCACTACAACTCCCAGCATGCACTTTAGCTGTTTGTGCAAGCTGGGAGTTGTAGTTATACAACAGCTGAAGGTACACTTTTCCATAGAAAGAATGTGCCTCCAGCTGTTGCAAAACCATAAGTCCCAGCATGCCCATAAGGGAATGCTGGGAGTTGTGGTGGTCTGCCTCCTGCTGTTGCATAACTACAGCTCCCAGCATGCCCTTTTTGCATGCTGGGAGCTGTTGCCAAGCAACAGCAGGAGGCTGTCACTCACCTCCAACGATCCAGACGCTGCAGGTCAGTCCCTCGCCGCCGCAGCTGCTCCTGGGGCCCCGATCCCAACAGGGGCGCCGGGGATCGGGGTCCCCCAGCACCCGGGGTGCACGTCCCGCACCCGCTCACGTCCTCCAGAAGAGGAGCGGGTGCGGGAGTGACACCCGCAGCAGGCGCCCTGATTGGTCGGCCGGTAATCCGGCCGACGAATCAGGGTGATCGTGAGGTGGCACCAGTGCCACCTCACCCCTGCAGGCTCTGGCTGTTCGGGGCCGTCAGAGATGGCCCCGAACAGCCAGTAATTCCGGGTCATCGGGTCACTGGAGACCCGATTGACCCGGAATCGCCGCAGATCGCTGGACTGAATTGTCCAGCGATCTGCGGCGATCGCCGACATGGGGGGGCATAATGACCCCCCTGGGCGATATGCTGGGATGCCTGCTGAACAATTTCAGCAGGCATTCGGCTCCGGTCCCCAACCGGCTAGCGGTGGGGGCCGAAATTCCCACGGGCGTATGGATACGCCCTCGGTCCTTAAGGACTCGGGATGCAGGGCGTATCCATAAGCCCTATGTCCTGAAGAGGTTAATGCTGCAAAGTACATATGTAAAGGCTGTTTGTGAAACCAGTCTAAAAGGGAACCTACCAGGCAATCCACGTTGTCCAAACCAGGTTCCCGCTTTATAATGAACTCTGCTTTACTCATTACTTTGTTGCATTCCAGAGAATAATGGTTTTAGATTCAGGGGCTTCAAGTCACAGGGGCAGCCATTGACAGTCGGATAGGCATGGTCAGGGGTTCACTATGCCCCCCAGCCACCACGTCTATCCCCTGTACACCAGTGCTGGGACTGCTGTGTGATTGACACACAGGTCCATGGGCACAAAGGCATCAGACAGTTGAAGTGAGTGCTCGCGCTCTGTAAAGAAAGGTCGGCGCTTACATATGAAAGATAAGTGGCACATGCACTGGGACCTGTGTGTCAATCACACAGCAGTCCCAGCGCTGGTGTACAGGGGATAGGCATGATGGCCGTGGGGCATAGCGATCCCCTGGCGACGCCCATCCGACTGTCAATGGCTGCACATAAAAGTGTTTTTTGAGCTAATAAAAGCCGTAATAGGAGGGATAAAAGTAAGTCTGGAGACATATTTAACACACCATACACACACTGTGGTTAGGTTATCTGCCCCAAACCTCATGACAGTTGCGTTTTAATACCTTGTTTTTGGCTGGTTTTAAAACAGATTTTACTGTATTACAGTCCTTTTACATGGACCAATGGGGGAAAGATAATAAGTGCTGGTTAATAAGCCTTCACACAGCTTGATCAATCGCAGGCGGGGCTGCACAAATGATTTCTAGAACATTTGACTTCATCATTGTTGGTTGCATATCATGCTTTTACATTGGATGATGTGCAGCTCATAACTAGACATGGGCGAATTAAAAAAAATAATAATTTGGCCAATTCGATGAATTTTCCGAAAAATTTGATTTGATCCGAATATATTTTCGGCAAATCGTTATTAAAAATGCCTTTTTCCAGGGTACAGAGAGCCTCAATAGGAGTGTAGAACACTTTGCCTTGCCGTAACACGCATATGGAGTGTGCTGGGGTAGTGAAATAATATGGTTATTCAGTATGACATGCAGATTACAGGCGACGCTAGTAGAATCACTGCCACAGAGCGGCACAATGACAGAGTCTGGATGTGGCAGCAGGGTCGGGAGACCATATGGCGTCACAATGGTTGCTTGCAGTCTTTGAATGGGCAGTGCTTCCTGTGATGATCTCAATTGGCACACTATGAAATGACTTCTAAACTCTCCCTGCCTGCCTGCAGTGATGCGGGCTTGAAGTGACTGGATTTACCATGTACTGATCTGTATTGTCAGTAACGCTGATTAGTGACCATACAGTGTCTGCTTTCTCTCTAGCCAGAACGAATGTGGGCTTGAGGTAAATGGATTTGCTGCTGTAAATATCTGTATTGTCAGTAACGGTGCGCACACACGGTCTCTCTCAGCAAACCGGAAAATGCCCATCTTCGGCAATGGCTGCCGAATATATATGGCTGTGACATCACAGGGCTGGCTGCTGATAGGCTGCATGCCTCCATGTGATTCAGGGTGATCCCGCCTACCTGCCTTCCCAGACTTCCTTGCCCCATGTCCTCACATGTGTAGCCGCCATTTAAGCCCCTGGCCCGCACAAAATGTAGTGAATGAAGTGATTCATTACCACGAAGTGCGAGGAAATTCGGATTAGTTTAGAATCAAATTTCTCATGAAATTTGGAACGAATTCAACTTTGTCAGCTTGATTCACCCATCTCTACTCATAACAATGAAACAAATGGATGCACAAAAGCATTTTATGCATGGCCAGTTAACAATGTGACATGTGGCCCATAATTCAAGCAGTATGAAACTCCTGGTAGGCTTTCATGTAGGCAATTCAGTTCCTGAGCATATATCACAAACAGGCCGCCAATTCTAGACACACAACACTTTCCACTTATGGATAAAAGCCTCATCCTATTCATAAGATACTTTCCTGTGATGGCCATAGACTCCCCTTCTGCTCATGAGGTTGATTAGATAACACAGTTGTGCCATAGATTGTGCAGAGTCTGTCAATAAAGGCAGTGAATCAGCCGAGAATTGTTCTTCTCCCTCTATGTCTCTATAGAATGGGCTGATTTATCATTGGTTTGCATGGCTGTCCTAAAGCAGTAATCTATATGCTGATTTTTACACTACAGGGGGAAGATTGCCAAAATTCATCAAGTGGCCACTTTTCTGCCTGCTTTGCAATGTATTGTTATTCTTAGAGATGGCTGTGCACTGAGCTCATTGTAAAGTGCTATAAGAAACAATGCACTGGAGTCTTCTAAATAACAAGCGCTTTTCAGCCGTCTGAAGCACATGCTGCTTTCATCTAGATGATGTATTTTTTTCCAGTGAAAGTAAAGATGAGCCAATAATACAAAAAATATATCCAAAATCAACAATAAGGTCTCATACACACATAAACTATAATATAGCACCTAAAGAAGTCTACAGGCTCACACTGTACCACCTTATGTAGTCTCCAAGTGTTTACAAACTCAATTCAGGAGAAATTGTGTAGTGTTTTAATGGAAAACATATTGCAGAGGTAGGCAATGCATTTTAAAGGGGTTATCCACCATAAGGTGATTTTAGTATGTACCTGCCAGACAGTCATGGACATGCTTAGGAAGGATCTGTGCTTGTCTTGGAGCTAAATGATTGTGGTGTGATTTCAGTATAATGCTGCCGATTTCTTTTTGAGAAATTGCTATTTCCTGTTAGAGTTCCCTCCCTTCCACTACAAGTCCTAGAATTCCTTCTTTGTAAGTGTGAGGTCACTTTACTCCCTACCACACATCAACCACCCCACCCATTGAAGTACAGGTGTGCTGCCTTCCATGCTTTGCTGTTAACAAAAGACCAGTGTTTACTAACCAGGGTGCATCCAGCTGTTGCATAACTACAATTCCCTGATGAAAATGATCTCCTTCCCACCAAGCCGTCGCTCCACCCATTGAAGCAGGACAGGCTCCTTTGAACGCCTAACTAGTGATGTAATGTCTTGGCTGCACTGCAACTGGGGAAAACCTGAGATGACACTCACTTTGTATGCTGTTTAAAATAAATATCAGGGCAAAAATCACATAAGAATTGCTGAGACCACCATTAAACACAGGTACAGACACTATATTATTAAAGGAAATCTGCAGTGAAATAAACCTCCCAACGATCAGACACTTATCTCCTATCGCAGTGTCAGCCGGGAATGAAAGGCTTTGGATGGATCAAAAGGAATCAGATGACTGAGGAAATGAGAGCCTTCTGCGTGCATATTGATGAACCCTCCAAGGATTTAATTGACCTGTCTCATTATTAGGTTGTGTACTGAACTGACTGCTGAGGGGCACATGACACATGTGGAGGTCACATGACTGGTGTTAGGGTTAGTCCTATTCAGTTATGCCCTCTACAGGACTGATCCTTGGGCTATACGACCTATAGGGAATGGTGGGGGCATACCATTTATAGAGCCAAAACAGTGGCATGTTGTACTCCTATAACAAGGTATGTGAGTGGAATTAAGTTCATGCCTATTAGAACAGTTTATGCTTTCTTATTACATAAATACATACAACTCAAGTATTCTTTCTAACAAAAAATAAAATGTCAGCTTTATATCATGCTCAGAGCTGCCATCATGGGCAGATAGTTAATCGGGAGATAAAACCATTGATGCATGTCTTGTAGCTGATGGGTATTTGCAGAGTTATAAAATTAAGTTTTCCTTCTGGGCTTAAAGAGAATCTGACATCTAAAAAGATAGGTAACATTTTTAGGTTAGTTATTTTTAGGGTGAGTTATGCCTTGTAGTCATTGGGCTCCAGCATGCAATGGAGGCGGGGAGCCAGCTCACCCAGCTCCCCTGCCTCATCAATATATGGCTCCTGGGCCTGCCTCCTTCCAGGAGTGAATATTGATGAGGCAGGGGACCTGGGCAAGCTGACTTCCAGCTCCATTGTGCACTGGAGTGAAATTGGCAGGGCATAGCGCTGGAGATATCTAACCCATAATGTACGTTGCCCTTTCTATTTACAGCTACTAATCCACTCTATAACCCAGTATATTGGTTTTAGTGCAGGTGAAATAGCTGTTAGGTTCTCTCTTGGCTCAATGCTGGTAGCCAAACCTTGCATATTAATCATGCAGCTCAGCAACTATTCTTCAATACTTAAACTTGGAAGAAAAACATGATTCTATAACTTTGCAAACAGCCATAAGAGATGGGAATCATTTCTTGTATCTCCCTATTAGCTATCTGCCAATGTCTACAGCTCTGAGCAGGATCTAGAGCTGTCAGGTAAACTTTAAAGGGGTACTCCGGTGGAAAACAATTATTATTATTTTTTTTTCAAATCAACTGGTTTCAGAAAGTTAAACAGATTTGTAAATTACTTCTGTGTAAAAAGCTTAATTCTTCCTGTACTTATCAGCTGTTGTATACTACAGAGGAAGTTGTGTTGTTTTTTTCTGTCTGACCACAGTGCTCTCTGCTGACACTTCTGTCTGTGTCAGGAACTGTCCAAAGTAGGAGAAAATCTCCATAGCAAACCTCTCATGCTCTGGACAGTTCCTGACATAGACAGATATGTCAGCAGAGAGCACTGTGATCAGACAGAAAATAACCACTCAACTTTCTCTGGAGCACACAGCAGCTGATAAGTACTGGAAGGATTAAGATTTTTTAATAGAAGTAATTTACAAATCTGTTTAACTTTCTGGCACCAGTTGATTTGAAATTGTTTTCCACCAGAGTTCTCCTTTAATGCCTTATGAGTATCTACCCCAGAGGTCTCAAACTGTGTTCCTCCAGATGTTGCAAAACTTCAACTCCCACCAAGACCGGACAGCCGTTGGCTGTCCGGGCTTTCTGGGAGTCAAAGGTTTGCAACATCTGGAAGGCCACAGTTTGAGACCTCTGATCTATCATGAAATGTTACATTACTTTTATTTATGCAAAGGCGAAGATATTGGAACTTGCATTTTAAAGTTGTCATTTCTATATTTCCATCACAACAGCCAGATCTCTTTCTTTTTGATTGTTTGAATAATGTGCATTAGAAATATGGCTAACCTTTATATTGGTAGCTTGAGAATATTTTTTAAAATAACAGAGGTGTCCAGTGGCATCATTGCTTATATTTGAGTCATTAAATTTAATGGGATTCCACCTACTTAATCGTTAGAAATTCTGATTAGAACATTTCATTACAGCCAGCTAACAAATGGCTAAAAAATATCCTATGTTTAACTCTTAACATGTCCCTACAAATGCATTAATTGCTTAAAGGAGTATTCTGGATTTTTATGGATCTTCTGGATTTTCACAATATAGTGTCTGTACCTGTGTTTGATGGTGGTCTCGCAATTCTTTATTATGTTTATTTTTAACAGCATACAACATGAGTGCCATCTCAGGTTTTTCCCAGGTTACAGTGCGGCCCGAGACATTACATCCCTAGTCACGTGTTCAGAAGGAGCCTGTCTGCTTCAATGGTAGGAGTGACCACTGGGTGGGAGGGAGATCCTTCTGCAAGAATTGTAGTTTTGCAACAGCTGGAGGCACCCTGGTTAGAAAACACTGGTTTATTGCATGGAAAGGATCCCATGTGTGTTTTAATGGATGGGGTTACTGATGTGTGGGAGGGGAAAAAGTGACCTCACACTTACAAACAAGGAACTAAGGGACTTGTAGTTTAAGGGGACAAATTCCAAAAGGAAATTGCCAGTTTACAAAAAGATAGCCTTAGCGTTATGGTAATCTCACAATATAGCCATTTAGCCCCAAGACAAGTACAGATCCTTCCTAAGCCTGTCCATTACTGTCTGGCAGGACAGTACTAAAATCCCCTTATGGTGAATAACCCCTATAAGACCCTGGCAGCTCAGCATGGGAAGATAGCATCATGAAATAAACTTTTTGTCTACTAGTAATTTGGCCTAATTCTCTGGGTGTCTCAATATATCTCCTTCATCTTGCAAACTTGACTCTTTTTTCTCCAAGGAAATATAAAAGTTAATAATTAACGATAAATCTTGTGAAATTTAAAAGCATCTTTTTTGTTGACGCAGCCTTTTTACATTCTATTAAATCCTTCAGTGTTTTCATCTGTGTTCACAGGAGAACATCCCTGATAATTTTTTTCTCTATCCATACTCTGCTAGAAATGATGTACCCATAATTTATTCATTTTTGTTACATCAAAAAATTACCCAATGTTTAAACTATGTTTTTATGCTAATCATATTGTGGAATGTTTTTTCTGATATTGCATCTTACTATCTGCATTTTAAAATAATCATGAAATCTTGCAGTTTTCATTCTGGCCACTTCCTGTTCTGTACAGAATATTTCCCAGTTATGCCTTTCTTATCAGAGCAAAAAAGGAGTACAGTGAAAGGTGACACCAGTATATAGATAACACTGGATTCACCACCATTCACAGCAAATTTTACCATCCCCGCCCCTGAATAATGACCTCTGTAAAGTTCACAGAAAATGCTTAACTCCTTAACGACACAGGACGTATATTTACGTCCTCCGCCGACTCCCGCGACTATCAACGGCCGGGACCCGCGGCTAATACAGGACATCACCGATCGCAGTGATGCCCTGTATTAACCCTCCAGACACGGCGATCAAAGCTGATTGCCGCGTCTGAAGTGAAAGTGAAACTATCCCGGCAGCTCAGTCGGGCTGTTCGGGACTGCCGCGGTGAAATCGTGGTGTCCCGAACTGCTTACAGGACACCGTGAGGGCCCTTACCTGCCTCCTCAGTGTCCGATCGATGAATGACTGCTCCGTGCCTGAGATCCAGGCAGGAGCAGTCAAGCGCCGATAACACTGATCACAGGCGTGTTAATACACGCCAGTGATCAGCATGAGAGATCAGTGTGTGCAGTGTTATAGGTCCCTATGGGACCTATAACACTGCAAAAAAAGTTAAAAAAAGTGTTAATAAAGGTCATTTAACCCCTTCCCTATTAAAAGTTTGAATCACCCCCCTTTTCCCATAAAAAAATAAAATAAAACAGTGTAAATAAAAATAATAATAAACATATGTGGTATCGCCGCATGCGTAAATGTCTGAACTATAAAAATATATTATTAATTAAACCGCACGGTCAATGGCGTACGTGCGAAAAAATTCTAAAGTCCAAAAAAGCGTATTTTTGGTCACTTTTTATACCATTAAAAATGAATAAAAAGTGATCAAAAAGTCCGATCAAAACAAAATCATACCGATAAAAACTTCAGATCACGGCGCAAAAAATGAGTCCTCATACCGCCCTGTACGTGGAAAAATAAAAAAGTTATAGGGGTCAGAAGATGACATTTTTAAACCTATAAATTTTCCTGCATGTAGTTATGATTTTTTCCAGAAGTACGACAATATCCAACCTATATAAGTAGGGTATCATTTTAACCGTATGGACCTACAGAATAATGATAAGGTGTAATTTTTACCGAAATATGCACTATGTAGAAACGGAAGCCCCCAAAAGTTACAGAATGGCGTTTGTTCTTCGATTTTGTCGCACAATGATATTTTTTTTTCGTTTCACCGTGAATTTCTGGGTAAAATGACTAATGTCACTGCAAAGTAGAATGGTTGACGCAAAAAATAAGCCATAATATGGGTTTTTAGGTGGAAAATTGAAAGGTATATGATTTTTAAAATGTAAGGAGAAAAAAACGAAAGTGCAAAAACTGAAAAACCCTGAATCCTTAAGGGGTTAATAGCATCTTCAATCCAACTGAACAAAACAAGTTCTGTCTATTGTTGCCTGTGTCCATTGGTCCTGCTGTAAAGCATATCACTAAATGCTGTTAAAAACAGGTAAGATGGTAGAATTCATAAAACATACACAAAAGGAAAAAGTAAATAAAAAAAATAGAAACTGAGTAGTAAAAACTCTAATCAGCAAAAAAATATAGGTGATATATAATATCTATAGGGACACTTAAAAAAACACATTGCACTACTACAGTGCAGATACTGAGGGGTGACACAGAAGTTTAAAAAAAAACGCAAAAATGAAAGTCATACAATGTTTGTTAAATATAACACAATAGGGTAGATTTCCTATAAATAATACATAGGCAGTGTAGACCTAGAATTGGCAGTGTAAGTTACATAGTTACATAGTTAGTATGGTTGAAAAAAGACATACGTCCATCAAGTCCGACCAGGGAATTGAAGGGAAGGGTGTAAGGGGATAAGGGAAAGGGATATAGTTTTATAATTCTGTATAAGCATTAATGTTATTTTGTTCCAGGAATGTATCTAACCCTGTTTTAAAGCTGTTAATTGTTCCTGCTGTGACCAGTTCCTGAGGTAGACTGTTCCATAAGTTCACAGTTCTTATGGTAAAGAAGGCGTGTCGCCCCTTTAGACTAAACCTTTTCTTCTCCAGACGGAGGGAGTGCCCCCTCGTCCTTTGGGGGGGGGTTAACCTGGAACAGTTTTTCTCCATATTTTTTGTATGGGCCATTTATATACTTATATACGCTTATCATATCCCCCCTTAAACGTCTCTTCTCAAGTGTGCAGTAACAATATCACAGTGGCTCAATACAAACCACACCTGAAATAATACACTATAGGTTAGGGTAAAATAACAACCAGATGAACTCAAAGGTGCTACCAATATTCATCAACACACTGGTTAGCAAAATCTATGGCTACCCTTGTGACATCACCAGTGCCCAACACAAGACTGGATAAGCCTGGAAGCCAGGGAAACAGATTGCATCTGCAGAGTGCAATGACTGAATAGTGATGTGAGCCAAAGGGACTCAAACAAACCAGGGAACCCATGAGGATAAAAAAGGGTTTGACTAGATGGGATTAGAATCCAGGAGAGCATGTATAGTCACTATTGGCGGACAAGGGGTTAACAGATGCCCAGTGCAATGGTCAGAAGCCAAGAGAGCATGCAAAGACAAAATCAACAGGCAAAGGAGTTACCAGGTACACAGCCCAAAATTTTAGAAGCCAAAAGCTCGATTTAGCATGTGGAAGGTAGAACTCAGAAGCCGTAAGATTACTTGAAATCCTGGCACATACCCTAGGCAGGGGTAGCAGAGTGGCGGCCAGCAGAGAATATCATAGCCGCAGAACCCACACACGTAGGCCCTTTATAACCATCCTTTCTGGTAAATCATACACGTTCCCTGCATACTTGTCCAGCAAGGCTCAAAAATGCCTAAATCACATAATTAAAGTGGTATAAGGCATTTAACACAGTTTTAAGCACAATTTTGAACAGTAAATGTAGCCCAGTATTTTAGAATCCTGCGCATATTTGATGTGCAGGATTTGATGCGCAGGATTTGATGCGCAGGATTTGAAGGTGTGATCAGTCATTTAGTTTACTTTGAAATCTGCAGCTTAAAATTCTGCGCATCAAATCCTGCACATCAAATGTGCGCAGGATTCTGTACATGGGAATAGACCCTAAAGAATCACTCCAGGAAGATCATTTGATGCGCAGGATACCGAATGTGGAAAAAAAAATGGTTTTTTGTATAACTGTATATCAATAAACATTTTACAAATTTTTTCCAACAGAAATATAAAGAAAAACCCGACATATACAAAAGAGAAAAGTTGTATATCAGTATTTTTCATTCATTATACAGGGTGTGCCATTTATATGGATACACCTTAATAAAATGGGAATGGTTGGTGATATTAACTTCCTGTTTGTGGCACATTAGTATATGTGAGGGGGAAACTTTTCAAGATGGGTGGTGACCATGGCGGCCATTTTGAAGTTGGCCATTTTGAATCCAACTTTTGTTTTTTCAATAGGAAGAGGGTCATGTGACACATCAAACTTATTGGGAATTTCACAAGAAAAACAATGATGTGCTTGGTTTTAACGTAACTTTATTCTTTCATGAGTTATTTACAAGTTTCTGACCACTTATAAAATGTGTTCAATGTGCTGCCCATTGTGTTGGATTGTCAATGCAACCCTCTTCTCCCACTCTTCACACACTGATAGCAACACCGCAGGAGAAATGCTAGCACAGGCTTCCAGTATCCGTAGTTTCAGGTGCTGCACATCTCGTATCTTCACAGCATAGACAATTGCCTTCAGATGACTCCAAAGATAAAAGTCTAAGGGGGTCAGATCAGGAGACCTTGGGGGCCATTCAACTGGCCCACAACGACCAATCCACTTTCCAGGAAACTGTTCATCTAGGAATGCTCGGACCTGACACCCATAATGTGGTGGTCACCATCTTGCTGGAAAAACTCAGGGAACGTGCCAGCTTCAGTGTATAAAGAAGGAAACACATCATCATGTAGCAATTTCGCATATCCAGTGGCCTACATGATGATGTGTTTCCCTCTTTATGCACTGAAGCTGGCACGTTCCCTGAGTTATACCCAGCACTTTGTACCATTTGTTGCATGACAATGGACGTGAGAGACGGACGAAACGTTGCCTATGTTTGGTGAATAAAGCCACACGTTCTTTGTATTCCCTGAGTGCTGCTGCCATTCTTTGTTTCTAGATAAATAGATAGATAGATAGATATGAGAAAGATAAATAACTAGATGATAGATATAAGATAGATAGGTAGATATGAGATAGATAGATACATGATAGATAGATAGATACATACATGATAGATATGTAGGTAGGTAGATAGGTAGATAGATAGAGATACATGATAGATATGTAGGTAGGTAGGTAGATAGATAGATAGATAGATTGATAGATGGTGAAACCCCTAGTGGTGGACGACACATCTGCATGGTCAGAGTCTATGCCAGTGGTCTCCAAACTATTGCTCTCCAAATGCTGCAAATCTACAACTCCCAGCATGCCAGGAAAGCCAATATTCCTTATACCAACCTCCCCAATTTTATCAAAGATTCAGTTCACCCTAAACAGATGGATAATGTCACATTGAACAAGAAGAAATCTTCAACGCAGAAAACATTTCTTTTGCAGATGTCTTTCATAATATGTATTTGCCTTGAGCTTGGAATAAAAGACAAGAGTGTAGACCTGGTGAACATAGGACGTGTCACCTAATATCATGAATGGTTTTGCCTTCCTAAACACAGGTGACTCCTTTCTCCCAATCTCTTATCCACGATCCAGGTTGTTCACTTTATTTGATGGATGAATGCCATAAACTCTCGGTAACATTGTTTTATAAAATGATCATGAATATAACCGTTGATGGTAAGTGAGCTCATAGAACATGCCATTCTCCAATAAAAAGCTGTGAATCTCTTCTTATCTTGTTTACAGAGCACTGCCAATGCCTCAAATACAATTTATATGCATGATTATACCAGTTTATGCTGTACAGTCTCATTCATCAAATGTCTCCGAAATGCAGATGCTCCCCTGGCTGACATTGATGCCTGTCTCCAGAATCAATCCAATCACCTTCCCATGCAGATGCTTTATCAGTCTAAGCTCTTTTTACAAACTTCCTGGTTGGTTCTCGATGTTTGCTGGTTCTACGACTATAGTTTAATTTCCCAAAAATGTGGTCAGTAAAGTAACTACAGTACATAAAATGGATTTAATTTCATACTTTGCATTAAGAGATTAAGAACTGATATGGTGTATGTTCAGGGCCAGCTCTGCCTATAGGCTAAATAGACAGCTGCCTAGAGTGCCTTCTTGATGGGGGCACCACTCTGCCTGCCACATGAAAGTTAGACAGCCACTGTCTGAACCACTCTCTCAACCAGCAGCACCACCATAATACACCCGCCCCCCCCCATTTTGTGTCACCCCATCACATGAGGAGGAGGTGTGTTACAGTGTGTCACCCCAGTAGTAAACTAATTACATGACGAGTTTTGTTTCAGTGTGTCACCCCAGTAGTAAGATGATTGCATCAGGAGGAAGTTTGTTACATTATGTCACCCCAGTAGTAAGGAGATCACATGGATAGGAGGTTTGTTACAGTGTGTCTCTCCAATGGTAAGGTGGGGCATGTCAAAGGGCGGACCAATGGGCGGAGTCAATGGAGCGGCAAAATTAGCTTTTGCCTAGGGTGGCAAAAATCCTTGCACCAGCCCTGTATATGTTAAGCTGCACAGAATATCTATAGGCAAGGGGGCTCACTACCATAAAAGCAGAAAATGTACAGCGGGTAAGATCAGTGGCACAAACCTTGCGGTAACAGATTGTTTCATGCACCAATGCGCACTTCTTCGGGCCGCCGGGCGCAGGAAACAGTCCGTTGCTGTGAGGATTCTCCACCCCTAGACATCTTATGGGGGTTTCCAGCAGCCAGACCCCCCCGCCGTGATCTAACATCTTATCCCCTATCTTTTGGATAGGGGATAACATGTCTAGGGGATGAGTGCCCCTTCAAGTTTCTTCTATCAAGTCTGCAACAAGTGAGTGTAAACTTTCTTCTCTTAACACCGTGTTGGATTTGTGAATTCTCAATTCCCTGGTTTGCACCCCTAGAATGAAGTTGGAGCCAGGTATTCCTAGTCTGTCTAATTAGGGCATGTGCTAATACAGAAGTGGTGCCGCACCCGTCCCTCTGTGTATAGTCACTACCATAAAACATTGCAGATCTTCTAAGCATCTACTAGATTACATGTAAGCAGGGTCATGGAGGGCACCATAAAGAATGAGAGCATTCCACCATCCCATGAATGAGCAAACAGCCAAGGTTGTGTCAAGTCAAGTCATGTTAAGGTCAGTCTTCTTTACCCTACAGAGTCTTAATGTACATAGGGCCTTTAACAACCTTGATCTGGCTCTTCATATGGGGAAGTATGTTAATCATCTATTTGGGATACACCAAAACAGCTGACCCATTTGAAATGATAGAGGCGCTCCACAATAACCAACTCATACTTCAAGTCAGTTGATGGACTGCAACTGGTCACCATGGGGCACTCTTCTACCTAAGAGATATATTATTTGCAGGTCTTTAAAAAGAGTTTTTTTTTTTCCCAATTTGATACATGTAATCCCTTTTTGGTAGAAGTGTTCCCTGACAATAAGCTTTTAATAGAGATAGCCAGTGACCGTCTTTAGTCTGAAGCAGAAGCTGTCAGCAGTTGTTCAGTTTCCCTAGGGCACCCACGCAGGAAAAATGGAGCCTTACATTGTGATCATTAAATCTGATTTTCTAAAAAATCATTGCACAAAATATGACATTACAGTAAAAAATATAAAAAATAAAATAAAAAAAAGCAACACTTATGGTTAGGTACTCTGGGTTCTGCCGATGTGGCTTTTCCATATACTTTTAAAGTACTTCTTGCAAGGAAATGTTCTCTTTAAAGAAGCAAAACTTCTTTAGGGTGGGGTCACACATGCCATATTTTGCTGCACATTTGCTGCTCTGTTGTTTCTTACCCATTGAAGTCAATTGGTAGCAAAATCAAATGCATATTTTGCTACCCATTGACTTCAATGGGTAGGAAACTACGCAGCAGTAAATATGCTGCAAAATACGACAAGTGTGAGCCCACCCTTAAAGAGATATAATTCATTTTTGGTAAAATGTGTAAGTTTTTTTCAAATGCCTTTTTTCCCCTGAAATTCCAAATTATTTTTTTTTATACAAATTTTTTTTTTTTTTATGTAAAAGACTGCAGCATGAACCAAGCAGAATACAGGAAAGGAAGTTAGATTGATCAGCTCTTCTGTATTTAAAAAGGACAATATATTTCCATGCTAACAATTTCCTAAATACATTTTATAATGTCAAATTTTGGTTGCATTTGTTATATACATATTGTTTCAGCATAAAATACTTGTCTCATAACTCGGGCTAATAATGGTCCTAGGCTGTAGTGTTGTTTACCGTTCATGGACAAGAATGGCGCTGTTTCTGGGGGAAAAAATCCAAGCCCTTCTTTCAAATCTTATTCAACTCTCTTTAAAGGGGTTGTCCAGGAAAAAAAACTGATATATATATATATATATATATCTCAACTAGCTCCAGAAAGTTAAACAGATTTGTAAATTACTTCTATTAAAAAATCTTAATCCTTTCAGTAGTTATGAGCTGCTGAAGTTGAGTTGTTCTATTCTGTCTAAGTGCTCTCTGATGACACCTGTCTCGGGAACTGTCCAGAGTAGATGCAAATCCCCATAGCAAACCTCTTCTATTCTGTGCAGTTCCCGAGACAGAGATGTCAGCAGAGAGCACTGTTGCCAGACAGAAAAGAACAACTTAACTTCAGCAGCTGATTATTGGAAGGATTAAGATTTTTTTTATAGAAGTAATTTACAAATCTGTTTAACTTGCTGGAGCCAGTTGATATAAACATTTTTTTTCCTGGAATACCCCTTTAAACTATGCATTGATTCAGTAGTCAGGTAATAATGATGGAAAAGTTGTTTTTAGGCATTAATTCACAATATCTTTTAATAGACAATTGAGTCTGACATTTTCCTCCAAATTGACACATTTAGCAAAAAATTACAACATCATCCAAACTTTAACAACTTTCACACAGGACACCAACTGGGTCATTTGTCCTTAGAACACGTGTGGAGAATAAAGAAGCAAAAGAGAAAAGTAATGTAACTAAGTGAGTCCGTGTCAGTCAATGGACGTTTACTATCTGCCGCTGGACGACAACAGAAAATTACCAAATAAATTCTTAATAATAACAGTAAAAATGGCAGAGAATCATCGCACTACATTGATAGGGAACACTCAACATCAATTAGGAAAAGATAACATCCTGGGATGTCATCTGCAGACAGGACTCAGGGGCATTTGGTATGAATTGAAAGTATTGAGCCATTGGCATAACTAGAGTCACAACAACTGCGACAAGGCCCAGAGGCAACGACTAGATAACATTTTTTTGGCAGGGTGTCGCAACAAGGGGGAGTTCCTTACACATCTAAGTATTTAGTTAAGAGAACTATATAAATCAGTAGAAAAGTCAAGTTCTAAAACAGAAACACAGCTATAACCATTATAGACATTTAATAGCCCCCTTCCAACCCATGACACACATGTACCTCATTGGTCGGGGGAAAGGAATATGGTACAACTTTGTCAGTGTCAAAAAAAAGGTATGGGTCTGAAAATGTGAGGAGAAGAAGAAAACGTAAGCCAAAAAAATGTTATAAATAAAAACAAGTTGCTGGGTCATGAGGGGGATTATATTGTTATAATAAAAAAATAAAAATAAAAAAAACAGACAATTTAGACCTATTTAAATGAGTTGCAATGCCAGATTATTATTATAGCCAAAACAGGGTCAATCTCTGCCCCTTAAAGGGGTACTCCGCCCCTAAACATCTTATCCCCTATCCAAAGGATAGGGTATAAGATGTCAAATCGCCGGGGTCCCGCTGCTGGTCACGAGTTCGCTCTGCACGTAATGACGGGCAATACAGGGGCCGGAGCATCGGTACATCACGGCTCTGCCGTAGACTTGCCTCCTGCCATAGACTTGCATTAAGGGGACGGGCCGTGATGTCACGAGGGGCGGAGCCATGACGTCATACTGCTCCGTCCCCTGTATCGCCCTTCATTACGCACAGAGCGAACTCACCCTGTGCAGCAATGATAGTGCAGTGCCGCAGCGGCGATCCCGGGGCTCCCCAGCAGCGGGACCCCGGCGATCTGACATCTTATCCCCTATCCTTTGGATAGGGGATAAGATGTCTAGGGGCGGAGTACCCCTTTAACCTGTTAAGGACCCAGGGCGTACCTGTACGCCCTGAGTCCGCTCCCGATCTATAACGTGGGGCCACGGTGTGTCGGTCGGGCCCAGCCTCTAACAACGGCTGGGACCCGTGGCTAATAGCGCGCGGCATTGATCACGCTGCCGCGTGCTATTAACCCTTTAGACGCGGCGTTCAAAGTTGAACGCAGCGTCTAGAATGAAGGTGAAACCATGCCGGTTAGCTCAGGGAGCTGTTCGGAATAGCCGCGGTGAAATCGCGGCATCCCGAACAGCTTACAGGACAGCGGGAGGGTCCCTTCCTGCCTCCTCGCTTTCCGATCGCCGAATGACTGCTCAGTGCCTGAGATCCAGGCATGAGCAGTCAAGCGGCAGAATCATCGATCACTGGTTTCCTATGAGAAACCAGTGATCAATGTGAAAGATCAGTGTGTGCAGTGTTATAGGTCCCTATGGGAGCTACAACACTGCAAAAAAAAAAGTGGAAAAAAAAGTGAATAAAGATCATTTAATCCCTCCCCTATTAAGAGTTTGAATCACCCCCCTTTTCCCATAAAAAAAAAACAGTGTAAATAAAAATAAACATATGTGGTATCGCTGCATGTGGAAATGTCCGAATTATAAAAATATATCATTAATTAAACCGCACGGTCAATGGCGTGCGTGCAAAAAAATTCCAAAGTCCAAAATAGTGCATTTTTGGTCACTTTTTATATAATGAAAAAATTAATAAAAAGCGATCAATAAGTCCTATCAATGCAAATGGTACCGCTAAAAACTTCAGATCACGGCGCAAAAAATGAGCCCTCATATCGCCCCATACGCGGAAAAATAAAAAAGTTATAGGGCTCAGAAGATGACAATTTTAAACGTATAAATTTTCCTGCATGTAGTTTTGATTTTTTCCAGAAGTACGACAAAATCAAACCTATGTAAGTAGGGTATCATTTTAACCGTATGAAAAATGTACTGTGCAGAAACGGAAGCCCCCAAAAGTTACAAAATGGCGTTTTTTTTTTTTCAATTTTGTCTCAAATTGATTTTTTTTTCCTTTTCGCCATAGATTTTTGGGTAAAATGACTGAAGTCATTACAAAGTAGCATTGGTGGCGCAAAAAATAAGCCATCATATGGATTTTTAGGTGAAAAATTGAAAGAGTTATGATTTTTTAAAAGTAAGGAGGAAAAAACGAAAATGCAAAAACGGAAAACCCTGAGTCCTTAAGGGATTAAATTGTCTCAAAACGCTCACATTGTGGTTCATGACATTGTGCTAGTAAAATTGGATCTGTTGGCAAGTATGATACAGGAGATACACCCCATGGACAAAAGTTGTGCTATTTTTTTGTAATCCTAGATAACCCCTTTAAAAATAGTATATGTTAAAAGGGAATGTATGATATTAGAAACACATGGCTGCTTTCTTTCAAAAACAGCTCCTTGAACTGTGCCTTGTATTGTGTATTACTCTGCACGGTAAAGTTGCGGAATGTAACCACGACATTACAACTGCCAAATGCCATATTGATGTCATCAGATTATTTTTCTACTTAATACTTTTCTTATGTACTATGTTTGCATTTGTACACTTAAAATGGCAATAGTTCCCCAACACAGGGCTAGAGAGGGGAACATATGTAGGAAAATTCCCTAGATCATGGACACGGGACAGCGTGTCCAGTGAGTGCACCAATACTCCTTATGCCTAGCTATTATCTGACTACCTGGAACATATGCTCAAGAGTCATGGCTCTACATAGATCATAATTGCATTATATAGCAAGAGAGTCAGATCCCACCCAAAAGAGAAAGATACATTATGCGGCACATGAGGCCAGCTACAGCACCTTATACCGTATATACATGAGTATAAGCCGACCCGAATATAAGCCGAGGTCCCTAACTTCACCCCAAAAACCCAGGAAAAGTTATTGACTCGACTTTAAGCCTAGGGTGGGAAATACATCATCCCCCATGTAATCATCCAGACCCCCATCATCATCCACCCCCCCCCTTCATCATCACCGCCTGTCAATCCCTTCATTAGTGGTCTTCAACTTGTGGACCTCCAGATGTTGCAAAACTACAACTCCCAGCATGCCCGGACAGCCATCGGCTGTCCGGGCATGCTGGGAGTTGTAGTTTTGAAACTTCTGGAGGTCTGCAGGTTGAAGACCACTGCGGCCTTAGTCGTCATCCAGCCCCACCCCCCCCCCTTTTGTTTTGTACTCACCTCCCCTCGGCGGGAAGTTAGGGTGAGCTGGTCCGGGCCATCTATGCTGCAGGGACCGTCCGGTGGGGAGGATTAGTCGTTGCGGGCTCACACTAACTTCCCGCAGAGGAGAGGTGAGTACAAAACAAAGGGGGGGGGGGGGGGGGGCTGGAGGATGACTAAGGCCACAGTGGTCTTCAACCTTCGGACCTCCAGAGGTTTCAAAACTACAACACCCAGCATGCCCGGACAGCCGATGGCTGTCCGGGCATGCTGGGAGTTGTAGTTTTGCAACATCTGGAGGTCTGCAGGTTGAAGACCACTAAAAGGGATTGACAGGCGGAGAGTTCACTCGAGTATAAGCCGAGGGGGGCGTATTAAGCACAAATCGTGCTGAAACACTCGGCTTATACTCGAGTACAGCCTAGAGAACATCATCTGTTAGGAGAACCAAATGCCACCGCTCTGTCGGCTGTTGTAATCGTTCATAGTCCTGTACCTACAGAAACGGTAATCAACAAGCATGTGCACGGTGCCGGCTCTGCCTATAGGCAAAATAGGCATCCGCCTAGGACACCCTATTGGGGGGGGGGGCGCTACACTGCCTGCCACATGAAACTTAGCCAGCCAGTATCTGAACCGCCCACTCAAAGCCAGCATCACTCCCACCAATGCCCCCTGTACAATGATAACTAGCATTCTTCAGTCTGCAAGAGGAGCGCAGCACCACTGCATGCAGCTCTCCTCTCTGAGAACCGTCCAGCAATCTGACAGCGCTTGTGTCATAACATCTGTCTTTCTGCCTCAACCCCCCCCAGTGTGTCACCTCAATAGTATGGAGATTACATGAAGAGGGGGTTGTTACAGTGTGTCACCCAAGTAGTAAGGTGGGAGGTGTAACAATTGACGGGGTCAAGGGGCAGCAATATTATTGTGGTGTCCCGGTACCTTATTGCATTCCGTACCTAGTGTAGAGGTCCCCAAAGTCAGAGTTACTACGTTCAGGTAGGGTCCTCCAGGTGGGACAGCCCCTAGTCGCCTCCTCCTTCTCTAATTTTATAGTGTTTATGTGTATATATTTAATAATGTATATTAGTATAATTACCTTTATAGCATCGCAGGACCTTCGGTCATGTGACTATGTTAATTCCTTTGAGTTATGCTTTAGGACCTTTCAGAGGTCACATGGTGTGGTCACATGTCGGACCATGATTCTTTGTACAGATGATTGACAGAAGTTTTGGACCAAGCAGCTTAAGGCTAGCCTCTGCTCATATTAGGGAGCTGCAGCCAATGATCGCTCTCTTGTTCCTGAGCTAGCAGCATAGCTCTTGGGTTCCGGATCATCGGAGAGTTGAGATCTGTGTAACTTGCAAAGACAACCCTAGGCCAGAAGCCTGCCGGCCTCAGCCTGAACTAAACCATGAGTCCTAAACTAAATCCCCGCTAAAGCTAGTGTGACTACTGGACTGCATCTAAATCCCTAAATCCAGTGGAACAGCGCATATCAGTCTCCGGACTTTAAAACGCTCAAGGTCCCAACCACTGTCAATATTTAAGAGACTTTGCTTGTAAAGAGACTGTTCCGGTTATAAAGCCTGCATAAAATCTTCAGTAAAGTACAGAACATGTAATACCTCCCTCTACTGTAGGGGGCGCTACCAGACACCAGTCAGTGCAAACGCTTCAGTAATACAGGTGTTTTACCAGTGAATGCCCATTCTGATTGGTCAGTTCTTCCAGCCATTGACACATTTTGCACATCTGGACTGTCCATAGCATTGTATGTTGAGTCTGGTTTCAAGTTACAATAGTCCAGAAAAGACCATTGTATTTTAAACTGGTGTATGTTGTGGCCATTGTAAGTTGGGATCACTGTATTAGCTATTCCCATAACCACCATATTATACCACTCTGGATACTGGGAACTAAACCAGTATAGACCACTAAGGAGATTATCAGGAATACTATCACCATCCCCCCCCCCCCCCCCCATACCACTGAAGTTCAGTTTATTGTTAATAAGGTGGAGAGACAATTCTGACTTTACTATCAGGCCTTATTTATTTTGTTTATGTCCCGGTATCTCCTCGTAAGACTCATCTGGTCAGTGCACTGTAATTTGGAACATGGCTGGAAACTTGGGAGCAGCATAGGAATAAGATGATACTTATGATTCCCCAGGATACAATGATGATTAGGCTTTAAAATTAGCTTTGAAGATGCTGCTGAAAAGAAAAAGAAAGAAGAAAAAAAGGGGAAGTGGATTATAATTTGTCTTCTAAACATGGCGGAT
This sequence comes from Hyla sarda, assembly GCF_029499605.1. Taxonomy (NCBI): domain Eukaryota; kingdom Metazoa; phylum Chordata; class Amphibia; order Anura; family Hylidae; genus Hyla; species Hyla sarda. The sequence continues at coordinate 61,850,992 of NC_079195.1, read as the reverse complement.
CACTAGTTTCCCTCCAGTCATTTTCATCTATTGTTTTCTCTGTATTCCAGCACTAGTATCTCCATGCTGTGATGCTCCCAGACTATTGCTGGCTGGAAAATATTCTCATTTTACCCGACTATCTTCTTTCACTGTTCTGTGGGTGACATTGTTTGTCAAGTCGTGTTAACTTCAATCCTATTCACAGGCACTGCGGGACTTTGCATGCATGTTGCTATGGATGGTCACATCCCGCAGTATTGGCCTGTGTTAGGCACTTGTCATCATCATCCAATATTCTGTTCTGAGGTCTCTCTCTGCAAATGTCCTGCTGGCTGGATAGCAAAATATTCATCACTAAAATCCTGCGTATACAACCTCTGGCTTTTTAGTTATTGGCATGATGGGGGTTGCAGTTTTAAATGACTGAAGCGCCATAGGTTGCATAGCACTGTTGGATAATGTACAGATAAAGGAAGGTTAAATTTGTACTTTTAGAGGGAATCTGTCACAGCCCTTTGCTTATTTTAATCCCTTAAGCACTTTCGTTTTTTCCTCCTCACCTTTTAAAAATCATAACCCTTTTAATTTTGCACCTAAAAATCCATATTATGGCTTATTTTTTTTTATTTATATACTTTTTTTGCGCCACCAATTCTACTTTGCAGTGACATCAGTCATTTTACCCAAAAATCTACGGTGTAACGGGGGGAAAAAAATCATTGTGCGACGAAATTGAAGAAAAAACGCCATTTTGTAATTTTGGGGGCTTCCATTTCTACGCAGTACCTTTTTAAGTAAAAAGGACACCTTATCTTTATTCTGTAGGTCCATACAATTAAAATGATACCCTACTTATATAGGTTTGATTTTGTCGTACTTATGTAAAAAAATCATAACTACATGCAGAAAAATGTATACGTTGAAAATTGTCATCTTCTGACCCCTATAAGGCTGGGTTCACACCACGTTTTTCAAATACGGTTACCGTATATGGTTTTCCGCTAAAAAAAGTATGGCAAAAACCGTATGCAACCGTATACAACCGTATGACTCAAAATTAAAACGTATACGGTTTTTCCCCGTACGGTTCTATCCGTTTGCATCAGTTTTTGCCAGCGGTTTTGCTATTTTGTTGGAATTAGTTTTCCAGCAATTTAATAAAGTTACTATTGTTCTATTGAAATTCCAATCTGCGCATGCGTCAACTCCAAAAACGGATTAGAAAAACCGTGTGCAACCGTATTCTGAAATTCTGTGTACGGTTCTCATAGACAAAAATGTTAAATGAACTGCATACGGTTCGCATACGGTTTTCCAACCGGAGGCAAAAACGTGGTCGACAGCGTTTTTGCCTACAGTTGAAAAATCGGCAAAACCGTATCTGAGGCAAAACGGATGCAACCGTACACAACATTTGGAATACGGTTTCCAATGCATTCTCTATGCATACGGTTTCGGATACGGTCGTATACATTTTTTTGCGGAAAATCGTATACGGTTACCCTATTTGAAAAACGTGGTGTGAACCCAGCCTAACTTTTTTATTTTTCCGCGTATGGGGCAGTATGAGGACTCATTTTTTGCACCGTGATCTGACGTTTTTAGCGGTATAATTTTTGTATTGATCAGACTTTTGTTTGCTTTTTAGTCATTTTTTCATGATATAAAAAAGCGACCAAAAATACGTTATTTTGGAATTTTTGGGCGCGTATGCCATTGACCGTGCGGTTTAATTAATTATGTATTTTTATAGTTTGGATATTTACGCACGCAGCGATACCACATATGTTTATATTTATTTTTATTTACATGGTGTTTTTTTTTTATGGGAAAAGGGGGATGATTTGAACTTTTATTAAGGAAAGGGTTAAATCACATTTACTAACTTTTTTTTACACTTTTTTTTTTGCAGTGTTATAGGTTCCATAGGGACCGATAACACTGCACACACTGATTGCCAGCACTGTTCCCTGCAAAGCCATAGCTTTGCAGTGATCAGCGTTATCGGCGGCCGATTGCTCAAGCCTGCATCTCAGGCTTGGAGCAATCAATCACTGAGGGGACATGCCGGAGGCAGGTAAGAGGACGTCTGCTCGTGTCCCAGCTGATCGGGACACCACATTTTCACTGCGGTGGTCCCGATCAGCCCAACTGAGCAGCCGGGCAACTTTCACTTTCGGTTTAGACGTGGCGTTTAACTTTGAACGCCGCATCTAAAGGGTTAATAGTGCGCGGCACCGCGATCGCTGCCACGCGCTATTAGCCCAGACCCGCCTTCAGATACATGCCAGGTCCGACCTGATATGACGCGGGATCACCGCGTGACCCCGCGTTATATCGCGGGAGCCGGCCAAGGATGTAAATATACGTCCTTGGTTGTTAAGGGGTTAACTACACAAGCTGGTAGAGGGTTGAACAACTAATAAGAAAGAGTGTGAGACAGTGACCGGAATGGGCGACTCCAGGTTTTAAGACTAACCCAAGGCAGCTCAGGTTCTGAAGACAGCTTGTCACTGGGCTTTAAAGGGGTACTCCGGTGGAACACTTTTTTTTTTTAAATCAACTGGTGCCAGAAAGTTAAACAGATTTGCAAATTACTTCTATTAAAAAATGTCAATCCTTCCAGTACTTATTAGCTGCTGAATACTACAGAGGAAATTATTTTCTTTTTGGAACACAGAGCTCTCTGCTGACATCATGAGCACAGTGCTCTCTGCTGACACCTCTGTCCATTTTAAGAACTGTCCAGAGTAGGAGAAAATCCCCATAGCAAACATATGCTGCTCTGGACAGTTCCTAAAACGGACAGAGATGTCAGCAGAGAGCACTGTGTTTTCCTCCGGAGTACCCCTTTAAAACTAGGCGAGAGTCAGGGGCGAATCCAGAGTCTAGTCTCGTGAGGGGCACTATTAGAGAATTTCGTTTTGGTGGACAGAAAATAAGGTGTTTCTTAAAGAACTTACAATATTATTAAATGTATCCAGTATAATAATCAAATATACCAATTGCCACAGAATAGGAAAGCGCTAAAGAAGTTTTTACCATTTAACCCCTTAAGGACACATGACGTACTGGAACGTCATGTGTCCACTCCCGATCTATAACGCGGGGCCACGGCGTGGCCCCGCGTCATAGCGGGTCGGGCCCGGCCTCTAACAACGGCCGGGACCCGTGGCTAATAGCGCGCGGCATTGATCGCTGTGCCGCGCGCTATTAACCCTTTAGACGCGGCGTTCAAAGTTGAACGCCGCGTCTAAAGTGAAACCGAAAGCATCCCGGCTAGCTCAGTGGGCTGTTCGGGATAGCCGCGGTGAAATCGCGGCATCCCGAACAGCTGACAGGACAGCGGGAGGGCCCCTACCTGCCTCCTCGCTGTCCGATCGCCGAATGACTGCTCAGTGCCTGAGATCCAGGCATGAGCAGTCATCCGGCAGAATCGTTGATCACTGGTTTCTTATGAGAAACCAGTGATCAACATAGAAGATCAGTGTGTGCAGTGTTATAGGTCCCTATGGGACCTATAACACTGCAAAAAAAAAGTGAAAAAAAAAAGTGAATAAACATCATTTAACTCCTCCCCTATTAAAAGTTTGAATCACCCCCCTTTTCCAATAAAAAAAAAAACACAGTGTAAATAAAAATAAAAATAAACATATGTGGTATCACCGCGTGCGGAAATGTCCGAATTATAAAAATATATCATTAATTAAACCGCTCGGTCAATGGCGTGCGCGCAAAAAAATTCCAAAGTCCAAAATAGTGCATTTTTGGTCACTTTTTATATCATTTAAAAATGAATAAAAAGTGATCAATAAGTCCTATCAATGCAAAAATGGTACCGTTAAAAACTTCAGATCACGGCGCAAAAAATGAGCCCTCATACCGCCCCATACACGGAAAAATAAAAAAGTTATAGGGGTCAGAAGATGACAATTTTAAACGTATTAATTTTCCTGCATGTAGTTATGATTTTTTCCAGAAGTCCGACAAAATCAAACCTATATAACTAGGGTATCATTTTAATCGTATGGACCTACAGAATACATATCAGGTGTCATTTTTACCGAAAAATGTACTACGTAGAAACGGAAGCCCCCAAAAGTTACAAAACAGCGTTTTTTTTTCAATTTTGTCGCACAATGATTTTTTTTCCCGCTTCACCACAGTTTTTTGGGCAAAATGACTGACGTCATTACAAAGTAGAATTGGTGGCGCAAAAAATAAGCCATCATATGGATTTTTAGGTGTAAATTTGAAAGAGTTATGATTTTTTAAAGGCAAGGAGCAAAAAACGAAAATGCAAAAACGGAAAAACCTCCGGTCCTTAAGGGGTTAAAACTACAACTCCCAGTATGACCTAAGTAGTGGTGAGGGGATGCTGGGAGTTGTTGTTTCACTCATCATTACTGCAAAACTTACCAGTGATGGGACAGTCAGGACACTACACAATGATATCAGTGACTACAGGTGACGTTTTCTCTATAGTCTTCCCTTATCTAATTCAGATGGAACATACCGCCAGGTCCAGCTAAATCTTCTCTCTGCAGAACTTGACGCCCAGACAGCTCCTCACTATGTCAGCGGATTCTGATCCTCTATATGAAAACAATTACTATTAGAAACCTTCCAAACACTGTATCCTTTGAATATAATACTGGCACACACCCTCTGAATATAATTCTGGCACACTGTACCCTCTGAATATAATTCTGGCACACTGTACCCTCTAAATATAATTCTGACACACTGTACCCACTGAATATAATACTGCCACACACTGTACCCCTGAATATATTACTGCCACACACTGTACCCACTGAATATAATACTGCCAGACACTTTACCCCTGAATATATTACTGCCACACACTGTACCCACTGAATATAATACTGCCACACACTGTACCCCTGAATATAATACTGCCACACACTGTACCCCTGAATATAATACTGCCACACACTGTACCCCCTGAATATAATACTGCCACACACTGTACCCCTGAATATATTACTGCCACACACTGTACCCACTGAATATAATACTGCCACACACTGTACCCCTGAATATAATACTGTCACACACTGTACCCCTGAATATAATACTGCCACACACTGTACCCCCTGAATATAATACTGCCACACACTGTACCCCTGAATATATTACTGCCACACACTGTACCCACTGAATATAATACTGCCACACACTTTACCCCTGAATATATTACTGCCACACACTGTACCCCTGAATATTTTACTGCCACACACTGTACCCACTAAATATAATACTGCCACACACTGTACCCCTGAATATAATACTGCCACACACTGTACCCCCTGAATATAATACTGCCTTACACTGAAACCTCTGAATATATTACAACACACTGTACCCCTGAATATAATACTGCCACACACTGTACCCCCTAAATATGATACTGCCTCACACTGTACCCCCTGAATATAATACTGCCACACACTGTAACCTCTGAATATATTACTACAACACACTGTACGCTCTAAATATCCCTCCTGAATACAATACCGTGATGTATTGTGGCTAATGAAAACCGTACTACCCCAGAAATTCCTTATACTCTCTGCCCCTCATATATAGTATTAATGCCCCATCCTGTGCCCCCACATATAACTATGACCCACCCTGTTCTCCCTCATAATAATAATGCCCTCTGTCCTGTCCCCCTAGCATATAATGCCCCCCTGTGCTGTGCCCCTCACATATAATGCCCCTGAAATGTTCCCCTCACATGTAATGCCAATGTAATGTTATAATGCCCCCTGTCCTGCACCCTCAGGGGGCATTTTAACCCCTTAAGGACACATGACGTACTGGAACGTCATGTGTCCACTCCCGATCTATAACGCGGGGCCACGGCGTGGCCCCGCGTCATAGCGGGTCGGGCCCGGCCTCTAACAACGGCCGGGACCCGTGGCTAATAGCGCGCGGCATTGATCGCTGTGCCGCGCGCTATTAACCCTTTAGACGCGGCGTTCAAAGTTGAACGCCGCGTCTAAAGTGAAACCGAAAGCATCCCGGCTAGCTCAGTGGGCTGTTCGGGATAGCCGCGGTGAAATCGCGGCATCCCGAACAGCTGACAGGACAGCGGGAGGGCCCCTACCTGCCTCCTCGCTGTCCGATCGCCGAATGACTGCTCAGTGCCTGAGATCCAGGCATGAGCAGTCATCCGGCAGAATCGTTGATCACTGGTTTCTTATGAGAAGCCAGTGATCAACATAGAAGATCAGTGTGTGCAGTGTTATAGGTCCCTATGGGACCTATAACACTGCAAAAAAAAAGTGAAAAAAAAAAGTGAATAAACATCATTTAACTCCTCCCCTATTAAAAGTTTGAATCACCCCCCTTTTCCAATAAAAAAAAAAACACAGTGTAAATAAAAATAAAAATAAACATATGTGGTATCACCGCGTGCGGAAATGTCCGAATTATAAAAATATATCATTAATTAAACCGCTCGGTCAATGGCGTGCGCGCAAAAAAATTCCAAAGTCCAAAATAGTGCATTTTTGGTCACTTTTTATATCATTTAAAAATGAATAAAAAGTGATCAATAAGTCCTATCAATGCAAAAATGGTACCGTTAAAAACTTCAGATCACGGCGCAAAAATGAGCCCTCATACCGCCCCATACACGGAAAAATAAAAAAGTTATAGGGGTCAGAAGATGACAATTTTAAACGTATTAATTTTCCTGCATGTAGTTATGATTTTTTCCAGAAGTCCGACAAAATCAAACCTATATAAGTAGGGTATCATTTTAATTGTATGGACCTACAGAATACATATCAGGTGTCATTTTTACCGAAAAATGTACTACGTAGAAACGGAAGCCCCCAAAAGTTACAAAACAGCGTTTTTTTTTCAATTTTGTCGCACAATGATTTTTTTTCCCGCTTCACCACAGATTTTTGGGCAAAATGACTGACGTCATTACAAAGTAGAATTGGTGGCGCAAAAAATAAGCCATCATATGGATTTTTAGGTGTAAATTTGAAAGAGTTATGATTTTTTAAAGGCAAGGAGCAAAAAACGAAAATGCAAAAACGGAAAAACCTCCGGTCCTTAAGGGGTTAAGTAAGGGGCACAAGACAGGGGGGGGGCATTATAAGTGAGTGGCACATGACAGGAGGGCATTAAATGAGTATGCTTTAAAGTGTCCTCTTCTCACCCCTATAACCCTTTTATTTTTCCGCATACAGGACTATATGAGGGCTTATTTTTTGTGATGTGATCTGAAGTTTTTGTCAGGACCATTTTTATTTAGATTTTATTTTTTTTTTAGTTATTGAAGTGACCAAAAATACGCACTTCTGGACTTTGATATTTTTTCATGCTTTCATCTTTCAGTGTGCAACTTAATTATTATATTTTATTAGTTCACACATTTGTGCATGTGGCGCTACCACATATGTTTAGGGTTTATGTATAGGGTTTTCCTTACATTATTTCATTTAAAAAATGGGAACAAAGGGTGATTCAAACTTTTATTAGGCAAGGGGTAAATCACATTTATTACTTATTTATTTTTTTACCCTTTTTTTTTTTAGTTTTTTGGTCCCCATGTATAGGCCAGTGAGAAAAGGGACATAATACTGCGGGACTATATACATCAGCTGTGCTGTACCCACTGCCCTGGCTACTATATATATATATATGTATATGTTTATGTGCATAAATATAGCTGCCAGGGCAGTGGGTACAGCACAGATAAGCTGATGTATATAGTCCTGCAGTATTATGTCCCTATATACGTGCTTTGTGTCCTCTGAACTGGCCCATACTATATATTATATACGTAATATGGGCCAGGCAGGGCAGAGAACACAGCACAGACATTGGTATATAGTGACATATACTGACATAACACTGCGGTGCTATATACATCAGCTGTGCTGTAGCCACTGCCCTGGCTACTATATATATATATATATATATATATATATATATATAGCTGCCAGGGCAGTGGGTACAGCACAGATAAGCTGATGTATATAGTCCTGCAGTATTATGTCCCTATATACGTGCTGTGTGTCCTCTGAACTGGCCCATACTATATATATATATATATATATATATATATATATATATATATATATTATATACGTAATATGGGCCAGGCAGGGCAGAGAACACAGCACAGACATTGGTATATAGTGACATAACACTGAGGGGCTATATACATTAATTGTAGCCTTGACCACTATATACATGCATATATTTATAGCAGCCAGGGCAGTGGTACAGCACAGCTGATGTATATAGCCCCACAGTGTTTCCCAACTAGGGTGCCTCCAGCTGTTGCAAAACTACAACTCTGGTTGGCTGTCTGGGCATGCTGGTAGTTCTAGTTTTGCAACAGCTGGAGGCACACTGTTTGAGCAGCCGGGGGAGGGGTCAGATGAGCAGGGACTAAGTTGCCGCGTCCATCAGCTCCTTCTCTTAAAGGGACAGCAGGAGCTGGAGCAGCGTGTGAAAGGTGAGGGGACAGTGGAGCCGGGGACAGCTCCTGCTCCTCAGTAATAGGGGCAGCAGTCTCGGGGGGGGGGGGGGGGGTAGGGCAATTGCCCCGTTGCCCCCCCCCCCCCCCCCCTGGATCCGCCACTGGCGAGAGTCAGCCCGCACGTAAGGAATCATTGCTGAGAGTTTGAATTTGGAAGTTTGCAGCCTTTAAAGGAGACATTATAGCCTGTTTTAGGAACACATTTGTTGACTGTTGTGTTGGGTGGCTGGTAGTAAGCCATCTTTACAGATGGGAAGCTTTCTGTATAGTCAATATATTGGTCCTATATTCGCGAATTTCATGTATTCGTTATATTCGCATATTCGAGGAAGAAAACAGTGAGGGTGTGGGCAACTTTACTATTGGTTGCTAGGGATGTTGTTGATAACCTCTGACAAGTGTATTTGCATCATTCTAATTGGCCCACCAGTGAAAAGACAGCCAACGGCTGTCCGGGCATGCTGGGAGTTGTAGTTTTGCAACATCTGGAGGTCCGCAGGTTGAAGACCACTATTGGGTTAAAAATCTTTATTTTTTTTGGATTTTGCACCTATAAATTGGGTGCGTCTTATACGCCAGTGCGTCCTATAGGGTGAAAAATACGGTAATCCCCACTGGGTTTTTTCATTATTTCTATAGGTTTTATTTCTATAATATACACTATGTGCTAAATAGGAAAATGAGGGTTTATGTGATCAGCTAAAGGTGATATTAGTACTTATCCTTTGACAGACACCATGTTTCACATCAATAAAAATATGATTATTAATGTTGTTCAGCCCCCTACCAATCTCGGCTCTGACAGATTTCCTTCAGTTCTTTGGGGCTTCACCTTGACAATCCACTGACTTTTGATAAAGTACAAAACATACCGTCAGTCCTATGTAAATACAGAGGTTTTGTAAAGGACTATAAGTTACATCTAATGACACATCATCTCTGCTACATCTGTTATTCCAGTTCATATTGATCATTTGAGCGCCATATGAAATATATGGATTCAGGAAAAATTTGATTCGTAACCAATATGAATATCGGTCGCGCAAATCGCTTCATTAAACTCCATTTAGTGTGGTCCAGGCTCCAGGGGCAAGGCATCTAAAATGCTGGATCCACATGTGAGGACGTGGGGCAAGGAATCCTGGGAAGGCGGGAACAAGGGTCGGCAGGATGACCTTGAATCACATGCAGCATGCAGGCTATCAGCAGCCTGCCACCCCTGTGATGTCACAGCCCTAGATAATCGTCAGCCATCTTGCGGCAAGTCACATCAGCATTCTATTACAGAGAGAGAGAGACAGACAACTGTGTGTATTACACAGAAAAGCATTTTTACAGAAGTGATTCACCTTCCAGTCACATCAGCGTTATATTGCAGACAGAGGGACAGAGAGCAGTGTGTGTTGCACAGAAAAGCTTTTTCACAACAGCGATTCCCCTCAAGCCCAAATGCAGCCTAGATGCACTGATAGGGTGGGGAGTGAGATTGAGAGAGAAATTGCAATTTTGGGTGTAGTACACAGTGACTGTGTGCTGCAGCACTGGTGTGTACAACAACTGAAAAGCTAATAATGGCCAGCCAGTTAGGGTGAGCAGAGCACTATAAGTATATTGTCCTCTATTAAGTGTAACATGTGCGTACATCTAAGTGGTGTACCATTTTGTTCCTGTTAAAGTCTTAAGGGCCTAGATACTGTGAAAAGCCAGGCAAAAGTACACACCTGCTGGTGTTGTAGACAAATACTGTTTTAAGCGTACTGGAGCACATTGTCCTCCCCTCATAAGTGCATACCCCATACATACATCTAAGTGGTGAACCATTTTGTTCCTGTTAAAGTCTTCAGGGTCTAGATACTGTGAAAGGCCAGCCAAAAGTACAAACCTGCTAATGTTGTAGACAAATACTGTTTTAAGCATAGTGAAGCATTTTGTACTCCCCTCATATACTCACTAAGTATGTCAGGCAGAGAAGTGCAAGGATGTGCACAGAGGAGTGGCAGAGGCCAAACTTCATCAGGCAGAGATTGCCGCAGACTAGGGGTGAGTGGCAGCAGGAGTCACAGCGAGGGCCCTGAGTTCACGATACCAGCTAGCGGTCGTGTCTCGACCAGCAACCATCTGCCATCATCGATTGGTTAACACTGTCATCCACTTCATCACAAGTGACATCTGACACCCCCATTCAACAGTTGGTTGGTTCCTCGGACACAACCCTCAGTTGGTATGGCCCACGAGCAATCCCTGTCCTCCAATTGCCTCTGTCCTATACTGTTCCCTCCCCCACAGAAGTATCTTATGCTCTGGGTTCAGCTCCACTATTTAGTGTGGACGATCTAAAGGGCAGTCAGCAGCTACTGCCCAGCCAAGAAGGGGAGGAGACATTTGCCGCTTCCTTTGCTAGGCGGGCAAGTAGTGATGAGGAGAGTGGCGTGATAGGTGGTGTTGCAAGTGTTCAGGGTCCTGAAGCAGACACTGTTGAGGAACCTGAGGAGGATATCAGTGACGTGCAGACACAACTCGATGATAATGAAGCCGATCACACTTGAGAGTCGGGTGCAGAAGGGGTTTCATCATCATCAGGAGAAGAGAGTTGCAGGTTGCCCGTGAGGCAGAAGCTAAGCCAGGAAGGCGGTAGCATGGTTGGCAGTCAGCATCGTGGCAAAAGTGGAAAGTCTGGAGCCAAACGTGCCCGGGGTAGACCACCTGCTTAAGGGCAGCCTACCTTTCCGGGACGTAGTGGAACAGGGGGTCCTGGAGTGGGTGGGAGTAGCAGTCAATTAGTGCCGACTGTTGTTGGGAAAATCAGCTACTCGGCGGTGTGACAGTTTTTCATCAAGCATCGGGAGGATGTTAACCTGGCCACATGTAAGATATGTCGGCAGAAGGTGAAGCGTGGTCAGGGTACCAAGTTGGCACCACAGCCCTCCATCAACATGTGCAGCATCTCCATAAAGCGGCCTGATGAGCCCTATGGGTGCTGAACTGGAGGAGGATGGGGAGGGGCACAGTGGAGCACAGTTTAGGTTTCACAAGATGGGCGGTGGAGAGGAGGAGCCGCTAGAGAACTAGAGGGTTATGAGGAAGGCGAGACAGAGGACCCAGACACATCGTATGCGGTGGAGATGGAGGTAGGGAGTCCCTCCGAGTTACTTGCACAAATGGCATGATGCATGCTCACTTGCTTGCGTAGTGACCACCAAATTTTTACCATTTTACCATGACTTCTGGCTCTCCACCTTATTGGAACCTCGCTACTGGCACAAAATGGGGGCCTTTTTTACACCCACTGAGAGGGAGGACAAACTGACCTACTACAGAGACATCCTACGTAGTCAGTTGACTGATACCTATCTGCGCCATTGTCCATCCTCTGCGCTCACCTTCCACTGCCATGGCTGCTGGGGATGGGTGGGGTGGAAGGAGTAGTACTAGCTCCATCAGCAGCAGCCTGAGTCTACAGTCCCTGATGAGTAGCTTTCTTCACCCGCATAGTGAAGCAACTCATTAGCCGCAGGAAGACCTGGAGCAGGACCTGAACCAGCAGGTGGTGTTATACCTTGACATGACCATGCCAACACTGGACTTCTGGGCAGCCAAACTTGATTTGTGGCCACAACTAGCAGAGTTTTCCCTGGAAAAGCTGTCCTGCTCGGCCAGTAGTGTGCCATCAGACCGAGTGTTTAGTGCGGCGTGGGCCATAGTAACCCCAAGGAGAACTTGTCTGTCCACAAAAAATGTGCAGAGACTGACTTTTGTGAAGATGAATCAGGCATGGATCAGCTAGGATTTCCATCCACCAATGCCTGATGCATCAGAGTAGATTGACCATGGTGCCACACCAACAATTCACAAATATGGATAGTGCAAAATATATTTAAGGTGCTGCTCCCCAGTTACAGACATTCCTCAGCATCAGACCACAAGTAAGTATTGAGGATATGCATTAGCTAAAACGTAACTTTTCTTAGGATAAAATATATGTACCCAATTTTTTTTAAATCAAACAAAAGGAAAGGTGTGCAAAAACACTGTGTGCCACCTACACCACCAAATATTGATGTGATGCAAAGACTTCTAAAAGGTTGAACAACGTATGGTCCATTGTAACCGGTGGGGGAAAAACTTCCTTTGTAAGGCCCTACTCTCGCATTAATTCCCTTCATGGCAAGTGTTACTCACCCTAGAAAGGGCATCCCCAGACAGGAACCTCTCCACACAGGAACCTCTCCCTATTTCCACCTACAAACACTGCCATTTCACAGGGTTTTTAGGTGGAAATAGGGAGAGTTTCCTGTGTGGGGCCACCCTTTTTAGGGCGAGTAACACTTGCCAAGAAGGGAATTAATAAGGCCAGAGTAGGGCCTTACAGTGGAAGTTTTTACCCCCCACCAGTTACAATGAACCATATGTTGTTCCCTTCCACCTTTTAGAGGTCTTTGCATCACATCAATACTTGGTGGTGTAGGTGGCACATGGTGTTTTTTGCACACCTTTCCTTTTGTTTGATTTAAAAAAAAAATTTGGGTACATATATTTTATCCTAAGAATATTATTAATAGTTAAGTTTTATGTAATGCATATCCTCAATACTGCACACTAACACTTTTACAAAAGAGACCATTTTTTTCTGCCTACCTGCCTCAGCTATTATTCTGATCCTGCCACCCGCCTGATGCCACAAATCTGATGCCAAGTTCTCCCTTTTTCACCCACCTTCATCACCGGGTACTGTTATTGCCACCCACCGCCCCACTATGTCACCGGGTCACTTTCAGGACTACTGATGCTGCTGAGGCCACCAGGCTGTCTCATACTGCCACCACTGCACAGGTACCTGGCTCACAGTCATTTTCCTACCTGCAGACTGACCACCTACAATGCTGGCAAAGAGACTGTATACCCAGTAGAACGGTGCGGAGTCCCCCGCTTGCTCTTTCACAAGATACTGCCACCATATGTTCTCCTCATGCTCATGCATGCTCCAGGCTGTCTCATTCTGCCACCATATGTTCTCCTCATGCTGCTGCCACCTACAGGCTTTCTCATTCTGCAACTATATTGTCTCCTCATTTCCATCACCTCCAGGCTCTGTCATTCAGCCACTATATGGTCTCCTCATGCCACCGCCAACTCCAGGCTGTCATTCAGCCACTATATGGTCTCCTTATGCTGCTGCCAACTCCAGGCTGTGTCATTCAGCCACTATATGGTCTGCTCTTGCTGCCACCAACTCCAGGCTGTGTCACTCAGACACTATATGGTCTCCTCATGCTTCTGCCACCTCCAGGCTGTGTCATTCAGCCACTATATGGTCTCCTGATGCTGCCGCCAACTCATGGCTGTGTCATTCAGCCACTATATGGTCTGCTCTTGCTGCCAACACCTCCGCATTGTGTCATTCAGGCACTATAATGTCTCCTCATGCTGCTACCACCTCCATGCTGTGTCATTCAGCCAATATATGTTCTCCTCATACTGATGCCACCTCCAGGCTCCGTCATTGTGCGGCTCTGCGACAGTGATTCTAATGGTGATGCCTCTAATCTGCTTGTCATACTGAATAACTGTATTATTCCACTAACCCAGCACACACCCTATGCCTCTTACAGCAAGGCAAAGTGTTCTACACCCCTATTGAGGCTCTCTGTTGGCCAGAAATAGCCGTTTTTAATACAGATTAACCACAAATAAATTCAGACCGAACCAAATTTGGGGGGAAACTTCGGAGAATCGGTTGAATCGAATTTTTCAAAAATTCGCTCATCTCTAATCATCACCGAATCTTATAGGAGAATGTCCAATTATAGGAAAGAGGTCATTGATTTACAAGGCAGGTTGAATTAGTAATAAAGTAGTATAGCTATGCTGGGATTTATGGGAGTAAGCTCCCCTTGGAAATAAACTAACTCTTTGCACTAAATTTATGTTTACCAAGCTCTGAATAAAAGGATTTATTTTCCTTCGGAGATTAGCATAACCACGAGCGGCACCATTGTCTGATGGGACCTAAAGGTTCCTCTGCCACATAAGAAAATACCACGTGGCTCATGAAAGATGGAGGAGTCTTTTTGCATTGGGGCTCTGATACACATTGCACATTGGACCTCGGCATTTGCACATGTAGTGAATTACATGCTCTAAATGTCTTACTAATGTGTCTTATTGGACCTTTATTCATATGAAGATTAATCTATTGTCCCTGTTAGGCAAGACAAGATGGAGTCAACTATTTTTAAGAAAATGTCTTATGAAAAAGTGGCCATTCATGTGCATGCCCAGTGAATGAACCAGTGAAACATCTTAACAACATATCAAAAATTGAGGAAGTGGGAGGACCCCTCTAATATAAACAAACAAATAGGGTTTGGCTATTCTCAATGTTGATTGCAAAAGTTATAGTTTACAGGCTCCAGCATTAAAGGGGTATTCCAGGAATCTTTTTTCTTCAGCCTTTGAGCCCATGATGCCCAGTAATAATACTGTGTAATATGGTCTCTGGTGTGTTTATATGCTGCAGTAGGTGGGTGGAAGATGTTACATAGTAAATCCCTTCCACTTTGCTATCCATCCACCCACTGCAGCATAGCAATGACCCCTGTAGACCATAGACCATTTACGAATAATGGCTGTGGTATGTGTCTCTGCTGACACCTCTGCCTATTTTAGGAACTGTCCAGAGTAAGAGAAAATCCCCATAACAAACCTATCCTGCTCTGGACAGTTCCTAAAAATGGACATAGGTGTCAGCAGAGAGCACTGTGGTCAGGCAGAAATTACATTAAAAAAGAAAAGAACTTCCTGTGGCACATACGGCAGCTGATAAGTATTAGAAGAGTTAAGATTTTTATACAGAAGTCATTTGCAAATCTTTATAACTTTCTGGCACCAGTTAATAAAAAAAATAAAAAAATATTCTGAGGGGCTCCCTCCTTCCTCAGGTCCGAGTTACAGTGTGTGGATACAGTACTTTTATATATACATATTTCCATGAATACATCAACCCATTAAACATTTTACATTTGCCGGGTCTGAATGCCATTGGAGGCTGAGTATGACATCAGCCTCCAGGGTCTATTGGTAGTGTATAAGAATGAATGGGCTATATCTATAACAATTTGATTTTTTTGCCCATTGGAGTCATTGTGGTCTATGGAGATCTTGCACCAAACAGGGTAGAAAGCTAATCAGCAGGCTCCTGGTAGTAATATGGATGGGAGACCCTGTTGTAGGTTCAATTCCAGGGTTGATAATCTGTGTTGGGATTATACTTTAATTAGGATAGACAGGATTTTTTGAACCGTGGGAAATTGGGGGGAGATTGATCAAAACTTGCCCAGTTGCCCATAGCAACCAATCAGATAGCTTCCTTCATTTTTAACAAGGCCTCTGCAAAATGAAAGAAGCAAACTGATTGGTTGCTATGGCCTACTTTTCCTCTGGACAGTTTTGACAAATCTCCCCCTAGGTCAATTGGATACCACACAGTACCTCCTGTTTTAATTAACCTAGTTGCCCATTTATGATATCCAATTGATCTAGTTCCTATTGGTTCAAACACTTTTTTAATTATCAGTTGAATCATATATGTATCCTAATTAAAGTACACTGTATATCAACCCAGGAATTGAACCAACACCAGGGTCTCCCATCCACATTACTACCAATACCCTGCTGTTTAGCTTTCTACCCCATTTGCCACAAGATCGCCATAGACCACAATGGGACCATTGTTTTGATGGGCAAAATATCAAAAGGTTATAGATCTAGCCCAATAGACCCTGGAGGCTGATGTCATCCAATTGCATTCAGACCCAGCAAATGTCAAATGTTTAATGGGTTAATGTATTCTTGGAAATATGTATATATAAAGTACTGTATGCACACACTGTAGCTCGGACCTGAGGAAGGAGGGAGACACATATAGATAGATGTATTAAATGAGTACATATATATATATATATATATATATATTTCGATAGGGGAAAAAAAGTGTTGAAAAGACTCATAAAAATTTATTAATATAGCTAAAACCTTGCTTAAAAATGTAATTGTGCAAAAAATAAAAAATAACAAGTAAGAATTGCTTGAAAAAGATGAGGCAGGCAAAGGAGCAAACAGCCAGAGAATTTACTCTGCTTTCTGAAACTTTATACATGCTTTAAAGTGTCAGGTTTTCTTCCCAGATAATTCACATGAATTTCAGAGTGGTTTTAGGAAAAGACGAGTGATTTTGGCTGAAATGTAGGGAACACGCCCCTTTTCCCGAAAACAACGCCCATATGTAGTTTTTTTATTTCACACTGAGTGATTCAAATTCTGTCGGCTTTTTTCTGTCGCACATTCTGTCGCACGTTCCGTGTGATAGAATTTAGGCGCAAAACCTAATAGAATCATGCTAGTAAAGGAGGGCCATTGTCTCTGGCCAAATACTGGGAATGCTGGGAAAAGTCATATAGAGACATGAAGAGACAACATTAATATAAAAAGACTACAGCACTTCTGGGTATTGGGTCCTCTGCATGAAAACAGAACAAAGCGGAGCACAGAGGTAATAGAATCATATTACACAGTATTATAACTTGGCATCATGGGCTCAAAGGCTGAAGGGAAAAATGAACATAAAATACCCCTTAAAGGGGTACTCTGGTGGAAAACTTTTTTTTATTTTTATTTTTTTAAATCAACTTGTGCCAGAAAGTTAAACAGATTTGTAAATTACTTTTATTAGTACTTCCAGTACTTATTAGCTGCTGAACACTACAGTGGAAATTATTTTCTTTTTGGAGCACAGAGCTCTCTGGTGACATCATGATCACATTGCTCTCTGCTGACATCTCTGTCCATTTAGGACAGTTCTTAAAATGGACAGAGATCTCAGCAGAGAGCACTGTGCTCATGATGTCAGCAGAGAGCTCTGTGTTCCAAAAAGAAATTAATTCCCATTGTAGTATTCAGCAGCTAATTAGTACTAGAAGGATTAAGATTTTTTTTAATAGAAGTAATTTACAAATCTGTTTAACTTTCTGGCACCAGTTGATTTAAAAAATAAATATATATATATATATATATATATATATATATATATATATATGTTTCCACGCAGACAACGCATTTCCAACCTTGGCCATGTCCAGGCTGGAAACAAGTATTTTATTTTAGGTTTCTATAAATGTAAAAATCTAATGTTTTTAATGGATTTTTAATATATTATTCTTGTAAAAACTTTTCACCATTTGAGACATTGATGCTGGAGCCCTCGGATTGTGACTTTCGTTAACTACAATTGATGATTGCAGAGCTGACTCTACCTGCATCACCCGCCTGGATCACAGCAGTATTCAAGCAGATGCCCAGACATGTATGTGTTATTTAGTTTCTATATTGTTAAAGTTCCCTATGTTTAATTGTGCTCCATTCAATGCCAAGTTAAATGGGCACTGTCAGACTGAATTTTTTTTTATATGCGGTACAGCTTGGAAAAACATCAACCTTTCTATTATACTTAACAAAAATTGTTATTTCCTGTTATAGAAATCATAGCTTATAAAAAAGATCACTAGGGATCCCCATACAATCCATTACATAATTTTGTCTGGCTGCAACATCATCTTTGTCCTAGCTGATGCAGTAAGTGTAAGGGGGGCTAGCACTTCTCTGTGCTCACTCCTGTCCTGTCTATCAGAAAACAGAGAGGAGGGGGTTACAGAGCAACCTGCAGGATTGGATGAATAGACCCAGCATAGCACAGCATACTCAGGGGGGAAGTGAATGCATGGTGAGTGCGGGCTCAGTGCTTGCCTCAGACATGCCCCTTTCTGAGCAGTGGATGCCAGCAGAGTGGAGGGATTAGTGAGCTAAATACAGAATCAGCATGGCCTAGCTAATAACATATAAGACAACATAGACAGAAATGGGCTGCAGTGTAAAACAGTATCAGATAATTAATTATAGATCATCCCCTTCTGTTACCTTAACAAAAATGACTGTAGGGTATGAGCAATCTACATGTTGCACTGGACCCTCTCACCTATTGCACAGGTAAAATCAATGATCTGTCCGCCTCTACATGGGAGAGACAACAACTTTTCCTGTCAATTTTGAAATACTTGAAATCCAGTAAAAAAACCCTGAAGGAAAAAGAATCCCACTGAGCTAAGGTGAGACAGAGTCCACTGTAACATACGGGAAAGCATATTGTATAAATCAGTCCTCGCCTGGTGTCTGTGACCTCTCACCGTAGAAATATTCTCAGCATATGAAGACAGCATTTTTGGGCATTTTTTTTTTTCTTTCTTATTACCGTTACCTCCTCCTCCTCTTGATCTGGCTTTTGACAAAATAATTCTTGATAATATTTATTACTTTACAATTTGCTTCTGATGTGTTTAAAGTTTAATAGACTGTATCATATAAGAACCCAGAGAAATGCATCTTCTCCTTTACTGCTAGACATGATATAAAGAAAATGTCAAGTAGTATAAGATAATAATTCATACACAATCCCCATCCAAATACAAGATGTGAAGTGACTCAAGTAGAATACTTAGAAAAGGAAATCTTTTTTGGTAACATATTGGAGGCTTAAAAAGGTTGTCTGACTTCTAAAAAGCCACTTAAATTATTAAATTGGGAAATTCTGGTTAAATAGAGAGCAGTGACTTTTTTGAGACCTTTATCAGATCTGGAGAACTCAGCACCTACATGCATTGATTTCAGTGGACCAGGGGCATCACAAGCAATGGGCATGCAGAGTGCTGGCCCTGAATCTCCAGGCTACTGCCACCCATCCAGATGTGGTTGCAGTGAGGTAGAATGGCAGAGCGGGAGCTGTGAGCTACCTGCTCCATCTTATATTCAAACAGGCTTTAGGCACTTTAGGTCTGCAGCCTGCAAGCTACCGGGACACGATCACCTCTCTGGCCTAAGCGATGATGGGATGTCATCGTGCCTGCTCAGGAAATTCATCTCTGTGGCTCACAGGCTGCAGGACTGAAGGGGGAAGAGCCACTTTATTCATTGTTGGCACCAGGACTAGGTGAGTAAGTATCATATTTTTTTCTGTTAAGCCACAATGGGGCACAATATGGGTATGCAATCATTGGGTATGCAATCATCATTGGGTATGCAATCATTATTTGGTAAACAGGAGGCAATATTTGTGAATGGAGGCACAGGAGGTATTGTTACTACATGGAAGCACAGTGGGCATTACTATATGGGACATAGGGGCAGTATTACTATATGAAGGCATAATGGGGGACATTATTTCTATCTAAGGAACATGGGTAAGTTATTACTGAATATGAGCATTCAGGGCACAATTACTGTTTTACACTTACTTCTGTCCACTGCATTGTACTTTGACTTTAAACGTTAAGACCTAGGCATGATGGTGAGCATATTTGGCACTATATGAATTTTAGATCCACACGGGTTCTGTCTGGATGGCAATGGCAACCAATGAGGACAATGGTAGGTGAATAATGGAAATAAGAAATAGAGTAAGAACTATGGTGGTTAGGTAGGAGGTAGAGATGAGCGAACTTACAGTAAATTCGATTCGTCACTAACTTCTCGGCTCGGCAGTTGATGACTTTTTCTGCATAAATTAGTTCAGCTTTCAGGTGCTCCGGTGGGCTGGAAAAGGTGGATACAGTCCTAGGAGACTCTTTCCTAGGAATGTATCCACCTTTTCCAGCCCACCGGAGCACCTGAAGGCTGAACTAATTTACGCAGGATAAGTCATCAACTGCCGAGCCAAGAAGTTTGTGACGAATCAAATTTACTGTAAGTTTGCTCATCTCTAGTAGGAGGGCAAACACAACAAAATGACTAATAAAATAGAAATCTGACCCTTGAGTATTCCCAAACGTACCGTACATGAGGTCAGGATTTTTAATACATGCGATAAGGAGCCTATTTCCTTCTCACAACGCCAGCAAGAATTAGAAACTTGAGGGTACATTTTATGGAGAACTGATGATACACAGTACCAACGAGTCAAGAGAGTCAGCTTGCAACATTTTATGATGCAACAGCATTGATTTAGCCCAATCTACAGGTAGAAAGGTGCATCCTAATTCTCATTGTGGTAAGAATTCTATTATAACAAATCAAACAAAGAATTGAGCCTCTGACCTGAGTGTCTATAGGAACTATCCACAAACGTCACTTCAAAAGTTATAACAACCATTATGTAATATCCATTATCCAGACTTGGTCACATGAGTATTTGAAAATATTTATAACACATAGAAAGTTTAAGAAGTACTCCGGGATATGAATACTTATCCCCTATCCTAAGGATAGGGGATAAGTTTCAATCCCAGGGGGTCCAAACACTGCAATGTGGCCGAGACCTGACCTCACTAGTCAGCTGATGACAGGGAGCCTGTCTGCTTCAATTGGTGGAGGAGTCACTTGGTTGAGAGAGATCAGTCTGCAATTAATGCAACAGCTGTAGGTGCCCTGATTGAAAACCACAGGTCTTTTGAATGGATGCAGCTCATTTATGTTTCAGTGGGTGGGGTGGCTGATGTGTGGGAGGGAGGAAAATGGAATTCTGGGATTTGTAGGCAAAAAAACCCTCAAACTGGAAATACCAGTTCACAAAAAGCTAGCCACAGTGTTATAGTAATCTCACAAGATAGCCATTTATCCCCAAGACAAGCGCAGATCCTTCCTAAGCATGTCCATTACTGTCTGCCAGGTACGTACTAAAATCACCTTATGGTGGATAGCGCCATTAAAATGTGGCAGATCCTAAAAAAGTGAGTGAACAAACAAAAACGCATAAATTGTGATAAACTGCAAACGCTGAATGGGCAAGGATGGGGTGGGATAAGTCAGGATTAGGCCCAGAAGCTGATATTCAGCATTTTTAAGTAAATTGCATAGGTGTTGAAAAAGAACGGCCAACACTGTCAATATTGAGTCTTTCCCTTATGCATTTGTCAATGAAAGTTATAAAACTTATGAAATGCTAATAATTGTATTTTAGTAACCATAAAGAAAAAACATCTGACTTAAATATCTAAAATCACTGAAGCAGAAAACTTTGTGAAAACCATAATGTGTGTCAGTCTCTAAGCGTTTGCCACTATTGTAGTATGGGAGAATATTGTGGCCCAGAAAAGTGAGATTTCCTGTAAAGTAACATGTTAAATATGAATGTACAGCAAATGGGATATGGAAACCTGAGATGGAGGTCACTTTAGAGTCATATGAGTTTTAGCATTGATGAACGTCAGTGGAATATATATATATATATATATACATATATATATAAAACTCAATGTGTATGTGTGTGTGTGTATGTATGTATGTATGTATGTGTGTATGTTCCACAAAAACTTCCATACAAGTCTATGGGAAATATATGTTACTGCATAACTTCCAAATGGCTGGAGATATTTTGATAATACTTGGTCACATGTTACTTATATGTCCATTTATAAGAAGGTCGGGATATGAGGACAGGATGGGAGGTCGGGATAGGAGGTCAAGATAGGAGGTCAAGATAGGAGGACGGGATTGGAGGTCGAGATAGGAGGTCAAGATAGGAGGACGGGATGGTCGGGATAGGAGGTCGAGTTAGGACGTCGGGATATGAGGACCGGATATGAGGTGGAGGTAGGAGGTCAGGATAGGAGGACGGGATAAGAAGTAAGGAGAGGAGGACAGGATAGGAGGACAGGATAGGAGGACGGGATAGGAGGTCGAGATAGGAGGTCGGGATAGGAGGTCGGGATAGGAGGTCGGGATAGGAGGTCGAGATAGGAGGTCGAGATAGGAGGTCGAGATAGGAGGTCGGGATAGGAGGTCGAGATAGGAGGTCGAGATAGGAGGTCGGGATAGGAGGTCGGGATAGGAGGTTGGGATAGGAGGTTGGGATAGGAGGTTGGGATAGGAGGTTGGGATAGGACTTTGGGATAGGAGGTCGGGATAGGAGGTCGGGATAGGAGGATGGGATAGGAGGTCAGGATAGGAGGACGGGATAGGAGGACGGGATAGGAGGTTGGGATAAGAGTTCGGGATAGGAGGTCGGGATATGAGGACGAGATGTGACAATGGGATATGATGACGGGATAGGAGGTCAGGATATGAGGACAGGATATGAAGTCAAAAGCTTCCTCCTTCGTTTATTTTCCTCCCCAACAAGGGTTAGGAAGGAAAAACCGGGCAACGCCGGGTACACAGCTAGTTAAAGGATATAATAGAAGAAGGGAACACTATTCAGGTACATTACAAATAGCTAAATGTTGGTGCTATGGATTAAGGCTTCTAATTATAATTAATACTCTCTTGGGAACCGCATGGAGGAAAATATTCTCAACTATAAAATAATACATTTACAGATTAATTTAATCAACTATACAGTATACATTAAACACATGTTGTAAAGTGATGAGCGGCATCGGACATATTCAAATTCGCAATATTTCGCGAATATATAGATGAATATTCATCCTATATTCGCAAATATCGCGTATTCGTTTTATATTCGCATATGTGAATATTTGCATATTTGTGGAAGAAAACAGTGAGGGGAGGGCAACTTTACTATTGGTTGCTAGGGATGTTGTTGATAACCTCTGACAAGTGTATTTGCATCATTCTAATTGGCCCACAAGTGAAAAGAAGGAATATGCGAATATTCACATATGCGCATATGCGGAAAAGCAAATATTCGCAATTTTGAATATATATCGAATAACACTAATGTCCTATAATGCAAGAATACATTGTGGCAAGGGTATAGTCATCTACGGTGCACAGGTACATACCTCGGCTCTGGTGCCAGAGAAAGCCCAAAGTCCCTTCTGCCCCATAAGAAGATACCAGTACTATAAATGGCACATGATAGCTGGTGGGACTGATATAGATTTAGTGGGTTACACCTTACAGTTGCAGCTTATCATTGTGTTAATTTGTTATCAAGATGTCTAGAGGAAAAAATCTATTTAAACGAGGACTCACACATTTTTTGTTGTTACTGACATCTAGGCCTATGGTTAGAGGTTACTCACCACCAACTTCAGTAGGAAAGGCCAACTCTCTGATGTGTATGGAGCTCTTCCATCTCTTCCCCGACTGATGAGGTCATGGGTGAGAGGGATTTTAGCTCAGATAGAAAAGACCCTGCCATAGCTGTCTAGTAGTGGCTAATCTCTTCTATCTTCAATGAGTTCGGCCATGCCACAAATTCATGTGTATGGGGAGATCGGGAGAGATAGTTGTTGGCTGAAATATATAACTACTTTGTTTCAGAACTAATGCCATACTTGTTCATGGGTTGTGTTTGATCAGCACAGTCCAATTCACTTCAATTGCAGCAATGAATTGAAGTGAATTGGACAATGAATGAATGAATAAATTCTTTAATTAACTTACAGTTTTTTAATAATACATTGAGGTATTAAAGTACATTATATATGTGTATTAATGCCTTACAAACTGCTTGGATTTTACAATAATGTATTGATGTAGATCAGAAAAGCAGAGTGGTTGTCTATAGCAAGCAACTATATTGTTTTTTTTTTCTTCCCTAAATGTGTCAATGACAGATGGAATTCTATTGCCTATTATTGTCAACTACTTCACGAATCCTTTGCATACAGTAAAACCTCTTTAGGATGAACACTCAATGCTGTATCATACAATATGTACTATGCATATTATATGAAATACTGCAAATCTGTCACATACTGTAAAACCTGATCTAGATAAGAGGGTGGTCTTTTTTTTAGAGGTGTCACTGAAGAACATTTTGCAGGAAGTGAGGAAGAAATTATTTGTCTCTTGCTCTTCTCCAAAAAATTAACTTAAAGGGTTACTCCACTGAAAAACATTACATTTTTTAACCTGTCCAGGACCAAGGGCGTACAAGTACGCCCTCGAGCCCTGGTATTTAAGGACCAAGGGCGTACATGAATGCCCTGGTCCCGTTTACGGGGTTTAAACCATTCTCACGAGCGGAGAATGGGTTAAACTCGGTGGGTCCCGGTTGCTACGGGCAGCCAGGACCCATTACTAATGCTGGGCACCACCAATTGGGCCAATGCCTGGCATTAACCCTTTAGAGTTGATTGCGGAGTCTAAAATGAAACAGAAACTATCCCAGCAGCTCAGTGGAACTGATCTGGACAATCACAACAAAATCGTGATGTCCCAATCAACTTGCCAGATGACGAGAGGGTCCTCACCTGCCTCCACGTCTCAGCAGGCTAGAGCAGCAAAGCACTAGGAACACCGATCAATGGTATGCTATGGCATAGCATTGATCAGTGTAAGCAATCAAAATATTGCATGTTATATCCCCCTATGGGGGTTAAAAAAAAGTGTGGAAAAAAAGTTAATAAAAGTGAATTAAGCCCTTCCCTATTAAATGTTTAAATCACTCCCCTTTTCCCATTTTTTAAAATAAAATAATGTAATAAAAAATAAAAATAATCATATGTGGTACCGCCGTGTGCGTAAATGTCTGAAGGAAGTTCTTTTCTTTTTAAATTTCCTTTCTGTCTGACCACAGTGCTCTCTGCTATCACCTCTGTCCATGTCAGGAACTGTCCAGTAGGGGGATTTTCTCCTACTCTGGACGGTTCTTAAAATGGACAGAGATGTCAGTAGAGAGCACTGTGTTCAGACAGAAAGGAAATTCAAAAAGAAAAGAACTTCCTGTGGAGTATACAACAGCTGATCAGTACTGGAATGATTAGATATTTAAATAGAAGTAATTTACAAATCTGTTTAACTTTCTGGCATCAGTTGATTTATCTTAAGGACCAAGCCGATTTTGACCTTAAGGATCTGGTCAATTTTCGTCTGCATCTCCTGATGACCTTTGACGCCACAAACACGAGGGAGCTCAACGAAAGAACACCGCTAGTCTGTATCTACAGACCTCTGCAGCAACTGCACGGCAACCACCGGGTTCAGTGTCGTCTGAGCCAGCAGTGCCTGACGCTCGCAGGCGCCCACAGGTCAGCTTACCATTCTATCCATCAGCGAGACGGAAAGGACACTATTTCTTATTATCCATCAGTAGCCAACTTATTGGACATTATTACATATACTTCTACTGCTGGACTTATATTCTGTTAAATACCGAACTATCAGCCAAATAGTACTGCCGGATTATCAGTTACACTGCAAAACTAATGCATAATTATTATTTATGTTATTTGCACAATTTTATTATGGTTTACAACATATCCATGTGATTATTCCTCCCACAAGGGTCCTGTGAGGGGAATTTTTATGCATTATATATTTTAATACATTTTATTTATCTGATATTTGAAGCATGGTCTCAGTCATTATAATTATGTACTAAACCACTAAATCTAGATTATTTAAATATAGTATTTATATTATTGCTGTCCTTGAGGTGTGGGCTGTTTTTTTCTTTTCTTATTGTTGCAATATTCGTTTTTGCATTCTTGTTTTTTCCTCCTCCCCTTCTAAAAATCATAACGCTTTCAATTTTGCACCTACTATACCAATTAAACTTTGTAATGTCAATTAGTTAATAAGAAAATCTACTACAAAACCAAAAAATATAGTTTCTGGCACCAGTAGAATTTTTTTTTTTTTTCCAGCAGAGTATCCCTTTAAGCAGCAAAGTTAGCTTGACCATGTTGTCTTTGCAGCTTTAAAATTCAGAATACTGGGTATTGTTTATGTAAATGTGGCATACAGTGTCTGTTAAACTGGAAATGGCTTTTTCCATGTGGTATCACATCTTTCAGTTTATAGCTCTTATAACCAATTCGGTATAACATTGTGCCTGAGTGTGTGCTTGTACGGAGAAAGTACATTTATCATTGAGTTTACCCCTTTTTCTTGTGTATATTATTGCGCAAAAATGTGTGCAGTGACTTTAATTGCATCTTTTTTGTGCGTCTTTTTTATATAATATTTTCCGATGTTCTCTTCGTGCTTTACACACTAATTTACCATTGCACATTTTTTTGTTTAGATATTAAAACTTTGCACAAAGGCAACAGACTTTGCGCAAATATAGAACCCTGAGGAGTGCACGTACCAATGTATCAGACGGTAGAAACATGAAGGAATGTCTATGTTTAAGCAAAATTTATCAACACGTTTGCTCACGGTTGATAAATTTTGCACAGACATGCAAAACATGGAAAACACTGACATGGATTAAATGATTTCTACCTCACACCGACGTTGATAAATCTCCCCCAAAGGCTCTGTGATTGAGTTATTGAGTAAACAAGGAGCTGTTGACATGGTTCAGGGTAGACGGCTGGAGGCAATGGGGTCATTGATTGAACTGTACACATTGTATCCTGAAAAGCGATTGCAGGAGTCTGTGTCATACGTATATGGAAACTATATAGCCCTCATGTAGGGTGTTTGCTCCACACAAGGTTATTTGTAGATAGGATGTTGAATCCACATCCTATTTAACCTTCAATGGCAATGAGGGAATGAAACAAGTTTAAATTGAATGTACCATTGTCTTTTTAACCATGTATTGGCATCAGGGGAAGATTAATGTACAGGCAGAAGGAGTTGTTGCTCAAGGTCCTTACCTGAAAATAGGCCAAGGTGCAGGGCCAATCCAGGGAGTGGAGAAAGAAAGGGGGCACCATGTTTGGGGATCTAGCACACAAGCTACGGATCCCCGAGTAAGGGCAGCTTTTTAACTGGCATAAGCCGTGTCTGTATCCCACGCAGCCTATGATGAAGAGAAGAATAAAAGACCAGAAGACCAACACATATGGGATGGCTTTTTAGTATCTTGGACTACTGGGGAGGCCTTGTACTGTAAAGGAGCTCAGGAGAGACCTTATATTATATGGGGGGGGGGTGTTCATAATACTCTTTGAGAGCACAGGAGGTCTAACTACTATATGGGGGCACATTAGGGCTTTAATCAGCTTGTAGCTTACTTTAATCAGCTATATAGGAGCAAATATGGGCCTTATGCTACATGGGAGCACGGGGGGTGGGGGAAATTATACTACATGCTACATGTCCTTATACTACTATATGGGGGCACAGATGGCCTTTATACTACATGTCCTTATACTATGAGGGAGCATATTTAGTATAACTTTGGCATTTTTTTCAGGTGTTTTTTCTTGCCTTTTTTTCAAACCAAAAAACGTATGACAAAAAAACAAGTAGAAACTTAGCCTAAAGGAGTTTTATAGGATGAGTAAAACATTTTTCCCAGTTAAAGCTTTTTTCCCAGAAAGAGAGCCACAGCTGTCCACAGGTTGTGTGTGGTATTACAGCTCAGTTATATTTACTTGAATGAAGCTGTACTACCAAACACAATGAAGAAAGCATCCATGTGTTAATATTCCTGTATACAGCAGCTGATAAGTACTGGAAGGATTAAGATTTTTTACTAGAAGTAATTTACAAATCTGTTTAACTTTCTAGCACCAGTTGATTTAAAATAAAAAAATGTGGCGTGAAGGGGGGGTTTGAGAACAAAACAAAACGCAAAAAAAGGGGATATTTATATTCGGGCTGGCTAAGGGCCCCTACCTAGATGGGGGCCCCCCTACACGTCACTGGCCAAGGCAGCATTACACATTAGTAGCGATAAAGAAATTCATGATCCAGCAGGTCCTCAAAACTTCAATACTTTATTGCTTGTATCATAAATTTCTTTATCGCAACCACTAACTATATTCCATGTCAAAGGTGTCCATGGCCTTTAAAGGGCAAAGAGTAAATCTACTTGCCCCTGCTATTTCTTGTAAACATGTTCCAATAAACTGTGAGATTATGGTCTTTCTTTAGACACAGCAAGTCTCAGATATGAAGTGACGATCAAGGCTTTGCCTACAAGCACAACACGATTAACAGTAATTACACATTACAGTAATCTAATTCACATGCAAATACAATTTTAGATTTAATTAAGCAATATACTAGTTCTTATGCTGTCTGACAACTGCTAATCATCAAGCCGCACCCATATAGAAAGTGAGGAACTCGCACCAATTCCCAGTATGATTTGTAGCCTCTGCAAATTTCATCTTGTATCGATCTCCGTAATGCTAATTAGAAAAGTGACACAAAACAACCCCGGGTCTGACCTAACATTGTTCCTAGTCCATGCTACATTTTGGAGAATTCTGCACAGGGGAGGCACGCTGGTGATTAACATTCACAGTGCATTACTACTATTAGATCTCTACCCTTATCTAACAACTAGTTCAGATTGATCAGTTAAAGACATTGGGGGAGATTTATCGCACATTTGTCGCACAGAAAGTCGCAGTCTAAATATGTGAGACTTTTTTGCGGCTTTTGCTTTAGAGAATTTTTAGAATATGATGCATTCTAGTCTATTTTAGACTGAAAAATGCATTGGTGCTGAATTTATCAAAAGCGACTTTTCAGCGACAAGTAGCATTGGCTGAAAGTACGCCGAAATGTCAGACCATGTTGGAGCAGGTTTAAATATAGACTAAACCATAGATCCCGAAGTCTGTGCGCAGAATTTATCAAGAGCCGTGTGACTTTTGATAAATTAGGCGCACAATAGACTGGCCTAACCCTCTGTAGTTTGGTCTATATTGATGCGGGACATAGACAACTTTGATAAATCCCCCCCATTATATATTATATACCATCCACCTTTCTAAATGTTAATAAAACATTCTTATTTGTATGTAAGCAGGTCATATTCCAAAAGTCGCAAAAACTTTTTGGTGAAAACAAAAATATATATTTTTTCTTTCAGAAACACTGAAGCTTGGTGGTTACAGTTGCTTTAACCCCTTAACGACCACGGACGTAAATGTATGTCCTGGTTTGGCGGGATTTTTCGCACCAGGACGTACATTTACATCCTGTGTATGACCGAGAGCATCGGAACGGTGCTCGCGTCATACACGGCAGGTTCCGGCTGCTAGTAGCAGCCGAGGACCCGCCCGTAATGGCCGACATCCGCGATCGCGCGGACGTCCGCCATTAACCCCCTCAGATGCTTTGATCAATAAAGATCATCCAGCATGGCGGCTGGAGGTCCCCTCACCTGGCTCCGACCATCTCCCGGGGTCTTCTGCTCTGGTCTGCGATCGAGCAGACCAGAGCAGAAGATGACCGATAATACTGATCAGTGCTGTGTCCTATACATAGCACTGAACAGTATTAGCAATCAAAGGATTGCTATAGATAGTTCCCTATGGGGACATAAAAAGTGTAAAATAAAAGTTGAAAAATTTAAAAATAAAAAGTTAAAAAAAGTAAAAAATCCTCTCCCCCAATAAAAATGAAAATTGTCAGATTTTCCCATATTACCCCCAAAAAGCGTTAAGTTTTTTTTATAACTATATTTGGTATCACTGCATGCGTAAATTTCCGTACTATCAAAATATAATTTTAATTATCCCGTACAGTGAATGGCGTAAACGTAAAAAATGTTAAAAGTCCAAAAATGCTGCTTTTTTGTCACATTTTATTAAAAAAAATTATAAAAAATGATCTAAAAGTTTTATATATGCAAATGTGATATTGATAAACAGTACAGATGACGGCGCAAAAAATGAGCCCTCATACCACCCTATATATGGAAAAATGAAAAAGTTATAGGTGGTCTAAATAGGACGATTTTAGATTACTGCTTTTGTACAAAAAGTTTTAGATTTTTTTTAAGCGGTACAAAAATATAAAAGTATCTAGCCATGGGTATCATTTTAATCATATTGACCCACAGAATAAAGAACACATGTAATTTTTACCGTAAAGTGTATAGTGTGAAAACAAAACCCTCCAAAATGCGCAAAATTGTGGTTTTCATTAAAATGTCCTTCCTAAAAAAATGTTTTTGGGGTTTTCTGTACATTTCATGGTAAAATGAAAGGTTTCATTACAAAGTACAATTGGTCACGCAAAAAACAAGCCCTTAAATGGGTCTATAGATAGAAATATAAAAGAGTTATAGATTTTAGAAGGCGAGGAGGAAAAAACGAAAATGCAAAAATAAAATTGGCCTGGTCCTTAAGGTGAAAATAGACTTGGTCCTTAAGGGGTTAAGGCTTGGTTTTTTGTGGCATTTTTCTGCCAAAGCCAGAAGAGTATTCAAAAGGAATGGAAAACATAATGGAAAGACTTATACTTCTTCTTCCTGCTGGATCCACTTCTGACTTTGGCTCAAAAACTGCAGTGGCAGTTTTCCAAAAGATGCCAGAAAAAACCTGTGTGGAAACCTAGCCTAAGGGTGATTTCATACATGCCATTTTTCTGCAGTTTTTATAGCCAAAGCAAGAAGAGGGTTAAGAAAAAAGGAGTAGTTTATTCTTTTCTATATAATTTCTTTACAATTCATCTCTGGCAATGACATGTGTGAAACTATTGCAGTACCATATGCTTAGTTGTTTCTCTAACACTTGGTGGGCAATGCTCTTAGGCTAAGTTTCTACTTTGTGGCCCAAAAAATGCAAGAAAAAAATGCCAGAAAAAACGCCACAGCATTTTCCTGTGTTTGGTGTTTTTTTCTTGAGTTTTTTCTGGCGTTCTTTGCATTTGAGTGGAAATTGCATTTTTGGCTCCTTTGGCTTTTTTTTTTTTTTTTGGGTACCCAAAAAAAAGGATGCCGTAGTGATGGTAAAAAAAAATGTATTTCACGAAATTTATATTTTTTATAATGAAAGTTTAATTAATTTTTAATAAAGTGTGTATGTGTTTCACTTTTTATTTTTATTTTATTTTTTAATGGTACCCTACAAAATTTTATTTAAAAAGGTATCTCCATCACTTTTTTGGATCGCTAAAGTCCAAAAAAGAATAAAAACCGCCTGCAAAAAACGTGAAAGTTAAAACCCACATGTCATTTTTCTTGGCATTTTTTCACTCCCATAGACTTCTATGGGAGAAAAACACAATGATTTAAGGTAAAAAAATGCAATTGGCTCAACATGCTGCGACTTTGCATAATCGCCAAGGAGCTAAAAAGATTGAAAAAACGCCAAAAGGATTAAAAACAACGGCAAACTGAAAAACACCAAGTGGAAAAAGAATTTTGTGATTTCTCATTGATTTACAGCTACAGCTTTTTTTTGGGCTGAAAAAAATGCCATGTGGCAGAATTGGTGTTTCTATCCCCCCCCCAACCCCCCCCCCCAACCCCCCCCCCCCCCCCAACAAAAAAAAAAACAAACAAGTGGAAACTTAGCCTTAAGCAAAAGTTTGCAGAACTCTAACTCAACTGTATTTACCTTATTTGTATCTCATCTGGGCCTGAAGCATCCCCCAGAACTCTCTGTCACTCTCATAATTCCTTAGCCCACCAGCTTGATCCTTCATGGCCAACTTATGCCTAGACCTCCATTATCTCTCAAAGCAGGTCCTTCTACTTGCCATGTGCCTTACTGACTACTGTGGTCTCTCAACATACAATGGTAATTTGTTCCAAATGAACCATCGCTACTTGAATCCATTGTATGTTGAGGGATCCGTGCAATAGTGATATAGAATGTTATACTCACGTGTCCCCGCTGCTCCGGACCATCACCACTGCCCTGGATAGTCGCTCCCCATCGCCGTCATCACGTCCCCGGGGTGTCCTTGGCGCTCTGGACCATCACCGCTGCTCTGGATAGTCGCTCCCCATCACCGTCATCACGTTTCTGCGCACGCCGCTCCTATTGGATGACGACGAAGTAGAGCAACGGCCATGCAGTGGAGCATGAAGAGGACGGTCCGGAGCAGCGGGGGACAAGTGAGTGACACTTACCTGGGCACATTAAATGGCTATCCGGCAGTAGCCATTTATGCGATGGCCCCGACATACAAAAGCATTGTATGTTGATGCTGCCTTCAACATGCAATGGCTTCTGAGAGGCCGTCTGTTGAAATTATCGTATGTCGGGGCCATCGTAGGTCGGGAGATCACTGTACACACTCAGTCAGGCCAAAATAAACACTTTTAATAGTTACACTAAGTGTCCCAAGCTTATTTTGTAAGCTTTTAGTTTTGCCACTACTTTTAGCAGTTGTCGTTAGGGATGAGCGAATCGAATCTGACGAATTTGAATTTGTTATGAATTTCAGGAAAAATTTGATTCGTAACGAATACGAATATCGCCACGATTTAATCGCGTGAATCGCTTCATTAAACTCCATTTAGTGCGGTCCAGGCTCCAGGGCATCTAAAATGGCGGATCCACATATGAGCACATGGGGCAAGGAATCCTGTGAAAGCGGGAACAAGGGTCAGCGGGATGACCATGAATCACATGCAGCATGCAGCCTATCAGCAGCCAGCCACCCCTGTGATGTCACAGCCCTATATAATCGGCAGCCATCTTGCGGCCACTCACATCAGCATTCTATTGTAGAGAGAGAGGGACAGACAGAAGTGTGTGTTGCACAGAAAAGATTTTTTTACAGCAGCGATTCACCTCAAGCCCAAATCCAGCCTAGAAGCACTGATAGGGAAGGGAGAGAGATTGAGAGAGAGAGTGCAATTTCGGGTGTATTACAGCAGTGATTCACCTCAAGCCCAAATGCAGCCTAGAAGCACTAACAGGGAAGGGAGCGAGATTGAGAGAGGAAGTGCAATTGTGGATGTATTACAACAGTGATTTACCTCAAGCCCAAATCCAGCCTAGAAGCACTGATAGGGAATGGAGTGAGATTGAGAGGGTGCAATTTTGGGTGTAGTACACAGCGACTGTGTGCTGCAGCACTGGTGTGTACAACAACTGAAAACTAATAGTAGCCAGCCAGTTAGGGTGAGCAGAGCAATAAAAGCGTATTGTCCTCTATTAAGTGTAACCTGTGCATACATCTAAGTGGTGTACCATTTTGTTCCTGTTAAAGTCTTAAAGGACAACTGCAGCGCAATATACACTTATCCCCTATCTACAAGATAGGGGATAAGTGTTTGATCGTGGGGGGTCTGACCGCTGTGACCCCTCGAGATCTCCCTAACGGGGCGCCACCATTAACGCTCATAGTGAGCGCTAAGGCGCGTAGCGTCGACCTAGAGGTCGACGGTGACGCCCCGTCTCCTCCTTGTCCCCATACAGTTCTATGGGGGAGCCGGGGAGGCACGAATGCTGCCTCCCCGCCTCTCCCATAGAGATGCATGGAGGAGGCGTGCTGCGGCAGGCAAGCCCCCTGCACGGGAGAGCCACGGCACAGCCATGGCCCCGTACAGGAGATCGTGGGGGGTCCCAGCGGTCGGACCCCCCACGATTAAACACTTATCCCCTATCTTGTAGATAGGGGATAAGTGTATATTGTGCTGCAGTTGTCCTTTAAGGGTCTAGATACTGTGAAAGGCCAGCCAAAAGTATACACCTGCTGGTGTTGCAGACACATACTGTTGTAAGCGTACTGGAGCGCATTGTACTCCCCTCATAAGTGCATACCACATATGTACATCTACGTGGTGTACCATATTGTTCCTGTTAAAGAGTAGCTATCATTAACTAAACTTTCCCTAATCCCCCTCCCCATCTGTCCTTGACACTAACTACAGTGGGGATCAAAAGTTTGGGCACCCCAGGTAAAAATTTGTATTAATGTGCATAAAAAAGCCAAGGAAAGATGGAAAAATCTCCAAAAGGTATCAAATTACAGATTAGACATTCTTATAATATGTCAATAATAGTTAGATTTTATTTACATCATTTACACTTTCAAAATAACAGGAAACAAAAAAATGGAACCTGCAAAACTTTGGGCACCCTGCAGAGTTAATGTCCTGTTCTGCCCCCTTTGGCAAGTATCACAGCTTGTAAACCCTTTTTGTAGCCAGCTAAGAGTCTTTCAATTCTTGTTTGAGGTATATTTGCCCATTCTTCCTTACAAAAGTCTTCCAGTTCTTTAAGATTTCTGGGCTGTCTGTCACACACTGCTCTTTTAAGGTCTATCCATAGATTTTCAATGTTGAGGTCAGGAGATTGTGTAGGCCATGGCAAAGCCTTCAGTTTACGCCTCTTGATGTAATCCCCCTGTGGATTTCCAGGTGTGTTTAAGATCATTATCCATTTGTAGAAGCCATCCTCTCTTCAACTTCAGCTTTTTCACAGATGGCATCAAGTTAGCATCCAAAATTTGCTTACATTTTTTTTAATCCATTTTTCCTTCTACTCGTGAGATGTTCCCTGTGCCACTGGCTGCAATACAACCCCAAAGCATGATTAATCCACCCCATGCTTAACAGTTGGACAGAGGTTCTTTTCATTAAATTCTGTTCCCCTTCTTCTCCAAACGTACCTTTGCTCATTCCAGCCAAAAAGATAAATTTTAACCTCATCAGTCCACAGAACCTGTTTCCAAAATGCATCAGGCTTGTCTATATGTTCATTTGCAAAGTTCAAACGCTGATTTTTGTGGTGAGGACGTAGAAGAGGTTTTCTTCTGATGACTCTTCCATGAAGACCATATTTGTACAAGTATGTACCACAACTCCAGTGTCTGCCAGATCTTTATGGAGGGATTGTGCAGTCAAACGTGGGATTTTAATTGTTTTTCTCACAATCCTGCGAGCTGTTCTGTCTGATATTTTTCATGGTCTTCCAGATCTTGCTTTAACTTCCACTGTTCCTGATGACT
The DNA here is from genome assembly GCF_029499605.1 of Hyla sarda. Lineage (NCBI taxonomy): Eukaryota > Metazoa > Chordata > Amphibia > Anura > Hylidae > Hyla > Hyla sarda. Next base: position 61,815,912 of record NC_079195.1, on the reverse strand, counting down.
GCCATTTCTTAATTACATTCTGAACAGAGGTTATTGACATCTGACAACATTTTACTATCTTCTTATATCCTTCTCCAGCTTTGTGAGTGTCAACTATTTTCAGTTTCAGGTTTCTAGACAACTGCTTAGACGAACCCATGGTGCTGATTGTTGGGGCAAGGTCAGATGAGTCTGGGCATTTAAAACCTTTGAGATTGAGGTCTTCCCAGATGATGATTGAGAACAATCCATGACACTGGCAGGTCTCAGCTTTGCAAAGGGGGCAATGCATGTTATAAATTCTGCAGGGTACCCAAACTTTTGCAGACGCCATTTTTTTTCCCTGTTATTTTGAAAGTGTAAATGATGGAAATAAAATCTAACTTTTGTTAACATATTATAAGAATGTCTAATCTGTAATTTGATGCCTTTTGGAGATTTTTCCATCTTTCCTTGGCTTCTTTATGCACATTAATACACATTTTTACCTGGGGTGCCCAAACTTTTGATCCCCACTGTCTCTATCTCTATCTCTGTATTTATTTTAATGTAAAACCCCATTTAAATACCTTTTTAAAAGAATCTTTAGTTGCTCAGTGTTGAGTTGTGTGCGAGGGCAGGAAGTGGGCGTGGCCCGACAGGCGCAATGTCATCTGAGGCCTGGCCGGCCGGCTTCTGCCCATCTTCCTGTATGCTCGCGTGCTGCAATGATTGAGAAAGGAAGATCCAGGGGGCGGGGATATTTAAATTACGCGTGCCACGCGCGCACGAGCACTGTGCTCGCTCTCTGCCTGCTTCATATACAGGCAGAGAGCGAGTTGAGGACGCGCATTCCGGACCACGCTGGACCACGCGGCCTGGCCAGCAGTGGTCCATACATGCCATATGTGAGGGGGGGGGGGGGGGGGGGAATGATTCCTGGACCATGTAGGGTGACACCTAGTGGCCAGGATTTCAAATGTAAATTGAAGAGTTGAAGGAGAGATTCTTTTTTAAATTACATATATTAGAAACATTTTTATTTAGGCATAATGTATTTAATTACAAAAATTATGTTTAACCACTTAAGGACCAAGCCCATTTTCACCTTAAGGACCAGGCCAATTTTATTTTTGCGTTTTCATTTTTTCCTCTTCACCTTCTAAAATCCATAACTCTTTTATATTTCCATCTATAGACCCATATAATTGCTTGTTTTTTGCATGACCAATTGTACTTTGTAATGAATCCTTTCATTTTACCATAAAATGTACAGCAAACCCCCCAAAAAATTTTTTAGGGAGGAAATTTTAATGAAAACCACAATTTTGCACATTTTGGAGGGTTTCGTTTTCACACTGTACAATTTACGGTAAAAATGACTGGTGTTCTTTATTCTGTGGGTCAATACGATTAAAATGATACCCATGGCTACATACTTTTATATTGTTGTACCGCTTAAAAAAATCTAAAACTTTTTGTACAAAATCAGTAATCTAAAATCACCCTATTTTGACCACCTATAACTTTTTCATTTTTCCGTATATAGGGCGGTTTGAGGGCTAATTTTTTGCGCCATCATCTGTATTTTTTATCAATACCACATTTGCATATATAAAACTTTTAGATAATTTTTTATACATTTTTTGGGGAATAAAATGTAACAAAAATTTGGACTTTTAAAATTTTTTTACGTTTACGCCATTCACCGTACGGGATCATTAACATTATATTTTGATAGTTCGAACATTTTCGCATGCAGCGATACCAAATATGTTTATAAAAAAATAATTACGCTTTTTGGGGGTACACTTTTTATGTCCCCATAGGGGACTATCTATAGCAATCATTTGATTGCTAATACTGTTCAGTGCTATGCATAGGACATAGCACTGATCAGTATTATCGGTGATCTTCTGCTCTGGTTTGCTCGATCTCAGACCAGAGCAGAAGACGCCGGGAGACGGACAGAGGCAGGTGAGGGAACCTCCGTCCGCCATTACAGATGATTGGTTCCCTGCGGCAGCGATGCTGGCGATCCGATCATCTATTTTAAAATTTGCACTGTCGCAGATGCCGTGATCTGTACTGATCAGGGCATCTGAGGGATTAATGGCAGACATCCTCGCAATCGTGGATGTCGGACATTACCGGCAGGATGCTCGCGATCATACACAGGATGTAAATATACGTCCTGGTGTGTGAAGTACCACCAAACCAGGACGTACATTTACGTCCGTGGTCGTTAAGGGGTTAATAAGAGTACCCATTTAAAGTCTTAAGGGCCTAGTTACTGTGAAAGGCCAGCCAAAAGTACACACCTGCTGCTGTTCTAGATTAATACTTTTAAGCGTAGTGGAGTGTATTGTACTCCCCTCATATATGCACTAAGTATGTTAGGCAGAGAAGTGCCAGGACGTGCACAGAGAAGTGGCAGAGGCCTAAATTCATCAGACAGAGGTCACAGCAGACTAGGGGCGAGTGGCAGCAGGAGTCTCAGTGAGAGGCCTTAGCCCCTGGTATCAGCTAGCAGTCGTGTCTAAACCAGCAACCCATTTGTTGTCATTGACTGGTTAACTCACTCATCCACTCAATCACAAGCGACATCTGACACCCCCAGTCAACAGTCATTGGTTCCTCAGACACAACCATCAGTTGGCATGGCTCGGGAGCAGTCCCTGTCCCCCAATTGCCTCTGTCCTATGCTGGTCCTTCCCCCATAGAAGTATGCTATGCTGTGGGTCAAGCTCCACATTTTAGTCAGGACAATCTACTAGAGGACAGTCAGCAGCTACTGCCCAGCCAAGAAGTGGAGGAGACATCCTCAGGCTCCTGAAGCAGACACTGTTGAGGAACCTCAGTAACGTGCTGACGCAACTTGATGATGAAGCTGATCGCACTTCAGAGCCGGGTAAGGAGGGCTTCATCATCATCAGGAAAAGAGGGTGGCAGGTTGCCCATGAGGCAGCAGTTGAGCCAGCAAGGTGGTAGCATGGTTGGGAGTCAGCATGGTGGCAGCAGTGGGAAGTCTGGAGCCAAACGTGCCTGGGGTAGACCACCTGCTTCGCGGCAGCCTACCTGCCTGGGAGGTAGTGGAACAGGGGTCCCTGGAGTTGGCGGCAGTAGTAGTCAGTCAGTGCAGACTGTTGGGGGAGAAATCAGCTACTCTGTGGTGTGGCAGTTTTTCATCAAGTATACAGAGGAGGTTAACATGGCCACATGCAATTTAAAAAAAATATCTTTAATCTTTTCAATTGTGAGGCCCTTTGGTCTTTTCAGGCAGCCGCCACCTCCAGGCTGTGCCATTCTGTCACCATACGGTCTACTCTTGCTGCTGCCACCTCCAGGCTTGGTAATTGCACCACATGTTGGTCTCCTCATGCTGGTGCCACCTCCAGGCTGTGTCGTTGTACCGCCATATGGTCTCCTCATGCTGCTGGGACATTACCTAAAAAGTTTTATGGTAATCTATTTAAAATCTTTAATTTAAATTTGAAAATATATCTTTCATCTTTTCAATTGTGAGGCGCTATGGTCTATTCATGCTGCTGGTGTTACGTTATGCACTCCGGCCACACACGCTGGCCGTGAGCGCATGGTCCCGTTACCTGCTGCTGCCGGCGGGGCTGGGATTCGCATCACGAGACGCGCCTGCATGCGAATTCCAGTCCGACACTCACCTGGTGCTTCTCCACCTCTGCCTCTCTGCATGTCCCCTTCCCCTAGGGCGCACACGCGCTGGAGATTTAAGATTTAAAGGGCCAGTGTGCCCATTAGTGAAGTAACACCTGTGGCTCATTGATAAATTCCTCCACCTCCCACACTTTCCTGCTGGATCTTTGTTGCCCTAGAGCCTTAGAGAAAGCATTCCTGTATATTGCCTTGCTGCTTACTGACTATTTTCTATGTTCCTTACTACGCTACTGCGCCGCCTGCCCTCATCTCCTGCTATCCAGACCAGGAGTTGCCTTATCCCACCTGTGCCTCGAATCTCCTCAGCCACCTGTGTGGTCGAGCCGTGCCAGGGGTAGTGACCTGGGTGCCGCCTGCCGCAGCAAGTCCATCCCGCTTTGCGGCAGGCTCTGGTGAAAACAGGCAGCACCTTATACTCCGCTCCCTGGTACAGTCCGAGTCATCTACCATACAGGTCCAGTGGATCCACTATCATCAGTGTTCCAGTCTACTGAAACATGAGTGTTACAGCTGGGACATTACCTAAAACAATTTTATGGTAATCTATCAAAAATCTTTTAATTAATTAATTCAAATTTTAATTTGAAAATATATCTTTAAACTTTTCAATTGTGAGGCCCTATGGTCTCCTTTTGCTGCTGCCTCCTCCAGCCTTGGTCATTCTGCCACTATATGGTCTTCTCATGCTTGTGCCACCTCCAGTCTGTGTCATTGTGCCGCCATGTGATGTCCTCATGCTGCTGGCACATTACATAAAAATTTTAAATAATAAATAATTTAATTAAATGCCCCTCCAGCATACCATGTCTGCAGGGCACAGCAATGTCACGCTGTTCTTCACATGGTTTGCCTTGGCGAACTGAGTCACACAGGGGACTAAAACTGCTAAAAGTCATTCATAAAGAAATTAAAGGAAAACTGTCAGATATTTTCTCCTACACTATCCACATGTACTGATGGATAGTGCGTGAAATGCTGATTTCAATGAGCCATACCTTACACGAATCCGCTTGGCCGTTCGCCCGCAATTGTAGTTTTATTCTATGTGTATATCTTGCTGTAACTGGCACGGATGGGGCTTCTGCAGGTTAACTGGCACTGACATCAGTGCCACTTATGAATATTCATCCCCCCTCCCTCCAGTTAGGAGCGGCGAAGAGAGGGAGAGCTGGAGGGAGGGGGGAATGAATATTCATAAGCGGTGCTGACGTCAGTGCAGAAGCCCCGCCCATGCCAGTTACAGCAAGATATACACATAGAATAAAACTACAATTGCGGGCGAACGGCCAGGCAGATCCGGGTAAGGTAGCACTCGTTTTAATCAGCATCTCGCACTATCCACCAGTACTCGTGGATAGTGCAGGAGAAAATATCTGACAGTTTTCCTTTAAATCATGGCTTACTCCACGAAAACTGGAAATGGGAACCATGGTGACTGACAACGGGAAGAACATCTTGTCTGCGCTGCTTCAAGGAAGCCTGAGCCATATGCCCTGCATGGCACACGTGTTCAATCTGGTTGTCAAGCGATTCCTGAAGTGTTACCCCCATCTGCAAGACATCCTAACAATGGGAAGGAAACTTTGCATGCACTTCAGCCACTTGTACATCGCAAAGCACACCCTCCTTGAGCTGCAGTGTCTGAACGGTATCCCCCAACATAGTATGATTGCGAAGTTTCCACATGTTGGAATTCCACCCTCCATATGTTGGGCCATCACTGATTTCTTGATGATCTAAGCGGATAGGGGGACTCCCCTGTGTAATTTCAATGTGATCCAATGGCAGCACATATGTGACACCTGCTGTTTGCTCAGGCCCTTTGAGGAAGCCACATTATTAGTCAGTCGCCAGTATTATGGGATGAATTATGTAATTCCACTGCTTCATTTCCTACAACACATGTTGTAAACGATGGCTGGTCAGGGCACTGGAGACGTGGTGCCCACATGACCCCTGTGGGGGCTGAACTGGAGGAGGAGGAGGGGGACAGTGGAGCACAGGCAAGGTTTTGCGAAATGGGTGGTTTTTATAGTCATCTGACAGGAGAGGAGGAGCAAGAGCAGGCTGTGGAGCTACAGGGTGATGAGGAAGATGAGACAGAGGACCCAGACACACAGTGGCCATGTGGTCTCCTCATGCTGCTGGCATATTAAATTAAAGTGTACCCGTCAGATTACTCAAAAAAACTAAACTGTTTTATGTTGCTCAGTATCTCATCCTGTTCATGAACATGTACAGTGGTCCCTCAACATATGATGTTAATTGTTTCCAGGAGAACCATCATATGTTGAAACCATCATATGTCGAGTACATATGTCTATGTAAAAATGGTAATTGGTTCTGGGATGACCATTGTATCTGGAGTGTATGGGGAGTGTTTAACAAACCAGGGTGCCTCCAGCTGTTGTACAACTACAACTCTCAACATGCATGTACAGCCATTGACTGTCTGGGCATGCTGGGAGTTATAGTTTTGCAACAGCTGGAGGCACACTGATAGGGAAACATTGATGTATGGGGTGTATTGTGTGTATATGTATTGTATGTGATGTGTGACATTGCATACAGTACTGTACAGTTCTCTAAATATCTTCAGGGGGGACAGAATGTCCTCCATTACGATCCTGCCGACTACAGCTCTATAGGAAATGAAGGGGAGGGCAGCCAGCAGCTCATTGGACGCCTGCAACAAGATGCTGCAGGCTATTGGCTATGGCTGCACTGGGGGGCGGGGCTTACACGGAGCTCACAGTGGAAGCCTGCGTGAGTTATCAGGACAGCATGTGAGTAACAGGAGACAGAACGGGGCACACGGGGCAAATTAAACAACTATCTGTCAGAAGCTGAAGTTGTCAGCGCTGTCAGATAGCTGTTTGTACGATGGCCCCAACACACAGCAGCATCATATGTCGATGCTGCCTTCAACATACGATGGGCTCTGAGAGGCCATCATATGTTGAAATGATCATATGTCGGGGCCATCATAAGTCAGGGGGTCACTGTACTTTGTATGTGTCTATGATCTACATTTCTCTCAGAATTAGCTTTATTTCTGAAATACCTTAATTTTGTCCATCAGAAGCAGGGGGGGCGGGTACTCACTGTGATAACCATTCCCCCCCTCCTCCCCCTCCCTCACTCCTCAGTCCAGTGCATCCCACCCAGGGTGCCTCCAGCTGTTGCAAAACTACAGCTCCCAGCATGCCCACACATCATTTGGCTGTGCAGGCATGCTTGGAGATTTAGTTTTGCAACAGCTGGAGGCATATGATTGTAGTCCCCCATTCTTACACACACACACACTAGCTTCATATATTCTTACACATACACATTAGATAGATACGCTGATATACACACATACACATATATCCACACACACATACATGCAGGGACACTTACTTTTTCGTCTGCAATGCAATGTGTTTCTGCCTCTGTCACACAGCAGACATGAGTGAGAGCCCGGCAGCAGTCTTCCTGCCCCTCCCCCTCCCCTTCTCTTCACATGAGTCTGCAGTGTGTACAGCCCCTCCCCCCTCCAACGTCCAGGACGAAGCAGTGTACACAGAAGGACTATTCAGACTTCCAGAAGGCAGGGGGGCAGTTGTCTGACTGGCTTTTTCAGTAGGAAATACTGAAAATTTTCTAATGAAAGCAATTGCAAAACCTATTGGTTTTGCATGCTTTACAACATATCAAAAGTTTTTATATCTGACAGTGCCTATTTAACCCCTTAACCCCTTGGGGACGGAGCCCATTATGACCCTAAGGACGGGAGCATTTTTTGCAAATCTGACCACTGTCACTTTAAGCATTAATAACTCTGGGATGCTTTTACTTATAAATTTGATTCCGAGATTGTTTTTTCGTGACATATTCTACTTTATGTTAGTGGTAAATTATCGGCGATACTTGCATCCTTTCTTGGTGAAAAATGCAAAAATTTCATGAAAAATTCGAAAATTTTGCATTTTTCTAACTTTGAAGCTCTCTGCTTATAAGTAATATGGATATTCCAAATAAATTATATATTGATTCACATATACAATATGTCTACTTTATGTTTGCATCATAAAATTGATGAGTTTTTACTTTCGGAAGACACCAGAGGGCTTCAAAGTTCAGCAACAATTTTCCAATTTTTCGCAAAATTTTCAAAATCGGAATTTTTCAGGGACCAGTTCAGGTTTGAAGTGGATTTGAAGGGTCTTCTGGTTAGAAATACCCAATAAATGACCCCATTATAAAAACTGCACCCCCCAAAGTATTCAAAATGACATTCAGTAAGTGTGTTAATCCTTTAGGTGTTTCACATGAATAGCAGCAAAGTGAAGGAGAAAATTCACAATCTTCATTTTTTACACTGGCATGTTCTTGTAGACCCAGTTTTTGAATTTTTGCAAGGGGTAAGAAGGTGAAAATTTTTACTTGTATTTGAAACCCAATTTTTCTCGAATAAGGACATACCTCATATGTCTATGTAAAGTGTTCGGCGGGCGCAGTAGAGGGCTCAGAAAGGAAGGAGCGACAAATGGTTTTTGGGGGGCATGTCACCTTTAGGAAGCCCCTATGGTGCCAGAACAGTAAAAAAAAAAACACATGGCATACCATTTTGGAAACTAGACCCCTTGTGAAACATAACAAGGGGTAAAGTGAACCTTAATACCCCACAGGTGATTCACGACTTTTGCATATGTAAAAATAAAAAAAATGTTTTTTCCCTAAAATGCTTGGTTTCCCAAAAGTTTTACATTTTTAAAAAGGGTAATAGCAGAAAATACCCCCCAAAATTTGAAGCCCAATTTCTCCCGATTCAGAAAACACCCCATATGGGGGTGAAAAGTGCTCTGCTGGCGCACTACAGGTCTCTGAAGAGAAGGAGTCATACTTGGTTTTTTTAAAGCAAATTTTGCTCTTGGGGCATGCTGCATTTAGGAAGCCCCTATGGTGCCAGAACAGAAAAAAAACACATGGCATACCATTTTGAAAACTAGACCCCTCGGGGAAAGTAACAAGGGGTAAAGTGAACCTTAATACCCCACAGGGGTTTCACAACTTTTGCATATGTAAAAAAAAAATATATTTTTTCTTAAAATGCTTGTTTTCCCCAAAAATTTACATTTTTAAAAAGGGTAATAGCAGAACATTTGAAGCCCAATTTCTCCCGATTCAGAAAACACCCCATATGGGGGTGAAAAGTGCTCTGCTTGCGCACTACAGGTCTCAGAAGAGAAGGAGTCACATTTGGCTTTTTGAAAGAAAAAAAAAAACACATGGCATTATATTTTGGAAACTAGACCCCTCGGGGAACGTAACAAGGGGTTAAGTGAACCTTTATACCCCACAGGTGTTTCACTACTTTTGCATATGTAAAAAAAAAATTTTTTTTTTACCTAAAATGCTTCTTTTCCCAAAAATTTAAAATTTTTAAAAAGGGTAAAAGCAGAAAATACCCCCCAAAATGTGTATCATAATTTCTCCCAAGTACGGAGATACCCCATATGTGACCCTAAACTGTTGCCTTGAAATACGACAGGGCTCCAAAGTGAGAGCGCCATGTGCATTTGAGGCCTAAATTAGGGATTGCATAGGGGTGGACATAGGGGTAGTCTACTCCAGTGATTCCCAAACAGGGTGCCTCCAGCTGTTGTAAAACTCCCAGCATGCCTGGACAGTCAGTGGCTGTCTGGTAATACTGGGAGTAGTTGTTTTGCAACAGCTGGAGGCTCCGTTTTGGAAACAGTGGCGTACCAGACGTTTTTCATTTTTATTGGGGAGGGGAGGGGGACTGTGTAGGGGTATGTGTATATGTAGTGTCTTTTACTTTTTATTTTATTTTGTGTTAGTGTAGTGTAGTATAGTGTTTTTAGGGTACAGTCACACGGGCGGGGGTTCACAGTAGTTTCTCGCTGGCAGTTTGAGCTGCAGCAGAAAATTTGCCGCAGCTCAAACTTGCAGCCGGATACTTACTGCAAACCTCCGCCCATGTGAGTGTACCCTGTACATTCACATTGGGGGGGGGGGGGGGACCATCCAGCTGTTGCAAAACTACAACTCCCAGCATGCGCTGACAGACTGTACATGCTGAGAGTTTTAGTTTTGCAACAGCTGTAGGCACACTGGTTGTGTATCACTGAGTTTGTGACCTAACTCAGTGTTTCACAACCAGTGTGCCTCCAGCTGTTGCAAAACTACAACTCCCAGCATGTACGGTGCATGCTGGGAGTTGTAGTTTGCAATAGCTGGAGGCACAACGGTCGTGAAACACTGAGTTAGGTAAAAAAAAACCTCTGAGTTTCACAACCAATGTGCCTTCAGCTGTTGCAAAACTACAACTCTCAGCAGTCACCGACAGCCAATGGGCATGCTGGGAGTTGTAGTTATGCAACCAGCAGATGCACCACTACAACTCCCAGCATGCACTTTAGCTGTTTGTGCAAGCTGGGAGTGGTAGTTATACAACAGCTGAAGGTACACTTTTCCATAGAAAAAATGTGCCTCCAGCTGTTGCAAAACTACAAGTCCCAGCATGCCCATAAAGGAATGCTGAGAGTTGTGGTGGTCTGCCTCCTGCTGTTGCATAACTACAGCTCCCAGCATGCCCTTTTTGCATGCTGGGAGCTGTTGCTAAGCAACAGCAGGAGGCTGTCACTCACGTCCAACTGCTGGTCCCCAGGTCAGTCCCTCGCCGCCGCTCCTCGGGCCCCGATCCCAACAGGGACGCCGGGGATCGGGGTCCCCAGCTACCGGGGTCCATGTCCCGCACCCGCTCACGTCCTCCGGAAGAGGGGCGGAGCGGGTTGCGGGAGTGACACCCGCAGCAGGTGCCCTGATTGGTCGGCCGGTAAACCGCTCGACGAATCAGGGCGATCGTGAGGTGGCACCAGTGCCACCTCACCTGTGCTGGCTATGGCTGTTCGGGGCCGTCAGGGACGGCCCCGAACAGCCTGTAATTCCGGGTCACTGGAGACCCGATTGACCCGGAATCCGACGCAGATCGCTGGGCTGAATTGTCCAGCGATCTGCGGCCATCGCTGACATGGGGGGACATAATGACCCCTCTGGGCGATATGCCGCGATGCATGCTGAACGAATTCAGCAGGCATCGGGCACCGGCTCCCCTCCGGCTAGCGGCGGGGGGCCGGTATTTGACAGGACGTACTCAAACGTCCTGAGTCCTTAAGGACTCAGAAAAGGGGCCATTTGAGTACATTCTGCGTCCTTAAAATTTTCCAAGATTTCTTTAATCCTTTCAATTGTGAGGCCCTATGGTCTCGTCAGGCTGTTGCCACCACCAGGCTGGGTCTTTCTACCACTATATGGTCTACTCTTGCTGTCGCCAATTCCAGGCTGTGGCATTCTGCCACCATATGGTCTCCTTATGCTGTTGGCACCTTAAATTAAACTTAAAAAATTTTAATCTATCTAAAATCTTCAATTTAAGTTTTGAAAAATATCTTTAATCTTTTCAATTGTGAGGCCCTATGGTCTCGTCGGGCTGCTGCCACCTCTAGGCTCTTTCATTGTGCCGCCATGTGACTCCTTGTTATATTGGGTTTTGTGGTCATACAGTATTAGCTCAATGTAAATGCTTCGAGCACCTGGGACATTAAACTTGTGAATCTAATCAAAATCTTACATTTTAACTTAAAAAAATTGATGTAACCGATGTAAAGACTGAGGCCCTATGGTTGTCGACATCATATATTACCTGTGTAATTACTACAAGAATCCAATCAAACAGGTTGGAGCGATAACAATGAACCATAACTGATTAAATGAAACATTCACACTTTCACATTCGGGGGTGGTGGTGGGGGGGGCGCTGAGAGGTAGGGGCTGGAACAAGTGGTAGCTCGCCCGGCAGAGGACCGCCAGCTCGATTTTAAGATACAAGTATGAACTTTTTCACTCCAGCAACTTATACATTGCAGCAGATTTTACACTATTGGAGCTGGAATTACTGCAGCTGCTGGCACCAGACTTGCCCTCCAATGTGTCCTCAATAGAGATGAAAGAATCAAATCGGCAGAATCAAATTTAAAAAAAATTTACTCCTTTCTAGTCCTCATCATAGATTACCTCTGGAATTACCACAAGAATCCAATTAAACCGGTTGGAGCGATAACAATAAACCATAACTGATTAAATGAAACATTTGCAGTTCCACACAGAGTAAGACAGTCGGGGGGCACTGAGAGGCAGGGGCTGGAAGAGCTGAAGAGGTGGTAGCTCGCCTCATGGAGAACCGCCAGCTCAATGCTCACTAGAATGGGTCCTCAAAATTTTTTAATAAATTCAAATTAAATTAAATAAAAATTACATAAGACACTCTGCCTGCTGCCACATCCAGACGCTCTGCGGCAGTGATTCTATTAGCGATGCCTGTAATTAATGTTTAATTTATTTATCAATGATATAGAGGATGGCATTAACAGCTCTGTTTCTATCTTTGCAGATGACACCAAGCTTTGTAGCACGGTACAGTCTATAGATGTGTATAGGTTACAAGATGACTTGGATAGACTAAGTGTCTGGGCATCCACTTGGCAAATGAGGTTCAATGTGGATAAATGTAAAGTTATGCATCTGGGTACTAATAACCTGCATGCGTCGTATGTCTTAGACTTGCAGAGTCACTGGTAGAGAAAGATCTGGGTGTACTTGTAGATCACAGACTACAGAATAGCATGCAATGTCAGGCTGCTGCTACCAAGGCCGGCAGGATATTGTCATGTATAAAAAGAGGCATGGACTCGAGGGGCAGGGACATAATACTCTCCCTTTATAAAGCATTGGTACGGCCTCACCTGGAATATGCTGTTCAGTTTTGGGCACCAGTCCATAAAAGGGACACTGTGGAGCTGGAGAGGGTGCAGAGACGCGCGACTAAACTAATATGGGGCATGGAACATCTTAGCTATGAGGAGCGATTAAAGGAGTTACAATTGTTTAGTCTTGAGAATAGATGTTTAAGGGGGGATATGATAAACGTATATAAGTATATAAATGGCCCATACAAAAAATAGGGAGAAAAACTGTTCCAGGTTAAACCCCCCCCCCAAAGGACGAGGAGGCACTCCCTCCGTCTGGAGAAGAAAAAGTTTAGTCTCAAGGGGCGACACGCCTTCTTTACCGTGAGAACTGTGAACTTATGGAACAGTCTACCTCAGGAACTGGTCACAGCAGGAAAAATTAACAGCTTTAAAACAGGATTAGATACATTCCTGGAACAAAATAACATTAATGCTTCTGAAGAAATATAAAATCCCATCCCTTCCCCAATATCGCGCCACACCCCTACCCTTCAATTCCCTGGTTGAACTTGATGGACGTATGTCTTTTTTCAACCATATTAACTATGTAACTATGTAATTTGCATGTCATAATGAATAACAGTATTATTTCATTAACACAGATCACTCCCTATGCGTGTTATGAAATGGCAAAGTATTCTACCCCCCTTATTGAGGTTCTCTGTAGCCCAGAAATAGGCATATTTAATAGCCATTCACCGCAAACATTTTCAGACCGAAAAACATTTTTGGGGAAAATTTGGCGAATTGGCTGAATCAAAAATTTTCTAAAATTTGCTCATCTCTAGTTGTCATCATAGACAGCCTCTTTACTATGAAAGCACCACAGCAAACAGCTAAGCGCCACAGGCCCAACTCCCAAGACCCTTGGAAAAAAAAACATTTACTTTTTCAGAAAAACGTCCTTGGCTGATGAAATATATATAGGAACAACATTGTAGCGACTTTCTGCTTTGACTTATAGAGACGGGATAAAGAATGGAGGTCTTCCCTCTATGACAGTCATGTTCCATGATGATTTGATGGGACTATCCCTTTAACATACAGTGGGGCAAAAAAGTATTTAGTCAGCCACCAATTGCGCAAGTTCTCCCACTTAAAAAGATGATAGAGTCCTGTAATTTTCCTCATAGGTATACCTCAACTATGAGAGACATAATGAGAAAAAATATCCATAAAATCACATTGTCTGATTTTTAGATAATTTACTGGCAAATTATGGTGGAAAATATGTATTTGGTCAATAACAAAAGTTCATCTCAATACTTTGTTATATACCACTTGTTGGCAATGACATATACCCTTTGTTGGCAATGACATAGATCAGACATTTTCTGTAAGCCTTTACAAGGTTTTCACACACTGTTGCTGGTATTTTGGCCCATTCCTCCAAGCAGAACTGATGTTTTGGGTCTGTCGCTGTGCAACATGGACTTTCAACTCCCTCCAAAGGTTTTCTATGTGGTTGAGATCTGGAGACTGGCTAGGCCACTCCAGGACCGTGAAATGCTTCTTAAGAAGCCACTCCTTCATTGTCTGGGCGGTGGGTTTGGGATCATTGTCATGCTGTAAGACCCAGCCACATTTCAACTTCAATGCCCTTGCTGATGGAAGTAGGTTTTCACTCAAAATGTCACAATACATGGCCCCATTCATTCTTTCCTTTATATGAATAAGTCTTCCTGGTGACTTAGCAGAGAAACAGCCCCAAAGCATGATGTTTCCACCCCCATGCTTCACAGTATGTATGGTGTTCTTTGTATGCCTTCTTTGCATTCTTTCTCCTCCAAACACAACGAGTTGAGTTTTTACCAAAAAGTTCTACTTTGGTTTCATCTGACTATATGACATTCTCCCAATACTCTTCTGGATCATCCATATGCTCTCTAGCAAACTTTAGATGGGCTTAAGCAGGGGGAGACGTCTGGCACTGCATGATTTGAGTCCCTGGTGGCGTAGCCGTAGTGTGTTATTGATGGTAGCCTTTGTTACTTTTGTCCCAGCTCTCTGCTGGCCATTCACTAGGTCCCACCGTGTGGTTCTGGAATTTTTGCTCACTGTTCTTGTGATCATTTTGACACCACAGGGTGAGCTCTTGCGTGGAGCCCCCGAATGAGGGAGATTATCAATGGTCTTGTATGTCTTCCATTTTCTAATAATTACCCCCACAGTTGATTTCTTCTTTGGTGCAGGTCTACAATTTTGTTTCTGGAGTCCTTCGACAGCTCTTTGGTCTTGGCCATAGTGGAATTTGGAGTTTGACAGTTTGAGGTTGTAGACAGGTGTCTTTTATACTGATAACAAGTTCAAACAGGTGCCATTAATACAGGTAACAAGTGGAGGACAGAGGAGACTCTTAAACAAGAAGTTACAGGTCTGTGAGAGCCAGAAAGCTTGTTTGTAGGTAATTTGCAAATAAAATAAATCAGACAATGTGATTTTATGTTTTTTTTCTTCTCATTATGTCTCTCAGAGTTGAGATATACCTATGATGAAAATTGCAGGCCTCTGGGAGAACTTGCACAATTGGTGGCTGACTATATACTTTTTTGCCCCACTGTGGAGCATACTACATCATCTTCAGCTTTTGTTCTGATCTCACTGGTATCTCTTGTAGTATGGTCTATAGGAAAAGTAGTCGGCACTGCCTCACAAACTGCAACTCTACGCTCAGGCTATACGGTGCATAGCGGTACAAACAGCTATGAATCGACCTGGAAACCTACATTCGCAATTCAATACTAAAGAAGAAAGGGAGGCACTCACTTCATCTTGATCGGTCCCGTGGAAAAAACTTCTTTATTTTCTGTGCATAAAACTACATGCGGGGATGCCAAACTGGCATCCCGTGTGTGGTTTTATGCACCGAAAATGAAGAAGTTTGTTCCAAGGGACTGATCAAGATGAAGTGAGTGCCTCCTTTCCTTCTTTAGTATTAGTACCCCCTGTAGTGTAAAAAATATGAGAATATATTGATATGTTAGCAATAAATTATTTTCAAAACAAAGTGTATAAATGGGAGCTAATTTATTACGAAAGGGTCAAGGTGTAAACGGCCATATAGAACCCCAGACAGTTCATTTAGTTATACACTGCTCAAAAAAAATAAAGGGAACACTAAGATAACACATCCTAGATCTGAATTAATTAACTAATCGTATGAAATACTTTTGTCTTTACATAGCTGAATGTGCTGACAACAAAATCACACAGACATTATCAATGGAAATCAAATTTATCAACCCATGGAGGTCTGGATCTGGAGTCACACTCAAAATCAAAATGGAAAACCACACTACAGGCTGATCCAACTTTGATGTAATGTACTTAAAACAAGACAAAATGAGGCTCAGTAGTGTGTGTGTGGCCTCCATGTGCCCGTATGACCTCCCTACAATGCTTGGGCATGCTTCTGATGAGGTGGCGGATGGTCTCCTGAGGGATGTCCTCCCAGACCTGGACTAAAGCATCCGCCGTTGGTGGATGGAGCGAGACATGATGTCCCAGATGTGCTCAATCGGATTTAGGTCTGGGGAACGGGCAGGAGGGTCCATAGCATCAATGCCTTCCTCTTGCAGGAACTGCTGACACACTCCAGCCACATGAGGTCTAGCATTGTCTTGCATTAGGAGGAACCCAGTGCCAACTGGTCTCATAAGGGGTCTGAGGATCTCATCTCGGTACCAAATGGCAGTCTGGCTACCTCCGGCAAGCACATGGAGCGCTGTATGGTCCCTCAAAGAAATGCTACCCCACACCATTACTGAGCCACCACCAAACCGGTCATGCTGGAGGATGTTGCAGGCAGCAGAACATTATTCTCCACGGCGTCTACAGACTGCTTTCATCTTTGAAGAGCACAGGGAGCCAGTGGCGAATTTGCCAATCTTGGTGTTCTCTGGCAAATGCCAAACGTCCTGCACAGTGTTTGGCTGTAATCACAACCTCCACCTGTGGACGTGGGGCCCTCATGCCACCCTCATGGAGTCTGTTTCTGACCGTTGGAATGGACACCTGCACATTTGAGGTCATTTTACAGGACTCTGGCAGTGCTCCTCCTTGCACAAAGGCAGAGGTAGCGGTCCTGCTGCCGGGTTGTTGCCCTCCTAAGGCCTCCTGTACTCCTCCACGTCTCCTGATGTACTGGCTTGTCTGCTGGTAGCACCTCCATGCTCTGGACACTATGCTGACAGACACAGCAAACCTTCTTGCCACAGCTCGCATTGATGTGCCATCCTGGATGAGCTGCACTACCTGAGCCACTTGTGTGGGTTATAGACTCCGTCTCATGCTACCACTAGAGTGAAAGCACCGCCAGTATTCAAAAGTGACCAAAACATCAGCCAGGAAGCATAGGAACTGAGAAGTGGTCTGTGTTCACCAACTGCTGAATTACTCCTTTATTGGGAGTGTCTTGTTATTTGCCTATAATTTCCACCTGTTGTCTGTTCCATTTGCACATCAGCATGTGAAATTGATTGTCAATCAGTGTTGCTTCATGAGTGGACAGTGTGATTTCACAGAAGTGTGATTGACTTGGAGTTACATCGTGTTATTTTAGTGTTCCCTTAATTTTTTTGAGCAGTGTATGTATTTGTCTGTGAAAAACATAAGACTAGGCAATCTTTCCGTAATTACCCACAATGCTTTGATGAGCAGATCAACATTCTCCCTCAGCCTCTTATTCCAGTGACTCAGACACTGTTCAGTCTCATTAATCCGCCTTGTTTGTGATTCCATTTTCTTAATCTGACCAAAGACTCTATTAAAACCACATTAGTATGGCGTTGCCATTTGTTTGCATTTAACCGTGCCTAAATAACGCGTCTGATCGGAAATTAGGATTTGTCGTTACAGGTTTATTCTTACCAGACTAGGCTAGGGATCCTACAATGTGTTGTTTGTAGAGTGGCTTTCGAACATTAAGAATGGATTCCATAGAGAGATAGATGGTAACTTGTAGCTTCAGGGCCCCAATGTGAAATCTGTGTCTATTGTGCACCATTTATAAAAGTAGTGTTTTCTTTTGGGGTAGATTTGCCTTTGGACCCTAGTAAGGCATCAGGGCACTAATGCAACTGCTACCTCTGCACCCCCTATATTTATGCCCCTGATTAATGGATAAATAAAAGCTTTGTTCTTCCACTTTTCCACTCAATGTCCACTTTTACTACCACGTAATGGATGATCTTAGGTTTAACTCATAGTCATCACAATGTCACAGGGATATTCTACAATGTGATGTCATAGTAGAAGAGTGATGTCACAACACAGATATAAGCAGCAGGATATTTTACACACAGACAACCTGCAAAGTTATGTCACACCATAGTATTATCACAGTGTTGGAATAATGTGCACACTTTGTAAATATTACAGACAGTGACATCACACACAAGTATAGTACAAACAGTGATGTCCCAGTAGGTGGGATACTTCATAATATGATGTTGCACTGCAAGGATAATCTACTCAATGAACTTATATAAACAGTGATATGAAAGTATACAAATAATACACAAGATTATATCCTACTATGGGAAAATGCACACCATGACATTGCAGCACAAGAAAAATAAAGCACTAATGTCCACATGCAAATATGATGCAGAAAATTATGTAACCGTCCATGAATAATGCAGCATCCACTTTGGACTTTATATGGACCTGTTGTCCCTGTGACAGGTTGTGATATTGCATGCCTGAACCTTCCATGTAAAATTACCAAATGCAAGTACAATATGAACACAACTTCAACACAGTCCTAGGTTTTCTACTGAACCAAACTTACATGTAGCTCCCCAAAATCCCTATGCTGGTCTAAATTAGTATGGCTACTCAAGATCTGGACATTTCAGGTGCAGTACAGAAAAAAAGTAACAGAGTTCCCCAGCGAGCAAGATAAATTAGTACATGTTTAAAAACAGCACAACATAGAAATAATATATATAAAAAAAATTAAATGATTAAAGTGTACTTGATATATGCAAGATAATTTTAAATAATGGAGGTAATACCATTATATCTATATTTGCAATATATAGGTATAAAAATGTGTATATTTTTGGGTAAAATAATAATGTACTGTCCCTGCAGCTATTGCCTGTGTGTCTGTGCTGAGACAAAATACAGAAAGTGTGGGTGGGGCAAGCAGGGCTCTGTGTAGGCTCTTGGCTTTTCAATCATCCTGCCGTGTGAACCGGGAGCGTGTCATACAGCCTCAGAGCACAGAGCCCTGCTTGTCCTCAGTGTACAGAGCCCTGCTTGTCCTCAGTGTACAGAGCCCCGCTTGTCCTCAGTGTACAGAGCCCCGCTTGTCCTCAGTGTACAGAGCCCCGCTTGTCCTCAGTGTACAGAGCCCCGCTTGTCCTCAGTGTACAGAGCCCCGCTTGTCCTCAGTGTACAGAGCCCTGCTTGTCCCCATTGTACAGAGCCCTGCTTGTCCTCAGTGCACAGAGCCCTGCTTGTCCTCAGTGCACAGAGCCCTGTTTGTCCTCAGTGCACAGAGCCCTGCTTGTCCTCAGTGCACAGAGCCCTGCTTGTCCTCAGTGCACAGATCCTTGCTTGGTAAACCCAAAACCCCTTGCTTCATTTTCTCCTGAACACTAGTACTTATTCTTTAATTTACTTTTTGCAAAACCAAACCCAGCGTTGCGTAGGAACCTCTTTGAGGTTTTACAATCTTGCACACAACACTTGGGTGCATTCAGCCCTTTGTCTTAAAAAATGTTAATGATGATGTGGCCCTTTGGTTCTCAGGGTTGATAGGGGGCCCAGTGACTACTACAGATTGGACACTGATTCTGTGTCCTGTAGATATGGCCTCAACTCCTTAGGATGTAACATATAACCATATTATGGTGTTATGAAAAGGACCACAAAGCAGTTTTAACATGAGAGGCATTTCTGACATTTGCTAGGACAATCAATGTCTGGTTGGCTACAGTATGATTTTAGGGACCCCTATGATCTCTATAACAAAGTGACCCAGTACTGCACTGAACACTCCTACTTTGCAGCTACCACATGTAGACAAAAATGGGTGGAGGTAATATGGAAAATTAACAAATTACCTGCAAAATCTTAGTGCCGATAGCCATCAAATACAGACATGAATGCATCTGTATGCAGTGACTTTAGTAAAATTTTCTGTAGGTATGCCCAAAAGTCTTATTTGTATGGAAGCCCCTAAACTTTAATCTGACAGATGATATCAGGGGAGAGAAGGATTGGGCATGGTGGACTCCCCCCTCCATTCGGCCAAGCTGAATGTTTATTTATGTGGAGGGACAGGAGAGATAGCTCTTGGCCAAAAGAACATTCAGCCAGCCCCTATTGAAGGTGTAGTGGACCCTTTGTCTAAATAACCCAAAAGGGATGTAGTTATTTTGTTCCTTAGACTGGTGTATGTGCCAGTGTTGCCACTACTACTGATATTGATGATGCATCCTATGGATATGCCCTCAATGTCTTCAGTGGAAAAACCTCTTGAGTAGCTCATTCATAATGGCACATTAAACATCAGCTTGCGATTCTAGCCAGTACTATAACTGTAATACCTGGTGTGTTGCTCCTTTATTTCTTGCTGTAGTTATTCCTTGATACATAGTTCATTACTATGCTAAGATTGATACGCACCATTTTAACTCATGCAGGCAGCTTGAGTGTAATTGTGACACAGTACCTCCGAGTTTACTTTTAGAATATACAAACTATTAGTCTCTAGTTTAGCAGTAAACACTATTTATCTTTCGGAGGCTGGGAAAAAAGACGGAATTTACAATCAGGATAATTACTACTGTAATGATGAAAAAACCTTTTCTTTGATTCCGAGTGTATTCTAGTAGAGGGCAACCATAATGGGACCATTAATTGTGGAGATAATAATACCCAGCTAAATTGTAATTTCGGAGCTTGATTAAAACACATAGGAGAAAATATTATTCATTCCAGCTAAATAAACAGTAGAGTAGGTGAAGTGGAATTGGTTGCTAAAAGAAATCAATTGTCGAGTGTGGATTTGCTTACAGAGTTCAGATTTATGGTAAAAAAAAAAAAAAAAAAAAAACTGTCCAATTGCTACGTGTCCAATTACCTGATAAGGATCGGCTTGCTGGCTAAACAAGAATGAAGAAGCCATAACTAAGGTGGACATAAATAAACTCTGGTGTTGAAATTATGACTAAAATGTTACCGGCTGCTAATCCAATTTACATGAAGTATCTTGGAGAAGAGAAGCAGTCACAAGGCTGAAAACTCCCAGGGGCATCCAATTATAATGTAAGTCTAAGGGTGACATGACAAATATACAAGTCAATAAGCCCTAACAATTGATCTGAGTGGTACGTGAATCATTACCAAACGTTGCATCATTTGCATCATTTTAATGGAGTCACGAGTACGCTCCAGGGCTTAAACTTGTAAAGGAGATCCAATCAAGGCCCGTTAGAGAAGACATATCCTATTCCACACAGAAATAGAAGACATATCCTATTCCACACAAATCTTGGAAAAAAATAATATATATATATATATATATAGAGAGAGAGAGAGAGAGAGAGAGAGAGAGAGAGAGAGAGAGAGAGAGAGAGAGAGAGAGAGAGAGAGAGTTGTTATTTTTGTTGCAATGTCTGTAATCTACTGTATGGATATACATTTACACACCTCACAATTATCCCTCACAATTATTCCCTACTTTTAAGTCTAAATCTTTCTGTCCCTCTTTGCTTATTAAAGGGGTTTTCCTATGTTGTAAAGTTATCTGATCAAGAGGGACGGACCATTGGGAAACTCACAATTTGGACAACAGGACCCAAGTTAGAAAAGAGCATGCACACCACCGCTCCATTCATTTTCTTATGGGCGAAGCAGAAAAAGTTGAATGATGTACTTGGCTATTTTCCATAGAGAAAGACTATAGTGGCGGTGCCAGTGATCAGATAGTTAAACTTATGATTCTATGATGGGAAAACCCCTATGGATGTCCCTTTTTTGACCTAGGAAATAGACTTGTATAATAAACTTTCTACAGCTGTCTGGCTCCTCAGTTTGTATTAGACCACAAATTCTATATTCTGAATTTAAATTAGTTTTATTTATGAATCATGTAATGATATTTACATTAAAAAGTATTTAGGTATATAGAAATTCATATAAAAATAAACCTTCCAATGAAGTAGAAATGAGCGGATTGTTCGAAACAAACCAGATTTACTCCAAATTTTTGTGGGTGAATTAGTACTGTAGCTAAGACTCCTGTCAAGACTGGAGACCCTGCTTCTGTGCTTACTGACCAGCGAGGCATATACACGTTCCAGTGAGTGTAGGGCTGAATCCAAATTAGAAATTAAATCTTAAAGAAGTCGTCCAAGATTACACGTTAAAGGGATACTCCGGTCGAAAACTTTTTTATTTTTTTTATATATATCAACTGATGTCAGAAAGTTAAACAGATTTGTAAATTACTTCTATTAAAAAATCTTAATCCTTCCAGTACATATTAGCGACTGTATACTACAAAGGAAATTCTTTTATTTTTGGATTTCTTTTCTGTAACAAGCACAGTGCTCTCTGCTGACACCTCTGTCCATGTCAGGAACTGTCCAGAGCAGGAGAAAATCTCAATAGCAAACATGTGCTGCTCTGGACAGTTCCTAAAATGGACAGAGGTGTCAGCAGAGAGCACTATGGTCGTGACAGAAAAGAAATCCCAAAAGAAAATAATTTCCTCTGTAGTAAACAGCCGCTAATTAGTACTGGAAGGATTAAGAATTTTTAATAGAAGTAATTTACAAATCTGTTAACATTTCTGGCACCAGTTGATTTAAAAAAAACGTTTTCCACCGGAGTACCCCTTTAAGGACAGGGAATAACTTGCTGTTTGGCATGGGTCTAACCACTAGGATTCCCACTGGTCACATTTGACCCCATTTTCATGATCAGTGGGGGTCCCAGCAGTCACCTACAAATCAGCTTGTTATTTCTTATCCTTAACTTTTAATCTTGGATGACTCCTTTAAGAAATAAAATCTGTTGAGCTCTGATAGGTTGCCTTGTACATCATGGTCTGTTTTTTGTTATATAAGAAAAGAACTTCCTGACAGTTCTGCCAATGGTGTGGCCAGCATTAGGCTCCATCTTCCATAACAAAATCCATTCATTGTGCTGACCTTTTTATTCTTCCATGAAATTTAAGAGCACATTTTTATTTAGGTTCAACCTTTTTATTTTTTGGTAAATGGAAGGTGCTCTCTCAACTTCACCTGATAAAACTACAAGCATTCATTGTCCATAAATGTATTTCAGAATATTTTCAATCTTTCCCATGGGTTCTGTATGCTACAATCTTTTTTCATTATCCTAAGGCATTTTGATGCAGAAACAGCAAATAAGGTTGGAATATTTTCACAGATGTGTTCCACTTTAAGGAGAATTTGTGAAGCCTCTAGAATTAGTGTTAAAGGAGATCTGCAGCCATAGACACTTATCCCCTAAGTGTCTGATCGCTGGGACCCCCCCACAATCTCCTGTACAGGGCCCCAGCTCTCCGTGCAGGAGGCTTGTCGGCCATAGAATGACGCCGCTGCCTCCTCCATGTATCTCTATGGGAGAGGCGGAGATGCAGCGTTTGTGCATTCCCGCTTCTCCCATATAGCTGTATGGAGGGAGAGAGTCATCGAACTCAGAGAGGCTGACAACATGCGCATTAGCCACGCAGAGTTGCGGCAATGCCAGGCCCCCATACGGGAGATTGCAGGGATCCTACGGATAGGGGATAGGTGTTTAAGAATGCAGTACTCCTTTAAAATGGTCATGTGGTATTTTACATTTTTTTACCTAAAAAAAAAAAAGAATGTTTAATATCAAGCAAATCACTTACTGCCATGGTGGGACCTTTCTGGTATATATATGGCTAGTATGTTATAATTTTTCCTACTGGATAACTGCATTGGTTGCACTGAAACAAGTCCCCACAACTTAGACATTCACCCAAGTGCAAAATCCAGAAGAATTCTAACATAAAACACATAAAAATGAAGTTCTTGGCGCAAGGTGAATGCCCTGTGCAGTACCTTTTAGTAATGTCCCACATGGTGCACCATAGAGCACCTAAATAAATACCCTGTACAATCTACATTGTCATAGGCAGCTCTAATAGCCCATCTGGACTGTTACGTAAACAATGCTACCCAACTAATAAACAAAAATGTAGCTGATATATTGAAGCTGCTTGTTTATAGGTTTGGGGACCAGATTTAGCATTGGAGATTCAAGCTCTAGGTGCCCAGGCCCCGGCCGGCGTGCGTTCTCCTGCGACGATCCTGCGGTCCTCCCGCGTCTCTATGGTTGTACGCACGGGACGTCAGTGACGTCCCGTGCATACGACCATAGAGGCGGAAAAGTGAAGGACCGAAGGAGGATCGCAGGAGGACACCGGGGAATGGTGAGTGACCGGCGGACATCCTTATGTCCCGAAAAGATTTTTCGGGACACAGGGATGTCCGGGATAGGATTAGGAATACTTCTTTTTATGTGCCCGGGCCGGCTCCCGTGTGTGGCTGCAGGCGGGGGCCGGCCAGAGCATATAAAACCTAATACTGTATACTAAAAACCAGGGGGCCTCCAGCTGTTGTGAAACTACAACTCCCAGCATGCCCGGACAGAGTTTGCCGGTCCGGGCATGCTGGGAGTTGTAGCTTCAAAACAGCTGGAGGCCCCCTGGTTTTTAGTATACAGTATTAGGTTTTATATGCTCTGGCCGGCCCCGGCCTGGAGCCACACACGGGAGCGGGCCCGGGCACATAAAAAGAAGTATTCCTATTCCGGAGAGCGCGCCCCCCCAGATGTTGCGGCCGGCCCCCCCTGCACCCCCCACGAGTGCCTCTGCCACTGGCAGTGTTTGCAACTTGTGCTGTGGGCGGGCAGGGGAGGTGGGTCATTATCGGCACATTTTTTGTTGTTTCGGCATTTCTCCGAAACAGCTATTTTCGGCCGATATGTATCGGCCGCCGATATATCGGTGCATCCTTACTATGTATAGAATGATGTACTCGACTAAGGTTGCCTTGCAATTCACTATCCTTCTTTATTCTTTGGATCAAAACGATTAAAACGATACCCATGATAACATACTTTTCTATTACTGTTGTGCTTGAAAAAAATTGCAAACTTTTCAACCAAATTAGTACGTTTAACATCCCCCTATTTTGATGACCTATAACTTTTTCATTTTCCATATAAGCGGCGGTATGAGGGCTCATTTTTTGCGCCGTGATCTGTACTTTTTATTGATACCATATTTGCTTATATAAAACTTTTAATAATTTTTTTATAATTTTTTGGGAATAAAATGTTATCAAAAAGCAGCTATTTTGGACTTTTTTTTACGTTCACGCCATTCACCGTATGGTATCACTAACACTTTATTTTAATAGTTCGGATATTTATGCATGCGGCGATACCAAATATATGTGTAAAATATTTTTTTTTACACTTCTTGGAGGTGAAATAGGGAAAATGGGACAATTTACGTTTTTATTGGGGGAGGGGGTTTTTCAAATTTTTTAAACTTTTTTGTAAACTTTTTTTACTTTTATTTTTACACTTTAATAGTCCCCATAGGGGACTATTTATAGAAATCATTTGATTGCTAATACTGTTCAGTGCAATGCATAGGACATAGCACTGATCAGTGTTATCAGCTATCTTCTGCTCTGGTCTGCTCGATTGCAGACCAGAGCAGAAGACCCGTGGAAGGCAGTGGAGGCAGGTGAGGGGACCTCTGTCTGCTGTTCTGGATGATCGGATCTCTGCGGCAGCGCTGCGGGCGATCCGATTATCCATTTTAGTGACCGCGATTGCCGTGATCTGTATTGATCACGGCATCTGAGGGGTTCATGAAGGACATCCATGCGATTGCGGATGTCTGCCATTACTGGCGGGTCCCTGGCTGCTATCAGCAGCCGGGACCTGCTGTGCATGACCCGAGCAGTTCTGCATAGGGCGTAAATGTACGTCCTGGTGCGTTAAGTACCAGCTCGCCAGGATGTACATTTACGTCTGGCGTCGTTAAGGGGTTAAATATCACCTGTCTACACCTGAATACCTCTTCTTTGAAGCAACTCCATGTGCATACCTGAGCAAACATATTGTTTTCAACCCATAGCAGTTAATTTTGCTGTCTGCCATGTTTGAAGACCTCCTAGCCTACCAGACCTCTGATCATACAACAATGCCTGCTGTCCAGTTGATCAGCCACTACCTATGTTATATTACTATTTCCTTTGGCCCAAATTTATACTGACTTTATATGCAGCAGTGCCTTTTAGAGGTATCTGTCAATTTATTGTATATACCGTAGGTTACGATTGGTCCACCATTACTTTAGTACAAATTTTGTTAGGGACTGTACTAATTCAATATATTACTACAAGTCACCAAAATCATCAACAAGCTTCAAACCACATCATAACCACTGGGTGGTCACATAAAGTGCACATATAGCATATACTCTTCCCAACAGAGTATCCTGAAATCATACATTTTTTTAAAGCTGGTCATTTTTCTCCACTCACCGAGCTAAAAAGAAAGGTAAGGAAGGACAAATCTGCATTTTATAAGGGTTGTCTACTATTTCACAGTTTATCTAATGAAAATATTAACACAAGATTTATAAAACCTGTCTAAAAGAAAATCAAAGTTGTATTTTTATTCAGCATATTTTTTATTTGGGCTTTGGAGCTTCCCCAGTTGTTACAGAACAAGTACCTAACTCGGAACCCACACAATAGGTGTTTGTTATTCTGTAGTTGTAGTTCACATGGCTGAGTTTCATGGCTACACTAGTGTTTCTGCACAGACTATAAAGCTTGAGTACATTTTATTTTATAACTTACATTCACTGAAATTAACTGATAACGCCAACAAACAACTAACACAAAGCAACAATAATGGGTAGGAGAGTAGAAAATGACAGGCAGATTTTTCTTGGGCTCGTATTGGGATGGCCGGACTGGGCAACTGTCCAAAACAATGAGAAGGCCAAAAATCTTTTTCTTTACAATTTTTCTATCAGGCTTTCTATCTTTCTCCCCTGATACAACTTCTGTTTATTTGGTAATTCTCTTATAACAAGCTAAGTTCTTGTGCAGCAGTGAAGTAAGTTGGCGGATCTTTGTGTAACATTTTTAAATAGGGGCTCTCAGTTTTTTACATTTTCTTATTTGTTAGAAGAGCCACTTAAAGGGGTTCTCCGGAGGAAAAACAAGGTTTTCAATTCAAAAGGTGCCAGAAAGTTATACAGATATGTAAATTACTTCAATTTAAAAATCTTTACCTTCCAGTACTTATCAGCTGCTGTATGCTCCAGATAAAGTTGTGTAGTTCTTTCCAGTCTGACCACAGTGCTCTCTGCTGTCACCTCTGTCCATGTCAAGAGTAGGGGCAAATCCCCATGACAAGCCTCTCCTGCTCTAAAAAGTTCCTGACATGGACAGAGGTGTCAGCAGAGAGCACTGTGGTCAGAATGGAAAGAACTACACAACTTCCTCTGGAGCATACAGCAACTGATAAGTACTGGAAGGATTATGATTTTTAAATAGAAGTCATTTACATTTTATACTGCACCTCTCACCCTGTTATCTCCTGCACTATTCCAACCATATCCCATGATCATGCATCTGGTGCTATATTGTTTCACCTCAATATCCTTCTCTGGTGGTCTGTTTTTTCTCTTACGACTAGTTTGACATATGTTTATTGTTTTGTCGTCCGTGACCTTGCTACCTGGTCCCAAAGACCTGCTGTTTTCTGTTTTTTGTTTTTGTTTTTTTCCCTGTATTGTAAAACTTAATAAAAACTTACTGTTTAAAAAAAGAAGTCATTTACCAATTTGTTTAACTTTCTGGCACCAGTTGATTTGAAAAAAATAAATAAAAATTCTCCAGAGAACTCATTTGAAATGTTATTTAAGAAAACTTTTGACATGTCACAGACAAATTCCAAAAGTTTTGATCATTAGGGGTTTGAGTGTTCAGACCCCCATGATCATTAGAACAAGCTGGAGAAGTACATACTTAAAGGGTACCTCTCATCAAATAAACTTTTGATATATTTTAGATTAATGAATGTTGAATAACTTTCCAATAGCATGTTAATGAAAAATATGCTTCTTTCTATTGTATTTTTCCCAATCAGTCCTGTCAGCAAGCATTTCTGACTCATGCTGGAGTCCTAAACACTCAGAGCTGCCAGCCTGCTTTGTTCACAGCCAAACAGGCTGTGAACAAAGCAGGCTGGCAGCTCTGAGTGTTCTCCTTTGTGAACAAAGCAGACTGGCAGCTCGTAGTGTTTATGACTCCAGCATGAGTCTGAAATGCTTGCTGCCAGGACTGGTAGGGAGACCCCTAGTGGCCATTTCTTCAAAGTGGAAGATTTAATAGAAAGAAGCATATTTTTTAATAACATGCAATTGTAAAGTTATTCTGCATACATTAATCTATAATATATCAAAAGTTTTTTTGATGAGAGGTACCCTTTAAGGGCTCTCCGGCTTGCTACAATCTCTGCCCATTTGCACTAGACAGGCTCCATAGACTTATAATGGGGCAATGTACTGCAACTGCATGGAAATGGCTATGAGCAAGGAAGGGAGACACTTCCGGGTCATTCTAATGATCAGTGGTGGTCTAAACGCTCAGACCTTATCCCAGCACAAAGTTTGACAACGTCTCTGTGACATGTCATAATTTTTAGTAAGTGACAATAAGGTGTTCACAGACTACACCTTTCTGTGGCCCCCAATGATCAGCTGTAATCTGTAGGAAATCTTACAGTAAGTGTTCATTTGCCTGCAGCACCACCACAGGTAAAATGAAGTATTACACAATGTCATTTCAAATCAGTAAGTCGTTTGTGAACTGCAGGACAGGTCTTCCAAAAAGACGCTCTTTGTAACCATTCTCCATTTTGGCCATGATAAGAATCCGAACAGGTGACCTCCTTCTATTAATTCAGAATTTCCTAATGAGTTATATAAAGAGGGGTTTTATAAAGCAGGCAACAGTGACTTTAAAAAATTAAGCAGAGAGAGTACAGCAACGAAAGTGTAAAGACATGACTGATGTGAACAAAAAGATCAATTGATTTTCTAAAATATGAATCACTCTAACATCTCACATGATGAGTGAATCTGTCAAGATTATATTATCCATTGATTCTTCACAGTGCATATTACTATGAATCACAAGAATCTCAAACATGACGAATAAATCCTATAATCTCTATATTGGTAAGCAGTCAAATTATTCTATAAATTGAGCTCAGAACCCAAGAATTGCTTTTATTTGCCTGGCAGGTGGCAAGCCCTTTTTTTTATCCATTATTTGACTTACTGTGACTACCAGAATGATGTTAGTGGAGCAATTTGCAATCATTCTTATTAGAACTGAGCTAATCTACTATAAGACTTACCATACCCCAATCTAATGAGTGGTCCATCGATTAATTCTTGGATAGCAGAACAACTTTTACAAGACTAAATTAATCAATGGCTAGCTCTTTAGAATTGGGTTTGGCAAATCGTACTGTAGATTCCCTCGACTCTAAGTGCTATGCGTCCATTTTTCTTGAAATTGGTCCTTGGTAAGTTAAATGGGCACTGTGACCTCACCCGAGACCGATTCAATTAGGAGTTTGAATGACAGAAGTCCTATAGACTTGTATGGGGCTTCTGGCATTCTGACTCCTTATCACATAACTCTTGGGGCAAATCTTGGGCTACGAGATTGCCCAGGATGTTTATACATATCCTGTCATGGCTCATTGTGACAGGTACACTCTAAAATTATGAAACAATAATAAACACTAAAGGTACAACTGAAGCCAAAACTATTTTGAAAGGATTTGATGCCCTTGCTGCTGGGGACAATTGTTATGGTATGATTCCCAAATATTTTTAAGAAGGTATTATTAACGATTTGGCCTAAATGTGCAATAATTATCATAATGTCATTTATAATGTAATAAACATAGACATTGTGCTTCTTTATTATAGATTGACGGACCTGTTGCAGCGCACTCTGATACTGCATTGGGGTATACAATAGCTCCTCGACAATTCAGATGTGTTGAGATGGCATCCACGGTAGAGAAATGGCTAGGGGCACATCATGGACTGCCCATGAACATTAACTTGATCCATCACTGGGCTTAGACTTGTTACTTTACTAAATGTGTTTTCGTAAATGACATCTGGCACATTATTAGAGTCTACATATTAGATTTGGTACAGTACAACATATGGCTATCAATATTAGACTTGGCATTAAACATGGAAAAACATATTAGACTTGGTACGAGACAGAACTTGGTAGATATCACTAGGAATATTAGACTTGGCACAAGTTATGGTTATTTGAAATGAGACTTGGCAGGAGACGTATGGACTCCAAATGAGTTCTGGCTCCTTATATATAGTCCTCCTATATTTTATGTTGGCTACTTAACTATTAAGTTCCTCATGTCAAATTTATGGGCGAATATTACACTTGGCACCACAAGTCACTCTGCTTATTAGTTAAGAGATTAGACTCATCACAGTTTTAAGACCAGCTTGACACAAGTTCTTGTTGTGATTTGATGTGGTTTTAATCGAGAGATACAGATCCATAGGATAAATGTTTAACAGTTTGAGGCTTGACAATGTTAACTTGGATGTCTCTATATCTTCCATAGACAAGAGTGGAGAATGACCACACTTGTACAGCTCTACTGCTAGGTTACGCATAGGTAACAGGGATGTGGGACCCCATATTTTCTGAATTTATGGGGGTCTCAGAGGTTTAACCATCATTAATGCAACATTTATAACATATGACATGGATTGGAAGTTATCTGGGAGGATTCAGATGGGAGGGAGTAAAAATAGTATCTGAAATTGTATCATAATGTTTTTAACAAACTTTCTACTCATAGCATTTTGAAGTGTTTTGTTCACCTTAACACACATTTTCAGTTTATACACTGCTCAAAAAAATAAAGGGAACACTTAAACAACACAATGTAACTCCAAGTCAATCACACTTCTGTGGAATTACACTGTCCACTCAGGGAGCAACACTGATTGACAATCTATTTCACATGCTGTTATGCAAATGGAACAGGAAACAGGTGGAAATGATAGGCAATTAGCAAGACACACCCAATAAAGGAGTGTTTCTACTTGTGGTGACCACAGACCACTTCTCAGTTTCTATGCTTCCTGGCTGATGTTTTGGTCACTTTTGAATGCTGGCGGTGCTTTCACTCTAGTGGTAGCATGAGACGGAGTCTACGACCCACACCAGTGGCTCAGGTAGTGCAGCTTTTCCAGGATGGCACATCAATGCGAGCTGTGGCAAGAAGGTTTGCTGTGTCTGCCAGCGTAGTGTCCAGAGGATGGAGGTGCTACCAAGAGACAGGCCAGTACATCAGGAGATATGGAGGAGGCCGTAGGAGGGCAACAACCCAGCAGCAGGACCGCTATCTCCGCCTTTGTGCAAGGAGGAGCAGGAGGAGCACTGCAAGAGCCCTGCAAAATGACCTCCAGCAGGCCACAAATGTGCATATGTCCACTCAAACGGTCAGAAACAGACTACATGAGGGTGGTATGAGGGCCGACATCCACAGGTGGGGGTTGTGCTTACAGCCCAACACCGTGCAGGGCGTTTAGCATTTGCCAGAGAACACCAAGGTTGGCAAATTCGCCACTGGTGCCCTGTGCTCTTCACAGATGAAAGCAGTTTCAAATTGAGCACATATGACAGAGTCTGGAGACGGCGTGGAGTACATTCTGCTGCCTGCAACATCCTCCAGCATGACCGGTTTGGTGGTGGGTCAGTAATGGTGCAGGGTGGTTTTTTTTAACAGAGGTAGCCTGACTGCCATTAGGTACCAAGATGAGACTCATCAGACCCCTTGTGCTGGTGTGGTTGGCACTGGGTTCCTCCTAATGAAAGACAATGCTAGACCTCATGTGGCTGGAGTGTGTCAGCAGTTCCTGCAAGAGGAAGGCATTGATGCTATGGACTGGCCCGCGACCTGAATCCAATTGAGCACATCTGGGACATCATGTCTCGCTCCATCCACCAATGCCACGTTGCACCATAGACTTTCCACCTCATCAGGATGCCCAGGCATTGCAGGGAGATCATACGGGCACGTGGAGGCCACACACACTACTGAGACTCATGTTGACTTGTTTTAAGGACATTACATCAAATGTGACTCCATATCCAGACCTTGGGTTGATAAATTTGATTTTATTTATAATTTTTGTGTGATTTAGTTGTCAGCACATTCAACTATATAAAGATGAAAGTGTTTCACACGATTAGTTCATTCATTCAGTTCTAGGATGTGTTATATAAGTGTTCCCTTTATTTTTTTGAGAAGTGTATATATATATATATATATATATATATATATAAATATATATATATATATTCTGTATTGAGCCATGCTCATGCCACATCTTTTTCCTATGTTCAAGGAAAGCTCAAGAAAGCTCCATATGTACATACTATATGTGTCAGATGGAGGCCAGAAAACATCCTTCTGACCATCAATTGTGCAGTATGGAAACAAAAATTATTTACTATTCTATACCTTGAGTTACTTTCAGAACTGTTATCTTCAATAGCATGTAGGGAACAGAAGCCACAATCCATCACAGGTATACATTTTACAAGTACACCAGGAAGCTTAGGTGCCACTGGAAAGCTTCAATATTGCTATTGTCCATAAATGGCCAGTTACCATATATAGACTATCCACATATGGTAAGTAACCATATATGGACAACTACATCCTCAGCCCTTCCCCTGAGGGGGCTTCCAATGCTCACCTCCTACAAAGTTCAAAATGTGAGATGAACAAGGGGCTTATATTCCCCAACTACATTCTTACTCCTTGCTGACTAAATATCTGCACAAAGCGTTCTGCATTCTAGGACGCTTTATCCTTACAACATGCACTGTCCAGTATTTAGAGGTGTAACTATAGGGATGCAGCGGGTGCAGTTTCACCTGGCCCCAGGATCCTGAGGAGCCCATAAGGTCTCTCTTTAGACCAGTGCTCTAAATGAAAATTTATGGTTGGGGGCCCTGTGACAGCTTTTGCATCGGGGCCCAGCATCTTGAAGTTACTCCACTTGAAGAGTTCATGCACTCAGTTAAGTTGACACCATATTTCTAAAGAATTCTATCACTGCATGTAGGGTAAAACAATGGCATCATACCATGTTACACTGAGTGCCTCTATAAGATGCCTCTCTACAGGCTCTGTCATGTGTATGAGGCTTGAATTTTCCACAGCATTATAGGAACTTGGCTGCGCATTTAGTTGTGTGCCTGTTGACAAGCTTGGCCATTTTTGCCAATAATAACCAGTAGAATTGTAGCTGTGTTATACCTCAATATCAGTGCATGATAAGTAATGCAATACATGTACTCAGTGTTCTATACACATTGAAGCTGTATAATGTGTTAAATCAGGCTCATAGGATATCATTTGACATGACCTTTTATTTCAATTTTTTGAATGTTGACATATACTCCAGGCGGTTCTCCTCCCTCCCTATATTCCTGTTGTTGCTGTAGAACAAATCTTCAATCTTGGGCAGTTCATATTGGGCTCCCTCAATGCTGAGCCTCTCATGTAAGCTCCCAGTTACAACCCTTCCCATCCCACATTGTTTCCTAGACAAATAGATAACCCTATAACTTCCAGGGCTGAAATTGAGCATGCTCAACCAACATGCTGAAGCTAAACAACTACAGGTCGTAACCCAAGGCAATGGGCTAGTATCCAGGTTTGAAAGACATTCATTAGACCATTGAACTTCAGTAGTGTCTCCCCTTGTTTTTGTGTCTCAGCATCATCAAACCATGTGACTGTTAAGCGGCTAGCATTGTAATGATAGAAAGGAAGTAAGCCAGCCTCCTTCTTCTATGGCCCTATCTCTCCCATCTGGTTTCCCATTACGTGTACATTATAAATTCAAGCAGGGCAAATATACAGGATGGGAAGGGGATGATGTGACATGTAGTGTTCAGAATGCACTGAAACCAATATGCAGAAGTTTATGAGCCACAGTATCACTTCAGTGGGGAACATTGAGTGTTGATAAAAGAAGTGTGTATAAATATGTGTAAACATCTTTGTGGGTGTTTTTGTGGTCCATGAATAACCCATCATTATTCTTAGACTAAGCAATGGACATGCTAAAATGAGACAGAAGATAATTCTTTGAAGTAAAAATGTGTGATATGGTTTTGGTGTTGAACTTCTAAAATGCTACTGTTTAAGGGGTACCCTGTATCTGATCATAACAGGAATAGGAGGGGAGGTCTGACCTGCCTACCAATGATGAAGTGGTGTGTCGGCACATGCCCCATGCATTCTTTATGGGAGCAACAGAGATACTTGAGTGCTGTATTTGGGTCATGCCAACATGTCGCTACATGCTCAGGGGGAGATTGGACCCAATTCTGGAGATAGCATGGGGACCCCCTGTGATTAGACACCTATCCCCTATCTTGCGGATAGGGGATACGTTTTAAAGTAGTGGAGTACCTCCTTAAACTGCATTTTATTAAGCGACTACACCCTAAGTGATAAATGATTGTCGATTGATAGTTGATAAATAACAAAAACTGGATAGTATGAAAAAAACTCAGGTAAACAGCATTCCAGGAGTATTTACTGCATACTGCTGACGACAATGCAACTGCATCATGTGTTTTTACCATTAAAAATGACTTCACTTAATACAGTATAATGAACTTTATATAACCAGACTTCCCCCGAAACTCTGTCTGTCCGCATCCAAATGCTATAATAAATTCTGCTCCATCAACATGCTGCTTAGCAGTCTCAATATGTCCTAATGTTCCCGAGCAGACAGGCTCCACTGAGCCAGATGAGAACTATGTAAATTAGCCATGTGTGCAATCCAACTGGACACCTTCATATTCTGAACTCAATGGGAAAAGTACAGACTGCCGTCAATGTAATGTGCAGTCAATATCAATGTCGACCTCTAAGTATTATATGTGCTTAAAATGTGAAATCTGGGAGGCTGGCACACTGCCACTAGCAGGACAACAAGGACTATCATACTTTGCTTTCTAGTTCTACAGCAACTGGTGAGCCATGGCTGGATTAAGCCTGTTGTAATATACCCTTATACAGGGGAGATATGTGCTGTTGATACTGCACAATGCTAATCTTTGTGCATGTACAAAGTACCTATTTATAATGAACGGCCTTCTAGTAAGCTCAGAATCAATTTGGTTGCTCATGAAGTAGACAGCAATAATCACATGGATATAGTCTCAGGCTTCGGTCACAGCCCCCCGCGACGATTGGCTGACGTCTGTGCTCTCTGTGACTGCAGCAGCTTGGAATTCTCTGCACACGTCTTCACAATCTCACTGTCGTCTGTGCCTGTCCTTTCCAAATGCATAAAAGGCAACATTAACCTAATGTAAGCAGCCGATGCAAAACAAGCCTGTAAGCCTTGGATTGCATTATGTATTATTTCCAATTACTATGCTTAATCCAGAGAAAAAGAAATAAATAAAAACACCATCCCTCAGAATCTCCAGTTTTATTAATTCCTACCGGCATCATAAACACTGTGTTAAAATAATAAGGGAATCATCTAGGCTTGGTTTTGCTTATTATTAAGTTAAACGATCTCCTAATACACCCAGTGGGATAACTTTCTATGGAGAGATAGTAAAAGACTGCAATGAACCCCATCCACACAGTCAGCTCTGAGCAAATGCTTCCATTAGCCAAAGATAAATGTATTTTTTCATCCGCCACCAAGGCACTTACAGCTACCAAGTCTATGCAGATCCGTCAGGCAGGAGAATTTTATCTTTTAAGTGGACTTGAATTCTATCCGTCTGCGATTTATTAAATGATTCAACATTGCGGTATCCCTGCAACTAATTAGTATGATCAACACAGTGCAAGACAGGAACAAAGCAGACAAGCATCTCGGGTGCAGTCCTGCAATGTACAACTGCCTGATGTTAGTCAATCAATCCTCAACCCCAGACCACAGGCCAACTGTAAATCCATTCATAGACATAAAAAAAAAGCCATGCAAAGTAATTCACGTCTAGACCTCCCAGTGCATGAGGGATTTAAAGAGTGAAAGTCGCCTGGTCAAGCTTGATCATTCACCACCTATTAACTTTTATGCAGGGTATCAAATGCAAATTGAAAGAGTGTTTCGTTGCTGCCTTTAACCCCACAGTTCACCGAACAATTATTGAATTCTTTAGCTGTTTTTTTTTTTTTTTTTCCTGTTCTGCCTGTCAGTGTAAAGTACTCACCATTAGCACGGCAAAGTTACCGAAGTGAGTGCACTGAACGGTGGTTATGTTGGCTGTCGAGGTAATTATGTGGCAACCTTCTCCGCACCAGCCTCCATGTCCATCAAGAAGGTCAAAATCCCAAAAGGCAGCAATAGGGTCTATACCACTTGTAAAGTGTCTCAGGGCTATGGTCAATGGATGACTGAGGTTTCCAGTATTGTACCCATCTGCAAAAATAAGACAAAATAAAACAGGGTTCAAAACAGAAGGGGATCATGGAGGATTGTAAACATTTTAGATTGCTAGAAGGATCTTAACCCGGAGTTGGCTCTAGTAGTGACATGTTCTACAAGGCTTTGATTCCATTCTGAAAAGTTTTATGTTAATTAATTACACTTTAATTGTCTTGCTGTCAACTTTGAGCTCACCTCCATCCATTACAAACCAGCTCTCCCTCTTATGTAACCATTCCAAACCCTAACATAGTCCTTTCGAATGTAAAGCATTGATGTTTTGCAGAACCCTGTCTGCAGCACAATACAGCTAGAGCCTGAAGATGACTCTTCCCGTACACCTCATCTAACTGCATGAATGGACATTAATATGCAAGGTACTACCATTCATATATACTGCAATAACTTTCTTCATGAATGCAATGCAATTCTTTCATTAGGGACCAGGGTGCTCAAGGCAAGTTCCTTTTTTTCCAGTCTCTCAACTTGCCATGATCGCATAAATAACACACGTCGGTCTACTTGAATGAATGCCTGGTCTCACCGTCCCCATATAGCTATTCAAGCATCAGTCACAGGAAAAGAGAAAATGAGCAACTTACCTATTTTAGAAAGCACAGCTGGTGTAGCAACCGCCCGACGTTTTCCCTGATCTGCAAGATAGGATGTGTTCCCAGTGGTCGGAAAGAGTTTTCCATTCCGAAAGACAATAAGCTGGAGCTTGCAACTGGAGTTATCAACAGATTGCAATGAAGGAGACTGTGCAAAGGCAGACTGTGGCAAATGAATGGAAGCGATGGCTACAGTGTTCTGTACATCGAAGAGAGAGAGAGAGAGCAGGAGGGAAGGAGAAAAAAAAAGAAAAAATTGGAAATGCAAGTCACAACAGGGCTGCTTTCATTAGATTTTAAATTACAGCACTAAGAATATGTGATCGCTTCCTATTTTTTTCCTGCAGAATGGAAGCAACCATACAAGCGGGAGCTGTAACCATGGAAATAAGACTGGTAGAGTGCATATTAACAGGGAAAGCATTTCCATCGCATGTGTAAGTCTGTATGGTCAAGCTCCCTGCTGCAGAGGTGAGAATGGTTCTTACCATGCCTGCTAGAGGGTCCATCAACACTGCAGATCTGATTTAAAGAGACAACCTCTACCAGGTTTTCTCCTTCACTTAATACACAATCCGACAACTTATATTAAAGCCCTGCTACAAAAGCAAAGCTTTAAAGGGATGCAGGAATCATTTTGGAAACCGGATAAGGCAGTGTGAAGACAGACTCATGATATGCAACATTGCTTCTTGAGAAATAACACGCTCATGCATTACGGTTTTCCAGATGCAATGATTTAATAAAAAGATCTTTCCCCCGAGAAAGCGGCAACGGGCAAGTGGCTGAAAGCAAGAAACATTTAGACGCAGCTTGATCCTTGGATACTTTTGCTGGAGGGGAAGCGCTCCCGGGGACGTAGAATGGGGCTGCAAACTTCCTGGGTGCTAAGGAGTTAATCCCCTTGTTATTCCCTCATATAAACCATAGAGGAAGCTAACGTCACCAAAGGTAGACCTTTAGAAACAATTCAAAGCCCAGAACCACAAAGACGCTGGTGAATAAAGGAATTAGAAAAAAACATAGGGAAAAGCACATTAGAACCTCCCTGTTCTGAGCACTCCACTCATTTTTATTATCCACTGTGTTCTGCTATTATGTATAATTACCAAGTTTACAGATTCCATTTCAAGGAGATTTCCCTTAGGTGCCAGTGTAGACATTTACATGCATACATGATTATATTACGCTGCTTTTTCTACGCCTTCCTGCATTCTCTTATTCTGGCTTATTGTGTCTACAGTCAGTTTTCTATGTCTGCTAAATATTATCAGCTACTTGTTACAGTTATGGGGAAATGTAAATCATCAAAGCACCAGCATCTAGTACAGCTCCATGGCTGCATCTGATACATCAGAGGACGCGACGTCTAGGAACTGGGCAACCAATATTTTTTTCTTTCTTTTTTTTTTGTTTTTAATTCTTGTTAGTGTTAGGATAGTGTTAATTGACTTAATTTAAACTGTCACTGTCATATTTAAATATTTTAATATGTTGAACATCTTGACAAAAAGTTAACCTTTCTAATATACTTCATTAAAAAATATTTATTTGATAGAAATTATGGCTTATAATAAAAAAAATAAAAATAAAAAAAACACATGACTAGGGGCCACCATACCATTCAGAACATAATCCAGTCCGGATGCAGCATCATTTTTGTTCCAGCGGAAAATCCAGGAAGTGAGAGCAGGGCTAGCACTCCTCTGTGCTCACTCCTGTCCTGTCTAGCAGACTGCAGCATGAAACAAGAGAGGAGGGAGTTACAGAGCAGCTTGCAGTGATGGGATAAAGAAACCCAGCAGAGCACAGCAGACTCAGGAAGGAACTCAGGAGTAATGCAATGTGAGGACACGCCCCCTCCAAAGCACAGAATGATAAACCAAGTGAGCAACAGATAGAAGGTATTTGTGAGAGAAATAGAAGTGCTAGACAAATAAAAATTATATCTACATTATTAGGATTAGGTATTGAGTAACAGATATTATTTTTTTATGACAAACTTTTTAACAACCTCAAATTCAGCTATTACAGTATTACAGACAGTACACATAAGGTATTCTGTTTGTTACAAATTCTGAATGGAATAAAAATCTTCATATTAAAACAAATTAACCCCTGTATATAGGTCCCCAGTAAGTAGTTTCCCCCTTATAAAAGCCCCAGTATGTAGTGTCCCCCTGTAGATGTCCCCTAGTAGGAAGTTTCTCAAAGGAGATACCTCCCTCCCCATAGGTAGTTTATCCATGTAGATACAGTAGGCTCCAATGGTTTGTCTCCCCCACCCCACCATACATATCTCCCAGTAGGTAGGTTTCTCCTGTAGATAGGACCCACAGTAGGTAGCTTTCTAAATTGCAAAGATTTAAAAAACCTCACCTTAGCTTCCATCTCCATTGCAGTCAGTGGCAAACTTCATGCCTGCAGCCAATAGAAGTCTTTTAGCTTCTCTATCTTTAGGATGCGGAAATGTGGAATGAGTGACATCATACTACGCTGGTGCTCCACACCTCTAGTGGCTGAAGACATAAAGCTGCAAGACTAGAGGATCAGCATTGTTTTAACTGTAAGTGCATCCTGAGGACATGCTTACAGCTAAAGGGTATGTTCACACTGCGGAATTCACACTAAATAATTTCAGCGGCAGACAATTCCGCTGCTAAAATTGTTCCGCACAAAGAAGGAACATGTTCCTTCTTTGCGCGGAAGTCCGCCAGCATTGCATAGCCGTCAATGGTGATGGCACAATGCCGCGCTGTCCTACCGCCGAAGTACTTTTGGCGGCGGCCGCCAGACGGAATCTCTGCTCATGAAATTCTACAAGCGGAGTTTTCGCAGTGTGAACGTACCCTAAAGCTGAAAGAAAAAAAAGCGACAGTGCATCCGCCTGGGCATTGAAGTCCTCACTATCCAAACTAAAGTGATCACAAGTGAATCTCCAATTTTTATCATTATATTCTTCTTTTGGTCCAAAATTCAGAGCTGATTTATTTCTTAATACATCTTCATCGCTGTTGGATATCAGGTTTTCTGATACAGAGCTCCAAATCCCTACTGACATAAATCTAATAGATACCATGCTGCCTGCCTACATGGGAGCATTGGAGCTTACTGTATTATTATTATTTCCAATGTAAAACAGTATGCAGGAAACTACCCCTAGTGGTGGCTGCAGGCAGACAGTGTTATTTACAGATCTTTGTCTGTTCAGGAGATTTGGAGCTCTGCATCGAACAATCAAAGCTCCAACTACTATAAAGATATATCCAGAAAGCAATCTGCACAATATTTTAAACTATTTCAACAAATAAAATTATGGATTTCATGTCCAAAGAGCTCTCTATCTATTTCTCTTTCAGTTGTCTATCTTGTTATTGTTCTGTATAACAATTGCCAATGGCCCTTATTTACTAAGAGTGTTGTGTTGGTTTCTTTGTGGGCTTTAATTCCCTACAATTTATTTTCCACGGTATTTACTAAGGTTTCCCTACATTTTCCACTTTCCCTACACTTTGCTTTTTTTACACCTGCTCTGATCTGTTGGGTTTTCCTCAGCTCAAATCCACCACATTTTCTGTGGAAACCTTAGTAAATATGATGTTTTTTTGTGAGGATGTCAGGAACATGCCCCTTTTCGGAGACCACGCCCCATTTCCCAGCGACTACGCCCCTTTTTCGGGTTTTCTTTGCAAAATTGAGAGTTAGTCGAGTTTTTTCAATTCTGGCGCAAATTCTGGTGCAAAATCAGGTGCAGACACAATTTCTTGCACAATGCGACAGAATCTGGCGCACAACCCGACAAAACATGTCGGGTTTGCAATAGCAAATGAGGGCCAATTTATCTATCAGTT
The DNA here is from genome assembly GCF_029499605.1 of Hyla sarda. Lineage (NCBI taxonomy): Eukaryota > Metazoa > Chordata > Amphibia > Anura > Hylidae > Hyla > Hyla sarda. Next base: position 61,775,381 of record NC_079195.1, on the reverse strand, counting down.
ATCTAGCTATCCAATTGGAGTGCTGCAGTCTGTCACCTATCTATCTATCTCATATCTATCTATCTATCTGACTATCTATCTCATATCTATCTATCTAATATCTAATAACTATCTATCTATCTATCTCATATCTACCTATCTATCTATCTATCTCATATCTATCTCATATCTATCTGACTATCTCATATCTATCTATCTCTCTATCTATCTAATAACTATCTATCTATCTATTTATCTATTTATTTATCTATCTATCTCATATTTATCTATCTATCTCATATCTATCTATCTATTTCATATCTATCTCATATCTATCTATCTATCTCATATCTATCTCATATCTATCTATCTAATATCAATCTATCTCATATCTATCTATCTATCTCATATCTATCTCACATCTATCTATCTCATATCTATCCTATCTATCTATCTATCTATCTATCTATCTATCTGACTATCTCATATCTATCTACCTATCTATCTCATATCTATCTATCTAGACAAAAGGATAAGTCAGCCAGCACTATTGATTCCAAACTATTATACGGACCTGGCTTACAGGTGCAGGCTGCTGGGCTAAATATACAGCAACAGAAGAATACAGCAGCACACTGCTAGCACAAATATATAGATAAAACATGAGTATATAGATACAACATGAAAATCTATACAGCTATGGTGTAATAAATGGAAATATAAAATTATGAAGTTATGAAATAGTGAGGTACTTAGCTTGCAATTTGGCGGCCAAATAGCTTGGACCTTACCCTGCTGTTGCTGTATCTATCTATCTATCTATCTATCTATCTATCTATCTATTTCATATTTATCTCATATCTATCTATCTATTTCAAATCTACCTATCTGTCTATCTATCTATCTATCTATCTATCTCATATCTATCTATCTATTTATCTTTCTGTCTATCTATCTCATATCTATCTTTCTGTCTATCTATCTCATATCTATCTATCTCTCCTGTATCTATACAGATATTCATTCCTTTTCTTTTGCTCACATACTGAGTATGTAGACATGTTCCGTGTCTTTGAGGATCGGGACCATGGACAGCGCTCTGCTCACACCATTGGTTCACAGTACTAAGATACTTCTCTGTGCTTTCTAAGGGGCAAAAACATATTGGAGAAGATGTATCAAATCTTGTGCAAAAGATTAGTAGATCAATTGCCAATAGAAAACCAATAAGATTCTGGAATCTGATTAGTTGCTATTGGTAACTGCTCCATTGTTTCTCTGCACAAGATTTGAACCCCCCCATTGTCATGTAAACATATGATACTGTATATTCAAGTCAGAGGGCAGATATTGTCTGATATAAAGATTACTAATTTTACTAAACACTATAGGTAGCAACAATACAAAGGCCAGGGGCGGACATATCGCCTGTGCAGCCGGTTCAGCTGCACAGGGGCCCAGCGTGGGAGGGGGCCCGCCCTCACACGCTGGGCCGGTCCTACCATCGGACCCAGTGCACAGGGCCACCATCAGGGGGTAAACCCATACACTTGTATGGGGCCCGGAGCTTCAGGGAGGCCCGGACGTCCCTGTACTTTTTTTTTTCCGGCTTGTCAGTGAGTGACTGCGACTGTCACTCACTGACTCCTGGCTGGGTACCCGTCAGAACTATGACCGGGCCTCATAGTCCGGGGCGCCCGCAGGACTATGAGGCCCGCTCTTTCTAGGGCGCGGGCCCCTTAAGAAGTACGGCAGGGCCGGACAGGCCAGGGGCTGATGGGAGTCGACGTGCCCCGCGCAGGCACGCACGTCTACTCCAGTCACCTGACCTGTCCCGGCGCGATCTCCAGTCCAGCAGCCTCCCGACGGATCCTCCCCGTGCAGTGACACTCTGACAGGAGCAGCAGCTGCACCGAACCCCGGCAGAGTAAGTGAACTGGGTGTGTGTGTGTGTGTGTGTGTGTGTGTGTGTGTGTGTGTGTGTGTGGGGGGGGGGGGGTTGGATGGGGGCTATGTTGTTTGCAGACTACAATGGTGATGAGAGGTGCAGGGGAACTGGTGCTTGGGGTGTTATAGGGGTGATGAGAGGGGGGGTTATGGGGGTAATGAGAGGTGCAGGGGGTGTTATGGGGGTAATGAGAGGTGCAGGGGGTGTTATGGGGGGATGAGAGGTGCAGGGGGTGTTATGGGGGGATGAGAGGTGCAGGGGGGGTGTTATGGGGGATGAAAGGTGCATGGGGAGGTTATGGGGGTGATGAGAGGTGCAGGGGATTATGGGGGTAATGAGAGGTGCAGGGGGGTGTTATGGGGGTAATGAGAGGTGCAGGGGATTATGGGGGTAATGAGAGGTGCAGGGGGGTGTTATGGGGGTAATGAGAGGTGCAGGGGGGTGTTATGGGGGGGATGAGAGGTGCAGGGGGGTGTTATGGGGGTAATGAGAGGTGCAGGGGGGTGTTATGGGGGGGATGAGAGGTGCAGGGGGGTGTTATGGGGGTAATGAGAGGTGCAGGGGGGTGTTATGGGGGGGATGAGAGGTGCAGGGGGTTATGGGGGTAATGAGAGGTGCAGGGGGGTGTTATGGGGGTAATGAGAGGTGCAGGGGGGTGTTATGGGGGTAATGAGAGGTGCAGGGGGGTGTTATGGGGGGGATGAGAGGTGCAGGGGGGTGTTATGGGGGTAATGAGAGGTGCAGGGGGGTGTTATGGGGGGGATGAGAGGTGCAGGGGATGTTATGGGGGGATGAAAGGTGCATGGGGAGGTTATGGGGGTGATGAGAGGTGCAGGGGGTTATGGGGGTAATGAGGTGCAGGGGGGTGTTATGGGGGTAATGAGAGGTGCAGGGGGGTGTTATGGGGGTAATGAGAGGTGCAGGGGGGTGTTATGGGGGGGATGAGAGGTGCAGGGGGGTGTTATGGGGGTAATGAGAGGTGCAGGGGGGTGTTATGGGGGGGATGAGAGGTGCAGGGGATGTTATGGGGGATGAAAGGTGCATGGGGAGGTTATGGGGGTGATGAGAGGTGCAGGGGGTTATGGGGGTAATGAGAGGTGCAGGGGGTGTTATGGGGGTAATGAGAGGTGCAGGGGGGTGTTATGGGGGGGATGAGAGGTGCAGGGGGTGTTATGGGGGGATGAAAGGTGCATGGGGAGGTTATGGGGGTGATGAGAGGTGCAGGGGGGTTATGGGGGTGATGAGAGATGCAGGGGGGGTTATGGGGGTGATGAGAGATGCAGGGGGTGTTATGGGAGTGATGAGAGATGCAGGGGGTGTTATGGGGGTGATGAGAGGGGGGGGTGTTATGGGGTGATGAGAGGTGCAGGGGGGGTTATGGGGGTGATAAGAGGTGCAGGAGGGTGTTATGGGGGTGAAGGGAGGTGCAGGGGGGTGTTATGGGGGTGGTGAGAGATGCAGGGGGCATTATAATAGTGATGAGGAGAGGTGCGGGGGTTATAGTAGTGATGAGGAGAGGTGCGGGGGTTATAGTAGTGATGAGGAGAGGTGCGGGGGTTATAGTAGTGATGAGGAGAGGTATGTGGGGGGGTTATAGTAGTGATGAGGAGAGGTGCGGGGGGGGGGTTATAGTAGTGATGAGGAGAGGTGCGGGGGGGTTATAGTAGTGATGAGGAGAGGTGCGGGGGGGTTATAGTAGTGATGAGGAGAGGTGCAGGGGTTATAGTAGTGATGAGGAGAGGTGCAGGGGTTATAGTAGTGATGAGGAGAGGTGCAGGGGTTATAGTAGTGATGAGGAGAGGTGCAGGGGTTATAGTAGTGATGAGGAGAGGTGCGGGGGGGTTATAGTAGTGATGAGGAGAGGTGCGGGTGGGTTATAGTAGTGATGAGGAGAGGTGCGGGGGGTTATAGTAGTGATGAGGAGAGGTGTGGGGAGTTATAGTAGTGATGAGGAGAGGTGCGGGGGGTTATAGTAGTGATGAGGAGAGGTGCAGGGGTTATAGTAGTGATGAGGAGAGGTGCGGGGGGTTATAGTAGTGATGAGGAGAGGTGTGGGGGGTTATAGTAGTGATGAGGAGAGGTGCGGGGGTTTATAGTAGTGATGAGGAGAGGTGCAGGGGGGGTTATAGCAGTGATGAGGAGAGGTGCAGGGGTTATAGTAGTGATGAGGAGAGGTGTGGGGGGGTTAGAGTAGTGATGAGGAGAGGTGTGGGGGGGTTATAGTAGTGATGAGGAGAGGTGCGGGGGTGGTTATAGTAGTGTTGAGGAGAGGTTTGGCAGGGGTTATGGGCGTGATGAGGAATGATGAGGACACAGAGGATAAGAGGTATTATATTTAGTGGGTATAGTGTGTGGCAGGATTATATTTAGTGGGTACAGTGTATAGCAGTATTATATTCAGGGTACAGTGTGTGGCAGGATTATATTTAGTGGGTACAGTGTATAGCAGTATTATACTCAGGTTACAGTGTATAGCATTATTATATTCAGGGTACGGTGTGTGGCAGGATTATATTTAGTGGGCACAGTGTGTAGCAGTATTATATTCAGGGTACAGTGTATAGTATTATTATATTCAGTGTACAGTGTATAGCAGTATTATATTCAGGGTACAGTGTGTGGCAGTATTATATTTAGTGGGTACAATGTGTGGCAGTATTATATTCGGAGTACAGTGTGTGGCAGTATTATATTCAGGTTACAGTGTGTAGCAGGATTATATTAGTGGATACAGTGTATAGCAGTATTATATTTAGTGGGTACAGTGTACAGCAGTATTGTATTCAGGTTACAGTGTCTGGCAATATTATATTTAGGGTACAGTGTGGGGCAGTATTTTATTTAGGGTATAGTGTGTGACAGTATTTTATTTAGGGTACTGTGTGGGACAGTATTATATTTAGTGGGTACAGTGAATAGCAGTATTATATTTAGTGGGTACAGTGTATGGCAGTATGCTATTCATGGTACAGTGTGTGGCAGTATTATATTCAGGGTACAGTGTGTGGCAGTATTATATTTAGTGGGTACAGTGTATAGCAGTATTATATTCAGGGTACAGTGTGGGGCAGTATTTTATTTAGGTTACACTTTCTGGCATGGTTATAATGATTACTGTCTTCATGCAGAGGATGAGGATCTGCTGACAGTGAGGAGCCAATGATGTCTGCATGTCAGACTTTGCAGAGAAGATGGAGCTGGGGGAAGACCTGGTCTCTGGACGAGATGAAGAAGAAAAGAAGACGTCACTCAGGTCACTGACATCATTGTGTGTTCTTATGACTGTCCCATCAGAGCTGTAGTCACTTGTAAGTTCTGCAGTGATGATGGGTAAAACTGTGTCCAATCTGTGTCTCTTCAGCTGTTACAAAACTACAACTCCCATTGCCTGATGCTCTTCAGACATGATGGGAGTTTTAGCTTTCCAACAGCTGGAGAACCACTTCAACCGAGGTGATCGGTGGGGGTCTCAGGCCTTGAGTTGTGTAAGGGGCCCCGAAATTTCTGATGGCAGCCCTGCCAGTGCACATATGACAGGGAAACCAGTCTTGCCCAGTCACTAAACTGCTACTTACATCTGCCCATGGGGACTTCCTGGCTGAGGTGCGTGCGGTGAGTGACGTCATCGCAAGCACCTGGACGCTGACGTCCAGCGCAGAGCGTGCGATGACGTCACTTATAGCACGCACCTCGGCCAGGAAGTCCCGATGGGCAAATGTAAGTAGTGCAGGCCAGGTAAGAGTGTGTGGGTGAGTGAGAGTGTGTGTGTGTTTGTTTGTTGGGGTTAAGCTACGCTACCTAATGTGGGGAATCTATGCTATGCTACCTAATGTGGGGAATCTATGCTACCTAATGTGGGGAATATATGCTATGCTACCTAATGTGGGGAATCTATGCTACCTAATGTGGGGAATATATGCTATGCTACCTAATGTGGGGAATCTTTGCTACACTACCTAATGTGGGGAATATGTGCTACGCTACCTAATGTGGGGAATCTATGCCATGCTACCTAATGTGGGGAATATATGCTATGCTACGCTACCTAATGTGGGGCTACGCTACCTAATGTAGGGAATCTATGCTACGCTACCTAATGTGGGGAATATATGCTGCGCTACCTAATGTGGGGAATATATGCTACGCTACCTAATGTGGGGAAATTATGCTACGTTACCTAATGTGGGGAAACTATGCAATGCTACCTAATGTGGGGAATATATGCTACATAATGTGGGGGAACTGCTGCCTATCTAATGCAGATTAATGTGAGTTGCAGTGCAATTTTATGGCATATTACTTTTTTTCTGGGGGGGGGGGGGCCCAGGCACATTCTTTGCACAGGGGCCCTCTGTTGTCTGTGTCCGCCCCTGACAAAGGCAGATGTAAAGGGTATACAGATATAGAGGGTATACAGATATACAGGATGGCAGGTGTCTGGGAAGGTCTTTTAGTTGAAATGTGCTTTATATAAAGGTATTCAGCCCCAGCACTAAGAACTAACATGCTAGTAACTGTCTATTAGAAAATAATTACTTTTTAAGGAAAAGCTAAGTAACATCTATCTATAGAAAACCTGTCACATCTCAGGAAAGTTATCCTGGCGCTATACTTTCAAATTGCAGAGCGCTGTTCTTTTCCCTATGAGCCTCTATTCCTCTGTAGTTAATATATAATAGGCAGCAAGTGAACAGTCAGTTGTTAAAGAGGTATTCCTGTATAAGAACATTTTTAATTAAAGAAGACTATCAACCCATGATATATCATTTATATACAGTATATTGTTATCACAAACTGTACTGGTTTTAGCATACATTTGACAGGAAGTTGTGTAGTTCTTTCAATGCTAGTAGGGTGTTGTCTCAAGCTTTATGACCCTTTCCACTCTCCTGAGACAACGCATCATCATCTCCTGACACAAAAGGACTGGCTGGATCTCGTCTCTAAACTCTATCCCCGGACCCACGAGTCATGTCATCACCCCGGACCAGCCCCTACAACTACATCACCATCTTCTTATCATAATCACATGTACATATATATCTATATTAAGGTATTTAGGTAAGAATGAGGTTTACAGCATGCTGACCTTTGATGAATGGTGCCACAGGCAGAGGAGCAGACAGTGAATGAATACAGCAGGCACTGTAGCAACACTGTCTGCTGTGAAATGAGATATCTTGCAAAACCTCTGGGCTGCAAACAAGCAGGAGTGCTGTGGTAGAGGAGTAGGCAGGGTGGGAGGACTGTTATGAAGAGCTGAGGGAAATCAATGCATACTAGGAATTGTAGTACTGAGCAACTGCGCAACCAGGAGGTACAAACAGGAAGTCAAGAACTAAGCTCCCTTAAACAAAACATTTTTTCATGGTTTGAGAACTGGGGCAGAGAGGTAAGTAATGCTTTATACTTTTGCAGAATTTTTTGTTATTTTTTTTACCTGATGTTGGAGTACTCCTTTAACCCCTTTAGCAAAGAAGCAAGAAAAAGGGACTCCAAGCAAGGGCGCTATTCCATATAGCACATAATGAATAGGTTTCAATAGAAATAAATAAAATATAGTAAAATGCTGGCTCGATTGGTTAAGCAGAACTAATACTTTATTTGGTAAAAGTAGTCTGCATGTGCAGCCATAGGCAAAACGCGTTTCGGGTAGAGTATTACCCTTTCTCAATTGCAGGTGTATGAAATAACATGGAGACGGCTCCTATTTATATTCAAAAAGACCGCCAAACACAAAGAGAACAGGGGGAGGGGGCGGTAAGCCCGACATGGTACATGCATAAATAAAAACAATTTTAAAAAACACTAAGCAAAGATACATAGTGGTTTGCAATATGTGCAAGTACAAGAAAAGAATGCATAAAATACACATGATTTACAGAAGGTTATATGAGTAAAAGTATGCAGGTATGTAATGGAACCCGGATGTAGATAAGTCGGGTTCATGCATGCAATAGATAAAAACTAGCTTTTAATACAAAACATGTTGTTAGCTAACAATTAACTGAAAGGAAGAGGTGCTATTTACTTGTATAGTGGTTAGAGTTTAATGAAATTTGTTAGTGGTGAAGGAATACTAATACTATATTTTATGTGGCCACAGCATTCTAGTATTCCTCCACCACTAACACCACTAAACGCGTCTTGCCTATGGCTGCACATGCAGACTACTTTTACCAAATAAAGTATTAGTTCTGCTTAACCAATCGAGCCATCATTTTACTATATTTTATTTATTTCTATTGAAACCTATTCATTACATGCAATATGGAATAGCGCCCTTGCTTGGAATCCCTTTTCTTGCTTCTTAACATATCGTGTCACCAGACCTCCTGCCAAAGTCTCCGGTTAAGCTCCATTGGCCTGCCATTCCTAAAGACCACCCGTTGCCAGGGGTTACGTGATCATTTTCTGCACTAATCAGGTGAGAGTCTCCAAGACAGCTGCTCACTGTCAGCACCAGCAGAGTTAACAGGTGCTGACAAGGTGTTGTTTGCAAGGTTGCCGGGTTACGCCCTGCCGTCTGAGTGGCTAGCTACTGATTTACCACATGTGCATCTCCCTATATTACCAGGTATCAATCACTGGGAAGATGCCTGTGAAAGTGGTAATTTCCTGGGTAGCTAGCACTCCCTTATTTCCTTGTATAACCGGCAACTTGACTTCTGGCTTCATATCTAACTTCTCTTTGGTTATAGCGATTCGGCACCTCTTCCCACTCCTTGCTTGACTCAGTTTGACTGACATCGACTTTATGTGTGTATGTTTAGTTTGTCTTTGTTAGTTGCTTGTTTCCCTGTTGCTCCTGACAACACACAGGATTGTATTTTATTGTGTTGACATTTGACTCCCCTCACTTATTTAGGAAGGGATAGTTGACCAGTTGCCGGCCTATCATTTAGGATAGGCGGACAAGTAGGCAGGGACAGGGGCGCGGGTAAGCTTAGCGAGCACTCCTTCCCTGCCCATACGTGACAATCACCCATTCCCTGTGCAGTCACAGGATTATACGAGGCGCTGCCCTCCTTCTTTTTCTTTTTCTCTTCTCTATATTAAACCCTTTAGGACCAAGCCCATTTTGACCTTAACCCCTTGGGGACCAAGACCATTTTTAGCTTAAGGACCAGAGCATTTTTTGCACATCTGACCACTGTCACTTTAAGCATTAATAACTCTGGGATGCTTTTACTTATGAATTTGATTCCGAGATTGTTTTTCCTTACATATTTTACTTTAACATAATGGTAAACTTTTGTCGATGCTTGCATAATTTCTTGGTGAAAGATTCCCAAACTTCATGAAAAATTTTAAAATGTTGCCTTTTTCTAACTTTGAAGCTCTCTACTTGTAATGAAAATAGACATACCAAATAAAGTATATATTGATTCGCATATACAATATGTCTACTTTATGTTTGCACCATTAAGCTGACATGTTTTTACTTTTGGAAGACATTAGATGTCAGCAATTTTCCAATTTTTCACAAGATTTTCTAAATCGTAATTTTTTAGGACCAGTTCAGTTTTGAAATGGATTTGAGGGGCCTTCATATTAGAAATACCCCATAAATGACCCCATTCTAAAAATGAAAGTATTCAAAATAACATTCAGAAAGTTTGTTAACCCTTTAGGAGTTTCACAGGAATAGCAGCAAAGTGAAGGAGAAAATTCTAAATCTCCATTTTTTACAACAAGTTTTTGTAGACCCAGCTTTTGAATTTTTACAAGTGGTAAAAGGAGAAAAAGTCACCCAAAATGTGTAACCCAATTTCGAATGCGCAAATATTGCGAATATAGCACCATATATTCGTAATTAAGAATATTCGCTTTTTTTGCGATATGCAAAAATGTATGCGCATATTCGTGAATATTGAGCCCTCCCTTCTTTAATGGTATAGGGAACTATGACTAGTGCATTAACTTTGTGATTTTTTGCCCATTGAAACCAATAGGCCCATTGTGGTCTATGGGGATCTCATGGCATGTCAAACAGTAAGATAAGCATCGTCTTGGCAGCACAGTGGAATGGGAGACCACCACTGGCTCGAGTCCCGGGGTGTTACAGTGTTGTGGTTAAACTTTTCTTTCCTGGAAAAGCTGCTGAGTTGCCCATAGCAACCAATCAGATTGATTCTTTCATTTTGCAGAGGCCTTTTCAAAAATGAAAGACGCAATCTGATTGGTTGCTATGGGCAACTCAGCAGCTTTTTCAGGAAAGAAAAGTTTAACCACAACACTATAACACCCCGGGACACGAACCAGGGGTGGTTTCCCATTCCACTGTGCTGCCGAGACAGTCCTGCTTATATTACTGTTTGACATGCCGTGAGATCCCCATAGACCACAATGAGCCTATTGACTTCAATGGTCAAAAGATCACAGAGTTAATGCACTAGTCATAATTCCCTATATAAAGAAGGGAGAGCTCAATATTCGCTCATATGCACATAAATTTTCACATATGCGCAAAAAAGGTGAATATAACGAATATGCGAATTTCGCGAATATATGATGAATATTCGTCCATATATTCGCGAAATATCGCGAATTCAAATATGGCCTATGCCACACATCACTAGTATTTATATACTCAGAAGTGATGGGGTTACAAATTATAGGGGGATTTTTTCCTATTACCCCTTGTGAAAATTACCCCCCGCTCTGCCTGGGCATCCAGGGCCGGACAGAGCAGGGATTTCAACTTTAACCCCCCTTCCCCCGCCCCCAACTGCAACGGCAGGGGATAGGAGGAGGTGGCACCCCAGCTCCGATCATCCCTATTTTCCCGGCTGTCAGGTCATCAGAGACCCAATTATCCCGGAATCCCCAATCAGACCCCCCCCCCCCCCCCAGGAATTTTCACGGGATGCCCCTACATTTCTGATGGCAGCCCTGGTTATGATCACCCCAGGTTCGAGTTCTTAGTCTGATTAAGCATCTGCGCGATGTGATTGAAAAACATGGAGGCCACACCTCACAGTTTACAGGACTTATAGGTGTACTCCGTTAGAAAACTATTTATTTTTCATATCAACTGATGCCAGAAAGTTAAACAAATTTGTAAATTACTTCTATTAAAAGTGTTAATCCTTCCAGTAATTATCAGCTGCTGTATGCTCCAGAGGAAGTTGAGTTGTTCTTTTCTGTCTGACCACAGTGCTCTCTGCTGACACCTCTGTCCATGTCAGGAACTGTCCAGAGTAGGAGCTGTTTTATCATACAGTAGTCAGAAGAGAGGCCCATCTTGTGAGGTGCTGTCTCAGGAGATCATACTCCTAGAGCTCCTTTAATACTGTCCGCACTGATTGGATTGTGACAGAGTAACAATTGTTTACGCCCCTTTGACACTTAGTGCTGGAAACCACCCAGTTGGCTATTGATTCACTGAATCAGAAATGTAAAAAAAAATAATTACAAAGGAACGATGGCACATAGGGGTAAAAATATACGCAGCAGTTAGGGGGCATAGAGCATTGTTTTCCGCAGGGTGTGTCTCCAGCTGTTGCCAAACTACAACTCCCAGCATGCCTGGACAGCCAAAGACAGGAAGTCAGGGGGCATAAAGCAGTGTTTTCCACAGGGTGTGTCTCCAGCTGTTGCAAAACTACAATTCCCAGCATGCCCTGACAGCTGAAGTCAGGAAGTCAGGGGGCATAGAGTAGTGTTTTCCAAAAGACGTGTCTCCAGCTGTTGTAAAACTACTACTTCCAGCATGCCCGGACAGCCATTGGCTGTCTGGGCATGTTGAGAGTTGTAATTTTGCAACAGCTGGAGACACAGCATTTGAAAAACACTGGCATAGAGAAATGAAGGGATGATGCCAGTTTAACGGTCTTTTCTAAAAAAAAATATCTCGCACCAATGTACTGTATACAAAACAGATGTCACTTATCTTATTCTTCCAAGACATATTCGTCAGTTTACACATAAATATTTTGAGGCCACCCACACAGCATCCATTTGCCAATCTGGCCACTCAGTTTGATGGTGCCGAGGTGTGTTATTATTAGGGTTCTTTGCTTTATGTCACAAACAAATGTTTGAATATTTTATTTCCAACAAATAGATTTCACTTTTTTCAGTAAGAAAACAATAAAGCTGGAAATACCGGATTATCGGAGCTGATACTCTATACTGTAGGATGGTGCAGAAATTATAGTCTCAGTATTAATAACCAAAAGAACATTACACAAATTTATTTATGAAAATCAAATTATCTATCTAGGGATTAGCGAATGGAATCTGGCAAATCCAAATTCGTTACAAATTTCAGGAAAAAATCGATTTGCAACGAATCCGAATATCAGCGCAATTCCATTGCAAGAATCGTTTCATTAAACTTAGTGCGGTCCAGGCTTCTGGGCATCTGAAATGGCGGATCCACATGTGAGGATATGGGACAAGGAACTCTGTTAAGGCGGTATGACCCTGAATCACATGCAGCCTATCAGCAGCCAGTCACCCCTGTGATGTCACAGCCCTATATAATCGGCAGCCATCTTGCAGACAGCCATTCCAGTGTTATATTTCAGAGAGAGAGAGAGAGAGAGAGAGAGAGCTTTTGGGTGTAATACACAGTGACTCTACTGCTGCAGTGGGGTGTACAGCAACTCTAAAGCTTATAGGGGCCAGTTAGGCTGAGCAGTAAAAGCCATTGTCACAAGCTATTAATGCCTAATTATACTGTACTGGGCTCTACTACACAGCGATTCTGTACTGCTGCAGTTGGGTGTACAACAACTCTTAAGCTAACAGGGGCCAGTTAGGGTAAGCATGAAAAGCCATAGTCACCTGATTACAGTGCCTAATACAGATTGTGTAGTGGAGATTATTGTCCTCTCATAAGTGTAGCCACATAGGGGATGTAAATTTTTTTTTCCTGTAAAACTAATTTGGGCCTAGTTACTGTGAAAGGCCAGCCAAAGCTACAAACTTGTTATTGTAACCTTATACAGTTTTAAGTGGAGCGTATTGTCTACCTCTCATAAGTGTAAACTGTACGTACCCCTACGTGATGTATGTTTTTTTTCCCGCTGAAAAACTAATTTGGGTCTAGTTACTGGGAAAGGCCAGCCAAAGCCACACACTTGTTTTTGTAGCCCTATACAGTTTGTAATGGAGCGCATAGTCCTCCTCTTATAAGTTTAAACTGTACGTACACCTATGTGGTGTCCTTTATATCATTTCCTGTTAAACTAATTTGGTCCTAGTTGCTGTGAAAGGCCAGCAAAAGCTACACACTTGTTTCTGTAGCCTAATACAGTTTGTAGTGGAGCATCTAGCCGTCCTCCTCTCATGAGTGTAAACTGTACGTACACCTATGTGGTGTACGTTTTTTCCCTGTAAAACTAATTTGGGCCTAGTTACTGTGAAAGGCCAGCCAAAGTTACACACTTGTTTCTGTAGTCTAATACAGTTTTAAGGGTAGTGGAGCGTATTGTCCTCCTCTGATAAGTGTAACATATACGTACTCAGCTGGTGTATAAGAATGTCAGGCAGAGGTCGCAGCAGACTAGGGGCAAGTGGCAGCAGGAATCGCAGTGACAGGCCTGAGCTCCTGGTATCAGCTAGCGGTTGTGTCTTGACCAGCAACCCATCTGCCATCATTGATTAGTTAACTTGGTCATCCACTTCATCACAAGTGATATCTGACCCCCCCCCCCCCAGTCAACAGTCGGTGGGTTCCTGAGACACAACCCTCAGTCCCTGTCCTCCCATTGACTCTGACCTATCCTTTTCCCTCCCCCCCAAAAAAATCGGATGCTGTTGGTTCAGCTCCACTTCTTAGTGAGGAAGATCTATTGGAGGATTGTCAGCAGCTACTGCCCAGCCAAGAATTGGAGGAGACATCAGCCACTTGCTCCGCTAGGCGGGCAAGTAGTGATGAGAAGAGTGGCGTGGGAGGTGGTGTTGCGAGCGTTCAGGCTTCTGAAGCAGACACTGTTGAGGAACCTAAGGAGGACATCAGTGACGTGTAGAAAGAACAGTGACGTGTAGAAAGAAAGAATGATTAAGCCGATCGCAATTGGGAGCCGGGTGCAGAAGAGGCTTCATCATCATCAGGAGAAAAGGATTGGAGGTTGCCCGTGAGGCAGCAGCTGAGCCAGCAAGATGGTAGCATGGATGGCAGTCAGCATGGTGACAGAAGTGGGAAGTCTAGAGCCAAAGGTGCCCGGGGTAGACCACCTGCTTTGCGCCAGCCTACCTTCCCGGGAGGTAGTGGAACAGAGATTCCTGGAGTCGGCTACAGTAGCAGTCAGTCAGTGCGGACTGTTTGGGGTAAAATCAAACGGTTACAATGAACCATGCGTTGTTCCCTTCCACCTTTTAGAGGTCTATGCATCACATCAATACTTGGTGGTGTAGGTGGCACACAGTGTTTTTTGCACACCTATCCTTTTGTTAAATAAAAATAATAATAATTGTGTCCATATATTTTATCCTTAGAATATTATTCAAAGTTAAAGGGGTATTCCAGGATTTTTTTTTTATTTGACTATGCTATAGGGGCTGTGAAGTTAGTGTAGTTCATAATATAGTGTCTGTACCTGTGTGTGACGATTTTCTCACAATTCTTCTGTGATTTTCACGCCAATATTTATTTTTTAACAGCATACAAAATGACTGTTGTCCCAGATTTTTCCCAGTTTGCAATGCGGCCGAGACCTGACTCACTAGTCAGCACTAGCCTGTCTGCTTCAATGGGTGGAGGGATCGCTTGGTGGGAGAGAGATCAATCTGCAGCTAATGCAACAGCTGTAGGCACCCTGACTGAAAACCACAGGTCTTTTGAATGGATGCAGCTCATTTATATTTCAATGGGCGGGGTAGCTGATGTGTGGGAGGGAGGAAAATGGAATTATGGGATTTGTAGGCAAAGAAGAAAATTCACACAGGAAATACCAGTTCACAAAAAGCTAGCCACAGTGTTATTGTAATATCCCAACATAGCCATTTAGCCCCAAGACAAGCACAGATCCTTCCTAAGCATGTCCATTACTGTCTAGCAGGTACATACTAAAATCCCCTTATGGTCGATAACCCCTTTAAGTTTTACGTAATACATATCCTCAATACTTACTTGTGCACACTAACAATTTTACGAAAGAGACCATTTTCTTCTGCCTACCTGCCTCAGCTACTATTCTGACCCTGCCACCCACCTGATGCCACCCACCTGATGCCACACATCTGATGCCAAGTTCTCCTTCTTTCACCCACCTTCGTTACCGGGTAGTGGTATTGCAACCCACTGGCCCACTCTGTCCCCAGGTCACATTCAGGACTCCTGATGTTGCTGATGCCACCTCCAGGCTGTCTCATACTGCCACCATATGTTCTCCTCATGCTGATGCCACCTCCAGGCTATCTCATTCTGCCACCATATGTTCTCCTCATGCTGATGCCACCTTCAGGCTTTGTCATTCAGCCACTATATGGTCTCCTCATGCTGATGCCACCTCCACGCTGTGTCATTCAGCCACTATATGGTCTCCTCATGCTGCCACCATCTCCACGCTGTGTCATTCAGCCACTATATGGTCTTCTCATGCTTCCGCCACCTCCACGTTGTGTCATTTAGCCACTATATGGTCTCCTCAGACTGCCACAACCTCCAGGCTGTGTCATTCTGACGCTATGATCTCCTCATGCTGCCGCCACCTCCAGGCTGTGTCATTCAGCCACTATATGGTCTCCTCAGGCAGCCGCCATCTCTACGTTTGTTTTTTGTTTTTTTTGTTTCAATTTCCTCACACAAAGAGTATTTTTTGGTTGCGCCATACATTTTATGGTAAAAAGAGTGATGTAATTAAAAAGGACAACTGGTCGCGCCAAAAAAAAAAAAAAACCTCATACTCGTCTGTGGATGAAAATATAAAAGAGTTATGATTTTTAGAAGGCAAGGAGGAATAAAGAAGACGTAAAAATAAAATTTGCTGAGTCCTTAAAGGGAAAAAAACTTTTTTTTTATATATCAACTGGCTCCAAAAAGTTAAATAGATTTGTAAATTTCTTCTATTAAAAAAATCTTAATCCTTCCAATAATTATCAGCTGCTGAAGTTGAGTTGCTCTTTTCTGTCTGGCAACAGTGCTCTCTTCTGACATCTCTGCTTGTCTCGGGAACTGCACCGAGTAGAAGAGGTTTGCTATGGGGATTTGCTTCAACTCTGGATAGTTCCCAGTGTCATCAGAGAGCACTTAGGCAGAAAAGAACAATTTCAGCAGCTCATAAGTACGAAAAGGATTAAGATTTTTGTATAGAAGTAATTTACAAATCTGTTTAACTTTCTGGAGCCAGTTGATATATAAAAAAAAGTTTTTTTCCTGGATAACCCCTTTAACCCCTTAAGGACGCAGGACGTAAATGTACGTCCTGGTGAGGTGGTACTTAACGCACCAGGACGTACATTTACGTCCTAAGCATAACCGCGGGCATCGGAGCGATGCCCGTGTCATGCGCGGCTGATCCCGGCTGCTGATCGCAGCCAGGGACCCGCCGGCAATGGCCGACGCCCGCGATCTCGCGGGCGTCCGCCATTAACCCCTCAGGTGCCGGAATCAATACAGATCCCGGCATCTGCGGCGGTTCGCGATTTAAATGAACGATCGGATCGCCCGCAGCGCTGCTGCGGGGATCCGATCATTCATAACGCCGCACGGAGGTCCCCTCTCCTTCCTCCGTGCGGCTCCCGGCGTCTCCTGCTCTGGTCTGTGATCGAGCAGACCAGAGCAGGAGATGACCGATAATACTGATCTGTTCTATGTCCTATACATAGAACAGATCAGTATTAGCAATCATGGTATTGCTATGAATAGTCCCCTATGGGGACTATTCAAGTGTAAAAAAAAATGTAAAAAAATGTAAAAGTAAAAGTAAAAAAAAAAGTGAAAAATCCCATCCCCCAATAAAAAAGTAAAATGTCCGTTTTTTCCTATTTTACCCCCAAAAAGCGTAAAAAAACATTTTTTATAGACATATTTGGTATCGCCGCGTGCGTAAATGTCCGAAATATTAAAATAAAATGTTAATGATCCCGTACGGTGAACGGCGTGAACGAAAAAAAATAAAAAAAGTCCAAAATTCCTACTTTTTTTAATACATTTTATTAAAAAAAAATATATAAAAAATGTATTAAAAGTTTTTTATATGCAAATGTGGTATCAAAAAAAAAGTACAGATCATGGCGCAAAAAATGAGCCCCCATACCGCCGCTTATATGGAAAAATAAAAAAGTTATAGGTCATCAAAATAAAGGGATTATAAATGTACTAATTTGGTTAAAAAGTTTGTGATTTTTTTTAAGCGCAACAATAATATAAAAGTATATAATAATGGGTATCATTTTAATCGTATTGACCCTCAGAATAAAGAACACATGTCACTTTTACCATAAATTGTACGGCGTGAAAACAAAACCTTCCAAAATTAGCAAAATTGCGTTTTCGTTTTAATTTCCCCAAAAAATAGTGTTTTTTGGTTGCGCCATACATTTTATGATATAATGAGTGATGTCAATACAAAGAACAACTGGTCGCGCAAAAAACAAGCCCTCATACTAGTCTGTGGATGAAAATATAAAAGAGTTATGATTTTTAGAAGGCGAGGAGGAAAAAATGAAAACGTAAAAATTAAATTGTCTGAGTCCTCAAGGCCAAAATGGGCTGAGTCCTTAAGGGGTTAAGGCCTAAATGGGCTGAGTCCTTAAGACGTTAAAGACATTTAAGTTTTATAATTGATGAAGAGTGATTTTAAATAAAATGTAATAGAATTTAAATAAATAATTTTGAGACATAAAAGCCAGATAAGAAGTACTGAATGGAAGGTAACTCTTGTTACTACTTTCTCATGGCATGAGGGACATTTCCAAAACAATCTGCATGTCATACTGAATAACAGTATTAGTTCACTAACCCAGCACAATCCCTATGCATGTTACAACAAGGCAAAGCGTTCTAAACCCCTATTGAAACTCTCTGTAGCCCAGAAATAGCCGTTTTTAATAGCTTTTCGCCACAAATAAATTAGGAATCGAATCAAATCACATTTTTCAAAAATTCGCTCATCTCTATATTTATCCATTTGTTATCTATACTCTAAAAACTGATTTAATTGGTGACAGCATCTCCTTAGATATGGACTCTACAGTTTCAGTGTAATGCGTTGTAGAGCCCTGCATTGGGATCCCGCAGGTCTTGCTGGACCCGATAAAAAACTTGCGGGGGGGCATGAATGGTAATGAGGCTGTTGCAGAACATACAGCAGGTCCTGCAAAATCCTGTGCAGCCCCCCAAACCTCTGAAATTCCATAGGGTGCTAATTGAATGGGACAAGGGGGTCATGAAATAGCACAAGGGGGCCACAAGTGGTAAAAATAGATTTAAATATATATATAGATATATAAATAGATATATATATATATATATATAGAGGTGTGTGCCAATCAGGGACAATCGCACATGGCACACTGAAGCATTGGCTCTTTGAGCTGGGGAGTAGGAAGTGTGAAGTGTCGCTAGTCATCAGATGTGATAATATCTACTGGACTTCCTGCCTGAAGGAGAAGCAGAGAGAAACAGGGTATGTGCTCAGCAAAGATTACAATTCACATTGCAATGTTATATAACTTTAAAATATGTATCTATATAAAGGTAATTTTATTTAGCTGGAGTTCTCCTTTAAATGGCACAAGGGGGTAATGAAATGGCACAGGAGTAATAATAAGGCACTGGGGTACTTCTTCTAAAAGCTATGACAAAATGTTTGCAGTAGCGGATGAGATTGGACACACACCTTGCGGGAGCAGGCGGTAATGGTCAGAATTCCAGAGGGAGTGAGCAGGAGCAGGATTAATAACAGACCCGCGCAGGGCTCTAATGAGTTGTCTTAGGTCATTTAGATCTGTTGATTGTGTAAAGGGTTAGATCTGGTGATTGTGAAGGCCAGCTCAACGTTGGTAAATCCTTTTTGTTTTCGACAAGCCCAATCCAATGTTCCTTTTCCTTTAGGCATGGGTGAAAATCCAAATGGAAACAAAAAGTCACCAATATTGTGCTGGACTCCATAATCTTAAATTATCTTACAGTGCAACTATCATGACTTTTAAGCCCCTTTTCACCTTTTACTAGTATGTCGAAGATGTTTATTTTTTTAAAGTAGTCATACCTTTGGCTGCTTTGTAGCAGTAATAATCTTTCTTAAAATTTTTTGGGGGGAGTTGGCAACAGTCAGATAGGCGTGGCCAGGGGTTTACAATGCCCCAAGGCCACTGCTTGGACCACTGTGTGACTGACACACAGGTCCTCAGCACATGCGCCCTCCATCTCTTCTCTGTGAGCTGTCTGACCCTGGCTGAAAGCACATGCTAGAGGCACTTGCCGGGAGGCATGGAAGTGAGCACTTGCAGTGGGAGCGAGCGCTGGCTCAAAGAACTCACTGCATGCACAGAGAAGAGATGTAGGGCACATGTGCTGAGGAACTGTGTGTCAATCACACATTGGTCTCAGTGCTGACAATTGTAATGAATTTCAGCACTGTACTGCTATAAAGCATCCAAAGGTATTGCTACATTACCATTGTTAACATCTTTCTCATATTGTTATTAGGGCAAGGGGCTAAAAAGTCATTACAGTTGCCCTTTAAACTCTTCTTCTGGCAGCCTACTGATCGACTGAAAAATTTCTCATTTTGACTCCATAGCCAAGGTATGCTTTTACTGAGCGAAGCGATTCTGTGATTGTTTTTTCATAACATATTGTAATTTATTTTAGTGGTGAATTTTTGTTAACATATGCAGCGTTTTTGTGAAATACTGGAAATATTGGGAAAAAGTTGAATATTTGAGGCATCTTTTAATATGATGTTGTCTTTACTTAAAAACAAATGTTATGTTTATTCTGTGGGTTGGTACGATTATGGCCATACCCAATTTATATAGTTTTTTTTTAATTCTTGTTCTGTTTGACAACAAAATCCTTTTTTCTTCCTTTTTTTGTTTTGTTTCCATGTTCCGACCATAACTGTTTTATTTTCCATCTGACCCTATTGTGTGAGGGCTTATGTTTTTTTTTTTTTTTTTTTTTTATGTAGGATGAGCTGTACTTTTTATTGGTACCATTGGTACTACATTTTGATCATTTTTATTCCACTTTTTGACCATAATTAACAGTTCTTGTGTGTTTTTTTATTTTTATTTATTTTTTGTTTTTTTTGTACAACATATACCTTGTGGAATAAATAACATTATCATTTTATAGCACAAGTCCTTTTGAACCTGGTAATTCCTGCTATGTATAGTTTTTTTGTGATAATACAGGGCTTTATTGGGGATGGGACATTTATTTCTTTTTTGTAAAACATTTTATTTTTATATATTTTACTTTTTCCCTGTTATACTATACATACTGTACATCTTACTTCAGCATAGTATAACTGTTAGAAACTTACTGACACCCAGCCTATGGCCAAACCTCACAGGCTTTATCACTTGGCAGACAGGAGGCAATCTGGCTTTCTGCTGCTATGGCAACCATCAGGACACCGCAATCACATTACAGTGTTGCTAATGGGAACAAGGCCGCCCCTCTTCCTGTCAATCCTATAGATGTCGTGGTCAGTACTGACCACCCCATCTTTAGGGTTAAAACTGCCAAGACTGACGCGGTCTTGACAGCTGGGTCCCATCACTGATTTCCCGTGCCACATCCGGAAGCACAGACCCACTGCAAGGACATACCTATGCATCCTGGGCAGGGATGGGGTTAAATAACATAGGAAACCCAAAATAGTAAAAAAAAATTCTGACTTAAATCGCTTATGATGTACAGAAAAATAGATAATTGGATAGATAGATGAAATATAAATAGACTTGATGAATACATAGATAAATAAAATAATTAATTAATAAAAAAGATAGATAAATATATAGCAACAGGAGAATACAGCAGCACACTGCTAGAACAAAGATATAGATGAAACATGAGTATATAGATAAAACATGAGTATATAGATAGAACATGAAAAGCTATACAGCTGTAATGCAATAAATGAAGATATGAAACTATGAAATTATGAGGTACTTAGCTCTAGATAAATATATAGATAGAATATAAATAAATAGACAGATAAATAGAATATAAATAGATCGATGATAAAGAAATAGATAGATAGATAGTCAGAAAGAAGATAAATAGTATGATCCTCCTTGCAGGATGAATGAATGAACTATAATTTTTATTGGAGTCATCTTGGCTTCTAGCTATACATGTAAAGAACTTGACTTACATTATCGCTCAGTGGATGCTACAATTTATAAGAAATCCGTATTTGTTATAAAGCTCTTCAGCTATTTAGATGGATTTGTTTCCAAGTGATTTTATAGTCATTAAAAGCATATGGGAGAATGGAGATGAAAGATAAATCAGTGTTAAAACAGAACCATTGACATTCAAAATGCCATTATTTTCCCTCCAAGGCACACCTTAATTATCCTTATGAGACACTCCAGAACAATCCGCATCCCGTTTGTTCTGTAATACAATGCCAGCTTAATACTATTACTATTTCATGAGCACAATGTAAAATAACTACACACTTGTGTTTCCCAACCTAGATGTCAGGAACTGAGCTGTTGTGACAAAGTAATTGACCTTTCTCGTGTCGTAAAGGAGTTTGTTCCAATTTGAGCAATCCCAAGATAAGAATATTAAGCTTGCTCAATTTCATTTGGGAATGAATACATAATGACATTGTAGCATCCTACCAATGTAGGAGCGAGTCACTGAATGTATAAAAGCAGCTTACAAACTTGCATGTTATATAAAGAAATACTACTCTGCTCTATTCCCCAATATTTCTAAAGTTGCAGCTCAGTTAGCTGGTACGGTTTATATATTATGTTCTTCCCCATTTAAATGAAGGGCAAAAACCACAAAAAAAAGCATGCTGGGGTTTATCCCTTAGAAGGCATTTTTCTTCCTGTCCTTTTAAAAGCCATAGCTCTTTTATTTTTTCATCCACAGACCCATATTACGACATGTTTTTTGCGCCACTAATTGTTCTTTGTAATGACGCCTTTGATTTCACCATAAAATGTACTGAAAAATTAAGAACACATCATTTGTACGGGGAAAAGAGAAATGCAATTTAGCAAATTTCAGGAGGTTTTGTTTTTATGTAGTGCACTTTATGGTAAATAAATAAAAATACTACCGTATATACTCGAGTATAAGCCGACCCGAGTATAAGCCGAGACCCCTAATTTCAACCCAAAATCCCAGGAAAAGTTATTGACTCGAGTATAAGCCTAGGGTGGGAAATACCTCATCCCCCCCTGTCATCATCCAGACCCGTCATTAACATCCTCATCATCCCCTTGTCATCATCCCACACATCCCCCCTTCATCATCCCCTTATCATCCCACACATCCCCCCTTCATCATCCCCTTGTCATCATCCCACACATCCCCTTATCCCACACATCCCCCCTTCATCATCCCCTTGTCATCATCCCACACATCCCCTTATCATCCCACACATCCCCCCTTCATCATCCCCTTGTCATCATCCCACACATCCCCTTATCCCACACATCCCCCCTTCATCATCCCCTTGTCATCATCCCACACATCCCCTTATCATCCCACACATCCCCCCTTCATCATCCCCTTGTAATCATCCCACACCCCCCCCCCTTCATCATCCTCTTCTCATCATTCGCCCTCAGTGGTCTTCAACCTGCGGACCTCCAGAGGTTTCAAAACTACAACTCCCAGCAAGCCCGGGCAGCCATCGGCTGTCCGGGCTTGCTGGGAGTTGTAGTTTTGAAACCTCCGGAGGTCCGCAGGTTGAAGACCACTGCGGCCTTCAACATGCGGACCTCCAGAGGTTTCAAAACTACAACTCCCAGCAAGCCCGGGCAGCCATCGGCTGTCCGGGCTTGCTGGGAGTTGTAGTTTTGAAACCTCCGGAGGTCCGCAGGTTGAAGACCACTGCGGCCTTCAACATGCGGACCTCCAGAGGTTTCAAAACTACAACTCCCAGCAAGCCCGGGCAGCCATCGGCTGTCCGGGCTTGCTGGGAGTTGTAGTTTTGAAACCTCCGGAGGTCCGCAGGTTGAAGACCACTGCGGCCTTCAACATCATCCAGCCCCCTCTCACCCCCTTTAGTTCTGAGTACTCACCTCCGCTCGGCGCTGGTCCGGTCCTGCAGGGCTGTCCGGTGAGGAGGTGGTCCGGTGAGGAGGTGGTCCGGGCTGCTATCTTCACCGGGGGCGCCTCTTCTCCGCGCTTCCGGCCCGGAATAGAGCCGTTGCCTAGACAACGACGCATCTGCGTCATTGTCAAGGCAACGTGACTATTCTGAGGCCGGGCCGGAAGCGCTTAGAAGAGGCCTCCCCGGTGAAGATAGCAGCCCGGACCACCTCCTCACCGGACCACCTCCTCACCGGACAGCCCTGCAGGACCGGACCAGCGCCGAGCGGAGGTGAGTACTCAGAACTAAAGGGGGTGAGAGGGGGCTGGATGATGTTGAAGGCCGCAGTGGTCTTCAACCTGCGGACCTCCGGAGGTTTCAAAACTACAACTCCCAGCAAGCCCGGACAGCCGATGGCTGCCCTGGCTTGCTGGGAGTTGTAGTTTTGAAACCTCTGGAAGTCCGCAGGTTGAAGACCACTGCGGGTGGGGGGAGTTCACTCGAGTATAAGCCGAGGGGGTGTTTTCAGCACGAAAAATCGTGCTGAAAAACTCGGCTTATACTCGAGTATATACGGTAGTTCTCTTTATTCTGTGGGTCACAATTAAAATTATACCCAATTTATAAAGTTAGTTTTATCTATTATTGTACTACTTAAAAAAAAAAAAAAAAAAAAAAATTGTTATGCCTAAAATGGTCCTTACCACTATAACTCTGCATACAGGGCTGTATGAGGGTAATTTTTTGTGTTAATGAGCCTTTTTGATAACTTTTTACTATTATTATTATTATTTTTATATATAAATGGTATTTTTTTTACATTTACACTGTTCACCGTGCAGGATTATAAACAATGTAATTTAATAGATAGGCTAATGGCGAGTGTGGCAACATGAAATATGTTTTTTCTTTGTTTTTTTGTGGGAAAAGAGAGTGATTTAAAATTTTATTTGGGAAGAGGCTTTTATATAGTAATAATAATAATAATAAATATCATTAGATTGCATTCACTGTACAATGCTATGCCATTGATCACGGCATCTAAAGGGTTAAAGACCAGTCATTAGTGGTGAATGCCCACCTATAAAGTGAGCATAGAAGCTTCATTGACACTTAACGCTCCAGGGCATACATGCACACCATGTGTCGTTAAGTCCCAGGCGACAAGGGCTACAGAAACACCCTATGTCATCTACAGGTTTAAAGGGGTATTCCAAGCAAAAACAAATCATAAGATGTCTGATCACGGGGGGCCCGCTGCCGGGACCCCGCGCGATCTCCCTGCAGCGTCCGAATTCTGTGTGGGGACTGCGTCTCTAGTTGCGGAAACCTCCGGATTTCCAGGACTGGGGGCATGACGTCACGCCACGCCCCTTCCATTCATGTCTATGGGAGTGGGCGTCATGGCCGTCATGCCCCCTCCCATAGATATGAATGGAGGGGTCGTGGCGTGACATCACGTCCCCTGTCCCAGAAACCTGGAGGTTTCTGAAACTAGAGACGCAGTCCCCGCATAGAATGCAGATGCTGCAGAGAGATCGCGGGGGTCCCGGCAGCGGGCCCCCCCCGCGATCAGACATTTTATCCCCTATCCTTTGGAGAGGGGATAAAATGTTTTTGCCTGGAATACCCCTTTAAAGGAAATATCTCTAGTTCTTAATTTTAGTTTATTTAACTAGATGTTAGTATAAGTGAGTGTCTGATGAATATATGACCCGTGTTACTAATTCACAGCGTAATAGGTTGTACACAGATTTCTTAAAACATCGCTTTTATAGAGAAAGCCATTCGTACATTGTCAAACTTTATCTGGGCAGGCAAAAAATCCAGAATTTCATTATCTATTCTTACTAAATCCAAAAGGGCTGGTGGATTAAGCACTCCTGTTATTAGAGGATACTACGTCACAACACTTGTTTCTTTACTGAAACATTGGTGGAATGTAGATGCAAACTCCTCATGGGCCATGATTGAACAACTTTCTACTTATCCATACACATTATACAAGATGCTCTTTCTTCCTGCTTGGAAATTACCAGTCCCTAAATTATATAACCCATTAGTCAGAGCCTCCTACAAAGCCTGGACGCAATATCTATACTCATTAACCCCCTTAAATATTAACCCCTTAACGACCAAGGACGTATATTTACGTCCTTGGCTGGCTCACGCGATATAACGCGTCATATCGGGTCGTTCCCAGCATGTATCTGATGCCGGGACCCGGGGCCAATAGCGCGTCGCAGTGATCGCGGTGCTGTGCGCTATTAACCCTTAAGACGCAGCGTTCAATGTTGAACGCCGTGTCTAAACCAAAAGTGAAAGCTGCCCGGCTGCTCAGCAGGGCTGATAGGGACCACCGCAGTGAAAATGCGGTGTCCTGATCAGCTGGGACACGAGCGGAGGTCCTCTTATCTGCCTCCGGCGTGTCCCCTCGGTGATTGATTGCTCCAAGCCTGAGATTCAGGCTTGAGCAATCGACCGCCGATAACGCTGATCATTGCAAAGCTATGGCTTTGCAGTGAACAGTGCTGAAAATCAGTGTGTGCAGTGTTATAGGTCCCTATGGGAGCTATAACACTGCAAAAAAAAGTGTAAAAAAAAAAGTTAATAAATGTGATTTAACCCTTTCCTTAATAAAAGTTCAAATTTTCCCATGAAAAAACACCATGTAAATAAAAATAAACATATGTGGTATAAATGTGCATAAATGTCTGAACTATAAAAATATATCATTAATTTAACCGCACGGTCAATTGCGTACGCACAAAAAAATCCAAAGTCCAAAATAACGTAATTTTGGTCGCTTTTTATATCATGAAAAAATGAATAAAAAGCGATCAAAAAGTCCGATCAATACAAAAAGGGTACCTCTAAAAACTTCAGATCGCGGCACAAAAAATTAGCCCTCATACCGTCCCATATGCAGAAAAATAAAAAGTTATAGGGGTCAGAAGATGACAATTTTAAACGTATACATTTTTCTGCATGTCGTTATGATTTTTTTTACAGAAGTACAACAAAATAAAACCTACATAAGTAGGGTATCATTTTAATCGTATGGACCTACAGAATAAAGAAAAGGTTTAATTTTTAACGAAAAATGTACTGTGTAGAAACGGAAGCCCCCAAAATTACAAAATGGCATTTTTTCTTCAATTACGTCGCACAATGATTTTTTTTTCCGTTTCGGCTTTCGGATTTTTGGGTAAAATGACTGATGTCACTGCAAATTGGAGGTGCAAAAAATAAGCCATCATATGGATTTTTAGGTGCAAAATTGAAAGGGTTATGATTTTTAAATGTCAGGAGGAAAAAACGAAAAGTGCAAAAACGGAAAAACGCATGGTCCTTAAGGGGTTAAACTATAGAAGATCTTCCCCTTTCCATAGTATTTGCCAATTCCCCTGATTTAGACCTACAAATTGGTTTGGTATTACTCACATCAGACATATTATGAAACACTCTGAGATCATGCCTTTCGAAGATATTCATTCAAGTTATCATGTTAATAATAATGAATTTCACAAATATCTAATTATTAGACACTTTATAAATACAATTATGCCTTCACAGCCTAAATTGTATAGAAGCACTTTACAATATTTTTCATCCCCTATAAAAGGCATAAAACCTTTATATAACTTGTGTACTAAATGTGATACATTTTACAAAAGCTATCCATTCCGGTTATGGGAAAGAGACTTAGGATTGGACATAGAAACAGAAGAATGGCAAAATGCCTTTAAATATATACATAAATCCTTTCAATGCTCTACTCACATTGAATCCGCTCACAAAACTATCCTCAGATGGTACTTTACTTCTGAAAAGATTGCAAAAGCTTATCCTGGTTCTTCAAAATTTTGTTGCGGTCATAAAGGTACTCTCCTTCACATACTATGGAACTGCCCAATCATCCAAATGTTCTGGTCAGAGTGCAAAAATCTCTTGACTTCTATATTTTACTGTTCCATTCTGTGGAATCCCCAACTAGCCCTTTTTTCTATTGGTTTACAAAATATAACCCCTCCACTAAGAGAATTATTTTGTATTATCACGATAATTGCTAAAAACACATTACTGAGCACCGTATATACTCGAGTATGTCGAGTTTTTCAGCACGATTTTTCGTGCTGAAAACGGCCCCCTCGGCTTATACTCGAGTGAACTCTCCGCCTGTCAATCCCTTCATCAGTGGTCTTCAACCTGCGGACCTCCAGATGTTGCAAAACTACAACTACAACTCCCAGCATGCCCGTACAGCCCTCGGTCGGAAGGAAGGGTGAGCTGGTCCGGGCCATCTATGCTGCAGGGACCGTCCGGTGGGGAGGGTTAGTCGTTCCGGGCTGTCCATTTTCACCGGGAGGCCCTCTTCTCCGCTCACTCCGGGCCGGCCCCGGACTAGTGACGTTGC
Organism: Hyla sarda; assembly: GCF_029499605.1. Lineage (NCBI taxonomy): Eukaryota > Metazoa > Chordata > Amphibia > Anura > Hylidae > Hyla > Hyla sarda. The sequence goes on along the minus strand of NC_079195.1, from coordinate 61,747,843 downwards.
CTTGACGACGACGCACAGGGACTTTCATGTGCATGAACGTCCCTGTGCGTCGTCGTCAAGGCAACGTCACTAGTTTTGCAACATCTGGAGGTCCGCAGGTTGAAGACCACTGAGGGGATTGACAGGCAGTGATGATGAAGGGGGGGGGGATGATGACAGGGCGATGATGACGGGATGATGATGAAGGGGGGGAGATGATGACGGGGTGATGATGACAGGAGTGTTAATGACAGGGGTCTGGATGATGACAGGGGAGGATGGTGACAGGGGAGGATGATGACAGGGGGATGATGACATGTGGGGATGATGATGGGGGTCTGGATGAAGACATGGGGGGGATGATGTATTTCCCACCCTAGGCTTATAGTCGAGTCAATAACTTTTCCTGGGTTTTTGGGGTGAAATTAGGGGCCTCGGCTTATATTCGAGTCGGCTTATACTCAAGTATATACAGTAACTGAAAAACTCCATTGGTCCCCTGTTTTGTTATCATCCTGAATAAAATAAATATTACATATTCATTCAAAAAGGAGTTCTGGGAAGTTGGATAAATTTAACATCAGATGGTTATCATGATCTCTGTCCTCTCATTGTAGAGATATTTAGATTAACAGTGATTTTTCCACTGACACGATACTTACAAAAAGACATTTTGTTACAAGAGGCACATTGACACTGCATCATTAGAGTTAAACCTTATCATCATTTTGTTCTATAAGTATTCTCTTAGCATTTACACTTTTTTATTGCGTTTCTGTCACGATTCGGCTGGCTGGAGGTGGATCCTCTGTGCCAGAGAGGGATTGGCGTGGACCGTGTTGGTGGACCGGTTCTAAGTTGCTACTGGTATTCACCAGAGCCCGCCGCAAAGCGGGATGGTTTTGCAGCGGCGGTAGCAACCAGGTCGTATCCACCAGCAACGGCTCAACCTCTCTGACTGCTGAAGATAGGCGCGGTACAAGGGAGTAGACAAGAGCAAGGTCGGATGTAGCAGAAGGTCAGGGCAGGCAGCAAGGATCGTAGTCAGGGGCAACGGCAGGAGGTCTGGAACACAGGCTAGGAACACACAAGGAAACGCTTTCACTGGCACAATGGCAACAAGATCCGGCGAGGGAGTGCAGGGGAAGTGAGGTATAAGTAGGGAGTGCACAGGTGAACACACTAATTAAGCCTGCTGCGCCAATCAGTGGCGCAGTGGCTCTTTAAATTGCAGAGACCCGGCACGCGCGCGCCCTAAGGAACGGGGCCGGGCGCGCCGGGACAAGACCGACGGGGAACGGGTCAGGTACCGGAGCCGGAATGCGCTTCGCGAGCGGGCGCCTCCCGCATCGCGAATCGCATCCCGGCTGAGAGAGATATTGCAGCGCACCCGGTCAGCAGGTCTGACCGGGGCGCTGCAAATGCGAGGATGTTGCGAGCGCTCCGGGGAGGAGCAGGGACCCGGAGCGCTCGGCGTAACAGTTTCGTTATACATCAGATACATAAGGATAAAAAAAGAAAATATATAACATTGTACATAACTTTATTGCCACTCATGCATACTACTATGTATGTTATGTCAGTGATGTTATATTTCCTTTATTTTTATTTATTTATTTTTGTTTATTTCTGTTTTCCTTTTGGTTTGATTAAACAACTGCCTCTCTTATATGTAAGATCAAGTCGACAATCACGTCTACTTATATGCAGTACACAACTGTTCGCTGTGTTTGTTTTCATAAGATAATAAGTTGACAGCTGCGTCTGTCCTTTACACACGATTATGTTTTTCTATTATGGTAAAATTCAATAAAAAACTATTGAAAGTAAAAACATAGCTTTTATTTATATTACAATAAAATGAACATATACAAGATTGTACAATAATAATAGTTTTTAGGAATAGTTACAGCCGGACATACCTCTGTATATCCTAAATTCTGGCCCTGCCGGTCAACAGACCCCCTACCTATTAATGCAGGGAGGCCTTCCTACAGAGAGCCAACCCACATCCGGATCCTCCTACTTCACCCTATGTCCTAGGATGGGAGGTAGGTACAGAAAGCAGATAAAACAGTGGCAGATAGCTGTCTGAAAATACCTCCAGATATCACCATGTGAGTCAAGTACAGGCAAAACACAGTTGTGATACACTAGTCACATAGAACGTAAAGGTATTAACAGGATAGTAAATCATACAATGTGTTTCGTTGTGTCCGTTTCAGCGCAGAACAACTCATCAGGGTGAAGTGCAGAGAGAACTCGGGGCACAAACAATATGCAACTCTATATCACATCCCATATTAGTATATAGCTACATGCAATAGAAAGGAGGTATGGAGTATACTTGATATGTCCCGTGCCATATAGGAGATATATGTTTATCAGAGCCTTGTTGTTTAGGTAGTCCATAGAGGTAAAGTAAACGTCTGAAAATAAGAAAAATTATGATATAAAGTGATGTGATAAATATGGTAAATGATTAAATAAGTGAGGATGACCCCTGATATTGTATACATAACGTACCTTTATTTAAGTAGCAATAGGGGGTTTCCAGCTTCACAGCAAACTGTTAAAAGTTCAAGTTTTAATGTAGTCGATTAAAAGAGCATGGTAGACTTAGAACTTATTGTAAGTCCGAAACGCGTCAGAGCACTTGTTTTATCTTCACTACCATGTTCTTTTAATCGACTACATTAAAGCATGAACTTTTAAAAGTTTGTTGGGAAGCTGGATACCCCCTATTGTTTCCCTAGCATCATATACGGGCAGGTAGCCCGCTTCTCCGAGCTCCAGCGCTTCTGAAAACGGGCATCTTCCAACACGATTACAACTGGGCTTATGTGGTGAGTGACCTCAGTGGCTCTCTTTTTTCTATGTCTTTATTTAAGTTGGCTTGCTTATAGTAGGATGGAATATACTCAGTGATACACAGGAATTGGAAAATTATAACCCATTCCTATATAAAGACAATAATAGCATAGTAAAACGGGGGTATGAGGTGTGAACGTGTATTCAAGTAGAACTGTACCTATAGGGAAATTGCAATCATATAGTTTTGCCATAGGATGTCTCTGTCTGCCAGTCCTGATATCTGGGGACAGACATAGAAATACATATATACTGGCGGGCGGAAGGCTAGACAAGGATAAACGTGAATAAAAATAGCCTACCTATAAAGGTGTAGATAGTACAATCTCTGGGCTTGCAGCAGTACAGCAGCCTGACAGGAGTGTGCCTGTATTAGAACAGGAGGATCCCAGTGAGAATATTGCAACATGGTATAATAGTTTACTGCCCATGGGGTAATTGGAGTCACTTACTTGATGGCTTGTGTAGATTCTGTGGACAGGCTGACGCAGCCACTATAGATGCTGGCCAGCCCTTTTCCTGTGCATCGTGCCGAAGTGCACGCAAAGTGAGATCACTTCCACCCCAGGTATGGGGCGAATGCGATGCGAACGTGAGCCGTGCAATGTGTGTGCACCTCAGCTTGGACCGAACACTTAACGGAAGTGAGGTCACTTCCTGGCTAGTGCATTATGGAGCTCACCTCCATAGGATGGAGGAACTCATGGCGGATTCCTGTGGGAAAATGGTTAAACATGTCGCTCTCTGGCATCCATGTACAGAATTCCCCTCTTTGCCCGAGTTCAGAAACCTCCACTCATCTTCTCAGCCTTCGGTGAAGTAACTATTATATATGCTCAGGTTCCCCACTGCACACATTTCTCTCCCTGACTAGTCCCTTTTCTCCGCCTCTCTGCATTGATCTCATGTTTCGGAGGATGGGCGTGCCTCGCTAGGAAAACAGTTCCGTTCAGGATTTATCCTGCCTTCTCCTTCTTCCCTTCCTCTGTCTACCCCTCTCTTTCCCTTCCCCATGCCTCTTATCCTACTCCTCTCCCTCACACCCCTCCCGCCCTCGTAAGGCCCCCCTTTTTCTCGTTCTTGATACAAGTTATTTGAGGATTTTGTAGTCCTAACTGTTAGTGTTTAGTGATGTGAGCCATTATGGCTCTAGTTTGCTTCCTCCTATGTTGCCTCACGTTCAGCCACCCTACAATTGCGCTTGTATTTGTATATTCATACTTTCTTCCTGTACTATCTGAAAGATGAAATATGGCAAAAGTAAAAGTTGGTATTGTTACTATTGTGCATTATCTACATCTGACATTATCTACACTCACCACTACATCCGTTTCCTACATCCGATTCCTGGAGTAGCTGCTCAGCGATTCACCCCCCCAAAAAAAGTTCTTCTGTCTTCCACAACTTAAATGTTTCCACATTGTCCCTTGTTATGATGCAATAAGGACATAAGGGGAGATTTATCAAAACCTGTCCAAAGGAAAAGTTGCCCAGTTGCCCATAGCAACCAATCAGATTGCTTCTTTTCATTTTGCAGAGGCCTTGTTAAATATGAAAGAATCAAACGGATTGGTTGCTATAGGCAACTGGACAACTTTTCCTCTGGACAGGTTTTGATTAATCTCCCCCATAGAGTTTTACACACTGATGGGTGCCACAGAATCTTACTACTCTCAAATCATAGCTGCCTGTTACACCGAGCGCTCCGGGTCCCTGCTCCTCCCCGGAGCGCTCGCGGCGTTCTCCTCTCTGCAGCGCCCCGGTCAGACCCGCTGACCGGGAGCGCTGCACTGACACTGCCGACGGGGATGCGATTCGCATAGCGGGACGCGCCCGCTCGCGGATCGCATCCCAATCCACTTACCTGTCCCGGTCCCCGGCTGTCACGTCCTGGCGCGCGCGGCTCCGCTCTCTAGGGTGCGCGCGCGCCAGCTCTCTAAGGTTTAAAGAGCCAGTGCACCACTAATTGGTGCCTGGCCCAATCTGTGTAATTAGCTCCCACCTGCTCCACGCCTTTATAACCTCACTTCCCCTTCCCAGCATTGCCGGATCTTGTTGCCCTTGTGCCTAGTGAAAGCGTTTTCTGTGATTGTCTTACCAGTGTTTCCAGACCTTCTGCCGTTACCATTGACTACGAACCTTGCTGCCTCCCCTGACCTTCTGCTACGTCTGACCTCGCCTCTGTCTAGTCCTTCTGTCCCACGCCTTCTCAGCAGTCAGCGAGGTTGAGCCGTTACCGGTGGATACGACCTGGTTGCTACCGCCGCAGCAAGACCATCCCGCTTTGCGGCGGGCTCTGGTGAATACCAGTAGCAACTTAGAACCGGTCCACCAGTACGGTCCACGCCAATCCCTCGCTGACACAGAGGATCCACATCCAGCCTGCCGAATCCTAACACTGCCATTTAATTACCCACTGTCTGACATTACTGAAAGGACTCTGCTTATCTTGTATCAGTCTGTACAACAAAGTTAACAGCTAAGCTCCAGAAGGATGTAGTGGCCATAACAGAAACATATCAATTTCTAACACAATCTGTGTATAGCTTCTGCCAGTAGAACATATTCTGTATAAAACTTGAAGACAGTAGTCTCCAACCTATGACTTTCCACTTATTGTAAAAGTCTCTACTTCTGCAGCTATCAGGGAATGCTGGTTGTGGTATTTTTACAACAGCTAGAGTCACAGCACTCCCCTAGTATATTCAGGAATAAGATGCTTTGTTGCATATCCTTCAAATCAAACAGGAAACGTTTCTGTGGTACCGCCGAAACACGTCCTGTGTGATTTGAAGGATATGCAATAAAACTGCTAATTCCTTAATATATTTGGTAAGTGCTGGCACTTTATTTACATTCAGAAGCATAAGTCATAGGAACCAAATCCGAGTTATTCTTTCCTAAACAGAATAAGATAATAATCTGCTTTTAACTCTTAACTTACTAAAAGAATCTACCTTGTAAATCATATTTCTATATGCATGATGATCTTGCATTTTAGATTTTTGTCCACATGCCCAGGCTCGAATATGATAAAAAAGAAAAAAAAAGTGCACCACCGAAGGTGACATACTGTAACCAAAGCAATTATTATAATAAGAACATAATTTTAGATATTTCCTTGACCTGCTCTGTTGATCTGGCCTTCCATTAATATAGTATTTTCCCTACACTCGGTAAAATTCACAGAAAACAGGTCATTATCTAATGCCACGACCTTCCGTTATTTGCTTAGTCATGAGAATTTCTAGATAACTGAACTAAAAAACAGGAGAACATAAGAGCAGGTCAGAGCGGCAGTTTTATCTATGGATCTAATTAGCGACATTACCATGAAAACAAGAGACATATGTAATGAGGGCGGCCATTGTCATCGGATGGCCCAGAATGTGCCGGATTAACTATTTAATCACCCCACTTCTCACAACGAAGTAACCTTTATATTCCTTCTACAGGCCTCATAAAAATTTATTTCTTGCATGACTGAGCTCACATGAAAATGGAGTTCACTCGTCCCCAGATGCCAACATAAGTGTCATTTATAACAGTGAATGCCCTGACAGTTATTTATTCTTTGTCTGTGTAACTGGATTTTATTACTAAGATACATAGAATTGGAGTTTTCTTTTTCTTTTTAAAGGGACATATGCTAATGAAGCCTCCGTCAGCAGTAGAGATGCCCCAGGATTACACTTAAAGGAGTGCTATCATCCAAAGGATAGGGAATAAGTGTCTGATCGAGGGAGGTCTGACCATTGGAACCCCTGCAATCTCTGCTCCTCAGAGTGTGTCGACCCTCGCACAAAGCAATGGTCAACATGCCCCCTTAATGTATCTCTATGGAAGAGCCGGAGTACCCGAATGTTGTATCTACCATAGAGATACACGGAGGGGGCGCGTCAGCTGCTGCTTCATGTGGGGGTCGACACACTCAGTTCCTGGGGAGAGCTTGGGTGTCGTGCAGGAGATTATGGGGATCCCAGCAGCTGGACCTACTGCAATCAGACACTGATCCCCTATCCTTTGGAAAGGAGATAAGTTGTTCTGCATGATAGTTCTCGTTTAAAGATGTATTCCCACTTAATTAAAAAACACACCTCAGCCTGCTAGTGCTGAATAATAACAAACTACATCATCCTTGTGGTGTCCCAGCACAAGTGGCTTTCCCATGGTTTAGGACTGACTCGGGCAGCCTGGCAGCATATAGTGTTGGGCCTACTGGAGTTCCTTTATAATATAAATTATGTGTATAGTGTAATATAAAATAATATATTTTTCTTAAATTAATTGGATGTAAGTTTAATTTATCACTGTGCCTTTAAAAATTGTGAGCAGCAACCCCCATGTGACCATGTGAGCCAATGAGACCCCAAAAGTTTCCTTCTGTATAGTGAGGTTCAGGGGAGGAGTTAGTTAGTGTAGTGCTGGACATTGTTCAGTACATTACCATCCAGACTCCAGAGCACTCCAGAGCACTCCAGAGGTGTTCAAGGTACATCCTACGAACATCCAGTGGCCGCCACCTACTGACCTTATCCTGTCCAGCACTCCGGTTTGACCTCTTTTCACCACACTGAGGTTGCAGTTTGTTAAAAAATGTCATCAGAGATTCTTTTAGGGTCCGATTAGGTGGAACAAATGCACTGGGTTGGACTTATTTTTTATGCCCTAGCAAGCTGCAGCTTAAATGGAATACCCTTTTAGGGTCTATTTACATGTACAGTAATCTGTACATGAGAGAAAATATCATGAGTTTAGCATAAAGTACATAGCACTCACCCTTGCTGTGTTTGTCAAACAAAGTTCTTTATTCCAAAAATCCAACAAAAGAACATAGTGCAGGACATTGAAGGGAGGGAGATGCCCTGGGGGTTTGCCTGCCCTTAATGTCCTGCACTATGTTCTTTAATTGGATTTTTAGAATAAAGAAACTTGTCTGACGAACACACAAACTTTTTTGCACCACACGTACAGTATCCTGAGCATATTTGAAGCTGCAGATTTGAAGCTGCGTTCAGTTATTTAGTTTACAATGGAATCTGCAGCATAAAATCTGAAGCTTCAAATCCCACTGTACGATACTGTACGTTAGCATACACCCTTAAAGGGATATTCCAAACTCCACAGGATAGGGTTGAGCTCAGCAATGTACAGAAGCTCCATAAAGAATAAGTGGAGCACTGACCACACGCCCGCCCTTGGTAATACACATCTAGTTCATGGAAGCATAATATGTATGAGCCGTAAAAGTTTGACCACTATTTATAAAACAGTCGAATTGGTTAAATGTAAATGATTCACAATAAAAATAATATTCTTTTAACATAACACACGTACTACCTAATACATGTAATTCTTTTTAAAAGTATTTTCCGTTTTTGTCTCAAATCTTGGAATTAAATATCTGAACCACTTGAAACCTCAACCTGTCTAAACAGGAATTAATTATTTTGATTTACACGACCTGCTCCGCACCACTCTAAATGGGAAAAACAAGCAAATCACGCTACATAAATACGGAAACACTAAACTGCTATTTTGTATAAACATCCAATTACTTGGCTATGGCAAGACGAAATTACTCCAATTATTAGGAAGTACAACTGTGAAGTAAAAGCTGTCCAAATAATAGAAAAATGAAAGACATGGGTACATATTGTGACCAAATCCCTCGGAGATGCCAACAAATGCCTTGAAGCCAATGGTAAAGATTTCTCAAAAGTAGTGTAAGTGAAAAGTTGAGTAGTTGACCAAAGACACCAGTAGTCTGACCCAGGGGTCAAGTGTTGTGAAAAAAAGGAAGGGAACTCACCCAAGATTTCAACTCAAAGGCTGGTCCTGCAGGACTCCTGCTAATGGGAACGGTGTTCCTGCTGTGGAAAAAGTGCAGGCACTCATTTCCCACACGTTCCTGCAGGACTTGAGCCCTGGTCTGACCCAGAAAGTGCTGAACAAACTTACAGTAAATGTATCTGTACTCGAACCTGGCAGCTCAGCTCGTGATTGCTTTAGTCTATATATATTTGCGCTACTTTGCAAATGCTCCGCTTGCATGGAAAAGTCCAGTATGACAGGCTTAGGTCTCCTAGGACTGTATTCTTCTTTTCCAGGCACCCAGAGCACTTTTAATGCAGCACAAAGTTATTCAGACTAAATCAATCGATGGACAAGCATCAGTTTCCGGTGCGGACACATTTACTGTAAGTTGGTTAATCACTTTTGAAAGTATATATATATATATATATAAATATATATATATATAAAGGCTATGATGTCTGACAACTAGTCTTGCATAAAGAGTTCCCATTGCTTTGGTCGGTGGCAGCAAATGTAACTAAAGCGGGATCCCGTTGTTGGAGACTAGCGCTGAAGCTCATGTAACTAAAGCGGGATCCCGTTGTTGGAGACTAGCGCTGAAGCTCATGTAACTAAAGCGGGATCCCGTTGTTGGAGACTAGCGCTGAAGCTCATGTAAGTAAAGCGGGATCCCGTTGTTGGAGACTAGTGCTGAAGCTCATGTAACTAAAATGGGATCCCATTGTTGGAGACTAGCGCTGAAGCTAATGTAACTAAAGCGGGATCTCGTTGTTGGAGACTAGCGCTGAATCTCAGGTGATCAGACGGACTGCCCAATCTCCTATCCCAGAATTGCAATTCAAGTCTATGAAGTCTATGCAGTCTATCTGATCACATTAGTTTTGGCCCTAGTCCCGGGAAAGGGGATAGCATTTTTAGTTTCACCCATATCCTGCCATTTTACTCGTTGTAGTTTTGAAACAGCTGGAAGCAGACTGGTTGGGTAACACTGCTCTATTCAATAAAAAAAAATGTAAATATTATATTTAAGCCTTTTATTGGTGGTATACACCATGAGACATACAGTAGGTTATGATGCTTACTTCCAGAAGGAAGACTTGGGGAAGTGCCATTGATGTAACTATCTAGATATGGAATATTTCATAATCTGAACTGCAGCCTTCTGGCTAGTGTGGCTCTGTAGTTCTCGGCTCCTCTTTTCTAGCTCCTTAAAGATCAGTGACTGGAGCATCCCAAGGTATTAATTAAAGAGATACCTGTGATGGATGCCATACATTGACATCCTTCTCCCATTAGACAATATAGTATTCATTTAAAGGGGTAGTCCAGTGGAAAACAATCTTTCTTAAATCAACTGGTGCCAGAAAGTTAAACAGATTTGTAAATTACTTCTATTAAAAAATCTTCTGAAGTTGAGGTTGTTCTTTTCTGTCTAAATCCTCTCTGATAACCCCTTTATCGGGAAACACCCAGTTTTGAAGAGGTTTGCTATGGGGATTTGCTTCTAAACTGGATGTTTCCCGAGACAGGTGTCATCAGAGAGAATTTAGACAGAAAAGAACAACCTTAACTTCAGAAGCTCATAAGTACTGAAAGGATTAATATTTTTTAATAGAAGTAATTTACAAATCTGTTTAACTTTCTGGAGCCAGTTGATATATATATATATATATATATATATATATATATATATATATATATATATATATAAAAGTTTTTTTCCTGGATAACCCCTTTAATCCTTCCAGTACTTATCAGATGCTGTAAACTACAGAGAAAGCTCTTTTCTTTTTGAACTTCCTATCTGTCTGACCACAAGTGCTCTCTGTTGACACCTCTGTCCATGTCAGCAACTGTACAGAGCAGGAGAAAATCCCTATAGCAAACCTATCCTGCTCTGGACAGTTCCTGACATGGACAGAGGTATCAGCAGAGAGCACTGTGGTAGGACAGAAAAGAACTCCAGAAAGAAAAGAACTTCCTTGGAGCCTTCAGCAGCTGATAAGGATTAAGATTTTTAATAGAAGTAATTTACAAATCTGTTTAACTTTCTGGCACCAGTTCATTTGAAAAAAAATTTTTGGTGTACCCCTTCAACAGATACATTTTTGCAGGATCCAGTTGCATAGGCCACAGTTGCCTTTTTTTTCACATATACTAAGCTTTACCACCAAATGAGGCCATCCATTCCTCTAGAAGATGTGAGCATTTTCACAGCAGTTTTGGATGTCTGGCCCGAAGAGAGAATATATGTGTTAAGGCTGTTTACAGCCTGTATTTATGAAATTAGCTGGCCCCTTACAAGACTGAGGCATGCGGGTTAGTGAGCACGTTCGGACGTGACGTTGTCTCACCCTTCTCCCTCCCTTTTTAAAATTTTCTTCAATAATCTTATTAAGAGTATGCCCTCTTAAAGGGGTACTCCGCTGCCCCAGCAGAACATTTTGTTCCAAATGCTTGGAGCGGGCGGTGGGGTTGTGACATCATGGACACGCCCCCTCGTGATGTCACAAAAGGTCCCGCCTTTGAATAGGGGTTAATATGTCTAGGGGCAGAGTACCCTTTAAGGCAGTGCTTCTTAACCTGGGTTCGTTCGAACCCCAGGGGTTCGGTGAGTCAGTCTCACGGGTTCAGCGGAGGTCAAGACACACACATGACTCCAGGTCCGTCGCAACAGGACAGGCAAACCAAGCAATTGCTTGAGGCCCCGAGCTGACCCGGGGCCCGTGCAGAGCCGGTGTTTGCCCGTCCTGTAGCGACAGGGCAATTCCCCCCATCACTATTAACTCCCTGCGGCCCCGCGTTGAATTAAAAATGCAGGGTCCGCCGGGAGATAGCGCACGCCGGGACGTCACTGATGTCCTGTGCGTGCGCCCATAGAAACGAAGGAACCGAGGACCAGAGGATCGAGAAGGAGGAAGAAGCGCGCTGGACAGCTTGGTAAGTGACCAGCGGCACGTCCTCTTCGGTTCTCTGACCACCCCTCCCGGGACCTACTGCTATAGCAGGTGCGGTGGTGGGCAGTATATGGCTGGAGGCTGTATATCTGTGGGGGAACACTGCCTACATAATGTGGGGGAACACTGCCTGCCTAATGTGGGGGAACACTGCCTGCCTAATGTGGGGGAACACTGCCTGCCTAATGTGCGGGAACACTGCCTGCCTAATGTGCGGGAACACTGCCTGCCTAATGTGGGGGGAACACTGCCTGCGCTTAATGTGTGGGGGAACACTGCCTGTGCCTAATGTGTTGGGGAACACTGCCTGCGCCTAATGTGTGAGGGAACACTGCCTGTGCCTAATGTGTTGGGGAACACTGCCTGCGCCTAATGTGTGGGGGAACACTGCCTGCGCCTAATGTGTCTTAATGGTTTTGTTCATTTTCTGCACCTATGTATAAATATATACTTAAATATATACCTCCTATGTTATGAATTTGAAAAAATCATATTTTAGTTTTCCAATTTTGAGTGGTTCGGTGAATGCGCATATGCAACTGGTGGGGTTCAGTACCTCCAACAAGGTGAAGAACCACTGCTTTAAGGTTCTCCCATGATGGCGGCCCTGGCACACCTCCAGGTGCAGGTTAGGTTAGGTAGGGTAACGTTCCCTCTTTAAATATATATATATATATATATATGTATATATATATATATATAGATAGTGAAACGGGGTCAGTACTTTCCTCAGGGAGAGGACACCACTTCTGGTGTAAGACGGAGATTCAAGTAGGCCATATAGCACTCCGCGGGCTCCTGGGTACAAAAATATGCAAATTAGCTCACCACACCACCTTCACAGGTAGTGTGTCCTGCAAACAGCTCAGGCTCCAGTTAAGAAGTCTCAGAACTGATTGGGATTTATGCCAAGCCAGAACTCTCTCCAGAAGGAAAGAGAACCCATTTGCAGACAGCTGTTTTGGGGTGTTTGCCCCTCGTCAGTACAGAGCAGGATTATTTGCCTTGGCTGAGGTGAGAGGCCTGTGACTAGTGACTATATATATTCATTCATATAATATATATTACACAAAGTTGAATATAGTATATTATATTAAACATTTCATAAATACTCTTTGCTGAAAAAAGGGAGTAACAAAATCCTCCTTTTGCATTCTCTTTGTCCACAAATGACAAAAACCATACACCACAGTATAATTTCCTATCAACAAACTCCACTTGATGGTTTAATTAAGTATCCAACAAGACTTTAATTGGACCATTAAGTTATTAACTGTTGACTCCCTGCTCCCTTCATGGCCGAGAATTTCTCTCTCCAAGGGCAGCAAGCACACTCGGCTCAGTAGGTCAGCAAGCAAATTAAACTACACCTACTGTAATTGTTTAGTTTTCCATGAAAATAGCCACGGAAGGAGTCACTGGAGTCAAAGGAAGAAGACAAAAATGAAAAGTCATTTAGAAGGCAAATTAAATAAGTGGGTTCAACAAGAAAGTCACACAGTAAGAAAGTCTCAGCCAGGGGTATGACGATCAAGCAAGGCTGGCGTAGGATACACGATGTTGAAAAGTATTTACATTATTATCTGCAAAAAGCTAAGCTTTAATTGTAGCGAACATGATAATTCATAAGCAATTAAATTCAGGCACTTATTTTGATATCCCTATCCCTTGTCTAGTGTCATGTATACAGAGCCTGTATGATGGTACAAACGGTCCCCAGGACTTCATACTATATTGACAATGTATCACTAAAAAGTGGAGAATACATAGAAAATATGGTATGTGATATTCACAGAATGATACCGTATGACCTATAAGACATCTATGAGTGTCATATTGGTGCTGCCTGCAAATTGGTAACAAGCTATGATGTAGCAATTTGCATCGGCCCTTAAAGGGGTACTCCGCTGCTCAGCGTTCGGAACAAACTGTACCGAAAGCTTGAACCGGTGTCAGGAGCTTGTAATGTCATAGCCCCGCCCCCTTATGACGTTTCTCCCCGCCCCCTCAATGCAAGTCTATATACTTGAGGCGGTGGGGCTATGATATCACGAGCTCCCAGTGCTCGTTTGTTCCAAACTCTGAGCAGCGGAGTACCCCTTTAAAACATACCTGTCATATCACAGAAAAAAATTATGCTTATATGTGTTACTCACTAGGTCATGCAGAAGCTTTACATGTGTTTATTATGTGTCCAGCTTCTGTATTTGGCTCACAAATCCCTCCGTTCTGCTGCTCACTCATTCTGACATCCACTGCTCATGAAGGGTGTCTGAGGCAAGCACTGAGCCCGCCCTCACTCACCATGCATTCACTTTCTCTCTGAGTCTGCTGTTCTGGGTCTCTTCATCCAATCACTGCAGGCTGCTCTGTAACCCCCTTCTCTCTTTTTTCCATGGTGCAGTCTGATAGGACAGGAGTGAGCACAGAGGAGTGCCAGTCCCGCCCTCACTTCCTGGACTTTGGCCCAGCTTGGGACAGAGGTGATGCTGCAGCCAGGGAGGATTATGTTCTTGATGGTATGGGGACCTCTAGTGGCATTTTTATTAAGCCAGGGTTTTGATAAAAAGAAACTAAACATTTTTTTATGAAATATATTAGAAAGGTTAATGTTTTGCCAAAATGTACAACATATAAAAAGTTTTCGATTCTGACAGTGCCCATTTAAAAAAGCTATAGTACTATAGAAGGACCACCCAAATTTCAGAGGCCACAGGGTAACACCGATCTGTTTCTTCCGTTGTCATTAGTATAATAACAATGTAATTTACTGGGTTTTACACAGACAAAATAAGTGGACTTTATCTAGTTCTCTTTAACTGAGCTGGGGACAATTCGCCATTTAAAATAGAAAAAAGATGGAAAAATAAATCATAGCCCTTGCAACACTATCCTACTTGCTCCCTTAACTCTAACAATCAGTAAACTCCTCTACTTCTGTTCTAAACTAACAACCTGACTGCCATGGCCCTCTCTCAATGGAGGATATAGTGAAAATGATACAAGGCAGATGACTACTATCACTCTAAATACTTAACAATTGCAAAGTATTAAGTCTTAGGTTAATACTGTTTCTCCTTGGGGAGACTTCCAGATGGTGTAGGGAGTTTTAAAAGCCAAGAAATTATCCTTGGGAAAATAGTATGCAAATTAGCTCTTCCCTAGTAGGAAAAAAAAAAGTTCATTGAAACATGATTAGGGAATTTATTCCAAATACCTGAATTTATTACAAAAGAGACACCCATGTGTAGACAAAGACCAGCATCGTACTGTACAGAGATGCTATCAGCAAGACCCGTCAATGCATACACATTAGTAAAACAGCATTATCTCATTGGCTCTGCTTAGTGGTATTAGTTGTACTTTAGTTTCTGAAGTAAACAATCTGTAAGATGGCCACCCACCACCTACTGTGTGCCATTTATAGTAATGGAGACTTCTTATGGAGTGGAGATGCTTTGGATCGCCCTCTGGTATTAAGGCCTAGGTGCAACTACCTACCGCATTGGCTTTAGTTGCCCGCAATGCACTCAACTGCCTACTGATTGACCAAATAATCTGTTTGACCAATAATTCAACCAATTGTATGTGTCCTACATGCGAGTGTCAGCATCTATCTTATTGTAAGTTGACTATGAATTCAGATTCAAAAACATGTACATATTAGCAAAACCTTAACCTTTCTAATATACTTTATATTTCGAAAATGCTATTTCCTTTTTTATAGAAATAAAGAACACCGCAGCACTCCGAAGTTTGATAGCAAAATCTTGAAAGAATTTATTCCATCATAGGTGCAAAGGCAACGTTTCGGCTGCAGGCATGCCTGCAGCCGAAATGTTGTCTTTGCACCTATGATGGAATAAATTCTTTCAAGATTTTGCTATCAAACTTCGGAGTGCTGCAGTGTTCTTTATTTCTACCTGAAGTCTGGAGATCTGCAACCAAGGTCCCCCACTGAACTGCACCCTCCACAGGCTTATTTCGTTTTTTGGTGTGCTGCTTTTTCTTGCTTTTTTATTTCCTTTTTATAGAAATCATGGCTTAAAAAACACCCCATACAATCCAGAGCACAATCCTGTCTGGTTGCAGCATCTTCTTTGTCCCAGCTGAAGCAAAGGCATGGATAAAGTCTAGTAACTGAGAGTGGGACTAGCACTCCTCTGTGCTCACTCCTGTCCTATCAGACTTCAGCAGGGAGGAGAGGGTTACAGAACAGCCTGCAGTGATTGGATGAAGACACCCAGCACTCAGGGAGGGAGATGAGTCAGGTAGAGTAAGGACACACCCCTGCCCAAAACACTAAATGACAAAGCAAGTGAGCAACAAATAGAAGGTATTTGGCAGAGAAATATAGGTGCTAGACACATGAAAATGATATGTACATGATCAGGATTCTGAGTAACATATAACTTTTTTGTGGGACAGGTACGCTTTAAGGTTCTGTTGATAAAACATCACAATCTTCAGGTTAACAGCTTTCTTATAGGCAGGCTTTTATTTTCCCGTTGTCACTAAATCTTCTGTAAAGCCAGCATTGCTCATGCCACACAGCAAGAAAAACAATAAATCATATAGTGGAGGATGTGTCATGATATGAAGAGGGTAGTAGAATAAATTTCTGGAGAATTTGAATGAATGTTCTTCTTATTCATTACATATACACCATGAGGACATTTTACAACTAGTGAAGTAAAGAGGAACTGTAGTAGGAACTGCATTTGATGGTTAAAGGGGTACTCCGGTGGAAAACTTATTATTTTTTTTAAATCAACTGGTGCCAGAAAGTTAAACAGATATGTAAATGACTTCTATTAAAAAAATCTTAATCCTTCCAGTACTTATTAGCTGCTGAATACTACAGAGGAAATTATTTTCTTTTTGGAACACAGAGCTCTCTGCTGACATCACAAGCACAGTGCTCTCTGCTGACATATCTGTCCATTTTAGGAACTGTCCAGAGTAGGAGAATATCCCCATAACAAACATATGCTGCTCTGTTCCTAAAATGGACAGAGATATCAGCAGAGAGCACTGTGCTTGTGATTCAGCAGAGAGCTCTGTGTTCCAAAAAGAAAAGAATTTCCTCTGTAGTATAAGTACTAATAAGTACTGGTAGGATTAAGATTTACAAATCTGTTTTAACTTTCTGCCACCAGTTGATTTAAAAAGAAAAAAAGTTTTCCACCGGAGTACCACTTTAAAGGGGTACTCCAGTGCTTAGACATCTTATCCCCTATCCAAAGGATAGGGGATAAGATACCTGATCGCGGGAGTCCCGCTGCTGGGGACCCCCGTGATCTTGCTCGCGGCACCCCGTATGTAATGAGTCCCCGGAGTGTGTTCGCTCTGGGTCTGATTACCGGCGACCACAGGGCCGACGGCGTGTGACGTCACGCCTCCGCCCCCATGTGACGTCACGCTCCGCCCCTCAATGCAAGCCTACGTTAGGGGGCGTGATAGCTGTCACACCCCCTCCCGTAGGCTTGCATTGAGGGGCGGAGCGTAACATCACACGGGGGCGTCACGTCACACGCTGATCGCCCTGTGGTTGACGGTAATCAGTCCCAGAGCGAACACGCTCCAGGGACAGATAACAAACGGGGTGCCGCGTGCAAGATCACGGGGGTCCCCAGCGACTGGACTCCCGCGATCAGGCATCTTATCCCCTATCCTTTGGAGTTGTTGATGACAGTAGAATAGAAATTGTAACTCCCTGCTCCCGCCGGTAATTCAGGAAGCAAGATCCTGAGAGGGATAGCGGGAAAGTAGGATTGTTAAATAGAGGAGTTAGGGGACCATCAGGAGGGAAAAGCGCAAGTTTGTGAAGGTACCACTTACGAGTGTGACGTATGTAATTTACAAATTTGTTGTAAATTTTTAAATTTGGCTTCAAAAGCAGTATAAAAAACATAAACACCTTAAGCCTCGTTCACATGGCACAATTCCTGAGCAGAATACAGTGGAAAAATTCCGCTCACTAATTCTGTGGTGGAAACATCTGATGTGGAAACTTCAATTTTGGCCTCCGCAGAATGAATTGACGTTATTTTTTTTTCTGCGGAATCCACTGGGAAATGCATTGCCATCTATGTAGCCTGCACATTTAAGAGCATTCCTGGTGCTAACTGACTGATGGAAATGTATGTGGGATTAACATAGTTTAAGAGTGTATGCCTATTGATGAGTCTATGCCTATTGATGAGTCTATGCCTATTGATGAGTCTATGCCTATTGATGAGTCTATGCCTATTGATGAGTCTATGCCTATTGATGAGTCTATGCCTATTGATGCTCTTTGAAAGAGCAGAGAGTGCAAACACAGATCAGGGAAGGGTATCACCAGAGGATCTCACCCCATTCATGATGTTTCTCTAGATATTTGTTGTGTTGTACGTAGTATGATTTTTTTTTACAACTTATAAAAACTTTACACTAAGATATATAAAACTATAACTGGAGGACTAGTGTTATCTATAGAGAAGATAACACTTAGAACCCCTTTTACTTTTGTCTACAAGACACTCAATAATATTTAAGGTATTTCTTCTGAAATATCAACTACAAGGATAAAGGTAATAAAATAAGCTGTTGTATCACAATGCTTAGTGTCGAGCCATCATGGGAGATCAAGAATGAGGCAACCCATGCTACGAATGAGCAGATATGAATTTGCACTGACTCCAGATAGAAAGCTGCCATTAGTCATATGTTAGCCCATACTCAAGGTCACCTCCCAAGGGAGCGTGTTGTTGGAGAACTACATCATTTATTGGAAATTTCATATGTGAACTATTAGGGTGACCAATACATTCTGTGATGTTTTAACCAAATTCTAGTATATTTAAAGGAGGGAATAATCATGACTTATATGAATGAATAAAAAAAGAAAGGCAATATGCACTTGCGTGGGAGATGTAAACGGGCATCTGCTGTTCTCAGACTTCTGTGATTGTGTGACTAGATTTGACTACCTATCTGCCTGCTGAAATAGACCTGAGATTGACATCCTGGCTTGACCCTTGCTTGTTCTCACTCTCTTACGAGTTCTTATTTTATATTACGCTCCCCTTTAGGTTTTGGCTCTTTGGCTTTTCTCAGCTTTTTCTATTGTCTGCTGATCTGGCTGATTAGCAGGTGAAGGGACCATTTGGGGCCACTTTTTTGGGCAATTCATCCAAATAATTGTGGGACAAGCTTAGGTCTGCGGTGCTTCCTACCTGGCGGGACACTTTCCTCATTGGTGAAAGGGGTAGTATTACAACAAAAAAATAAATAATAATTTGTCCCAGGATGGTTTAAAAAAATACAAATAAAAAAAATGTACATTCCCTGGTCCTGGCAGTCCCCAGCCCAACTGCTCACAACTTCCAGTTTTTAACTTTGATACACAGGAAATGTCTGATCAGCTAGCCACTGGCCGGTCACAAACAATTCAAAAAGCCGTCCATTTTCTACCACGGCATGCCTCTATCACTGCACGTGCACACTGAGCTGAAAGACATCTCGGGCATGCTGTAGTAGAATATAGACAGTGCATACACAGAGACCCTGTGTGTCAATCACACAGCGGGATAAACACTGATGTAGCCAAAGAGAGGCCTCTCTTACTGTTCCTGACTGCAAATGTGGTTTCCCACTACAGGTACATAGTCCTGTGCTACCTGTAGGCCCTGTCAGGTAGAGTCCCTCAGTGACCTGGGGGCTCCCCTGCAGGACTCCCTGTGTTATCTTGCTGACTTATTAAATGTGGTGTATGTTACCTTAAGACCATAGATAGGATTCTAATGTATAGATAGTATATAGGACCTTTGGAGGACTCCAGGACCTGTGTGAGTAAGCCTGATCACGTGTTATGTTGTAATGTCAAATGATTTGTTACAACATGTACTCCCAGAGAGCACCAGCTTTAACCTATGACCCACAGCTTGACCAATGGGCTATAGTCGAGCCCCCTCACTACATAAGGGGCAGCCATCTTTAATTCTTTCTCTTTGAGTTATGTGCTCATAGCTGCAACATCAAAGTCTTTGCTGAAGCAGCTACCAGGGAATCTCAGGACAGTGTTCAGCATCTGGAGGCCACAAAGCTACAACTCTCCAGTAAGTCTAGAAGTCTATGTCTGCTGTCACTGCATCTAGTCAAGTCCTGCACATAGTCAAGTCCAGTCTATTAACAGTCAAGTCTAAATTACAAGTCCAAGTCAAGTTTATAACAAGTATTGGTCCAGCAAGCTGCGAGGTCGTCTGGGTACTGGTCACATCTCTGGGACAATCTGGCCATAGCTGTGAAGATAATTACACCTGTCTTCTATTCAGTAAAGCCTCCATTTACCTGCAACTGGTTGTGGACTCTTTATTCACTACTAGCCCGTGGGATAGCGGAGAATCCGGGTGTGTGGTGTTCCGGAACCTGAAAACCACACTGGCGTAATGAACACATAGGGGTTAATACCATCCGACCCCCTGGGTTAATAACATCTGATCCCACCACTCACTGCAACACCCGTGGTCCCGCCACTACTCACTATAGTGGTGCACCACACAAACAAAATTGATTTCTAAGCACATAGAGCCTCCAATGAAGCAGTAAGGTTTGGCTGCATTACACAATAATAATAAAAAGCTTGTACATACTGGGGGAGATTTATCAAAACCTGTGCAGAGGAAAATATTACCAGTTGCCCCTAGCAACCAATCAGATTGCTTCTTTCATTTTCAAAAGGGCCTCTGGAAAATGAAAGTTGTGATTTGATTGGTTGATAGGGGCAACTGGTCACCTTTTCCTCTACACAGGTTTTGATAAATCTCCCCCACTGTGCTTACTTATAGGGGGGTTTTGTTAGTGACAGATGTGCTTTGAGCTGTAAATGACAATGTCCTATTCACAAGGCAGATCCATATGCACAGAGCCTGTGAGGTGGCACAAACCACCATACTATGACATACTACCCACAGAAGTAGAACATGCCATTCTTATTAGGCCTATGGTGAGAGGGGCCTACTGCTTGAACCCACAATCAAATCCTTAACCAACTGTTCTAGCTATTTCCTGCAGCCACTACTAGGGGGAGCTCAATGGTTGCTATATAAATTTCCATGCACTGAGTATCCCCAGGTGGTTTTATGGAAAATTAATGTACTTTTCTAATAATTGTTAACCCGCGCTTATTTTTTTTGAATGCTGCTGCTGTTTCATCTTGTTTTCTTAATGTCCTTTGGTTTCCTCTTAGGTTCACCTTTGGTCTCGTATGTACTTGTTTTCAATATAAACAGAATGCTCATAAACTATTCCACTCATATTATAGCCAGGATACCTTCAAACTAGAAGCTTTGTAAGACTATGTTCACACTGCTGTTGAAGACTCCATTGGTAGTTTTGTTTGATTTACAGTAATGGCAAGAATAGTGTATTATGCAGCGTTAATGATGGAAACCGTGATGGAACCGCAACAAACTTCAATATAAGATGGCAGACTGTCAGGCACTGTTAGGACCTGTCGTATGGTGGACCCGTTAGTGTGGCTGCTTGTACTGTGAATGGAAGTAATGACATATATGTGAACAGAGCCTAAGACTTTAATAGGATAAGATAACTATAGAATCAGGATTTTCTCTACATATAACATATCTGGAATAGGTTGCGAGAAGAAGCCAGAGCTGGGAAGTGAACTAATGTAAATGTTGTTTTCTTTGATAGTCCCGGTAATGTTCGGTGTAGTGAATTGGAGTGACAGCTTGGGACATCCGTGTTGTACATTTAGTTTCTGCAATGTGACATGTAGAATGTAAGATACTTGCAGGAATACGGCGTCATTGTTGTTTTAACATTACTCACCAAGTGGAATTAAAAAACGCACTTCAGTTTCCATGACAACCAGCTGTCTCCCATACAGCATCAGTTTAAATTTGTGCAGACCATTTCTAACAAAGATTTAGGCCATCACATTCACTCTTAGCCCCAGATAAAAAAAACTGATTTTCTTTTTTTTCCCACCATATACTATTACAAAGCTGAAATGTTTAAGCAAGCGATTCACACTCATTGAGCGGGTACATGCCTTTGCCTAGACAGTCTGACGCTGCTATCATTTCTTGTCAGAAATACAATATGTAATATGCAATCCCATCTAGAAGATTGAGCGCTGGTGTCAATCTGATTAACTTGAAAGGTGCGATCCATACTGATACAGTGAACCCAGCTGATGTATGGGTGGACGAAGCATAAGGTATAGCTTGTAGCTTGCGCTGGCAATACTTGGCGCATTCTGCTGCCACTTTATTTAGCATTCCCCTCCCTACGGTGTTCATAGTTGCAAACAATTTAAAAACATATGACTGCCTGGTAATGCCCCCTAAAATGGCCTGGAATGGCCCTGAATGCCCCTTTTTGGGCAAAGTTTATTAATGCCATCTCTTTTGCAGCCTGATTCCCAGGATTGTCCCAGCATGACTTTTGGAACTTATGGTAGTACCATCCATATGATGAACAAATTCCATATGGTGCCTAATTATCATCAATATACAGTCTAGATATACTTATCTAGCTGACAATGCTTTATAGTGCTGTCACACCATACACTGTAAAAATAATATAATGCCTATGTAGAAGTACTGCTTAATGCTTACCTACCAGTCAGATGTCGCAAAAAAAAAAAAAAATATATATATATATATATATATATATATAATTCCAATGGCGCAGCACTCCAGTAAAAAAAGGTGCATTTATTCACACATATCTCAATATAGCGCAACGTTTCAGCTCCTATGGAGCCATTATCAAGAATTGATAATGGCTCCATAGGAGCTGAAACGTTGCGCTGTATTGAGATATGTGTGAATAAATGCACCTTTTTTTACTGGAGTGCTGCGCCATTGGAATTTTTTATCTACAAGAGACCCTGATCAGGTTAGGACGCTGGCACCCATTTTTTGTTGGAACCGAGCTGTGCTGCAACTATTTCTTATTATATATATATATATATATATATATATATATATATATATTACTCAGTACCTAACCCTGACCATGTACATGTAATTTTTATGCATCTATCACCTATATGTATTATAAAAATACCACTTTTCATTAGTTCTTAGTGTTAAATCCTCTGTGGGGAATGGGGTGTCCCTCCCGTGTGGTGGTGGGAGGTGATTGGTGTGTCTGCTCATGCAGCCTTGTCCATGAGTCATCTCTTGTCCGTTACTCATGGACAGGCCTGATGCTGCTGCAGGACAGGTTAGTGTCCAAGTAGGTATGGGGAACCCTAATGGTGGGATTTTCAGGAGCCAAACAACCATATTACAAAAGGTCTTTCATTTTCATCAGTAATAACATAAAAAAAAGTTTTGGGATTTGACAGTGCCCATGTAAAGGGGTTGTCCTAGGAAGCAAAATTGGTGGTGAAGTTGGTAAAATCAGATGTAGCATATATTTCTATGTAGAGGAGAACAAATGTGCTGTTTAGGTAAAATGCCCTATAATCTCTGTACTGTTCTTCCCCATGGATCTGACCATTTCCTGGTTTCCTCTCTGAACTGTGATCCTGATTTTGCCATGTAAGAGAGCACATACGTTCCCACAATCCCCCTTGTTTGCATTACACAGTAGAGACTAATGAGCAATATGTAGTTAAACTGAGCATGTGTGACCATCTTAGTGGATGTCCTAAGAGGGTAGACTAGAAACCAAGGGAAACAGGGCAAAACAGAGAAGGCACAAGGGGGACATTTAAATCTCAAATGCTACATTTTCAGTAATGTGTGTACTTAGACCGATCTTTGTGGTAAACCCCTTTGGTATCAAGCCGATCAATGTTAATGAAAATGATCAAGAATAGCGTTTATGTGCAAGAAAACCAGAACATCATCGGGATGCAACTCAGCTTAAAGGGATGCTCCGGGGAAGTTAATAAAAATAAAAATGACCCACAGCCACCACAATATCTGTTCTGTGTCCCCTGTAATTATCCAAGTGATTTTTGCCAGCTCCTGTGGCCCCTGTTGTCTCCTAATTATTCTTTTTTCATGCTTGCAGCCCAGACTTCAACTCCCAGCAGTCAGTGCAGCTCTGTGTAATGGCTGCCAGCCAATTGCTTTTACTATCTGTGTGCATGCTGTGTTGTTGTAAACACACTGTACATGTCTTTTCTTTTAAACTATCCTTCCCTTCAGCAATAAATCATGACATTCTCTGAATGGTAGCAGTCAGTGATCAGATCTACAGCAGGAAAAGAGCAGTGTTATGTGCTGAGGAGGCTGGGCTGCCGGCAAGATCCTCACGAAGGGGGAGGTGTGGCTGTGAAGCCAGAAATCACGTGGTGTTTGTCCTCCAGGAACGTGGGGGCTAGGTCTCATTGAGGGGTTTGCACAAAGACAAGGAGGATCCGAGAATGACATCTTTCTCTCACTCCCTGCATGTGAGTGACAGCTGAAAGAGGGAAACTCCTCTATACAGCTAATGAGTGATATTTAGACAAATAAATAGGTTGGTGAGAGAGAAAGGATGGGTTATGGGTTCAGTTCCCCGGAGTACCCCTTTAATGAAAGAATATGTAATCTCATAACAGCCATAAACAAAACACGGTGCATGTAGACAGACATCACATATACAGGGGACATACATAGCAATGTCAACAGCAAAGTAATCACTATAAAGTCATACAATATCTAATTTCTGGACATTGGGGGGAGGACATCCAAGAAGTACATTATAGGAGCACAGGATATTCTATCAAAATTATTCACTACATCATATCTCATTGTGTTCAACTTCTCCGACAACATGTTGGCATTAACTTGAGCGATAGAATAAATGTAGGGAAGGTAGCTTCCACTGGGTTGCCACATGTATACAGGCAGCCATCATAACATATTGGGAGGGTCTGAAAAGTCTTTTAGGCATCATGCAACAGAAAAAATGGGCCAGAATTACCATGGGAGACCCGTGAAGCCCTCCAACAGAGAATTAACTTGCTGAGAAATACCATTAAACAGTGCTCAGCTTCTCAGCTTGCAGTGCTGTTTGTATAACTCCTATAGAAGTGAATGAGGAAAGTAAGACATATACAAGGGCACCTACTCAATGATGCGGGTGGCAGACTCCACAGGTGAAGGGGTAGTGTAGGAGGATCTTCATTCTTGATGGGTACTAAAATTAGGACTCATACTGATCAGACCTTCCTGACATAACCAGTGCTTATAGTCTCATATGGAAATACTATTAACATTTTTGTGGCCATTGATGTGTATTGGCCACTGATGTGTATATATTTCTATCATTATAGCATTATAGTCATGTGTCCCATTATATGACACTGTGGACCTTGAGCCCATTGTAGCACAAAAGCAAGCATTGTATTCTTTTTCACTGCTGGCTATATCAGATGTTTAAAATGTAGATTAAATATGGATACAGTACATATACAACAATTATAATTTGATAACAGAAAAAAAAGCCTTGTTAGCAATCTTTTCTGTTCTTTAAAATGGAGCTGTAAGAACAAGCCATCAGATATAAAAACGTATAAAAATAGAATGAAGAATAGAATAAAAAAAAGTTACATATATAAATAAAACCATTACAAACATAAAAACAGACACTTAAGCTGCTTAAATAGAAAGGGCTATTGTATTATGCTTGCTTGATTTGTCGTATAGAAAGCATAATTTGCCATAAAATGCTTGATGCATATTCATAAACAATTACATAAATGGCTCGAATTCAAGAGTTTCTTTGGCTCGAATTCAAGTGTCTGTTGATGTACACCTCTAACTAATCTCAGGCCCATACACCCTGTTTTTGATACCCATTGACCCTTTTGGATTGCACTACAGCACACTCCTTATTCATTTTTAGCATCACTGTTCACTTTGTGGTAAAATGTTTTAAAAAGTATATTAAAAAATCAAAACAGTTATATAACAACATTGGGGGAAAGTCATTCTACCATAATATATAATATATGGTAGACAATTGGGCACATTAAATCTGTGGTCTGAATAAGGGGATAGCCTTCTCAAAAAGATTGTCTTTTGGAGAAGTTTCACCATATGGAATTAATTTTTTTTATTGTTTGCAAATTTCATGTAATTTTTATTTTGAGAAAATTTTTTATTTAAGACATTGTGGCCCACATTTATCATTGTCTTAAGACTGTTTTTTGTGTCTAAAAAAGGGGCAAAAAAGGAGAAAGCAGGGTTTTTTGCACTTTTTTGCCCCTTTTTGTTTACACATTTCTGCTGATTTTGAGTTGCAATCCACTGATTTTGGCAATACACGTCATATGGAAGGGTTTTATCAACTGCGCCTTTTTGTGAAAAGGAGCAAAAAAGGCGCAATCCACTGAAAAGTCTCTAAAACTACAAACTAGCCCAGACTTAGTGTAGCTTTTTGGTGTATGTAAAGAGTGAAATTTCAGAAAATGTGACCTGCACAAAATGTATCAAATGCTCTTTGACAATTTAATTAATTTGGTGTTCCTGCACATTATCAGTACACAAAAAAAAAAGGTGTAAAAAAATGCTTCACTTACACCTACAATGATAAATGTGGGCCTGTATTACTAAAATATGCATCATTAGCTATTAGCTGTTAAGTCTCCTTTAAATGTCCGGTTTGAATAGCCAATCTTATTACCTTGCCTTGTCTACAAATTTCAAGTAATTCTACAGAAAAAAAAAAGAATTCTGAATAAAATATTCATTAAAAGAGCGGAAGGTATGTTTTCAAGTTCTCTGCATGTTCCTGGAAAATCTTTCAGTAATGACTTAAATTCCAGGCACGTCTTATTTGTAGGTATAAAATGTTGTCACACATCGAGCTGAATTGATTAAGGCCACTTGCTGAAATGCGTTTCGAGAAGACACAAACCTTATCTGAATTTACCTGCTTCAGCATTTTAAAGAAACAGATCATTTGGAGAGAGCATTGACATTGCAAATGCGTAAATCCCATAAACCTGACTTCCTGACAACCTATTCTTTGTTAGAAGGTTCCCTTTTTGATAAACTGCTAGGGCTCCCCTGTGATCAGCATCAATTTGTAAAACAGGCCCTGCAGCAAAAACTCATACTAGAGGTAAAAATTCCTTCCCGGCTCCAATATGGCAATCAGAATAGATCCCTGGATCAACGTTCTGTCCCTATAATTCTAATATACAGAACCAGCAATGTTCTCACTCTCCAAAAATGCATCCAGATTCCTTTTAAATTCTTTTACAGAGTTCCCCATGACCACCTCCTCCGGGAGAGAATTCCACAGTCTCACTGCTCTCACAGTAAAGAACCCCCGTCTGTGCTGGTGTAGAAACCTTCTTTCCTCTAGACGTAGAGGATGCCCCCTTGTTATAGATACAGTCCTGGGTATAAATTGATCATGGGAGAGATCTCTGCATGGCCCCCTGATATATTTATACATAGTTATTAGGGCTCCCCTAAGCCTTCTTTTTTCTAAACTAAATAACCCTAATTCTGATAATCTTTCTGGATACTGTAGTCCTCCCATTCCCCGTATTACCCTGGTTGACCGTCTTTGAACCCTCTCCAGCACAACTATGGGGGGAATTTATCACAGGATTTATGTGGGTTTTTTTTTCACGTAACTTTGTCACAGTGTCTTTTTGCGCCAAAGTCATTTTTACAACTTTCTCAAAATCACACAGTCCTGTGTGCGATTTTAACTTTAGTCAGTAATTCATAATTTCGATCACAATAATCGATCTTTGGCGCAATTTTGCACCATTAGTTTTTTTTTGGGGGCGCAATTCACCGCCAAGAAATTTTGCACATGGAAAACACACTTAGCAATGTCAGACAATGTAAAGGCGTCAAAATACATAAAAAATTTTTTTTTTGTGAAAGCAGCGACGCCTCCGGGGCTGCTCAATACTATCCTGCGACATAGTTGTCTCTGAGGAACCTTCACCCTCCGTTGAGCCAGCATTGGACATGGCCACACAGGTTCAGCAAAGTTAAGCACTAAAGTAACCAAAAAAAAAAAAACTACTCAAGTTGAAAATAAAATCCATTTCACATTGGTGGCTATAAACCCTACAAAAGAAAATAACTCATGTCGCTTGCTGATATAATGCAGGAGGGACTCCGGAATGGCTGCTCTACAGGGTAAAATACGCTGTCCTCTGTGGTGGTAAGTTCTGTGTAAAAGATGCTGTGAACAGCTGATTTCAACATTTGAGCCAAAATTACTAACAACTTGCACCAAATGATAAATTTGGTGCATATCCATAAAAACCAAAGTGAAAAAAAAGGGTAAAAAGAAACTGTCAACAGGCAAAATTGATAAACACCCCCCTATATCTTTCTTGTACACTGGTGCCCAGTACTGTACACAGTATTCTATATGTGGTCTGACTCGTGATTTATACAGTGGTAGAATTATTTCCTTGTCGTGGTCATCTATGCCCGTATTGATGCACCCCATGATTTTATTTGCCTTGGCAGCAGCTGCCCGACACTGGTCACTACAGCTAAATTTACTGTTAACTAAGACTCCTAAGTCCTTTTCCACGTCAGTCGTCCCAAGTGTGCTCCCATTTAATTAATAATCTCAGCCCGGATTTTTCCTCCCCATGTGCGTTGCCTTACATTTATCAGTGTTGAACCTCATTTGCCACTTCCCAGCCCAAACCTCCAACCTATCCAGATCTATTTGTAACAGTGCCCTGTCCTCTATTGTGTTTACCGCTTTACAGAGTTTAGTATCATCAGCAAAGATTGCTACTAATAGAAAAGTCATAAAAATAAAAAATAATGTAATAACTATAGCCAGGTGTAATGTCTAAAGCAATGGACATTGGTATTAATAGTACAGAAAGAGGGATGGGACCTCTGTATATGTCATATGTTCAGAGAAGACATGTCACAATCAAGTGGAATGGGTTATATGTCTGAATTGGGAGGTAATATTCTGGAGTTGGTGAATCTATTCATAAAGGCCTTCCAAGGACTCCATACTGTGTAAAAACATTTTGTTTGGCCTCGTCCTATCGCCCATATTTCTTCCAATACGTAAGTTTGTTTTATTGCCTCTATTTGTTCATCTATTGTTGGAGAAATATGTGTTTTCCAGTGTTTCGTCCGGAATAATTTGGCTATAACTAGTATTTTGCATATCAATGCTCTCTGGTGAGTTGGGAATATATCTATGTGTATAAAGAGGAAAGACAGTTCAGGGGTCAAAGATAAAGGTAATCTCAGGACTTGTTTCAGTAGATCTCCCACCGCTATCCAATATTTTGTGATAACCGGGCAGGACCATAATACATGTAGTAATGTACCCTTCTGATTGCAATTACACCACAAATCAAGAGGGGAAAATGCGGTGAAGGCGATTAGGAGTAAAATACCATCTAAGACAGGTCTTTGGTGCTGCTTCCACATGAGAAATGCTTAGTAAGGCTGAATTTATATTTTTATATATAAAAGAAAGGCAACAGGAGTCCGGCACTCACCGTGTAAAATCTAGTAATTCGGCTTCCATGTCGGGCTGCCTCTCCGGCACGGCAAACAAGGTGGTGTGGGGCGCTCAGAGGCGACTGCCCCGGGTTTCACGCATAGGTATGCATGAAACCACCGGCAGTCATCTCTGAGCGCCCCACGCCACCTTGTTTGCTGTGCCGGAGAAGCAGCCGAGATGGTAGCCGAACTACCAGATTTTACATGGTGGGTGCAGGACGCCTGTTGCCTTTGTTTTATATACGTTACTAATTGCTACTTCTATTGTCCTAGCACCGCCGGCTTCTGATCCTAGCTGGTTACCTGCCCGTTTGCTACATTATCCATCTCGAGGAGCTGCATTTATAAGGTACCGATGCCACTAGCTTTTTCTTTGTGTTTTTTTTAACATTTTTATATGTTTTGGACCATGAGCTACCTATGTAACACACATACATTTCTGGTCCTACAAAGCAATAGATACACTTTGTATGTGTCTGCTTTAATGGAATAGTTTTGAACAATGGAGAATCATGTGTTATCTTATGAATGTCTACTTCATAGTCAGGGCCGGCTCTGCCTATAGGCGAAGTAAGCAACCGCCTAGAGCAGCCCCTGGAGGGGGGCACCACTGTGCCTGTTGCAGCAAACACAATCAGTTAGCTTTTTAACCACCCAGCATAGCCCTGATAGCACCACCACCCCCATGTTGTACAGTGCTCAACCGACAATACACATACCCACCCCAGGCCTCATCATGCTGGAGGAGCACTGCAAGTGAAAGCAGCGATCGTCTATGACAGAGCCCCCGTCCCACAACACTGCGCTGAGTGAGCTCCACTGTACACCCCCCTCCCGCTCCTCATTAGCTTGAGAAGCGCTGACAGATTCACTGTACCGTCCACTTCAAGACCTTTCAACCCCCCCCCCCCCCGGCCCCACACCACATAACCATATCTTTTCTGCTTACTTTATCCTACTGGTGGAGCGCTGCTCCCTCCCCCGAGGTCTCTGCCTCAGCCACTACGCTCCACATGTCTTCAGTGAAACCAGGGTGAAAAGTTCAGTCACAAGTATCGGAGGGAAGAGACGCTGACCTGGTGAGACTCCTGTCATGTGTGATCTGTATGCTGAGCTGTGTATCTAATCCCCCAGTGTGTGATACTGTGTGCTGAGCCCCTGTACCTAATTCCCCCATGTGTAATTTGTCTGATGAGTTATGCATCTAATCTCCCATGTGTGATACTTTTTGCTGTGCCCCTGTATCTAATCCCCATGTGTTATCTGTCTGTTGAACTGTGTATCTAATCCCCCAAGAGTGATACTGCTTACTGAGCCCCTGTATCTAATCTCCTATGTGTGATCTGTCTGCGGAGCTGTGTATCTAATCTTCTCATGTGTGATACTGTTTGCTGAGCCTCTGTATCTAATCCCCCATGTGTGATATGTCTGATGAGCTGTGTATCTAATCCCCCATGTGTGATCTGTCTGCAGGACTGTTTATCTAATCCCCCTATGTGTGATACTGTTTGCTGAGCCCCTTTATCTAATCCCCTCGTGAGTGATAAGTGTGCAAAGCTGTGTATCTAATTCCCCCATGTGTGATCTGTCTGCTGAGCATCTAATCCCTCTAGAGTTTGTTACAGTGTGTCAACCCAGTAGTAAGGAGATAACATGGGGAGGAGGTTTGTTATAGTGTGTCACCCCAGTTGTAAGGAGATTACATGAGGAGGAGGTTTGTTACAGTGTGTCACCCAGTAGTAAGGAGATTACATGAGGAGGAGTTTTGTTACAGTGTGTCACCCCAGTAGTAAGGAGATTACATGACGAGGGGGTTTGTTACAGTGTGTCACCCCAGTAGTAAGGAGATAACATGAGGAGGAGGTTTGTTACAGTGTGTCACCCCAGTAGTAAGGAGATTACATGAGGAGGAGGTTTGTTATAGTGTGTCACCCAGTAGAAAGGAGATTACATGAGGAGGAGTTTTTTTTTTTTTTTTTTTTACAGTGTGTCACCCCAGTAGTAATGTGATTACACGAGGAGGAGGTATGTTACAGTGTGTCACCCCAGTAGTAAGGTGATTACATGAGGAGGAGGTATGTTACAGTGTGTAACCCCAGTAGTAAGGAGATTACTGTATATAAGTAGGAGGTTTGTTACAGTGTGTCACCTCAGTAGTAAGGAGATTACATGAGTAGGAAGTTTGTTACAGTGTGTCACCCCAGAAGTAAGGTGATTAAATGAGGAGGAGGTTTTTACAGTGTGTCACCCCAGTAGTAAGGAGATTACATAAGGAGGAGGTTTGTTACAGTGTGTCACCCCAGTAGTAAAGAGATTACATTAGGAGGAGGTTTGTTACAGTGTGTCACCCCAGAAGTAAAGTGATTAAATGAGGATGAGGTTTGTTACAGTGTGTCACCCCAGTAGTAAGGAGATTACATAAGGATGAGGTTTGTTACAGTGTGTAACCCCAGTAGTAAGGAGATTAAATGAGGAGGAGGTTTGTTACAGTGTGTCACCCCAGTAGTAAGGAGATTACATGAGGAGGTTTATTACAGTGTGTGAACCCCTTAGTAAGGTGAGGCATGTAAAAGGGCGGGGCCAATGGGCGGGGTCAAGGGGGCGGCAAAATTATCTTTCGCCTAGGGTGGCAAAAATCCTTACACCAGCCCTGTTTATAGTTATACAGTGTATAAAGTGTCTTGTGGCTTATATTTGCATATACATACTCATGCGTTACATTAAAATGTGTACTAGGGACCCAAAACAAATATTTACAATGTTCTTATTAGATGTTAAGAGAGCTCACACTAAACATACTCTAAACTTTCTCATTGGTTACAGCTTAGGTGGTGGGGATGAGGAGATATTGAAGAAGTTCATTGGTGTTTTTTTTCCCAGGGAGCATTGCCTAAAAATATGTCCTGTACACCACTGTATCTCCTCAATGAGAATCAGTACTCTCCTTTCCCGAGCTGCATCTAAAGTATCCCTCTGGCATACCTGTTTTATAGAACCCTGAAATCGCTTCTTGGTCTTTTGACCAAGTGTCGTATCTGATCTGATTAAGAATGAATTGAAATATGGAGAGGTACGTGTGTTCTGGGGCACGGCCACAAACCACCTCAATGGCTGCCCTGAAGGGACCCTGATTTGGCTATTAGGTTTGGGTAGAGTAGGAGCCAAGGTATGCTGTGCCTTTGGCAGTGATAACCTTGTGGTGCCATTTGATATGTATGACCCTTCTGGGTAACTCTTCTGGTGTTGTGTGTAGTCATTAGTTTCCTCCCCTCGCAGCAACCTGGGTTATTTTTTTGAAGGATGAAAACCAGTTTGGCTCTTCAGTTGACACTTGGGGAGGCCCAGGTCAATGCTAGTAGCATGTTGGTTCCCCATTAACTTCAGAAAAGGGGGAGGGGGCATTGAACCAGGACCCTTGCAGGTGCCTTATGACCCATAGGAAAGAAGATGGTTTTTAAAGCCTCTCTCCTTTTGGAGAAGAGCTTGTGATAGACCACTCCGCGTGCCCTGTTTTGTGTGACATGATTGCACTTTTTTTTGCACTTGGGTGAAAGATGCACTGCTTCGGCCTCTAAAAAAAAACTAAAAACCTGAAATAGCTGTCTACAGATGGGTGACAGCTGAGATAGTCTTCATCCATCTGAAGGAAAGTTAGCCTGCATCACTTGCTAGAGAAATCTGTTCCCTATGCAGACCACTATACAAACCACTATTTTGGCTTAACAGGTTTGTCCTTCTTTGATTAACTATGTGTAAACTGTATTGATCAAGAAAAGAGAGCACTTACCCATACACTTCATGCTGACTGTGTGTAGACCTGTGATATAGACCGACAGCAAACCCCAACCCCCCACCCCCCCCCCCACACACACACACGCCTGAGCCCCTATAACTATGTGATGGCTGGACATCATTCCCATCTATGCGATGGTGTTCTATGGAGAAGTACTGTACATGTCACTCTTCCTACTCTTTAGCATTACACTGTATTCAAGCAGGCAGTGCAGGCGTATTGTGGACTGTATCATCACATGCTCTTCAGTAGGCCATTATATGGATGGGAAAACCATCTAGACAGAATATGATTACTGGGGGTAGGAGTGGGGGGCGGCTCCATATTATTACAGAGAATGGGGCCGTAAACAGCATGAATGTATGTGTGAGAATGTAGGAGTAATTTCCAAAAAAGGAAACCATACCATTTAAACTTGGAGAATGTAAAAGAAGTTGAACCATACTTAACAAACATAGGATTAAAGAGATTGAAACCGACGTCTTGGCTATTAGAATTGGCAGTTATATAGCATTGAAGACCTCCAATGGATGTGGTACTATTCTATAAGATATACTCCAACTCAGAAAGTGAAAAGAATGGAGCACTCACCTGGTATCTTGTTTCATTCATGGATAATTGTATTTCAACTTGAGGTTCAGTGACACGGACAAATGGGGTGGTGTAGGGGGTGAGTGGGAAAAAGGACCATATGGCGCGCATAGCGCTTTGTCAAATAATAGATGAAACTTCTACAAAGCTTCATATGAAGTCAGAAGCGTATCAAGGTACAGTAGGGACCTACAGAAGTCTATGGGTGCCAGACTGGAGTTCCACACATCTCAGAGGGTATATAAAGTCATAATATATTCTTGTACATGTGACTTAGAGATATATTACGAAATAATACCATTATCCTGTTTTAAGAACTCAAACTCCAAGGCATTTTTGGTAAACATGCATTGTAGTCTGCTCTCAGCACAGAACCCAATCAATACTAATAGTAGAACCTGACCATTTGTATTGTTACATTCAGCCGTACTATTCCAAAGTCTTTTTAATTATATGAAACACTTGCCAGCGGGTAAAGCATAAAAAACAAACAGAAATTATTGTGAAGTATGATGCTGTAAAGAGAATCAAATAGAAGACGGGGATAATCAAAGAGCCCCCGCGGAAACATTCATTATTGGTGACAGACAGGTAATGTGAGCCGAAACATTTAGTGAAATCAAATCCATCTTGTAGTAGATTTCACCTTAAGTAATAAAACCAGAAACAGCATAAAGATCAGACGCAAAGCATCCCTCTCAGCTCTGATTGCAGAATTAGGATGGCTCCTGAATGTCTTGTAACTAAAATCTGTAAAACGAACATTACACATGGTAACAACTATTGTTAATATTAGATGAGTGCTTCTATTCAGTCAGCTTTATCTAGAATATGTTATAAAAAAAAATAATAATAATAATACACGTCAAAAGACTTACAGGAACAGGATATTTGGTTCATATCTTTCTTAGCATAAATCTAGAGCTCTGTCCCACTGTTGTGGACAGAGGTTTAATGTGAAGCTCCTGGGGGCCCCACCTACCATGTATTATATATAATACTTCCATCCTAAAGCACCTTGGTCCACATATGACTACTACTTCTCTACCTACTTAAAGGGGTACTCCGTTCCTAGACATCTTATCCCCTATCCAAAGGATAGGGGATAAGATGTCTGATCACGGGTTCCCGCCGCTGGGGCCCCCCGTCATCTCCCTACTGCACCCGGCGTTCGTTTAGAGCAGTAGTCTTCAACCTGCGGACCTCAAGCTGTTGCAAAACTACAACTCCCAGCATGCTGGGAGTTGTAGTTTTGCAACATCTGGAGGTCCGCAGGTTGAAGACCACTGGTTTAGATCGTCGGGGGCAGCGCTGGAGGCTTGTGACGTCACGGCCACTCCTGCTTGTGACATCACTGCCAAGCCCCCTCAATGCAGCCTCAGCCAATCATAGCTCATCTCACTTGGCTGTGTGTAGCAGAGTGATGGAGGAAGTTCTCTCCTGTATGGCTTCAGATGATGTCACACCTGCTGGGGAACACCCCTTCTCAGTCTGTGAATCTGACTGAGAGTGAGTAGAAAATTCAGAGTAATATCAAGGTAGAAAACTAAACAATAATAAAAAATAAAGGCCGGGGTGTTTTATCATGATTGGGGCAGTGAACTGGGAGGATTATAAAATTTAACAAGATCATGAGAGGTACTCTTTAATATTTTTTTGAAAAACATTAACCTTTCTAATATACTTCATAACATTTTTTGTGTCCTTTTTTATAAAAATCCTGATTTATTAAAAAGACCACTAGGGGTCCCCATAACATCTTGAACATAATCTTGTACGGCTGCAGCATCATCTTTGTCCCAGCCGAAGTACAGGCAGGGACAAAGTCGAGGAAGTGAGGGCAGGACTAGCACTCCTCGGTGCTCTTTCCTGTCCTATCAGACTGCAGCATGAAAACAGAGAGGAGGGGGTTACAAAGCAGCCTGCAGTGATTGGATGAAGAGACCCAGCACAGAGTATGGTTAGTTTGGGCAGGCCTGGTGCTTGCCTCGGAAACGCCCCTTCCTGAGCAATGGATTTCAGAATGAGTAAGCAGCAGAACAGAGGGATTTGTGCGCCAAATGCAGAAGCTAGACGCATAAAAATAAAAGACACGTACAGACTCTGCATGACCTAGTGAGTAACATATATAAGCATTATTTTTTTCTGTGATATGACAGGTACTCTTTAAAGAATGTTCAAATGTTGGAACCTTACACAACGTGTTCAATTTCTATGCTGCACTACCCCAGGGGAAATCATGCTTTACATGGAGCCAATTGAAATCAATGTTCTATCTGTGCAATCCATGGATGTGCTGGCTCATCTGCCTGTGGGTTGCTTATCGATTGGTAATGTACATGTCTTCTCATTTCCTTTTTTTTCCCTACTTTATTCTCCTAGAAAATAAATAGGTGTCTCTCACCTTTCATGAACCATCAATGACATTGATGAAATGGATGGTGGTGATGAGACACATGCTCGTCTATTGCTCCCTATTAAAGTTGTTTAGTGATCAGTATTGACCTATAGACTTCATATTGTCATTACAAGTGTGGTATAGCTAGCTTTCACCTTTTGATTATGTATTATATTTACCTTCTATCAGGGGTCAAGTCCTATGAAAAAAAAGTGTGGGAACTCACTTAAGATTTTAAATTAAGGGCTGGTTATGCAGGACTCTTGCTAATGGGAACAGTGCTCCTGCTGTGGAAAAAGTGCAGGAACTCAGTTCCCATGCGTTTCTGCAGGATTTGAGCCCTGCCTTCTATTTGCGACATGCTAGGCTTAAGGGCTGCACATGGCCCGGAACACATTAGCCTGTGTGTCTGTTTGTTTTCATGGTTTTTAGAAGAATCCAACAGAGACTGTTTTTTTTTTAACCTGAGACAGTGGAATCTTAGACTGTGTGCAGAGTGTATACCCAGACACTGCCTTGAGTCGTTCTATCCATCCCTACACACTACAGGTGAGCGGGTTTCGCATTCCTATAGTGTATCCATTCTGGAATTGATGAATGAACTGAGAAGAGACACAATGCAAATCTGATATTACTAAATTATTTGAGTACATAGAAGATCTTGAGTTTGACAATAATATCTGTATTGCACAGTGTTTCCCAACCAGTGTGCCTCCAGCTGTTGCAAAACTACAACTTCCAGCATGCCCGGACAGCCGAAAGATTAAATATGTTTCACAATCATGTGCAGAATAATATCAACAAATTGCAGGGCGGAAGGAGTAGGCAGTACCGGCCAACACTCGCCCATCCATAACGGAGATGTCCTCGTGTAATCCGGCGTGTGCAGAGTTGCGCATGTGCAGGTGTATAGTAACCAGTGTGGTCGCCGGCTGCGCGTCACTAGCAGTGCACGCTAACGGGTCAAAGGACAGGGAAGGATCGGAAGCCAATAGATTACACTGGTTACTAAACACCTGCGCATGCGCACACGCCGGATTACACAAGGACATCTCCGTTATGGACGGGTGAGTGTTGGCCGGTACCGCCTACTCCTTCCGCCCTGCAATTTGTTGATATTATTCTGCACATGATTGTGAAACATGTAATTAATGTTTTTATGCTGTTTTTATATAGACACATGCATGGTCACTTTGTTTGATAGGCTATATACCTATCCATATCTATTGTACACTGCACTGATGTATTTTTATAACATATATGTATGTATTTTTTGCACTTTACCTTAATTGATGTTAATGAATGTTGTACTATGACACCATATATATACTATCACTGGTCACTATGTATTTGTGCTTGAGAAATGCCACATGGGTGGCTGAAACGTAGCCATTGGAATGGAATAAATCTTTTTTGGACATTCACTTCTGTGTGCTGCAGCAACCTTCTTTGCTTGGATACACGTGGGCCCCAGACCTGGGCTATATCAGATGCTCTGCACCAGACTGCATTTAAAATTGAGGTGCTGCTCTACCTGGACATTGCTTATATATATATATATATATATATATATATATATATATATATATATATATTACAATTTTTTTTTAATACTTGTGTAATATATATATAAACACACACACACACATTACAAAATGACTCAAGGGTCACAGGCTCACAATCTAATTTTTATATATTTTTTATTAATAATTAATTAATAATCAATTATTATTTTTTTTTTATAAATGCTTTTAGGTAATTTTAATTTTTAATAGTAGTAATAATAATATAATAATAATAATTACTAATAGTAATTAATAATAATACATATAAAAATAAGAACAATTAACTTTTTCGTGTTTGCCCGCCAGGCTACAGTCTATCCATCTAGGACCGGGGAAAGCATGCAGAAAGGGTATGGGATATCTTAAAACTTCAGCGTAAATTCCTTTTTCTCTATATGGTTTGCACTGTGATAAGGGCTCTTGTTTTATTTCATTGTTACGCTTGGACATTATTAGAAAATTCTAATGAAAATAGCGCGTGATACTAAACCTCTCAAAGGCAATTATAAGCTCATTTTCGTAACAAATGGCTCAGTCAATAAATTCCCCAGACGGCCATGATGTTAACATCTCTGCAGCATGTATTAAAAATGTAATCTTTAATTCTTCTTTTTCCTAATATTCCTACTTAATTATAGTCACAGCAGTGTCTTTTATCTGCATTTTGTATGTTCCTCACCCTATATGGCTAGGTTTTGTCCTTGCAACAAATTTGGTATAAGAAAGGTGGCGGAGAACTTTAGTGGCTTCATTCAACAACCTTTATGAAGAAATATAAATCTAAGAATCTTGCTTAGAACTTTTACTTGGTTTAGTAACTTTACTTGCCTTCTGCTGCATAAATAAAATCCGAACATTGTAAAGACATATAGCTTACTTTTTACTACAACGATATGGTAATTACATTGCGGTAGTTATTGACTGTTCTCTTTATTGCACATGTTTTCAATTATGCCTATTATTTTCCTAAGGTTCCTTTAATTCAGGCACACAGTTGCCTGATATGAGTACTGATGGACCATGCACAAGCCAATCAACTCTCGTTGAAAGAACCTTTCAGGCTGTGTTCACACCTTCAGGTTGTTAATTGCAATTATTGAATACAAAGCCATGAACAGATCATAAATGAGGGAGTGTATAAGGAAAGACTGAGCCTTATACTGTTTTCAGATCCATTTCTGGCTGTGTAGGCAATAACTGCAATTAAACATGAACATGTGAACAGAACCCCAGACATGGCAATAATTGTCAGTGAACAGTAGCCCAAATGGTGATGGATTGTTTGTGTGGCTGTGGACTTCCATCATTGTGTGTTCGCTTAAGACACCAGCTGTCAGACTGTAAGGTGGGCAACACTGGGTCAGGTGGAACTAACTATGAACACTGCTCGCTGGCCTGTGTCCAATGCTCACCTCTGGTTTACTGATAAAGAGGAGACCTTTTGTGCAGTATTATACCTTGATGTAGGCAAGAGCATTAATGGGGTGAATATGAACTTGTGTCTGATTGTGGGGGGTCTTATGGCTGGGACCCCCATTATCATCTGAATGGGATCTTGCTCTCTGATAGGAGCACAAGCTGAAAACTGCACTCCATTCTTTCTTTATGGGAGTGCCGAAGAAGCCCGAGTGTTGTACTTGGGCATCTCCATCACTTCCATAGAAATAAATGGTGCATATGCCATCTGCTGCACATGCTCCTCATAGATAGCCAGGTCTCCTTCAGGAGATTAGACATTTACCCCCTATCCAGTTCCACCCTCTAACCCTCTGGTGCAAGTGGGACTGCAGCCTGAAAATACCAACAGGTCAGCTACGGAATGTGTTCCTTATGTGTTATTGATTAAATGGGACACTTAAATGGGTACTTGTAAGCAGTATGTAAAATACTGTATAGACCTACAAGGGGTCAATTTGCCTCCCAGCATAAACAATATGAAAAAAAACCTCTAAATAAATATAAGGTGTAAGGGAAGTGCTATTTAAGACATAACTTTTAATATATGCTTACTAAAACACACCAATATGTGCCAAGTGATTATACCCACATAGGAATAAGATCATGCGACACAGGATCTGTTAGGATCACCACCCATCTGGTGGATTTATCATGAATCTAATGTGTAAATACACATATTCAGATATGCATCTCTAATAGAAAATATAATTCTCAACGCGTTTCTACTCCAATCAAGAGTGTCCTCAGGAGAATATCAGAATAATAGAGATAATAGAAGTATCACATTTTAAAAAAAAACACGGTATTACTGAGTGACCCACGATACGGGGTATCACTCAGAGGGTGTGATCTTTCCCAGCTGTAACAGGAGAATGTCGGCACGACCTAAAAAGAAGAAAACCAACAATACAGTCAGCCCAGTATACAGACTTGCACTAAATGTAGTTTTTGTAGGGCTGAAAGACTCACAGTCCTTGCCGTGGTTCCGGACACCTATAAATAAAATAATACATTCCTATCAATAAACAAGGTTCCGCTGTACCTGTAATGAAAATCTAGCATAACGCCGCTAGTGTGCTGTACTCACTGTCAGCTGGTCTAGGTGCCGATCACAGGATCCCGGGAGGTGCGCAACCCGCAGTGGCGGGGAGCCGGAATGATTCAAACCGGCTGCGATGCGCTCACCTTCCGGGTCTCTCGGCGTCTGGCGTCATATCCTGGCGCCTACGTGTGACGTCGGCAGTGCCCGCCCCGCTCTGACGCCCACAGGGGGCGGGCAAAATGCCGAACTCACTACTAAAGTTCAGGGCCGGATTAAGGTATGTATGGGAGTGATTTATTGCTAGTAATAGAGTATACTAACTCTCGTGTGACTGGTTATATATTAATGAATGAACCAATGGGAATAGTAGCAATAATTGGTGTAGAAGCACCAAAATTGCAATGAATTCCTAAGAAGGGGTATATAAACAAAGGTGATCGTGAGCATAACGCAGTGAACACGTGCCATTTAGGAATGAAATAGGCACATGGTCCCTAAAGATAAGGGTACACATGCCGAATGATCACGACCTTATAAACCCCAAATTAAGGACCACATTATGCATGATGAAAAATGCCCTAATTGGTCATATCTGATAAAAGTAAATTAATCCCAAAGGTTGGAACAGGAGAAACCCCAACCAAGAGCAGCCCATATACTCCTATATTATACTTCTTATATTTATTTACATGTATATGAAATCAGCAGACGGACGTAGGGGACAACGCCCGAGAGAGAATAAATATACAAAGTATATAATTTTAAATATTGGTCCCCCTTCCGACACAGGAGTGGTCCCCCTGGGATTCTAACAGAAATTAAGGAGGGATATGGGTAATGATGGGGGCCTAGGGATCCTAAACTTGCCCTGCACTAACTTAGGCCCTATGTCCTAGGCGGTGTTATCGCCCTAATAAGGGCGGCCCCGCTCACGTACCTCCTACTTGGCCTAGCTCTTACTAAGTAAGTGTGGTGACACTAACTGGAAGACCCACTAGGGTCTCACCTAACTACCTATTCGTCACCAATGGGGGGGGACCACATCACTAGCTGTAAGGGGACATCACAAAAAGGGAGCAAAACTTAATTGGTCATTGAGACCTCTAGGGTTCAATGTACCCATCTCAAAAATCCATCTACTCTCCCTTTGAAGGAGAAGTCTATCAAAGTTACCCCCTCTCGGAGACGGACGAATGAGCTCCAGTCCTAGGAACTTGAGTTGTGTGCAGCAACCACTATGGACCGAATTCATGTGGCGGGCCAGGGATGTGTCCCTCTTATGTTTGATATCACCAAGATGTTCCAATATCCGTTTTTTAAAAGGACGAAGCGTTTTCCCAATGTATCTCATATGGCATGGACAAATAACCAGGTAGATAACACCACTAGTATTACAATTAATGAAGTCACGAATCTTGTGCATCTTTCCTGTTCTCTCATTGAGAATCTCCCTAACTCTCAAAATGTTAGGACAGGCCTTACATCGTCCACAAGCATAAGTACCCTTCAAATTCGCCCTGTCCAACCAGGTGTTTCCTCCAGCGGTAGTCGGTGATAAGTAGCTGTGTGTAACCAGATCACCTATATTTCGCCCCCTCCGATAGGTGATCTGTGGTCCAAGTGGTATAGAATCACTCAAATCAGGGTCCATATGTAGGATCCTCCAATGTTTTACGAGAATGTTCCGTATTAACGGGGCTGCATGGTCAAATGTAGCAATAACTCTTAAGGGCTGTGCCCCCTCATCCGTCTGCTTCGGTGTCAATAAACTTTCCCTAGGAGTGTGCAAAGCATGTTGATAGGCTGATCTTAATATGTGGTCAGGGTATCCCCTGTTTCTAAATCTCTTTCTTAGATCTTGTGCTTCTCGTAGGAAGTCCTGTCTGTCAGAACAGTTCCTCCTGAGGCGGAGATACTGCCCCCTCGGGATACCCCTTTTAAGGGGTCCCGGGTGGCAGCTCTCCCACCTCAGGAGGCTGTTTGTGGACGTACCCTTCCTATGAATAGTGGTACGTAAGTTGCCTCCAGTTGTCTTATGAATAGAAATATCCAAGAAAGGAATATGTGCCTCATGGTACTCATGTGTAAATGATAATCCTAAATCATTCCGGTTGAGCAATCTCAAGAATTCCTTGAATTCATTGGCAGAGCCCTGCCACAGGATGAAAATATCATCGATGAATCGTGCCCAAATAAGGGCACGTTCACAAAACCATTCCCTCTCCTCGACAAAAACCTGGGTGGCCTCCCACCAGCCCAGAGTGAGATTCGCATAGCTGGGGGCACTAGGGCTCCCCATAGCGGTCCCTCTGAGCTGGTGGAAGTATTTTCTGTCGAAGAGGAAATAGTTGTGTGTCAATATAAAGCGCAAAAGCTCCAAAACAAACTCGTTATGAGGTCTCAGTTGTATACCCCTCTGTGATAAAAAATACGAGCCGACGTCATGTGGAATAGAAGAATATAATGCTTCCACATCTATACTTGACAATAGTACACCAGTCTCAACCTGCACCCCCTCAATTTTGTTGAGGAGATCCATTGTATCACGTGTGTAGGATGGTAGCGTTAATACAAACTCTCTCAGAATCTGGTCCACATATACACCAAGATTCTGTCCCAGACCCCCTATGCCCGCCACTATAGGCCGGCCCCTAAGGGGATTGGTCCCCTTATGGACTTTTGGGAGGGCATAGAAGGTGGGGACAGTGACAGTTTTTGGAGACAAAAAATTGAATTCTGCATCATTAATGAGTTTATTCTCTCTTGCTGCTTTAAGAATCTTGTTTAGCTCAATTTTATATTTAGTCGTCGGATCAGAGGGTATAACTTCATACGTAGATCTATCATTCAATAATCTATTACACATACCAATATATTGCGTACGGTCCATAACCACAATATTTCCCCCCTTGTCTGCTGACTTAATAACCAACTGCTCATTCTGCTGAAGTTGTTTAATCGCCAGTTTTTCATTATATGAGAAGTTGGTTCTGCCCGCAGGCAAGGGGGGAATTTCAAGGCTCTCAATATCTCGTATCACCAGATCTAAGAACACATCCACGCAGGAAGTCTCTCCCACTGGTGGAAACACTTTACTTTTAAGTTTACAAGAAGTAAATGGTCCTACTCCTCCGGGTCTTTGATTGTCTTCCAGTAGTGATGCTAGGTCTCTAGCCGCAGGCAATTCATTTAGACCTATACCCAGTTCCATACACTCCTTTCTGTCCCTCATCTTAAAGAATTTCTTCCATTTGAGTTTGCGCCCAAACAGGTGGAGGTCCCTCACCCAGTTGAAAAGATCAAATTGGACAGTGGGGACGAATGAAAGTCCTCGTGAAAGGACCGCCACCTGTTCAGGAGTCAAATTTTGTTGTGACAGATTAATTACCTGAAGAGAGACTGATTCATTTTAGTCACTTACATCCTGGGTTCCCTGGCTCTGGTGGGGTAGGGATCTCGACTGTGATCCCTCTGTTCCCCACCTAAAAAAAAGCCCAGAGGAGGATGAGGGAACAGAGCCCGTATCTGACCATTCTGAATTATTATATTTCTTTTTATATTTTCCCCGTCCACGTGGATTACCTCGACCTCCTCGTGCACGATTGGTGTTACCTCCTCGATTACCTCGCCCTGTTCCTCTATCCCCTTCACCTAGCTCGGTATCTGAAGAAGAATTATCAGTCTCTGACTCACGGGGTGTGGGAACTCTGGATAACACAGAATAAGCTCTGTTGTCTCTGAATTCTTGTAAATCTCTAATGAACTGTATGTGCTTCCTTTCTTTTAGCTGATATTGGAAGCGTTCTAATATATTTTTTGTGTGTGTCTCTTTGTTGTTAAACTCTGGATCGTCCTTGAATCTGAGTACTATTTCTCGCTGTTCATTCAGTTTGCTTTCTGCTATTGTTAATCTACTTTTCTCTTCCTCAAGCAAAATCTGAATGAACTTGAGTGAGGTGGCCGTAGCCTCGGACTCCCACCTTTTAAGGACTGCTGTAGTCCTAAGTCTAGGTGCTGGTAAAATTGGGATTCTGAGACCTCTTGGAACAATATTATGTCTGAGATAACTTTCAAAAGTCTGGATTTCCCAAAAGGAAATAGCGTAATCCTTATAACAGGTGACAAGATCTCTAAGAGCAATTTTCAGGGAGGGCGTGTACTTAGGCTGCGAGTACACACGCTCCGAGAATACCTCCTTGGCCTCCGATAACCAGTCTGCCAAATTAGGTGAACCAGTCACCAAGCTAGCCATCACAATCCAGAATTAAATAATGTAAGCAGTATGTAAAATACTGTATAGACCTACAAGGGGTCAATTTGCCTCCCAGCATAAACAATATGAAAAAAAACCTCTAAATAAATATAAGGTGTAAGGGAAGTGCTATTTAAGACATAACTTTTAATATATGCTTACTAAAACACACCAATATGTGCCAAGTGATTATACCCACATAGGAATAAGATCATGCGACACAGGATCTGTTAGGATCACCACCCATCTGGTGGATTTATCATGAATCTAATGTGTAAATACA
Source organism: Hyla sarda (assembly GCF_029499605.1). Lineage (NCBI taxonomy): Eukaryota > Metazoa > Chordata > Amphibia > Anura > Hylidae > Hyla > Hyla sarda. The sequence goes on along the minus strand of NC_079195.1, from coordinate 61,703,360 downwards.
CATATTCAGATATGCATCTCTAATAGAAAGTATAATTCTCAACGCGTTTCTACTCCAATCAAGAGTGTCCTCAGGAGAATATCAGAATAATAGAGATAATAGAAGTATCACATTTAAAAAAAAAACACGGTATTACTGAGTGACCCACGATACGGGGTATCACTCAGAGGGTGTGATCTTTCCCAGCTGTAACAGGAGAATGTCGGCACGACCTAAAAAGAAGAAAACCAACAATACAGTCAGCCCAGTATACAGACTTGCACTAAATGTAGTTTTTGTAGGGCTGAAAGTTTATTGACACCGAAGCAGACGGATGAGGGGGCACAGCCCTTAAGAGTTATTGCTACATTTGACCATGCAGCCCCGTTAATACGGAACATTCTCGTAAAACATTGGAGGATCCTACATATGGACCCTGATTTGAGTGATTCTATACCACTTGGACCACAGATCACCTATCGGAGGGGGCGAAATATAGGTGATCTGGTTACACACAGCTACTTATCACCGACTACCGCTGGAGGAAACACCTGGTTGGACAGGGCGAATTTGAAGGGTACTTATGCTTGTGGACGATGTAAGGCCTGTCCTAACATTTTGAGAGTTAGGGAGATTCTCAATGAGAGAACAGGAAAGATGCACAAGATTCGTGACTTCATTAATTGTAATACTAGTGGTGTTATCTACCTGGTTATTTGTCCATGCCATATGAGATACATTGGGAAAACGCTTCGTCCTTTTAAAAAACGGATATTGGAACATCTTGGTGATATCAAACATAAGAGGGACACATCCCTGGCCCGCCACATGAATTCGGTCCATAGTGGTTGCTGCACACAACTCAAGTTCCTAGGACTGGAGCTCATTCGTCCGTCTCCGAGAGGGGGTAACTTTGATAGACTTCTCCTTCAAAGGGAGAGTAGATGGATTTTTGAGATGGGTACATTGAACCCTAGAGGTCTCAATGACCAATTAAGTTTTGCTCCCTTTTTGTGATGTCCCCTTACAGCTAGTGATGTGGTCCCCCCCCATTGGTGACGAATAGGTAGTTAGGTGAGACCCTAGTGGGTCTTCCAGTTAGTGTCACCACACTTACTTAGTAAGAGCTAGGCCAAGTAGGAGGTACGTGAGCGGGGCCGCCCTTATTAGGGCGATAACACCGCCTAGGACATAGGGCCTAAGTTAGTGCAGGGCAAGTTTAGGATCCCTAGGCCCCCATCATTACCCATATCCCTCCTTAATTTCTGTTAGAATCCCAGGGGGACCACTCCTGTGTCGGAAGGGGGACCAATATTTAAAATTATATACTTTGTATATTTATTCTCTCTCGGGCGTTGTCCCCTACACCCGTCTGCTGATTTCATATACATGTAAATAAATATAAGAAGTATAATATAGGAGTATATGGGCTGCTCTTGGTTGGGGTTTCTCCTGTTCCAACCTTTGGGATTAATTTACTTTTATCAGATATGACCAATTAGGGCATTTTTCATCATGCATAATGTGGTCCTTAATTTGGGGTTTATAAGGACGTGATCATTCGGCATGTGTACCCTTATCTTTAGGGACCATGTGCCTATTTCATTCCTAAATGGCACGTGTTCACTGCGTTATGCTCACGATCACCTTTGTTTATATACCCCTTCTTAGGAATTCATTGCAATTTTGGTGCTTCTACACCAATTATTGCTACTATTCCCATTGGTTCATTCATTAATATATAACCAGTCACACGAGAGTTAGTATACTCTATTACTAGCAATAAATCACTCCCATACATACCTTAATTCGGCCCTGAACTTTAGTAGTGAGTTCGGCATTTTGCCCGCCCCCTGTGGGCGTCAGAGCAGGGCGGGCACTGCCGACGTCACACGTAGGCGCCAGGATATGACGCCAGACGCCGAGAGACCCGGAAGGTGAGCGCATCGCAGCCGGTTTGAATCATTCCGGCTCCCCGCCACTGCGGGTTGCGCACCTCCCGGGATCCTGTGATCGGCACCTAGACCAGCTGACAGTGAGTACAGCACACTAGCGGCGTTATGCTAGATTTTCATTACAGGTACAGCGGAACCTTGTTTATTGATAGGAATGTATTATTTTATTTATAGGTGTCCGGAACCACGGCAAGGACTGTGAGTCTTTCAGCCCTACAAAAACTACATTTAGTGCAAGTCTGTATACTGGGCTGACTGTATTGTTGGTTTTCTTCTTTTTAGGTCGTGCCGACATTCTCCTGTTACAGCTGGGAAAGATCACACCCTCTGAGTGATACCCCGTATCGTGGGTCACTCAGTAATACCGTGTTTTTTTTTAAAATGTGATACTTCTATTATCTCTATTATTCTGATATTCTCCTGAGGACACTCTTGATTGGAGTAGAAACGCGTTGAGAATTATATTTTCTATTAGAGATGCATATCTGAATATGTGTATTTACACATTAGATTCATGATAAATCCACCAGATGGGTGGTGATCCTAACAGATCCTGTGTCGCATGATCTTATTCCTATGTGGGTATAATCACTTGGCACATATTGGTGTGTTTTAGTAAGCATATATTAAAAGTTATGTCTTAAATAGCACTTCCCTTACACCTTATATTTATTTAGAGTTTTTTTTTCTTAAATGGGTACTTCCATGCCCCAGCATTCTGAACATTTTGTTCAGAATGCTTGAAGTGGGCGGACGTGATCGTGAAATCACGACCACGCCTCCGAGATGCCAAGCCATTCCGCCTGCACACATGTCTATGGAGGTGTCGTGGCATGACGTCACAACGGGCCTGGTCGGGATGTCACGATCATGGCCGCCAGAACCCAGTGTTTGTTTAAAAGAGAGATTGCGGGGGCCCCAGTATCGGGACTCCCGCAATCAGACATCTTATCCCCTATCCTTTGGAAAGGGGATAAGATGTCTAGCAGCGGAGTACCGCGTTAAACACTGAAAGAACATAAAGAGGGGTATAAATGTCAAACAGGCGCAAGATCAAGACGCCTTTAGTGTCTTTCAGTTCAGTTACCATTCATTGCCACTTTAGGGCAGTATATTGCAATAGGGGACCGAAACTGCAATGAGTAGCAACTGGGCAGAGGTGGGGCATTGAGCACTACAGAACCAACCATTTGGACTCTACAGAACCATCAATTTGTTATTTATTACCTTTTAAATGAAAGAACTCCATTTATCCAGGGGAAGCCAAGAGTGTGCCCTGCCTGTGTTCCCTTACTGAAATATAAGCCAGTTCAGAGATGGAGTAGATTTTGAAGCAAACACAATCTGCAGACAGCACATGCGCTTAGACTGTCTGGCAGCGCCTCCAGACCGGATACAGCAAAGCAGAAATGGATGTCCAGCGCTTGGTGCAGTAAAACCAGGTACTTTATTGAAGGATCATCAGATACAAAACATGACGAGGCCATGAATAAGGATCGGTAATGATCTGAAACACGTTGGCCTTTGTCCTGTTATACGTTTTGTATCTGATGATCTTTCAATAAAGTACCTGGTTTTACTGCACCGAGCGCTGGACATCCATTTGCAGGAAAAAAATATAAATAAATTTGGTGCATCCATAACACCACTCCCTTTGCATGGTGCTCTGCTCACTTTGTACTATGTTCCTGCCCAATTGATGAGCATTGCAGAAAGTGACAAAAATGTAAAAAATTTTGCTCATGGTCAGTGTTTGCAGGAAAACATTGCAACTTGTTGCCATTTACATGTGGTGAAGGATTGATAAGTCCACTCCTTTGAGTTTGCAATTGTTTTCATGCTTGTACTTGGTGCTTGTACCTGTGGTCTGTAAATAATATTCAGCACTTTATTAGTAGTTGCATTGCTTTTCCTCACTTATGTCATTTGTGTGAGATAGTGTGACTCATTTTTAAAAGTTATTAAATCTACCAACATCATCCATATAGACGTCAGTTTCCTTCATTTTTTCTAGAATTTGGTAAATGATCCCCCACCCACTCATGTGTCCTTGGAAAGTGAAATAATAAAAACATACGCACAAAATGCCAACATTATGTAAAAGATGTGCTGTTGACAAATAATGTTTAATTCGGGCTATACAATTCCAGCTGTTTGGCTAATAATTGCCCAGTGTAAAAGGCAATTTATCCTGCACATAGGTTAAAGGGGAACTCTGGCCCTAAGACATCTTATCCCCTATCCAAAGGATAGGGGATAAGATGTCTGATCGCGGGGGTCCCACTGCTGGGGTCGGCCGTCGGCCGTCACGCCCCCTCCCATAGACTTGCATTGAAGGGGTGAGGCATGACAACACAAGGGGGGGGCAGAGTCGGGACATCACGATTCTCCCGCCCCCTGGTCGTGAGACTTCAGACACGGAGTGATCATCGCTATGTGTAACTGAGACACGAGAGACTGAGGGGGTCCCCAGTGGCGGGACCCCTGTGATCAGACATATTATCCCCTTTCATTTGGATAGGGGATAAGATGTCTTAGGGCTGGAGTACCCTTTAAGTGGACAAAAAAAATGACACCTTATTTGTATTTTTTCTTAGAACTTTACAGCTGTTATCAATGTAACATGAATTAATAACTAAAGTAAAAAAAATGTTTAATCATTCTGAGTAAATGGAATCCATAAAAAACATGCAGCACCTAGAGGGTTAAAATGGTCATCAACATAAAAACACAGTTTATTATTTTCTCCTGTTTTTTTTTTTAAGTGAAAACTTTAAAGTGGAGAATAACTTTGTCTGAATTTGACATCAGTAATGCAAAAACTTGGCTTGTACTTACAAAGCAGTGTATGCCAATTTTTGGTGAAAACTGTCCTGCTAAAATAATGCAATGATAAAATAACCATAGCTGAAAAACTTTAATCTTTGCCCGCCAAATTTGAAAAAGTATGTGTGATTTATAGCTTGGGTCAAATTTCGTCAACATCACACAAAAACTGTATGCTGTGTACAAAATGCTGTGTTTTTATGATCTAGGTATGAGTATATTTATGATGTTTATAAACTAATATATTTTATTGTTGTTTAAATAAAAAAAAGTGTTGTGATGGGCTTCTTATTGAGATTTGCACCTTTTTATACATTTGGCTCATATCACGTCAACTACCTCTTTCTATAGACTGGTGTCTATCACTGTAGCTGTGCTCTGCATTCTGTCAAAGATCTAAAAGTAACATCATCCATAATCCCGTTCTCCCACTCCCATCATCCAGGCTTAGCGCATGCTGCACCAGTCCAATGGAATGCACTACCCCTGACAAAATCATTTTCAACATCCACAGTTTTAAGCTTGCCTTAAAACCCTTAAGGCAGGGCTTTAACAGTCTATTAACCCTTCATCCAGTGGCGTTGCTAGGGTTGGTGTCACCCGGTGCGGTAGAAAATGGTGTCACCCCCATACCTCCCCCCTCCCCCCAGTAAGTTTTTAGCCTGTTGTGACAGACATCACTGTTGTAGCGCATTGTGAGAAATTCCAGTATAATAATCAGATATACCAGTTGCCACAGAATGGGAAAGTGTTAAAGAAGTTTTCAACATTTAAATATACAGCTCCCAGAATTACTTAAAGGGGTACTCCACTGGAAAACATTTACTTTTATATCAACTGGTGCCAGAAAGTTAAACAGATTTTTAAATTACTTCTATTTAAAATATTAATCCTTACAGTACTTATAAGCTGTTGTATTCTACACAGGAAGTTGTGTAGTTCTTTCCAGTCTGTCCACTGCTCTGTCTGTCCATGTTAGGAACTGTCCAGAGCAGGATAGGTTTGCAATGGGGATTTGCTCCTACTATGGACAGTTCTTGACATGGAAAGAGGTGTCAGCACAGAGCACTGTGGTCAGACAGAAAATAAATGTAAAAAGAAAAGAACTTCCTGTGAATCACTTATACAGCAGCTAATAAGTACTGGAAGGATTAAGATTTTTTTTAAGTAGAAGTAATTTATAAATATGTTTAACTTTGTAGCACCAGTTGATTAAAAAAAATGTTTTCTAGTAGAGTACCCCTTTATGCAGTGGTAAGGTTCTGCTGAGAGTTGTAGATTCACTCACTATAACTGTAGAACTTACAAGTGACTACAGCTCTGATAGGACATAGTGAGGAGAATACACAATGATATCAGTGACTACAGGTGAGGTCTTCTCTATAGTGAGGAGAATACACAATGTTATCAGTGACTACAGGTGACGTCTTCTCTATAGTGAGGAGAATACACAATGATATCAGTGACTACAGGTGACGTCTTCTCTATAGTCTTTCCTTATCTAATTCAGATGGTACATACCGCCTGGTCCAACTAAAACTTCTCTCTATAGAATGTGACGCCCAGGTGACTCCTCACTATGTCATCGCATTCTCATCCTCTATATGAAAACAAGTATTATTATAAACCTGCCAGACACTGTATTCTCTAAATATAATACTACTATACACTATGCTTTTTGATTATAAACCTTCCATACACTATACCCACTGAATATAATACTACCACACATCTGTACATTCTGAATATAATACTACCATGCATCTGTACATTCTGAATATAATACCAACACATACTGTACCCTCTGAATATAAATCTGCCACATACTGTACCCCTGAATATAATACTACCACACACTGTACCCTCTGAATATAAATCTGCCACATACTGTACCCTCTGAATATAAATCTGGTGGTGTTGCTAGTGGATGATGGGGGTGCTAGTACTGGGGGGGGGTTGCTGGAGGATGATAGGTTGCTACTGGCCATCCCCCCTGGCAGTATCACCCCCATCATCCATCGGCAGGATCATCCACCTGGCAGGAGCACCCCCACCATCCACATCAGGATCTGCTGATGGAGGTGCTGCTGCTGGGGGTGGGGGGGGGGGTTTGCTGGTGGATTATGAGGGTGCTCCTGCCAGGGGGGAGCATTAGGTAGGCAGCAGTTCCCCCACTTAAGGTAGGTAGCAGTTCCCCCACATTAGGTAGGTAGCAGTTTCCCCACATTAGGTAGCATAGGTTCCCCACATTTGGTACCAGTTACCCCACATTAGGTAGTAATTTCCCCACATTAGGTAGCACAGATTCCCCACATTAGGTAGCAATTTCCCCACATTAGGTAGCAGTTTTCCCACATTATGTAGCAGCTTTCGCACATTAGGTAGCAGTTTTCCAACATTAGGTAGCAGTTTCCCCACATTAGGTAGCCGTTTCCCCCACATTAGGTAGCATAGATTCCCCACATTTGGTAGTAGTTTCCCCCCCATTAGACCGTGGGTTCCCTTGCATGTTCCCCACAATAGGTCAAAGTCTCCCCACATTAGATCGCTGGTTCAAACAAACCCCCCCTCCCTCCACACAAAAAAAAACACATACACACACAACACAGAGACACACACACAGATAGATAGAGAGAGAAACACACACACACACAGTCAGGGAGACACACACTCACAGACAGAGACACACACACAGACAAAGTCACACACACACAGAGTCACACGCAGTCACACACACACAGACAGAGAGTCACACACAGACAGAGAGCCACACACAGACAGAGATAGTGACAGTCACACACAGAGTCACACACACACAGAGTCACACACACACAGAGTCACACACACACACACAGACAGAGACAAACAAACAGAGAGAGTGAGACAGACACACACTCACTCACCCATCCAGCGCAGCGCTCCTTTCTCCGGGCGCTCTGCGAGTGACATCAGGTCCTCCTGCACGGCCCTGCGGAGGCACGTCGGGCCGGTGCAACAGAAGACGTGGGGGCGCAGGCTGGTTCACTGTGCAGGAGACGGGGGGGGGGATGGTCCTACTAGTACGGAGACAGGGGGGGGGCATTACGGGGTGCTGCTCGTACGGAGACAGCGCAGCTGAGGACCAGGGGCGTACCTGGTGTCACCCCATCAGGATGGTGTCACCCGGTGCGGGCCGCACCTCCCGCACCCCGGTCGCAACACCACTGCCTTCATGACTTCTAATACGCCTGTTTATGGTCACTGACTATAGAGTGAGGTAAGGAACTAAGCTTGCCCTAAATTTGGTGGTTGCTGGCTGTATCTTACAGCCGAGACCAGCTTTCAAATACCAGGATTGCACTTCAGCGCACCCCGCTCGTGATGTCACGGCCATGCCCCCTCAATGCAAGTCTATGGGAGGGGGCATGACGGCCATCACGCCCCCTCCCATAGACTGGCATTGAGGGGCATGGTTATGATGTCACGAGCGGGGCGCGGTGGTGACATCTCGAGCCTCCAGCGCTGCACCCGATGCTCTAAACAAACATTGGGTGCAGCAGGGAGATCGTGGGGACCCCCACAATCAGACCTCCTATCCCCTTTCCTTTGCAGTAGGAATGGCAGCTCCGGAGCTCCAGTAGCAGTAATATTATCATAACCTAGGCAGTAATTGCGGTTAGTATTTACACCCAAATAGACTCCACGTATTGTATTCTAATAATGTATTTATGGAAAAGAACAGTTTTCTGTGTATAAATTATACTCGCACACTTTAATTTGGGATTCAGAATACTAAGCAATGTGGTTTTCATTCCTTTGTATGTAGCCTTGCCTGTGATATGTGAGTGTCTTTACGTTCCAATGATTTATGAGCCTTAGATCCATTTATGAAGAGAATGTCTCAAGGTTTGCTGTACATTGTTTAATATGCTATAGTTGCAATCATGTTAATTGCAGAGTCGTAAATCATTGCCAAGTCTCCAGGGATATTACAAGATCAATATGGCCAGATTGTCCCAGAACAAAATCTTACCGTAAAATAGCTTTTTTTTTTTTTTTAGGACCGCTCAACAAGTTCCGCATTGTCTTGTTATAATTAAATCTCCATCCCACTGCAATGTTTTAGAGAGTCTACTGCTGTGAGTTATAAATTTTGCTGGGTTGCACATAATACCAGGTTTACTTGCTGAAGGAATTGTGTCACTAAAAAATGAAATTGTATTGTCAAAACTACGGCTGTCCAGTAACATTCACCGATATTGTTTTCAGAGAAAATAGAAAAGTCATCTTGAAATGCTAGTTAGAAATGGATTTAAAGAATGTAACAGATGAAAGCAATAAAATGTGGCAAAAGAAATACAGGTAGAAATGTATAATTCCTCAATTTTTGTATTTTTCTTAAATGGTTGCCATCATTTCAACAAACTTTACATAAATCAATAATACAAGCGAATGTAAGAAATGTGAAGTGTTGCAATATTTCTTATCAGAGAAAAATGTTTCTTGCTTCTATCTTCAAATTTCCCACTCCACAAAGAAATTAGAGGCAAAGAGAGAAATAGACAGCAAAGAGACTGTACAATAGTAATAGTAGTAGCTCTCACCCCAGGGCTTGATTTGCAGTTTACTACTGCTCTGGAATGTCATCCATGATAATGCTGCTCCTCATCAGGTTGTTTAGGGAGACATAGAAGATCGGGATCCCCATCCTCTGTGTTTACATTGTATTGGAGACATTATAGAGGCTTTGCTCCCCCCACCAGCTCAGGAATAATGGAAAAGGAGAGTTGGAGCTTGTAGAGGTGAAAACTGGTGAAAAATGCTATATACAAATGATATCAAAGACAGAGGTGTGGCTAATCCTCATGCACACACAGGCCAGCTCATCCTGAAACACTGACGGAAAGGACAGATATTCAGTAAGGATGATGTTGCCATTATTCTGAACATGGTAACTGTTTATTTTACCATAAAATATGACCACTTGCATTTTTGGGAGTTTATAGTTTTGTAATACTGCAATTTATTTATATTTTTCATTTAAAATTGTTTTATTTTAAGAATAAAAGAGAACAGAAAAGTAAGACATAAAGTAAACATTAATCGTACAATGGCACAATACAGTATGTGTCTGAGGACACCAAAATGCACAAAACCGCAATAAGCCATGGAAAGCAAGTCAAACACAGCACATAATGCCAGCCCAAACTCAGTAAATTTAAATAAGTGCAAATTAATTCAAACAGTGCAAACTGACAAATGATCCCCTGGAAAGTGCAAAAAAGGAGGAGAGTTTAGGCGCATTAGTGGACCCAAGGACTGAGAAGTATACGCCAGAAAAAAAGACTAACTGAAACCAGGACAAAAAAGAAACGGCGGGACACGGGAGGTACGAGAAAGGGTAGAAGAGACAAAAAGAGACATAATACTGCTATTTTAGAGCACACATAAGTCAATGTAAGAAATCTGTAATTGTTGCATCATTGTTTATTATTATTCCATCATGTAGCATAAATAAGTAACTTTTATTGTACTGATGATTAAGTATTATGACAATTTTGGCTATAGTTACGAGAAATTGAATATTTTGGAGAAATTTTATATAACTTTAAAAGAAAAATTTTTCCAAGTCCCACTGGGGAATTTGAATCTGTAATGACTGTGAGTGACCTCCAGTCCAGACTGATGTGGTGGAACTCTGGCTGAATATTAGAGTTCATATCTGCCAGTAATGGTGCAGCCACAGAACCTTATGATGTGTCACATATTTCTCTAACCTATCACAGTACCATTATAAATGCTGGGCATTGTATGTGTCACGATGCCGGCTGGCAGGTAGTGGATCCTCTGTGCCAGAGAGGGATGGCGAGGACCGCGCTAGTGGACCGGTTCTAAGCCACTACAGGTTTTCACCAGAGCCCGCCGCAAAGCGGGATGGTCTTGCTGCGGCGGTAGTGACCAGGTCGTATCCACTAGCAACGGCTCACCTCTCTGGCTGCTGAAGATAGGCGAGGTACAAGGGAGTAGGCAGAAGCAAGGTCGGACGTAGCAGAAGGTCGGGGGCAGGCGGCAAGATTCGTAGTCAGGGGAGATAACAGGAGTTCTGGTACACTGGCTTTAAACACACAAAACGCTTTCACTAGGCACAAGGGCAACAAGATCCGGCAAGGGAGTGCAAGGGAGGAGACTAGATATAGCCAGGGAACAGGTGGGAGCCAATTAAGCTAATTGGGCCAGGCACCAATCATTGGTGCACTGGCCCTTTAAATCTCAGGGAGCTGGCGCGCGCGCGCCCTAGAGAGCGGAGCCGCGCGCGCCAGCACATGACAGCAGGAGACGGGAACGGGTAAGTGACCTGGGATGCGATTCGCGAGCGGGCGCGTCCCGCTGTGCGAATCGCATCCCCAACGGCCATGACAGGGCAGCGCTCCCGGTCAGCGGGACCGACCGGGGCGCTGCGGAGAGAGAGACGCCGTACGCGCTCCGGGGAGGAGCGGGGACCCGGAGCGCTAGGCGTAACAGTACCCCCCCCCTTAGGTCTCCCCTTCTCTTTGTCTGGTAACTGCCTCCCCTGGGATGAGGACACCGGGAAAGGATGGAGGGATTCCTCAACAGCAGGCGGAACAGCAGGAGTAGGGATGGGGAGGGAGGGCAGAGGGCGAGACTTGGCACGGGGCAGTGTGACACCAGGACGAGGGCCATGAGGGGACACAGAGGTTTGCCTGATGGGACTGGGAGGGGGGGAGAGGTATTTCTTGTGGCAGGCAGAGTCCTTAATGACCTTAGGGGGACCGGATACAGGAGGAACCACAGGGTCACGGCAGGGAGTACTGGGGACCGGTTGAAGGCAGTCCTTGGAACAAGAGGGACCCCAACTCTTGATCTCCCCAGTGGACCAATCCAGGGTTGGGGAATGGTGTTGAAGCCAGGGTAGTCCAAGGAGAACTTCAGAAGTGCAATTAGGAAGGACAAGAAATACAATTTCCTCGTGATGAGGTCCGATGCACATTAGGAGAGGCTCCGTGCGATAACGCACGGTGCAGTCCAATCTGGCTCCGTTGACCGCGGAAATGTGGAGTGGCTTGACAAGACGGGTCACCGGAATGCGGAATTTATTCACTAAGGACTCCCGAATAAAATTCCCAGAAGCTCCAGAGTCCAGGCAGGCCACGGCTGAGAGGGGAGAGCTGGCTGACGTAGAAATCCGAACAGGCACCGTGAGACGTGGAGAAGTCGACTTAGCATCAAGAGACGCCACACCCACGAGAGCTGGGTGCGAGCGTGCGTTTCCCAGACGTGGAGGACGGATTGGGCACTCCACCAAAAAATGTTCAGTACTGGCACAGTACAGACAAAGATTCTCTTCCTTACGGCGATTCCTCTCTTCCAGGGTCAGGCGAGACCGATCCACTTGCATGGCCTCCTCGGCGGGAGGCCTAGGCGCAGATTGCAGTGGAGACTGTGGGAGAGGTGTCCAGAGATCTAAGTCTTTTTCCTGGCGGAGCTCTTGATGCCTCTCAGAAAAACGCATGTCAATGCGAGTGGCTAGATGAATGAGTTCATGCAGGTTAGCAGGAGTCTCTCGTGCGGCCAGAACATCTTTAATGTTGCTGGATAGGCCTTTTTTAAAGGTCGCGCAGAGAGCCTCATTATTCCAGGAAAGTTCAGAAGCAAGGGTACGGAATTGTATGGCGTACTCGCCAACGGAAGAATTACCCTGGACGAGGTTCAGCAGGGCAGTCTCAGCAGAAGAGGCTCGGGCAGGTTCCTCAAAGACACTTCGAATTTCCGAGAAGAAGGAGTGTACAGAGGCGGTGACGGGGTCATTGCGGTCCCAGAGCGGTGTGGCCCATGACAGGGCTTTTCCAGACAGAAGGCTGACTACGAAAGCCACCTTAGACCTTTCAGTGGGAAACTGGTCCGACATCATCTCCAAGTGCAATGAACATTGCGAAAGAAAGCCACGGCAAAACTTAGAGTCCCCATTAAATTTGTCCGGCAAGGACAGGCGGAGGCTAGGAGTGGCCACTCGCTGCGGAGGAGGTGCAGGAGCTGGCGGAGGAGATGATTGCTGATGAAGTTGCGACTGAAGTTGGTGCACAATGGTGGACACTTCCGACAGCTGGTGGGTTAGATGGGCGATCTGTCGGGCTTGCTGGGCGACCACCGTGGTGATATCAGAGGCAACTGGCAGGGGAACCTCAGCGGGATCCATGGCCGGATCTACTGTCACGATGCCGGCTGGCAGGTAGTGGATCCTCTGTGCCAGAGAGGGATGGCGAGGACCGCGCTAGTGGACCGGTTCTAAGCCACTACAGGTTTTCACCAGAGCCCGCCGCAAAGCGGGATGGTCTTGCTGCGGCGGTAGTGACCAGGTCGTATCCACTAGCAACGGCTCACCTCTCTGGCTGCTGAAGATAGGCGAGGTACAAGGGAGTAGGCAGAAGCAAAGTCGGACGTAGCAGAAGGTCGGGGGCAGGCGGCAAGATTCGTAGTCAGGGGAGATAACAGGAGTTCTGGTACACTGGCTTTAAACACACAAAACGCTTTCACTAGGCACAAGGGCAACAAGATCCGGCAAGGGAGTGCAAGGGAGGAGACTAGATATAGCCAGGGAACAGGTGGGAGCCAATTAAGCTAATTGGGCCAGGCACCAATCATTGGTGCACTGGCCCTTTAAATCTCAGGGAGCTGGCGCGCGCGCGCCCTAGAGAGCGGAGCCGCGCGCGCCAGCACATGACAGCAGGAGACGGGAACGGGTAAGTGACCTGGGATGCGATTCGCGAGCGGGCGCGTCCCGCTGTGCGAATCGCATCCCCAACGGCCATGACAGGGCAGCGCTCCCGGTCAGCGGGACCGACCGGGGCGCTGCGGAGAGAGAGACGCCGTACGCGCTCCGGGGAGGAGCGGGGACCCGGAGCGCTAGGCGTAACAGTATGGAGCGTACAGTATAGTACATTCAGCATGCAGTTTTCCTATAAGCTCCATATTGCGTTGTCTGATCTAGAAATATACAATCAGCCCCAGAGGCGTCACAGTACCAGAGCATGTTTGCATTACAAAGCAATCCATGTGTTTATAAACAGACCTTCACCCGCCATTACTAATATACAAATCAAGTGGAATAATCTGCCTGCCACTAGAATAAAATGCACTCTCCCCCTTTAATGCTAGCACATTTTAATTAAAATTTAGATTTTTTTTTTACAGGTTCAAGCAAGCCTGGGTATGAAAAATAGAAAAAAATATCATTTGAGTAAAAACAAATTAATATTTTGGCGAACAATGGTATATTTCAATGTCAATCTCATTTGAATGTAACAAGACCAAACATGTCTATAAAGCCAAAGTAGCTAGCAATGACTGGCATTAACAACAAGTAAATGATAGGGTGTAAAGGCTCAAAGGAAAAAGTATTGTGACATGCCTGTTAAAGGAGGACTTCACTGGATATATATATATATATATATATATATATATATATATATATATATATATGTATATATATATATATATATATATATATATATATATATATATATATATATATATATATATTAAATCAACTGGTGCCAGAAAGTTAAACAGATTTGTAAATTACTTCTATTAAAAAATCTTAATGCTTCCAGTACTTATTAGCTGCTGTATTATCCACAGGAAGTTCTTTTCTTTTTGAATTTCCTTTCTGTCTGACCACAGTGCTCTCTGCTGACACCTCTGTCCATGTAAGGAACTGTCAAGAGCAGGATGGGTTTTCAATGGGGATTTGCTCCTACTCTGGACAATTCTTAAAATGGACAGAGGTGTCAGCAGAGAGCACTGTGGTCAGACAGAAAGGAAAGAACTTCCTGTGGATCATACAGCAGCTGATAAGTACTGGAAGGATTAAGATTTTTTTAATAGAAGTAATTTACAAATCTGTTTGACTTTCTGGCACCAGTTGATGTTTTCCAGTGGAGTACTTCTTCAATACAAGTTACAACTACAAACCACAATTCCTGATTCCCTGCATCACTGATACCATTATTATAACCCTACCCTAAAACGCCACTTTTATTAGTGGATTTCTTAAAAGGTATAACCAAAAATGTTTAACCTCTTAAGGACCAAGGGCGTACAGGTATGCCCTTGGTCCTGCTCTCCTGATATAACGCGGGGTTACACAGTGAGCAAAAAATGAGCCCTCATACCACCCCATACACGGAAAAATAAAAAGTTATAGAAGATGACAATCAGAAGATGACAATTTTTAAACGTATTAATTTTCCTGCATGTAGTTATGATTTTTTCCAGAAGTCCGACAAAATCAAACCTATATAAGTAGGGTATCAATTTAATCGTATGGACCTACAGAATAAAGATAAGGTGTCATTTTTACCGAAAAATGTACTACGTAGAAACGGAAGCCCCCAAAAGTTTTTTTTTCAATTTTGTCGCACAATGATTTTTTTTTCCATTTCACCGTAGATTTTTGGGCAAAATGACTGACGTCATTACAAAGTAGAATTGGTGGCGCAAAAAATAAGCCATCATATGGATTTTTAGGTGCAAAATTGAAAGAGTTATGATTTTTTAAAGGCAAGGAGCAAAAAACGAAAATGCTAAAACGGAAAAAACCCCGGTCCTTAAGGGGTTAAAAACACCAGTGCCCTCAGTCTGACTATAATAACTGTACATCACTATAACATGAAGATGGCATGTGCCCACGAGTGTATAACACTGTGCGTATCACAACATGATGGCTGCTGTCCTACAACATATATAAGACCGGTGACACAGGATCATTAAAAACTCAGACAAATAGCCCCCCTGACATGTTTTGCGCCCAGATCTCTAAAGAAACTCTGAGGATCCCACCAAAAGAGGCCTATTACCTAATGGGTCCTAATATATCTTTAAGGGGTACTCCGCCCCTAGACATCTTATCCCCTATCTAAAGGATAGGGCATAAGATGTCTGATTGCAGGGGTCTCGTCGAACTGGCGATGACTGGCGATGCAGGGCGGAGGCTCATGACGTCGTGGTCACGCCCCACTCGTGATGTCACAACCATGCCACCTCAATGCAAGTCTATGGTAGGGGGCCTGGCCATGATATCACGAGCCTCCAGCACTGAACTCGACACTCTAGATGAACGCCGGGTGCAGCATGGAGATCGCGGGGGTCCCCAGTGGCGGGACCCCTGCTATCAGACATCTTATCCCCTCTCCTTTGGAAAGGGGATAAGATGTCTAGGGGCAGAGTACCCTTTAAGCCTTACCACATAACTCCTCTTAACTAAATCCCCTAACTCCCAAGGATAATCCAAGTTCATGCTTCTCCCCAGTCATGTGGCCCTTAAACCTGCATCTCGGACTACACTCCAGAGCCTTTCCCTAGTACATCCTCTCTAGTTATCAGGCTCCTTTTCTACATATGCCTCTTTCCTATGTCATTGTTCACTTTAAAAGAAACTGTGCTTAGAAGTCTATTGAAAGGAGTGTGTGTTGGTGTGTGTGTGTGGCGGGGGGGGGGGGGGGTATGCAGAATAATACAGTGGCAAAGAGACAAGCAGAGAAATATCAAGTTAGTGTTAGTTACACCAGGGCTTGATTCATAGTTTACACTGCTCAGTACTGCTGTAAAAAGTCCTCCTTGCTGCTACTGTTGCTATTAATGATTTACTGTAGAGATAAAGGGGAGCAGGATCCCCTGTATTTGCAATGTATGGGAGATATTATAGCAGCTAGTCCACACCCACTGGCCCAAGGACAACTGATAATTGGAGATGAAGCCTGCAGAGGGGAAAACTGGTGAAAAATGCTATATACAACTTAATATAATACCTAAAAATAGTGCTACCCTATAAGTACACACATATAAAACTTATTACCCAAAGTATGACTTTAACAGAAGTCTCCAATAAAGGCTGTTGTATAGGCATACAGTGGCATATGTAGCCCAAGTTGTCATTCTAAAAAATAAGTGCAATATACAGTGGTCCCTCAATATACGATGGTAATCCGTTCCAAATGGACCATCGTTTGTTGAAACCATCGTATGTTGAGGGATGCGTGCAATGTAAAGTATAGGACAGTGGTCTACAACCTGCGGACCTCCAGATGTTGCAAAACTACAACACCCAGCATGCCCGGACAGCCAACAGCTGTCCGGGCATGCTGGGAGTTGTAGTTTTGCAACATCTGGAGGTCTGCAGGTTGAAGACTACTGGTATTGGAGGTCATACTCTGCTGTCCCCGGCGCTCCAGACCATCACTGCTCGTCACCGCTGCCCGGGATGTCGCCTTCCATCGCTGTCGCCACGTCCCCATGGTGTCCCCGACGCTCCGGCAAGGCCTCTGCTTCCCCGGCATCCTCGCTCTCCGTCGCCCCCATCACGTCACTACGCACGCCGCTCCTATCGGATGACGGGACGGCATGCGCAGCGACGTGATGACGGCGATGCAGAGCGCCGACGATGCAAGAGATCCCGAGGGGGACGTGCTGGAGCCCCGAAGACAGGTAAGTGATCGTCAGCAAACCACACAGGGCACTGTAAACGGCTATCCGGTGGCAGCTGAAGCAGTTTGCACTGCCGGATAGCCGTTTATGCGATGGCCCCGACATACAAAAGCATCGTATGTTAATGCTGCCTTCAACATGCGATGGCCTCTGAGGGGCCATCGTATGTTGAAATGATCGTATGTCGGGGGGTCACTGTACATACTGTTCGCCATGTTCCATATGGTCTAAAAACAAGGTTGCTGATGCATAGTGCCCGAGGTATTCAAAAAGGAAACTTTTTATGCATATACCAGGTTAATGGAACCTTCTGGATTAGTTTGGTGCATATGTCAGAAGCTTTAACAGTGCATGCGCTAAACACAGCGTT
This sequence comes from Hyla sarda, assembly GCF_029499605.1. Lineage (NCBI taxonomy): Eukaryota > Metazoa > Chordata > Amphibia > Anura > Hylidae > Hyla > Hyla sarda. The sequence continues at coordinate 61,685,750 of NC_079195.1, read as the reverse complement.
CAAAGTAACATGAATACACCGTTACTTGACTTATAGAAAAGGTGAAATGTTGCTTCAGCCGACTATAGATTCTCTTCTAGATTGGCTTCATACAAATAAGTGTGTCAAGGTACATTTTGAAGTGGTTGAGTTGGTGCAAATGAAGTTCTGCCGGCTGTGATAATTAGACAGCATAATTTCAGCAGAAATAATGGCGTGAAGGAGGAACAACAGCGAATATAAACCCTCTATCGCTGAACAATTCATGTCAGCACTCAATTGAAAAATTGAGTTATCAAATCATCGTCTACAAAACCTATTTAATGATATGTTTGCTTGGTTGAGCATTGTGATCTTTACCAATTCAAATGATTTAACTAAAGTACAGATTTTCCTTCTCTGTGATCAAAGAGACAAAAGCGCGTTCTACCCAATGTATAAATAAGCCCCCGTGTACCGACGTTCCGCATTTATCTACATTCACTTAAAGTTCCTTTTAAATGGTTTAGCAATGTAAGGTATTTCATTATCTCCCAATTACAAATGATTCTTTGAAATTCCATGTTTGAAATTATTTCTTTTGAAAGCGTTTAATTGGATTGCTGCGAAAGCGCTATACAGTTCATTGCCAATCGAGTCGGAGGAAGAAGAACGTTATTGTATAGGTGTGGTTGGCATGGAATAATACAGAAAGTAATTGTGAGCATGTTACGTTCCCACGCTCTCTTTCCGGTATGGAAGGAAATTCTTGAAGACAATAAAAGTTGCTTTTTTCCTCCATCTGTAGACTATTCTGATGATACGGCTCACTTCTTTCTTATCTATGTACCGTATATACTCGAGTATAAGCCGAGTTTTTCAGCACGATTTTTCGTCCCGAAAACGCCCCCCTCGGCTTATACTCGAGTGAACTCTCTACCTGTTAATCACTTTCAGTGGTCTTCAACCTGCTGACCTCCAGATGTTGCAAAACTACAACTCCCAGCATGCCCGGACAGCCATCGGCTGTCCGGGCATGCTGGGCGTTGTAGTTTTGAAACATCTGGAGCTTCGCAGGTTGAAGACCACTGTGGCCTTCGTCATCATCCAGACCCCCCCTTTAGTTTTCTACTCACCTCCCCTCAGTGGGAAGGAAGGGTGAGCTGGTCCGGGCCATCTATGCTGCAGGGACCGTCCGGTGGGAGGGTTAGTCGTTCCGGGCTGTCCATCTTCTCCGCTCCGGGCCCGGCCCCGGACTAGTGACGTTGCCTTGACGACGATGCACAGGGATGTCCCTGCTCATGAATGTATCTGTACGGCATCGTCAAGGCAATGTCATTAGTCCGGGGCCGGAGAGGAGAAGAGGGCCTCCCGGTGAAGATAGACAGCCCGGAACGACTAACCCTTCCCACTGGACGGTCCCTGCAGCATAGATGGCCCGGACCAGCTCACCCTTCCTTCTCACCGAGGGGAGGTGAGTAGAAAATTAAAGGGGGGGGGGGGGGTCTGGATGATGACGAAGGTCCGGCAGTGGTCTTCAACCTGAGGACCTCCAGATGTTTCCAAACTACAACTCCCAGCATGCCTGGACAGCCGGGCATGCTGGAAGTTGTAGTTTTGCAACATCTGGAGGTCCGCAGGTTGAAGACCACTGATTGAAGGGATTGACAGGCGGTGATGATAAAGGGGGGGGGATGATGACAGGGTGATGATGACGGGGGTCTGGATGATGACAGGGTGATGATGACGGGGTGTTAATGGATGATGACAGGGGGGAATGATGTATTTCCCACACCTAGGCTTATAGTCGAATCAATAACTTTTCCTGGGTTTTTGGGTTGAAATTAGGGGCGTCGGCTTATATTAGAGTCGGCTTATACTCAAGTATATACGGTAACTTTTCTACATCAAAGCACATACAATAAATGTGGAATATTGCATATCACAGCAGCATATCACCACTAGAGCATATTGTGCGGTGGTTCATTCCACTTCATACTGTAACATACTTTTCAGTGAAGAGATGGACATATCGGAAAAGTTGGTACTGTATATTGAGGTCTTGACGGCAGGAGAGGCTCCACACATAATTTTGGGTTTATTGAGAGCAGGGTTATTTTTAGGGGTAAAAAAAAAAAATGGCAATCTGAGATTAACCTGAAGAACAAACTATTATTACCCAGTAATATTAAGCAGAACTAGATGTTCAAACAGTGTATTCTCAGGTATTATATATATATATATATATATATATATATATATATATATATATATAAATAAAAAAAAGCATCTGTGAAATTTCAACAAATTAGCATCTGTTTTTGCAAAATTTATGTGCTCTATGTAAGTAAGGAAAGTAATTGCCTGGGCACATAGAATATACAAAAGGATGTATTTTTTTTACATCCTTAACCCCTTATGGACCAAGCTCATTTTCACCTTAAGGACCAGACCATTTTTTGCAAATCTGACCACTGTCACTTTAAGCATTAGTAACTCTAGGATGCTTTTACTTTTCATTCTGATTCCGAGACAGTTTTTTTGTGACATATTCTACTTTATGTTAGTGGTAAATTCTTAAGTCAATATAATAATTTCATGGTGAAAAATTCCAAAATTTGATGAAAAATTTGAAAATTTTTAAATTTTTTTTTGAAACTCTCTGCTTATAATGAAAATGGACACACCAAATAAATTATATATTGATTCACATAAACAGTATGTCTACTTTATGTTTGCATCATAAAGTTGACATGTTTTTCTTTTGGAAGACATCAGAGGGCTTCAAAGTTCAGCAGCAATTTTCCAATTTTTCACAAATTTTTCAAAATCTGAATTCAGTTCAGATTTGAAGTGGATTTGAAGGGCCCTAATATTAGAAATACCCAATAAATGACCCCATTATAACAACTGCACCCCTTAAAGTATTCAAAATGACATTCAGAAAGTGTGTTGACCCTTTAGGTGTTTCACAGGAATAGCAGCAAAGTGAAGGTGCCATAACAGCAAAAAAACAAACAAAAAACACACATCATACTATTTTGGAAACTACACCCCTCAAGGCACATAACAAGGGGAACAGTGAGCCTTAACACCCCACAGGTGTTTGACGACTTTTCGTTAAAGTCAGATGTGTAAATCTATTTTTTTTTTTCACTAAAATGCAGTTTTTTCCCCAAATTCTACATTTTTACAAGGGGTAATATGAGAAAATGAACCCCAAAATTTGTAACCACATCTCTTGAGAGTATAGAAATACCCCATCTGTGGACCTAAAGTGCTCTGTGAGCGCACTACAATGCTCAGAAGAGAAAGAGCCACATTTGGCTTTTTGAAAGCAAATTTTGCTGAAATTGTTTTTGGGGGCATGTCGCATTTAAGAAGTCCCTATTGTGCCAGTACAACAAAAATATAACCCACATGGCACACTATTTGGGAAACAAAACCCCTCAAGGAATATAATAAGGGGTACAGTGAGCCTTTACACCCCACATGTGTTTGACAATTTTCCGCTAAAGTTTTTTAAGTGTACTGTAGCTAATTTTTCTGCCCTCATAAGTGCATACCACATACCTCCATCTAAGTAGTGTACTTTTTTGTACCTGTTAATCTGTCAAGGGCCTAGATACTGTGAAAGGACAGTCAAAAGTACACACGTAGTGAAGCGTATTGTACTCCCCTCATATAGGCACTAAGTATGTCAGGCAGAGAAGTGCCAGGACGTGCACAGAGGAGTGGCAGAGGCCTAAATTCATCAGGCAGAGGTCCCACCAGACTGGGGATAAGTGGCAGCAGGAGTCACAGCGAGAGGCCTGAGCTCCTGTTATCCGTTGCGGTTGTGTCTCGACCAGCCACCCATCTGCCATCATCAATTGGTTAACACGGTCATCCACTTCATCACAAGTGACATCTGATACATCTGATACCCCCAGATCCTCAGACACAACCCTCCCATTGTCCTCCCATTGCCTCTGTCCTATGCTGTTCCCTCCCCTAAAGAAGTATCTTATGCTGTGGGTTCAGCTCCACTATTTAGTGAGGACGATCTAATAGAGGACAATAAGCCAGCCCAGCCAAGAAGTGGAGGAGACATCTGCCGCTTCCCCCGCTAGGTGGGCAAGTAGTGATGAGGAGAGTGACGTGGGAGGCGATGTTGCCAGGGTTCAGGGTCCTGAAGCAGACACTATTGAGAAACCTGTGGAGGGCATAAGTGACGTGCAGACACTTGTTGATGATGATGAAGCCGATTGCAATTGGGAGCCAGGTGCAGAAGAGGCTTCATCATCATCAGGAGAAGAGAGTTGCAGGTTGCCCGTGAGGCAGCAGCTGAGCAAGCAAGGCGGTAGCACGGTTGCCAGTCAGCATTGTAGCAGAAGTAGAAATTCTGGAGCCGTACGTGCCTGGGGAAACCACCTGCTTCGCGGCAGCCTACCTTGCCGGGAGGTAGTGGAACAGGGGTTCATGAAGACAGTGGCAGTAGCAGTCAATTAGTGCGGACTGTTGGTGGGAAAATCAGCTACTCAGCGGTGTGGCAGTTTTTCATCAAGCATCCGGAGGAGGTTCACATAGCCACATTCAAGATATGTCGGCAGAAGGTGAAGCGTGGCCAGGGTCCTAATGTTTGCACCATGTCCTGCGTCAACATATGCTTCGCCACCATAAAGCGGCCAGGGAGAAACATGGCTCCGATGTAATGGTCCAGCCTGTTGCATCACCCAGTTGCACGCCGCTCCCTCTTTCAGCCAGCCAACGTTCCACCACCTCAGCCGAAGGGAGCTGTGTGTCATACCCTCCAGATTCTGTCACTCCAGATGCTCCTGCATCTCCTACATTGAGTCAGTCATTCCGCCAACAATCCATCCGCGAAGCCATGTTCAAGAGACAAAAGTATCGCCCACTCATCCAATGGTGCAAAGGCTGAATGTGCTCCTGTCCAAGTTGCTGGTGCTGCAGTCCCTCCCTTTTCAAGTGGTGGACTCTGCACCTTTCAGAGAACTGATGGCTTGTGCCAAGCCAAGGTGGAGAGTGCCAAGCCGTCGTTTCTTTGCGAAGAAGGCAGGGCCAGCCCTGCACAATTTTGTGGAAGAGAAGGTGGGCCAGTCCTTAAGCCTGTCTGTGTGTACCAAAGTGCACAGCAGCGCCAATGTCTGGAGCTGTAACTATGGTCAGGGACAATACATGTCCTTTACGGCTCACTGGATGAATGTGGTTCCTGCACAGCCACAGCAGCAACTTGGACAGGTCACGCCGCTTCCTAATCCATGCTCTCAGGCTGTTGGTTCTGTCTCCGCCTCCTCTTCCTCCACTGTGTCCTCAGCCTTCATTGCCCAGACAAGTCTCAGTGTCCATTCAGCATACTATGTGTGCAGTGCATGGCGGTGTCACGCTGTTCTTCACATGGTTTGCATTGGTAAATGGAGTCACACAGGGGAGGAACTGTTAAAAGTCATTTGTAAAGAAATCAGAGCATGGCTTACTCCACAAAAACTGGAAATGGGAACCATGGTGACTAAAAACGGGAAGAACATCTTGCATGTGCTGCGACTGGGAAGGCTGAGCCATGCGCCCTGCATGGCACACGTGTTCAAACTGGTTGTGAAGCAGTCCCTGAAATGTTCCCCCATTTGCAATACATCCTAACAATGGTAAGGAAACTCTGCATGCACTTCAGCCACTCGTACAACGCAAAGCACACCCTCCTTGAGATGCAGCATCAGAACAGTATCTGATAGTCTGATTTGTGACATTGCCACATGTTGGAATTTCACCCTCCATATGTTGAACCAACTGTACGAACAGAGAAAAGCCATCACCGATTTCTTGATGATCCAAGCGGATAGGGGTACTACCCTGTGTAACTTCAATGTGAACCAGTGGCAGCTCATGCATGACACCTGCCATTTGCTCAAGCCCTTTGTGGAAGCCACATTACTAGTAAGTCGCCACGATTACGGGATGAACGGCATCATTCCACTGCTTCATTTCTTACAACACGTGTTGGAAACGATGGCTGGTCAGGGTACATCTCACAGCCAACTGGAGTTTGACAGATTTTTTGAACAGTGGGCTGTGCAAATGAAAAATTAAATTTTTCATTTTCACGGACCATTGTTCAAAAAATCTGTCAGACACCTGTGGGATGTAAATGCTCACTGTACCCCTTATTACATTCCGTGAGGGGTGTAGTTTCCAAATTGGGGTTGCATGTGGGGGGTGGGTTCCGCTGTTCTGGCACCATGGGGGCTTAGTAAACACACATGGCATACAATTCCAGCCAAATTCTCTCAAAAAGCCCAATGGCGTTCCTTCTCTTCTGAGCCGTGTAGTGTGCCCGCAGAGCACGTTACATCCACATATGGGGTATTTCCATACGCAGAAAAATGGTATTACAAATTTTGGGGGGCTTTTTCACCTATTACCCCTTGTGAAAATAAAAACTTTGGGGGTAACACCAGCATTTTAGTGAAAGAAAAATCTGATTTTTCATTTTTACATCCAACTTTAACGAAAATTTGTCAAACACCTGTGGGGTGTTAAGGCTCACTATATCCCTTGTTACGTTCCGTGAGGGGTGACGTTTCCAAAATGAGATCACATGTGGGTGATTTTTTTTTTTGCATTTGTGTCAGAACCGCTGGAATCAGCCACCCCTGTGCAAATCACCAATTTAGTCCTCAAATGTACATAGTGCGCACTCACTTCTGAGCCATGTTGTGCGCCCGCAGAGCACTTTACACCCACTTATAGGGTATTTCCGTACTCAGGAGAAACGATGTTACACATTTTTGGGGTCTTTTTTTCCTTTTACCTCTTGTAAAAATGAAAGGTATGGGGCAACACCAGCATGTAATTTATTTATTTTTTTTACACTAACATGCTGGTGTAGACCCCAACTTTACCTTTTTATACAGGATAAAAGGAGAAACCCCCCCACAAAAAAAAAAATTTGTTAGGCAATTTCTCCTGAAATACCCCATATGTGGCCCTAAACTGTTGCCTTGAAATATGACAGGGCTCCGAAGTGAGAGAGCGCGGTATGCATTTGAGGCATAAATTAGGGATTTGCATAGGGACGGATATGGCAGTGTTCCCCAAACAGGGTGCCTCTGGCTGTTGCAAAACTCCGAGCATGCCTGAACAGTCAATGGCTGTCCGGCAATACTAGGAGTTATTTAGCAACAGCTGGAGGCTCCGTTTTAGAAACACTGCCATATGAGACGTTTTAAATTTTTATTGGGGGGTGGGGGTCAGTGTAGTCTTTTACCCTTTATTTTGTGTAAGTGTAGTGTAGTGTTTTTAGGGTACCTTCACACGGCCGGGGGTTCAAAGCGAATTTCCCGCTAGGAGTTTGAGCTGCGGACGAAAATTTGCTGCAGCTCAAACAAAGCGGGTAACTCGCTGTAAACCCACCCGTGTGAATGTACCCTGTAAATTCACATGGGGGGGAGCAAACCTCCAGCTGTTGCAAAACTACAACTCCCAGCATGCACTGACAGACCATGCATGCTGGGAGTTGTAGTTATGCAACAGCTGGAGGCACACTGGTTGGGAAACACTAAGTTAGGTAACAGACTACCGCTGTGTTTCCGCACCAGTGTACCTCCAGCTGTTGCAAAACTACAACTCCCAGCATGCATGGTATGTCAGTGCATGCTGCGAGTTGTGGTTTTGCAACAGCTGGAGGCATACAGGTTGGGAAACACTGAGATAGAAAACAGACAGTGTTTCCCAACCAGTGGGCCTCCAGTTGTTGCATAACTACAACTCCCAGCATGCACGGTCTGTCAGTGCATGCTGGGAGTTTTAGTTTTGCAACCTCTGGCCCTTCAGATTTTGCCGATCTACAACGCTCAGCATGCCTGGACAGTCAAGGCATGCTGGGAGTTGTAGTTTTGCAACATCTGGAAGTGCACAGTCTCCAAACTGTAGCCCTTTTGCTATCTGGGTATGCTGGGAGTTGTAGTTGTGAAACTACAATGCAGCAGTAAAGATCACTTACCAGATTTTCATTGCTGCATTCTGCTGCCGCCGGTCCTCCCCGCCGCCGGTCCTCCACTGTCTGCCGTCGTCCCCTGCCGGTAACTGCCGCCGCCTTCCAGAACAGGCAGAGTGGGGATCTCAACTTTGACCCGCCACTGCCCTGCGATTTGCCGATCGCAGGGGATAGGAGGAGGTGGCACCCCTGCCACCTCACTCCTATCCTTTAGGATGATCAGAGCTGTCTCTGACAGCTACGATCATCCCTATTTTCAAGGCTATCAGGTCACCAGAGATCCGATCAGCCCGGAAAAGCCGTGATTCGCTGGTCAGAATTGATCAGATAGATATCAGCAGTCATCCTGTTCCGATCACCGTGTCCAGAGATGCGTTGATCAAGAAACGCTGCACCATAAATGTACGGCGCTGTGTGCGAAGTGACACTTAGCAGCACCGAGCACTTACGGTGCTCGTCATTAAGGGGTTAAAAAACATATTTTTTGCACAACATTACCAGTACACAACACTGCTGCAGTATACAGTCGCTGTGCACTAAACACAAAAGTGCACTCTTTCACAGACTACTAGGAATGGACTACAGACTAGTATAACCAGCAGGCCATTTATGGTGGAACAAACAGGCAGAAAAATGCACTACAATACGCTTTAAAAAACGTATTGGAGTAAAACACCAGCCCTTGATTACTTTAGCTGTCCTTTTACAGTATGCACTTATGAGAGCAGAAAAATGCGCTACAGTACACTTAAAAAAAACATATTGGAGTAAAACACCAGCCGGTGATTACTTTTGGCTGTCCTTTCACAGTATGTAGGGCTATGACAGATTAACAGGTACAAAATAGTACACCCGTTAGATGTAGGTATGTGGTATGCACTTATGAGGGCAGAAAAATGCGCTACTGTACACTTCAAAAATTATTTGAGTAAAACACCAGCCGGTGATTACTTTTGGCTGTCCTTTCACAATATGTAGGCCCTTGACAGGTTAACAGGTACAAAATAGTACACCACTTAGATGTAGGTATGTGGTATGCATCCAGTACTCTGAATCAAAACTTTTACCCACCATTAGCAAGCTTTACCCCGAGATATATAACTTAGTAAATTACCTCAGTAGCGTTGCATGCAGCCATCCATGTTTTATAGCGATTCCGGAAGTGCAGCCTGTCTTTACCAATTATGACACTCGTTCCATGCTCTCCGGCCACCCGCGGCCATCTTTTGAACGAATCGTCATCATGGTGTTGTTCCTCCCCGAGTTATGCCAGCCCCCACTAGTGCCGCACGTTCACTCCCACCTCTGAATATTCATAAACCCCCTGGTTTACTCAGCAGCTATTCGCTCTGCTGAGTAAACTCCTCTCCCTCTATCCTCCTATCTGCATGCATGAGGCGCGCCTGCGCACTCAGCAGCCTGACCGTCCCGGACATGTGATCTCTCCCATCCAATAATATAACTTAGAGTTACGCCATAGTAACTCTAAGTTATATTCACATAGCTAGTTACGCTAGCAATCGGAGTAAAGGGAGATTGAAGCGCGCATGCATAATGTGTGGGGTTGGGAACCGGAGTGAGGGAGGGGTTGGGAGCGGAAGAAGAGGAGTAAGCATGCTGGGAAAACGTCATTCATGACGTCACGGCCATGCTAACAGTACCCGGAAGTATGCTATAATACCGGGGATGATTGCAGGAGAACGGCTGGACTGATTTTGGCGAGCAGGACCTCTAATGAAAGGTAATCAAGTACACTTCGCTATGGTGCCATATTTTTTTAGATCAGCGTACTCCTTTAAGAGGACAGAAAAATGCGCTACAGTACGTAAAAAAACAAAAATTGCCCACAACACCATCATTACACAACAATGCTGGAGCACACAGTCACTGTGTACTAAACCCAAAATAGCAAAAAGACTCTCTCTTTAACCCCTTAACGACGCAGGACGTATATTTACGTCCTGTGCCGGCTCCCGCGATATGAAGCGGGATCGCGCCGCGATCCTGCATCATATCGCTTCGGTCCCGGCGCTCATCAACGGCCGGGACCCGCGGCTAATACCACACATCGCCGATCGCGGCGATGTGCGGTATTAACCCTTTAGAAGCGGCGGTCAAAGCTGACCGCCGCTTCTAAAGTGAAACTGAAAGTATCCCGGCTGCTCAGTCGGGCTGTTCGGGACCGCCGTGGTGAAATCGCGGCGTCCTGAACAGCTGATCGGACACCGGGAGGGCCCTTACCTGCCTCCTCGGTGTCCGATCGACGAATGACTGCTCCGTGCCTGAGATCCAGGCAGGAGCAGTCAAGCGCCGATAATGCTGATCACAGGCGTGTTAATACAAGTGTTAATAAAGGTCATTTAACCCCTTCCCTAATAAAAGTTTGAATCACCCCCCTTTTCCCATAAAAAAATAAAACAGTGTAAAAAATAAATAAATAAACATATGTGGTATTGCCGCGTGCGTAAATGTCCGAACTATAAAAATATATCATTAATTAAACCGCACGGTCAATGGCGTACGCGCAAAAAAATTCCAAAGTCCAAAAAAGCATATTTTGGTCACTTTTTATACCATTAAAAAAATGAATAAAAAGTGATCAAAAAGTCCGATCAAAACAAAAATCATACCGATAAAAACTTCAGATCACGGTGCAAAAAATGAGTCCTCACACCGCCCTGTACATGGAAAAATAAAAAGTTATAGGGCTCAGAAGATGACATTTTTAAACGTATAAATTTTTCTGCATGTAGTTATGATTTTTTCCAGAAGTGCGACAAAATGAAACCTATAGAAGTAGGGTATCATTTTAACCGTATGGACCTACAGAATAATGATAAGGTTTAATTTTTACCGAATTATGCACTGAGTAGAAACGGAAGCCCCCAAAATTACAAAATGGCGTTTTTTTTTTCAATTTTTTCGCACAATGATTTTTTTTTTTCGTTTCACCGTGCATTTTTGGGCAAAATGACTAATTTCACTGCAAAGTAGAATTGGCAACGCAAAAAATAAGCCATAATATGGATTTTTAGGTGGAAAATTGAAAGGGTTATGATTTTTAAAAGGTAAGGAGGAAAAAACGAAAGTGCAAAAACGGAAAAACCCTGAGTCCTTAAGGGGTTAAAATATTATTAGGAAGGGACTGGGTATGTATTATAACGTCTACAGACTAGTATAACCAGCAGACCAGTTGTTGAGGAACAAAGACACAGATTTGCCCCAAAAAATATTTCTCCCTCCTGTGAAAATGTTTCTGCAGCTGAGGCAACACACGACTCTCTGCCCCTCTCTGAAATACAATGCTGTTCACAGTGACTGAGGGCTTAATCGCTGCAGTAAGAATTCATTCCTGTGCAAAAACGCTGTGCTCTGTGTCCTACAGAAGGCTGAGGTGACTAGGAGGGGAAGCACTGCTGCAACAAGCTTTTCTTTGTAACACACACGAAAAACGATGTCCGTCCTATCTCTATGCAGTGTAATGAATGAAATGATGAGCTGCAAAATGGCTGCCGATTATATAGGGCTGTGGCATCACATGGGTGACTGGCTGCTGATAGGCTGCATCCTGCATGTGATTCAGGGTCATCCCACCTGCCTTCCCAGCATTCCTTGCCCCATGTACTGACATGTAAATCCGCTATTTTAGATGCCCTGGAGCCTGGACCGCAGTAAATGGAGTTTAATAAAGCGATTTGCACAATATTCGCATTCGTTGCAAACCAAATTTTTCATGAAATTTGTAACGAATTTGTGTTTGTCAGCTTCGATTCGCTCATCTCTAGATACCTTGCATGTTTGCACTTCTTATTGTTTATTAAATGAATTGTCCCAATATTACAACTTATTATATCACCTATCTACAGCATTGGGGTCTGACCAGTGGGATCCCTAAAGATCAAAAGAAAGGCCATCTTGAGTAATAAATAGACGGTTGGCTGAAGATGCACACTACCGCTTCAATCAAATTCCATTGGACTGCCAAAGATAGATAAGCTATGTTCCGCAATCCCACAGACCCTAAGGACCCTTGTTCCCCTGATAAGTAGGGGTGAAACCACTTTTAATCATATACTTATTGACTATCTTGTATATAGATGGTAACTGGTAATTTGGAATATAGATTAATCATTTCAAACCCGTACAATTCAAGCCAATAATCAAATATTATCCCTGACCTACTGTTTTTCTCCCCTTGTAGACTGTAAGCCCTCGTGAGAGGCCCCTCTCTCTATATAAGTCTGTCATTTTTTTATTTCATCCATTGTACTTGCATGTGCGTTATATGTATTTTAACTCCTTATCATATGTACATATTCGCGTATGCGCATATTCGCACATTCCTTCTTTTAACTTGTGGGCCAATTAGAATGATGCAAATACACGTGTCAGAATTTATCAACAACATCCCTAGCAACCAATAGTAAAGTTGCCCACCCCCAAATTTGCGAATATAGGACGAATATTCGTCTATATATTCGCAAAATATCTCAAATTCGAATATGAGCAATGCCGCTCATCACTAGTGTTAATGAAAGTACTGTAGCAAAGAGGTGCTCACCTGAATGGGTTGTGAGAAAGTCACAATTAATCCCACTCTAAGAAAAACAAGTGTCCAAAGTAACAACAAAAAACACCAGAGTGGCAAATGTCTATCCAAATATAGCAACCAAAGGAAAAACAAAAAAGTGCATCATTTGAACAGCTCTCAGATAAAAGGGACCAAACCTAGAAGGGTTTAAACAAAAAAGTGTGAGAATTTAAATAAATGTTCACTTTTTTTTTTTTTTTTAACCCCACTGGACGTCTAGCAGAATAAATGGCGATATGAAATTCCCAGAATAAGACAGCTAAAGGACACGTGTTTACTGGGATGGCTATTAAAAATGTTTTACTGAATTTTATGACTTTCAGAAACAATGCGCAACCTGTCCAATGATTGTGTCAGGTTTTACATTTCAGCTCCATTAAAGTTATTGGAGCTAAATATAAAAAAAAAGAACCAAAAAACAGACTTTAATAAGAAAAAACTTCACGCACCTCAACAATCTATCACTGATACCGTTTCAATTCTTATAGGGTTGTCACTGATGTTAACTCACTGGTCCCATCAAGACATACAGGAAATGTTTGTTCAGCCCATCACTGCTAAGGCCAATACTTGGCAGAGCGGGCATGTCAAAACAAGACCAGGAATTGGGTGGGAACCCAGTAAGCATTGAAATGCAAGGGATCAACTGATGAATAAACATTTGTTTTAATTTTTTTTAAAGCCAGTAAGTCTCTTTTGAAAGCGTACCTGTCACCTTACATCAAAAAGTAATTCTTCTATATGTTACTCACTAAGTCATGCTTATTCTTTACATGTCAGTTTTTATGTAACTGTCTAACTTCTGTATTTGGTTCGCAAATCCCTTCCTTCTGCTGCTCACTCATTCTGACATCCCCTGCTCAGGAAGGGACAAGTCCTGAGCCCGCCCTCACTCACCATTCATTCACTTCCTCCCTGAGTCTGCTGTGCTTTGTCAGGTTTTTTCATTCAATCACTGCAGGCTGCTCTGTAACCCATCCTTTCTGATTTCTGATAGATAGAACAGGAGTGAGCACAGGGAAGTGCTAGTACTTTGTCCCTGCTTGTGCTCCAGCTGGGACAAAGAAGATGCTGCAGCTGCACATGATCATGTTCTGGATGGTATGGGGACCCCAGTGGTCTTTTTAATGAGCTGTAATTCTATAAAAATTTGATTACAAAATTATGACAAATTAGAAAGGAAATGTTTGGCCAAGATGTACAACATATACTAGTGGTTTTACCTGCTGTTCAGACTATAGGCCTCCTGGCAATTTACCATTTTCTTTTGATATTTACTTAAGTATGGGTTCTAAGCCACAACAATTAACAGTGTTTTATAACAATTTTCTATAAATGATATACTAACAACATATATAAAGGAAATTCATAATTGCGAGCATTTATTACAAACAGGAAACCTCTCTAACTTTACTGTTCATACTTGAAACTTAAGAGAAGTTTGTTTTTAATCTGTTGATGGAACCTTTATATCCTCCATAATGTTCTGAAGTTGATTGAAATCAATTAAAGTAATTGGATGAATAAAATAGCCTTCACATACCCCATAAACCACCATAAATATCTATAAAATTCACCTTCACATTCCAACAGATGTACATAAATAACACAAATGATCTGCATATACACCGCTCCTCTGGAAGGAGAATATTTCATATATAGCTGCATGCAATAACTGATTATGAAACATTCATATCGCAATAAAATGGAGGCCCAGGAGAAAACTTAATGTATTATTAATCAACTAAAACAATATCTAAATGGTAAAAGGGCAATTTCTCTGGTAATACTAAAATAAGCTGCTTAGTATTCTTTATCATGCAGACCAAAGGGAGGCACTTTAAATGACTAAGCTCACGGGAACATCCTTAATAATAAAATACAGTGTATAATAAAGCTGCTGTCCTTTGACATTTTCATTTCAGCAGCACAGTTATACCACGAGAAGCAGAAAAGCCAGATCACAACTGTTCTCTTCCTTTAACGTCACATAAATGACATCTAACATAAGGATTTTATTTTATCTTATTTAGACCAATAGGGGAAACCACCACCTCGTAGCTATCTAGTATGGTCAATCTCAAAATCTCTCTCTGGTTGGTCCTCTGAAACACATGAATCTGGTTTTAATATTAAAGGGGTTATCCATCATAAGGTGATTTTAGTACTTACCTACCAGACAGTAATGGACATTCTTAGGAAGAATCTGTGCTTGTCTAAATGGCTACATGGCTGTGTTGTGAGATCACCATAACGCGGTGGCTATCTTTTTGTGACCTGGCTATTTCCTGTTGGAGTTTCCTTCTTCAACTACAAATCCTATAGTTCCTTGTTTTTAAGTGTGAGGTCATGTTCTTTCCTCCCACACATCAGTCACCCCACCCATTGAAACACAAATGGGCTGCATTCCATTCAAAAGGCCAGTGTTTTCTTACCAAGGTACCTCCAGCTGTTGTAAAAATACAATTATTTGCAGAATGATCTCTCTCTCCGGGCTCAGGGTTAATGTGTGTGTGTGTGTGTGTGTGTGTGTATGTTTGTGTGGGTATATGTTCCAGCATCACGTCCAAACGGCTAAAGATATTAACATGAAACTTGGCACACATGTAACTTATATGTCAACAACAAACATATAATAGGGGATTTAACCCTTACTCACCCCCATTTGCCAGGGGAGGGGTTTTCGTTTAAAGTCCCATACAAGTCAATGGGAAAAATATGTTACTGCATAACTTCCAAACGACTGGAGATATTTCGATAATACTTGGTCACATGTTACTTATATGGCCACTTAAAATATAGGATAGTTCATTTAACCTTTAACTACCCCCATTTGTGAAGGTCAAGATTTTTGTTTAACCCCTTAACCCCTTCATGACCCAGCCCATTTTCACCTTCATGACCTGGGCATTTTTTGAAAATCTGACCACTGTCACTTTAAACATTAATAACTTTGGGATGCTTTTACTTATCATTCTGATTCCGAGATTGTTTTTTCGTGACATATTCTACTTTATGTTATTGGTAAAATTTCACTGATATTTGCATCCTTTCTTGGTAAAAAATCTAGAAATTTCATGAAAATTTTGAAAATGTAGCATTTTTCTAACTTTGAAAGTCTCTGCTTGAAAGGAAAATGGATATTCCAAATAAATGACATATTGATTCACATATACAATATGTCTACTTTGTGTTTGCATAAAAAAAATTGACGAGTTTTTACTTTTGGAAGACATCAGAGGGCTTCAAAGTTCCGCAGCAATTTTCCAATTTTTCTCAAGATTTTCAAAATCGTAATTTTTCAGGGCCCAGTTCAGGTTGGAAGTGGATTTTAAGGGTCTTCATATTAGAAATACCCCATAAATGACCCCATTATAAAAACTGCACCCCCCAAAGTATTCAAAATGACATTCAGTAAGTGTTTTAACCCTTTAGGTGTTTCACAGGAATAGCAGCAAAGTGAAGGAGAAAATTCGAAATCTTCATTTTTTACACTCGCATTTTCTTGTAGACCCAATTTTTGAATTTTTACAAGAGGTAAAAGGAGAGAAATCACCCTAAAATTTGTAACCCAATTTCTCTCGTGTAAGGAAATACCTCATATGTGTATGTAAAGTGTTCGGTGGGCGCAGTAGAGGGCTCAGAAGGGAAGGAGCGACAATGGGATTTTGGAGAGTGAGTTTTTCTGAAAGGGTTTTTGGGGGGCATGTCCCATTTAGGAAGCCCCTATGGTGCCAGAACAGTGGACCCCCCACATGTGATCCCATTTTGGAAACTATACCCCTCATGGAATTTAATAAGGGGTGCAGTGAGCATTTACACCCCACTGGCGTTTGACAGATATTTGAAACAGTGGACTGTGCAAATCAAAAATTTTACTTTTCATTTTCACAGACCACTGTTCCAAAAATCTGTCATACACCAGTGGGGTGTAAATGCTCACTGCACCCCTTATTAAATTCCGTGAGGGGTGTAGTTTCCAAAATGGGGTCACATATGGATATTTATTGTTTTGCGTTTGTCAGAACTGCTGTAACAATCAGCCACCCCTGTGCAAATCGCCTCAAATGTACATGGCGCACTCTCCCTTCTGGGCCTTGTTGTGCGACCCCAGAGCACTTTGCGCCCACATATGGGGTATCTCCGTACTCGGGAGAAATTGCATTACAAATTTTGAGGGTCTTTTTTCCCTTTTACCTCTTGTGAAAATGAAAAGTATAGGGCAACACCAGCATGTCAGTGTAAAAAATTTATTTTTTTACACTAACATGCTGGTGTAGACCCCAACTTCACCTTTTCATAAGGGGTTAAAGAAGAAAAAGCCCCCCAAAATTTGTAAGGCAATTTTTCTCGAGTACGGCGATACCCCCATATGTATCCCAAAACTGTTGCCCTGAAATACGACAGGGCTCCAAAGTGAGAGAGCACCATGCGCATTTGAGGCCTGTATTAGGGATTTGCATAGGGGTATTCTATGCCAATGATTCCCAAACAGGGTGCCTCCAGCTGTTGCAAAACTCCCAGCATGCCTGGACAGTCAATGGCTGTCCGGCAATACTGGGAGTTATTATTTTGCAATAGCTGGAGGCTCCGTTTTGGAAACAGTAGCGTACCAGACGTTTTTCATTTTTTGGGGGGAGGGGGGCTGTGTAGGGGTATGTGTATATGTAGTGTTTTTTACTTTTTATTTTAGGTTAGTGTTAGTGTAGTGTAGTGTTTTTAGGGTACAGTCACATGGGCAGAGGTTCACAGCAAGTTTGCCGCTGGAAGTTTGAGCTGCAGCGCAAAATTTGCGCCATCTCAAACTTGCAGCACTCACTGTAAACCTCCGCCCATGTGAGTGTACCCTGTACATTCACATTGGGGGGGGGGGGGGGCAAACATCCAGCTGTTGCAAACTCCGAGCATGCCCTTTGGCTGTCCGTGCATGCTGGGAGTTGTAGTTTTGCAACAGCTGGAGGAACGCTGGTTTGGAAACACTAAGTTAAGTAATAAACTTTCAAGTGTTTTGCAACCAAACTTAGTGTTTCCAAACCAGTGTGCCTCCAGCTGTTGCAAAACTACAACTCCCAGCATGCATGGTCTGTCAGTGCATGCTGGGAGTTATAGTTTTGCAACAATTGCAACAGCTGGAGGCACTGAGGTAGGAAACAGACAATGTTTCCCAACTAGTGTGCCTCCAGTTGTTGCAAAACTACAACTCCCAGCATGCCCAGACTGCCCAGGCATGCTGGAAGTTGTAGTTCGGCAATATCTGAAGTATCAGATGTTGCCGAACTACAACTTCCAGCATGCTTGGGCAGTCTGGGCATGCTGGGAGTTGTAGTTTTGCAACATCTGGAGGTCCACAGTTTGGAGACCACTGTATAATGGTCTCCAATCTGTGCTCTTCCAGATGTTAGAGAACTACAACTCCCAGCATGCCTGGACAGACTGAGCATGCTGAGATTTGTAGTTTTGCAACATCTGGAAGAGCACAGATTGGAGACCATTATACAGTGGTCTCCAAACTGTGGACCTCCAGATGTTGCAAAACTACAACTCCCAGCATGCCCAGATAGCCAAAGGCTGTCTGGGCATGCTGGGAGTTGCAGTTTTGAAACTCTCAGAGGCAGCAGTGAGATCGCTTTAC